>NC_085844.1:140062606-140711356 GCF_035594765.1 Anolis carolinensis
CTTTGGGATCCTGGCAGAATTCATACAGAATTTGGGAGCTGGCTATGTTCAGCTTGAACAAAGGGCGATTGAGAAGCGCTGTGTCTGTCAATATGATTACATATCTGAAGAACATCATGTGGAAGATGAAGCGAGCTTTTAAAAATATGTTGCTAGATATTAGAATACAAAATAAAGGATTTATATCATTAAAAGAGATTCCACCTAGCGCCTTTCCACACAGCCATATAACCCAGAATATCAAGGCAGAAAATCCCACAATATCTGCTTTGAACCTGGTTATCTGAGTCCACACTGCCATATATTCCAGTTCAAAGCAGAAAATGTGGGATTTTATTCAGATGAGAGGAAGAGGCCATGGGCAGTAGGAAGACCAAGTTGACTGTAAAAGCAGATCAACGGTGGAATATACTGTCTCAGGGCCCTTCCACACAGCCATATAATTCAGAATAACAAGGCAGATAATCCTCAATATCTGCTTCGAATTGGATTATTTGAGTCCACACTGCCATATAATCCAGTTCAATGTGGATTTTGTATACAGCTGTGTGGAAGGGGCCTCAGAGACTGGTGAACTCTCCTAATTTGGAGGTTTTAAAACAGAGGTTGGATGACCAAGACTCTGGAGTGCTTTACTTGTGTTCCTGAATGGCAGGGGGTTGGACTAGATGGCAATTGGAGTTGTTTCCAATTCTATGGTTTCATGTGAGAGAGGGAAAGCATTGTTTCATGCTCTCCTCCTCATGTATTCATTCTCCATCCTTACATACAGTCTGAGTAGAGATATGGATTTGTTTCATCCCTGATTCCCCCCACTTCCTGTACACCTCAGAATGAGTGTGTTATTAAAACTAGTCTTTTTTTCCTTCCACAACATCTGTGCCATCAAGATTACTGTTTTGTCTGAAGACCTGCCAAACAGTGAATAGGAAGCTGTGAGATTTCTGGCACACAACACCTAAGCCATATAGGACCACATTTTTTTTTATTTAAAAAAACCCACTTCATAATGCATGTGAATGTGCTGAATTCAATTCAGAGACCATTTGAATAATCACAAATAATTCTGGATATATTAATAAAGAGTATAGATATGTGTTGTGCAATGTATATGACAGGTAAAAGGTAAAGGTTTTCCTCTGACATTAAGTCTAGTCGTGCCCGACACTGGGGATTGGTGCTTATCTCCATTTCTAAACTGAAGACATTGTCTGTAGACACCTCCAACGTCATGCGGCCGGCATGACTGCATGGAGCGCCGTTACCTTCCCGCCGGAGCGGTGCCTATTGATCTACTCACATTAGCATGTTTTCAAATGCTAGGTTGGCAGAAGCTGGGGCTAACAGTGGGAGCTCACCTCGCTCCCCAGATTCAAACCACTGACCTTTCCATCAGCAAGTTTATCAGCTCAGCAGTTTAACCCTCTGCACCACTAGGGGCTCCAAATGTATATGATACATGCATGAAATATATTTAAATGCAAGATCTTGTCTGAAATATGTAAAGACAGAAGTCATGAATTGCCTTGCTTATCTACTCTCCAGTGCTGATGCAATGCTCTTTCCCCTTAGCCTGCAGAATGACTGTATCCTTGGCTTATCATGCATTGATGCAGGAGGAGGATTTCTTAGATTTTGCAATAAAAACAAGGTTGGCTGTGGGAACACCTGCTTTTCTCTGTTTAATAAAACAGAGCTCCCTTCCTGTCTGCTCATCTGTTTACTCTTGCACAAATTATTTTTTGTACTCCATTGACAATGATAAATGGTGGGATTAATATATATTGGAGGAGTCCCTGTGAACAGTTTGCAAGCAGAAAGAAAGGATTGCTATTATTTCCCTCAGGTAAAGCGGCACAGACAAACTGGATTAAGACTCATTTGCTGTGGGGCTTAGATGTGATCAGGCACTATTAGCAGGACACCGTTTAGGAAAATTGCTTTCTCTAAAATGAAAATGAGCCAGGCTTTCATTAGCTTGCCTGGGCCACGTGGGGGAAAATACTTGTTTCCCTATTGAGAAAAGAAGTGTGAGATCCTTTACTGTTAAAAGAGAAATCATGCTCAGGGTTGTGATTCTGTCAATGTAAGGTAAGTCAGAAGCGTGATTCCTGGAACCACTTAAATGTTGCTAACCAGCTACTTCACCTGCCCCATCCTATATGACCCATAGGAAGGAATAATAAGGGCTGAAATTCAATAGCATTTGAAGTGTTATATGATTCGCAACATCTATGGTCTTGTACAACAACTAACTGTTGACTGTTTTTTGTACACACGTTGGAAACTGCCCTGGGTCCTCTCGAGGAGATGGAGTGGTATATAAATAAAGGATTATTATTATTATTATTATTATTATTATTATTATTATTATTATTATTATCATTATTATTATTACTACTATGAAGCTATATACTTTTGTCATGCTCATATTAAGCCATTTTCCATTACCTTTTCGGCTATACTTTACCTATCTCTTCCAGCAGGCCTATCTAGCCAGTCTTTAAACATGAATTTTAAATGCGTGTCCTTTGTTTAATCTTTGTTTTTTGGGCATTTTAACATGTACTTATAGAAATAATAATAAATAATATAATTATTTTTTCGTGTTAGGAGCGACTTGAGAAACTGAAAGTCACTTCTGGTGTGAGAGAATTGGCCATCTGCAAGGACGTTGCCCAAGGGACACCCAGATGTTTTTTTTTTTGGATGTGTTTACCATCCTTGTGAGAGGCTTCTCTCATGTCCCCGCGTGGAGCTGGAGCTGATAGAGGGAGCTCATCCACGCTCTCCCTGGGTTGGATTCGAACCTGGCAGCCTTCAGGTCAGCAACCCAACCTTCAAGTTACAAGACTTTAACCCACTACGCCACCAGGGGCTCCCATGATTATTATTACTGTCATCATTATCATCATCGTTATTATTATCATTATTATTATTATTATTACTACTACTACTACTACTACTACAGAAGGGTCTCCAAAGTAAGGGCTGTGGGCTGGATTCGGCCCTCCAAGGTCATTTACCTGGCCTCCGCCCTAAATTTCAGACTTAGAGTTGCTCTAAGTCTGAAACAACTTGAAGGCACACAACAACAATCCTAATTAACTTGACTATCTCATGAGCCAAATGCAGGCCCACACTTCCCATTTAGACACTGGTAAGTTTATATAGGTTTGAAACATTCTTCATTTTAAACATTGTATTGTTTCTCATGTTTTTTTTTTTTTTTGCACTAGAAGTAAGATATATGCAGTGTGGATAGGAATTCTTTAATGTTGTTTTTAAACTATAGCTGGCCCTCCCAACAGTCTGAGAGATCGTGAACTAGCCCTTGGTTTAAAAACTATAAGGGCCCCTGCTTTACAGGATGTTTCACCATAAGAATGTATATGTCTTCTTCCAAACTATGGGCCAGGCTTTCACACAGCAGGTAAACCACCAGCTTTAGTAAATCTTGCCATTTAAAAGGTTGGAAGTTCAAAGCCCAGATCAAGGGGAGCTCCTGACCTTTAGCCCAGCTTTCGCCTACTAGCAATTTGAAAGTAAAAATGTGAGTACATCAGTAGGTACTGCTTAAAACGTGGGGAGGTATATTAAAGGCACCCAGAAAAAAGCTCTTCGGCAGGGAGATGGAGCAACAGCACCCTCTTGTGGCTGGAACCAAGCACAAGCCTCCAAGACGCCAAAAATGGGAAAAGCCTATATATACCTCTATTCTATGTACAATTGTCTGTCTTGTCTGTGTATAAACGGCATTGAATGATTGCTGCATATATATGTTCTGTGATCTATCCTGAGTGGAATATAAATTTTGTAAATAAATAAATCTAATCTAATCTAATCTAATCTAAATCTATCTTATCTAAATCTAAATCCAAATCCAAATCCAAATCCATAATAAAAGCGAAAACCTGTATGTGTGTATGTGGCACAGATGTCTGCTCACACAGACAGCATCCAGCCTCCACAAACAGGCTATAGTTCCCAGGGTTAAGAGTCTAGCAAGTCACTCTTTTTCACTGACATTGCGGTTACAGCAAGCGCCATGAACATGCAGCCCAGCCTCTGCCAATGTCCTTCCCAAACACTACAGCCCACCACCCAAGGAATGCTTTCGTTTGGGGACCATTTTATCCTAGATTTTGCACACTACAGCCCACCACCCAAGGAATGCTTTCGTTTGGGGACCATTTCATCCTAGATTTTGCTTTTTCTTCCACCACAAGCAGGCATCTCAGGGTTCTCCATTGCTGTGGCATTTGCATGGCCCCGCCCACTGCCCTTTCCTTTCCTCTCTGCATAACAAACAGAGCACAACTGAGCTGCAACTAAACTTACTGGAGGAGTTTAGGGATTGACTCTACATGGTGGAAGTTGTAGTTCACCCTGCATCAAGTCAGAGCACTGTGACTCCTACTGGGGAATATAGAGGAGTTGTAGTTCACCCAGAATGCTATGAACCCAAATAATGATGGCTCTCGGCCAAACTTGCAGTGCAGACCTGATATGCCCAGATTTGACTACTGGTGGGTTTGGAGGGGAACTGGACTGGAAGTTGAGGAATAGTAGGTACTAGGATTTATAGTTCACCTGCAATGAATGAGCATCACACTTGGCACACAGAGCCCCCATAACCAATACAACATAGTGGACAAGTTTGGGGAAAAGGGAGTTATAGTTCACCTGCAGCCAGAGAAACACTGACCCCCACCGACAATGTACTAGAACCACACTTCACACAGAGAAGCCTCATGACCAACTGAACATACTGCAGGTATTTGTGGGAAGGGGCCTTAATTTTGGGAGTTGTAGTTCACCTCCATCCAAAGACCACTGAACCCAGCCAATGATGAATCTAGACCAAACTTGGCACACAGACTGAATATTGCCTGCTGTGGATACTGATAGATATTTCGGGGCAATTGCCCTGGGAATCTGGAAGTTGCAGTAGTTCACCCCCATCCAGAGAGTAGTGCACCACACGATTCTGGGAATTGTAGTTCGCCCACTCCAAACAGAATACATAACATTAAAAGACAAATAATACAATTCTCAAATGACCTAGGCATTGCCGGGTCCCCAAGCTAGTAAATAAATAAAGACCAAGCCAGTGTGAGTTCTGTTTTACTAGGTCATCAGTATTATCCTACCAAATAGAATTGAAAGACATAGCTAAGACCCCATCGACACTGCCATCTAATCCAGTTTCTGCATCCAGATTATCTGCTTTGAACTGGATTATATAGCAGTGTAGATCCATCCTGAGTTAGTCCTTCAGAGGACAAGCTTGTTAAGAAATTGCACACATTCTAAGAGGTTACTCGCTTTGTGACTTAAGTATGGCTCAGGGAGGTAGAATTCATCATGAATTCAAGGAAGAGGATCCACACATGCAAAACACCAGGTGTTTTGTTGATTTTGAGATAATCCAGAGCCAAGAAATAAATTATAAAATAATTTGTATTGTTCTACTGTACAGGATGAAAGACAGTTCTGAGGTACATTTATTACACTGGGAAAGAGAACACAATTTGTGCAGGGATCAATTTAAGCACGGGTAGTGTAGTATTAACCACATATGGTACTGATATCTTTCTAGAAGTTGGAGTTTCACTCTCCATTGTAATTTAAAACAGAAAAACAAGATGTCAGCATCTCTGTATCTTGATGCCACAATATTTTCTAGTCAGGTCTTCCAACTCTTCGAGCTTCGATGTGGATTTCTCATTTCTGTGAACCTGGTTTTCATAAAAGTTATCTGTCAGCAATGGTTTCCATATGAAAGTCTGAAGTCACTAGATGTTGCAATTGCCTGTGACCTTTATGGTGAGACCTTGTTTCTTTCCTCCCCTCCCCCCTGCAACTTCTTTCATTCTTCTCTCCAACTGTTCTCAATTTTTTGTTTTTGCTTATTCCTGCAATATTTGTTTGTTTGTTGTTAAGACCACAAACATCATGGGAAGGAGGTCCTGAAAATTCACATGCTTGGCAACAGGGAGCCCATGGTGGCGCAGTGGGTTAAACCGATGAGCTGCTGAACTTGTTGACGGAAAGGTCAGCAGTTAGAATTTGGAGAGAGGGGTGAGCTCCTGCTGTTAGCCGCAGCTTCTCTCAACTTAGCAGTTCAAAAACATGCAAATGTGAGTAGATCAACATGTACCATTCCAGCGAGAAGGTAATGATGGTCCATATAATCATGCCAGCCACATGACCTTGGAAGTGTCTACGGACAATGCCAGCTCTTTGGCTTAGAAATGGAGATGGGCACTGACCCCCAGAGTCGGACACGACTAGACTTCATGTCAGGGGAAAACTTTAATCTACATTTTATTTAGCAGCCGAGCTTAGAACATTGGTCAGAATTCCCCATCATGGTGTACATTATGCAACTTTATTTATACTTAACTACATATCAGATAAGCTAAGAAACCCTGTTAAGTGTATAATGGGACATTGGCAAGAGTGTGTCAACAAAAAAGCAAACAAAAATGTATACAGACATAATGCTCAATTACATCTGGGTATGTCACTAACAACATGGCATCCAATATTACATTTTTGAAAGATGTAGCAAGAGTGGGCTAATGCACATTGGAACTCCCTAGTTGGTATCCCAACAGATAATAGGACAAATGTACATCTGTCCCTTTGTGTATTGTTCCCCTTCTGTACCAGTTCCATTGCCCATTAGTCCCAATGCAGAGCTTGGAAAACATGAAAAATTAAAAATTTATTCTGATTTGTTAAAAAGAAATATATCAATCCTTTTAAAATGTATAACTTCAACAACTAAAAAAATAGTATTAGTCATTTGAACCATTTTAAATTCATTTTGAAACTGTATATAAAGTACTGTATTATAGTCCGGCTCCAAACACCTGGAATTGCATACCATACATATTCTTAGGGAAAGTCTTCAAACAAAGTCATCTCAGCATGTTCACAAAACAGCAATGGAAGACACAAAAAATCAGTCTATAAGATCCATAGAAATGAATGAGAGCTAAACTAGCGAACTATCATGTCCAGCACATCTGTGGCCCCCTCTACACTGCCATATAATCCAGATTATCAAAGCAGAAAATACACATTATGTTCTTTGAACTGGGTTATACATGAGCATATAATCCGAGTCCAAGCAGATAATCTGGATTTTATATGACAGTGTAGAAGGGGCCTGTGTGAAACTCAGAAAGAACATTGTCCCACAGTGCTCAAATCTTTTAAAGCTGAAGAACATTGGAGATAGTATGTGGGAAAGGAAGGCTGGATGTACATTGCTATCTAATCCAGTTTTTGAATCAAGATTATCTGCTTTGAACTGGATTATAGGGCAGGGCAGACTCATATAATCTAGTTCAAAGCAGATAATATTGATTCAGAAACTGGATTATATAGCAATGTAGATGGGGCCAAAGAGAACATTTGACATTCCACTGGTTTGGTCCACAATCCCATCCATCCTACAACCTACCTGCCCCATCCAGCATAGTCAGCAGTAAGGAACACTCTGTGTCATTGTTCAAAATATTGAGGCCCTATCTACACTGCCATATAATCTAGTTTCTGAATCCAGATTATCTGATTTAAACTGGATTATATGGCAGTGTAGACTCATATAATCAAAGCAGATAATCTGGATTGGTCATATTGTACATTGTCTAGAATATTGTTAGTGCATTCTGGTTGTACCTTTCCCAACATTGTGAAGCAGTGCAAAAAGAAGGCAGGAAAATTCCGCAGGTTCCTTCCTGGTTGCTACATCTACAGTCTTCTTCCATCTGCTCTAATGTACACTGACTTGAATGTTAATATTTCAACTATTTGATCCTTATAACTGAGGACAAATCATTTCCACAGTTTTCTCTCCACTATGGAGAAAATAAGCATTTCTGTGCTTATTCACTTGGTATCAAAACCTGGATCAAGATTTTAAAAAATGTTTCATTTCAAGATTCTCTCCCATGTTGTCCACTTGGTGGCTCCATAGAACCATGTGTGAATTTTGTAAAGAATTAAAATGGGTGGTATGGAAAGCAGTCATCAGGAACCTTTGTAAATGCTTATCTTTCCAGACTGTGCTTTTGTCTACATTATGACTGGGATCTGTAATTGTGCTGGATGTAAATATCTCTGTCATTGGTATGAGAGCCAGCAAGATTCAGGGAATTGAAATATGGGGAAAAAAATCTTGAGCTGAAAAGTTGTGCAAGAAAAATTCTGAGATTATCTCTTGGTTCAGCTTTATTTGGGTGGTGGGTAAGATTATGGATAGGTATAATTTCATGACCCCATCTACACTGACCATTTTGTTTAGATCAGCCCTGGAGTGACCACAAAACGCATGCAGGCTGATCCAGTTAAACCTGAGGAAAGCCCCTTTATGTGGCTGCACCCTGGGATAAATTGACTACTAGGGTTGAGCAAATTTTTCATTAGTCCGTTAAATTCTTTTCAAATTCGGTTCGAAAGCACTTTTGAAGTGATTTTTGAAACATCTGCTCACTGCCTTTCTAATATTACGAATTTGAATCAAAAAGCACCTTTTTTCGTCTGTTTCTGATGTCTTTGGATGTAGCTGTAGCCCCTCTGAGAGGAGAAGCCATGTTGGCATGCCTCTCAACCAATCAGAGTGGAAGGAAGAGGGAGGGAGAGGCGTGGCCATCGTTCTGCTAGCATTTTTTTTTAAAAAAATGTTGTTTCAAAATTCCCCAAAAATCAGTGGATGGGTCAAACATTATGAAACTTGATAGGCAAAGAGTGGTTAAGTTTTGCTTCCGTTCTGGCAAATTTCATCCCTATAGCTTTCAAAAAGCAGGAGAACGAAGCCTCTGAATTTTCACCATTTATTTAAGTGGAAATGAAGCAAGCCACCATTGCCTAGAAAAAACTCCATTTCCCAGAAGCCTTGCGCTAAGCCAATCAGAGCGGGAGAGGGAGGGAGGCAGAGGCGTGGCCATCGTTCTGTTAGCATTTTTTAAAAAAATGTTGTTTCAAAAGAGACCTCATGGGCCATCCAGTCTAACCCCATTCTGCCAAAAAGCAGGAAATCTCATTCAAAGCACCTCCGACAGATGGCCATCCAGCCTCTGATTAAAAGCCTTCAAAGAAGGAGCCTCCAACACAGTCTGGAGCAGAGAGTTCCACTGCCGAACAGCCCTCACAGTGAGGAAGTTTTTCCTAATATTCAGGTGAAATCACCTTTCCTGTAGTTTGAAGCCATTGTTCTATTGCGTCCTAGTCTACAGGGCAGCAGAAAACAACCTTGCTCCCTCTTTCCTATGACTACCCCTCACGTAATGTCTCCTTTCAGCCTTCTCTTCTGCAGGCTAAACATGCCCAGTTCTTTAAGCCACTCCTCATAGGGCTTGTTCTCTAGACCCTAGATCATTTTAGTTGCCCTCCTCTGACCATCTTGACCAAACTTTCATATGGTATGTGAATTCTTGGAAGGTATGAGAAGTTTAGAGAGAGGGGGGGGGGGAGAGGGAGGGAGGGAGAGGTTTGAGTGTTGGACTCCGATTGTGGCTTGATTCCCCACTCAGCCACCCACTTGTGCAAGTCACACACTCTCAGCCCCAGAAAAGCCAATGAAACAGGAAATAGCACTTTCAAACCAGGAACTGATTTCCTTATTCAGAGGCTGATGGCCATCTATCAGGAATGATTTGATGGTGTACTATGATTTCTGTTCCTGGGTGATAAATGTCATTTCCTAATTGGTTCTGTCATAGAAACATGGCAAAATTTATGACACTGCCTGAACTTTGTCTTTGTGCAAGGGACATGGAGCACATTATGGTTTCCTAAGACACTGTCCACCAATTTAACAAAGTTTCAGCCACAAAAACAAAGTTTCTGAAGTACAACAATGACTTTCAAAGTAAAGACAACCCAATGAAACAGGAAATAAGACTTTCAAACCAAAAACAGATTTCTGCAATTATTAAAAAATGGTTTATTATGAAAGCTATGAAAATTCACCAAAAATTAGGGGATAAGGGAAACGTTCTGAATTTTGGTGAGCTAGCAGTGTTAAATGTGTTCTACCACTGTACCAAGTTTAAAGGAGATAGCTCAAAAAATGAGGGCGGGAGAGTCCTGTAAAGTCCCCCCTGGTGCTGTTTTTGGCCACTGTGCATGCGCATCCGTCATTAACAAATTACTTTTGAAATTAATGAATTTTCATTAAATTTTGAAATTTTTGAAGACAAAATTCAGAAATGACATCAGAAACGAAACACTAGCGCCCCCTACTTTTGAAACGAGTTTAGAATAATTTTTTTCATGGATTGCTCAAGCCTATTGACTACACCAGGATTTGGGCATGCCCCTACATTGTGGCAGTGCAGACACTTGCATTTGGCTCCTATGTGGAAGCAACTGCAAGTGTCCTGACAGTCATTTATTACTTGGGGGCTTAATAGGGCCACTGAATGTTCTTCAAAGACTGGGAATTCTTAAAAAGCTTGGACGTAGACCCCTTTAGTATTTGTACTTGGAAATACAGGCAAAAGAAGGAACAGGTCTTCCTGTGCTTATTGATGGCTTTATTTTATTCTTTTTAAAATAATAATAATAATAATAATAATAATAATAATAATAATAATAATAATAATAATTTATTTATGATTTTAAATATACATAAAAAGTAAGGGAACAATTAAGGAGGGGATAGAAAGAGAGAAAGAAATAGAGAAAAAAAGAGAAAAAAATAATAAGAGAAAAAAAACCTATCAAAGAAACCTCCCACCAAAACTGTGGTTCCCTTCCAGGTCTTCTGCATCGCTGAAAACGTCTTCTTCTGTCCAAAATAAGAGCCAGCGAGGGTCTAGTTACATCCTGAAGCCAAGGATTACTTATACATATTTATCATATAAGTTCAAAATTTTTCCTTATCATATATTGTCTCAGTTTGTTCCAATCTATCTTTTTCCTTGGTAATGTGTTCTGTGATATTGTCTGTGTTAATAAATCCATGTTTTTGATATCTATTAGTCTCAACATCAATTTTTCTGTTGTGGGGATGTCTGGTGTTTTCCATAGTTTTGCTATACATATCCTAGCTGCCGTGATCATGTATGTGAAAAGCCTTTCCGTATTTAAATCCATCTGGAAATCTATAATTTCTAAGAGGTAGTATTCCATTTTTAGATCAAATTTTATATATTTCTTTGTGGGTTTCCTGCCAGAATTTTAAAAATCTTTTTACACCCCCACTACACATGCATGAAATCTCCTATGTGTTTATCACACTTCCAACATTTCCCATCTCCCTTTTCTTTATTGAATTTCGCTAGTCTTTCTGGTGTGATGTACCATCTTATTTTTATTCTTGAAACAGTTTTTTCTTTTATAAAACAGTTTTATATCCTGCTTTATAAAAGGCAAAAGATCTCTTTAAATAATAAAATGTGACCATCAATAGCACATGAAACCTATTTCTTTTTATGTCTGTGGATTCTAATAAGTGATTTTCAGCCCTGTTTGTGATTCTGTATTTGGAAACACAACTGGGCAAAGAGATGTTGTTTTTGTATTTGTCTTGTGTTCTGATTGAACATTTCTGCTTTAAGACAGAAATATTTGATTTTGTTGACAAACAATCAAAGCTACCTTCATATATCTTATCCTACCTGCTATTAGAGCAATGTGAGCTTTAGGATTTTCCTGAAGGGTCTTTTTGGTGGCTCCTCCGAGACTCTGGAATTACCTCCCAAAAGATGGCTCCATTCCTGCTTGCCTTTCACAGACAGGTGAAAATCTACCTCCGTTATTGTGCGTTTATGGAATAATAAGAGGTGGACTGCTGGGATGGTGTGAGTGGGGTTCTGGGGTGGGTGTAATTTTAAATCTATTTTAATATTTTTAGTAATAATAATAATAATAATAATAAATTAAATCTTTTTTTTATACCCCACCACCATCTCCCAAAAAGGACTCGGGGCAGCTTACAGAAGCACATGCAAGTGTCATAAACACATAAAATACAGGTAAAATTACATCAATATATTAGACAATGACAACAACAGACATTTTTTAAAAATATATTTATACTCATATTTTAATGCATTTGTGTTCTTTTAATTATACAGGCAGTCTCCAAGTTACAAAAATGACTCGTAGGGCCCTTCCACACAGCCCTGTATCCCATAATATCAAGGCAGAAAATCCCACAATATCTGCTTTGAACTGGGTTATCTGAGTCCACACTGCCATATATATTCCAGTTTAGAGCAGATAATGTAGAATTTTATTCAGCTGTTGTCCTGTTTTGTCTTTCAAGAACAGCCTTAAAACACTGTGGTAA
The DNA here is from genome assembly GCF_035594765.1 of Anolis carolinensis. NCBI lineage: Eukaryota > Metazoa > Chordata > Lepidosauria > Squamata > Anolidae > Anolis > Anolis carolinensis. The sequence goes on from NC_085844.1 coordinate 140,074,920, forward strand.
GTAAATGAAAACTGCTTTATTTCAATAAAACATAAAGTATAGCACACTCAGTGGAATAATGCAAAAAGAAGCAAGGAAGTCTTAGGGTAGACACAGTTCTTAGTCTCTATTAAATTCCCAAATCAAATAGCAGTCTTACTTCAGACAAGGAAACAGCAATAAATCCTTAGGAGCAGTTTCCCAGATGCAGACTTGAAGCAGGCACAAGGGGAGCGATGAGTCAGTTTGCTACCAGCAAGAGCTGTTTGCACCTGCTTCTGCTTTGTAGCCCTGAGTCCCCTCACAGCTGCTAGGGCAGTTCACAATTATTCAGCTGCATTTCTGGCAGCTATTCTAGCTGAATGACATCTCTGCTCTGTTTCCTTTCACCTTTCCTGAAATGTGGGTACTTACAAAATCTCCTCAGATTCCAACTCACCCTCAGATTCATGAACCTTTTCTGCTCCCCTTCCTCTTCTGAAGAAGAGGAATCCCTAACAGCTGTGTGGAAGGGGCCAGGGTTCCTTCTCCCACCCTGGACATTCCACACCTATATATACACACTCTACTTGCGTCACTGCCAACAGAACCTCTGAAGATGCCAGCCACAGATGCAAGCAAAACATCAGGAGAGAATGCTGCTGGAACATGGCATTGGCCACACTGTCGGAAAAACTCACAGCAACCTAGTGATTCCGGCCATGATAGCCTTCAACAATATAAAAAACCTGTCACCGCTGCCAGATTTTAGCTCATGTGAAGAGGTCCTTAGAGAGCAATGCTCTGCTGAATGTGTCCTCTAACCAAAAATTACCTCTAGTTTGCCAGGGCATAGTTTTTGAACAAAAAAAAACTTCAAAGGGAGTTTGGAAAGAAAAACAGTAGAATTGGAATATAGCCACAAAATCAACAGTGGTTTCAACAGAGACAGTGGTTTCCTGGCACACTACACATATCACAACACAAGTTAACACCTCAGACTCATACCTAGTTTATCACAACTCCTTGCTGGCGCACAACCAGCATCACACTGCATTCTAATAACTCCCTCATATGGTTGCCTGTTCATCTTGCCTTTGTTGTTGTGTGCTTTCAAGTCACTTTTAACTTAAAGCAACATCATGGCAGAAATGCCCATCTCTCTAGGGGATGCTGGGTTGGGGGGGGGGGTAGATTTGGTTATATTTTAAAATTCCAAAAGTGAGGGAAGGGGAAGGATTGCGGGAGAGATGTAGCCTGCAGAAGTCTTTCTTGGCCTTCTCTCTCGGTTTTTTCTTCATAATAAGATTATATATATAAAGATGCAAAAGGAAAGAGTGTGGTGTTGGCATTAAACAAAAAGCTGCTTTGGGTGTAGGAAATAGGTCACTATGCTCCAACTTTCTAAGCATACCTTTGAAAAGTAACATTCTTTCTAACTGATCTGCAGAACTGCTAAACAATGGTTGGTCAATTGTTTATTAACCAAAGGCATGGGCTAATTCTGTATTTTCATGCATAAGATTATGGGCACTGGGATGTCAGGCACAAGGGAAAGAAGAAGAAATGCACATCAAAGGTAAAGCTCTAATAAATTTGTTACCCAAAATTATTCTTCATGAATTTGATATGAATGTGCTGTCCCACTGCTCTCTGGATTGTTTATTCTTTAGTATCTGTTTTACAACCATTTATTTAAATTATTTATTTATGTAGTAATAGTATTTAATATTGGAAAGCTGGCATGGAGTGAAATTATATTTATAATAGAATATTATTGCTAATAATAATAATAATAATAATAATAATAATAATCAACATATCAAAAGCACATACAAATTTCAAAATCTCACATTGGTTAAATAGGGGGGAAAGGGGAAGTGATGATTTCTGTGATAAACAAATCTCTTCGTTTTATCGTTAATGAAAAGGTGGATGTTGCAGGCAAGTCCATTGTTTGGTTTTTAAATGGCTTTTTGGAGAGAGGGATGCAATTTTAAATTCATTCTACGATATTTTTGTCGGCATAATTGTTAACTTTTTAAAAACGATGTTGTTTCAAAATCTTTTCTGAGCTATCTTAAGATGGTCGGTTTGAATGGCAAAATAGAAGTGCTGTAAACAATACTAGCAAACAAACAAACAAACAGGCAAGCTAGAAGCAGTGACCTGACTTGTTTAATAAGAAGATCAAAGTGCTATTTATTTCTGCTGCCAGCAAAAATGAAACTTCTTTCATCCAGTGTAATCCAGCAGTGAGAAGCTATTTGCATGGCAATCTCAATCATGAAAACAAAAGTGATTGTTAGAATAGTCAGGGACAGTAGTGGGTGGGAAATGTGAGGTTTTCCGGCAAAAGGTACCAAATCCCCCAAAAAATGAGTTTTAGATGGCATTGTTGGCTAGGGATAGCATATTATATACATATCAAAATGTATCAAATCACTTCAGTACAGGGATTGGAAAATTGCATTTTATATCAAAAGAATCCATATCCTCAGCACTTTTTTCTCAATTCTTGTAAAATTTGTTCAGATGGATTTGGGACCTTTTGGATTGGCACGACACTGCCACTATTTAATTGCTTTTTAATTGCTTTTTAACTTTTTATTGCACCTTTTAAACTTGCCTAGTGTGGAGTGTTAGCCGCCTTGAGTCCCATGGGGAGACAGGCACAGCATAAATAAAGATAATAAATAAATAAATAAATAATCTGATCATATGCTGGTCTTGCCATTAGAGTATCTAATGCTGCATAAACAATGTCTCTGGTGACCTGATCCGATGGGCAAAATTTCCCATCCTAGGACAGTTTGACCTCACTTTAGGCACAGAGCCCATTGGATCTCATCACACAATGTAGATCTACTTCTGGCAGGTCTCCATGCCTGAGGTAAGGTTGAACTGTCTAAGAGGTAGCGCCAGGAACATGGGAGAATTCCCATGTTCCATAGAGAACAACAGGGGGAAGCTGGACAGCAAGCCTTCCACCCATGGGATGAAGCAAGGACACAGGTGTGGGGTGGCGGGTTCCCCACACCCCTCATCAGATTTGCCACGATCCTTGAAGAATATCCCTGCTATCACCTGGATCAGTGACCTCAATGTGATGAGGTCCTGGATTGCATAGTTCAGCCTGAAATTTGTTCATTCAGTGATGTAGGAACCAAGTCACCCTTCAGGACAGATTAATGCTGTAGCTCACATTAGTCTTCTTATAGATCAGATGAACCTTACTATACAATCTTTCTCTCTCTTTGAGAGATCCCATAAAATATATACCTCTCTCCCTGTGTATTTTTAAAATTTATTTCATTTGGCATCTTTTTTCCCAGCAGACTAAACTAAGATAACATGAGAATGCTGTGACATAATAAGGACCAATGTTCCTCTGAGGAGTAGGGATAGCCCCATTTGTGGCAAAAGTCTTGAAATCCAATGTTTATTTGGGGATCCAAGACCTCCCCTCCATAAAAGCTACTTGGTAAGAATAGGCAAGAAGTGGCATATTTTCCAGATCAAGAATGCAGAGATACAACCCATCTGTCCTCACGCCTTGAAAATTATGGATGCAATAGTTCTGCAGAGATGCTCCATTGCCTAGCTGCCCCTCACTCTTCTGGATCAGATCTCCTCTCTATTCATGCTGCCAAAATCTTGTTGGACTGTTCCTGGCTCATCGTCTAGAGCCCTCTGCATCTCCTCCTCTTTCTCAATTATGCTTTGGTTTCCATACTTCTCCAGGTTTTACAAGACAATTCCTAGATCAAAAAGCACGAAAATGTGCACTGACTATTGTAGAGTAAATAGCTGTGATCAAATATGCTAAAAATGATGCAAATTCACACAGTTTCAAAGAAAAGTTGTAAACTTTTGTTGAGAAAGAGCTAGTGTCCAGGAGAAACAACATATGCAGGACAGAAACGAACTGGACATAAGAAAAGAAAAGAATTGCATGTCTTTTTGTGTTATTTTCCCCAAACTATCGAAGTGTGTTAAAGCTGAGCTGCTGAACTTGCAGACCGAAAGGTCCCAGGTTCAAACCCCATGAGCGATCGCTGTTAGCTCCAGCTTCTGCCAACCTAGCAGTTCGAAAACATGCCAATGTGAGTAGATCAATAGGTACCGCTCCGGCGGGAAGGTAACGGCGCGCCATGCAGTCATACCGGCCACATGACCTTGGAGGTGTCTATGGACAATGCCGGCTCTTCAGCTTAGAAATGGAGATGAGCACCAACCCCCAGAGTCAGACATGACTGGACTTAATGTCAGGGGAAACCTTTACCTTTACCTTTATCATTTGATTTATTCTCAATCTAATCAAATTGCAACAAATGAAACCATAATGGCTTGAATTGATACAAATATATGCCTTTCAGATAGATTTGTGTATAATGGAGGGCCTACCTAGAGCTCTAACAATAAATGTATCAATAACTTAAAGAATACAAAAACTACAAAAAGTGATATCACACAATGTAAGAGGCTAAATTTGCCAACTCTAAAGGAATGAGACTTGCTTGGGAACCAGATCTGAGAAAAAACAGATGAAAAGAAATGGAATTCAATTTGGGAATGCTTACCTTACAAATTAATATCAGCTCAAATCAGAGACTACACATTGAAAGCTATTTGTAAATAGTATTACTATCCACTCAAGTTACACAGGATTAATAATGGAGTAACAAAATTATGCTGGAGAGAATATGAAGCATTAGGAGCATTAGGAACCATATGTGACTGTTATGTCTAAAGATACTAAAGTTTTGGGAAGAGGTCTTAACCCAGATAAGCCAAACAATAGAAATGGAAAATCCACTTTAAAGGGGCATTACAGTTTATCTTCTTATTTGAAGACAAAATGAAAATCTATCAAAATAAGACCTCATAGTATTTATGGTACGTGTACTGCCAGAATGAAGATAGTCAAAATATGAAAAAAGGGAATGTATTGATACAGAATTGGTTAAACAAACAACAGTGTTACCTGAAAACAATAACATACAAAGTAAGAGAAGAAATAAAAAAGAATCCGCTTGAGGTTATATGGACACTATTTATCAGCTGTATATATCACCCTGATATCAGTGAGATTTTGATTAAATATCTAGGGAAAATATCTATTAAGGAAATCAGACAATAGAGTAGAGGCTAACTTATTAGTAAGAGGACAGTGAAGTAGTTTGTAAATATCTGTGACTTGGATTAAGGAGGAAGGGTGGGTGGGACAAATAACATTTTAGATTATGTTTTAAAAAGAGAGAAAACTGTTGGGGTTATTAGTCTTTCTGGCTTCTGATACAAGATCTTTCCAACTTTCAAAAGATATATTTGTGCCTCACTGATTATTGGGTGCATGCAGTATCCCATATTGGCTTTGTCCACTGGGAGGTGGTATTTGACTGGCGCTGAACCAGGAACTCTTATAATTCCCTCGGTTATCTGAGTGCAAATTACTGTAGTAGAAAATGAATTTGAATGGAAGCTAAGCTTCAGGTAGCAGGATACTGAACAAGGGGCTGATAATTTTCCCATTTTAAATTAGGAGACAAACATTTCACTACAATTGTTTACCTGTGTGAGACCTATTTAGCCTACTTGGGAAAGTCCATTCAAGTGTCCTTAAAATCAGGAGTTACTGTTGCATGCCTTCCCTAAGATGAATCTATCACAGGTATTTCTGGGGCAGAAAGTTTTTGACTGACCCAAGTTTACTCAGGCCCCATCTACACAGCCATGTAAAATCCAGAATATCTGATTTGAACTGGGTTATATTAGTCTACACTGCCATATAATCCAGTTCAAAACAGATAATCTGGATTTTATATGGCAGTGTAGAAGGGGCCTCAGTGGGTTTCCGTGTTTGAGCAGGGAATCACACCTCATCTCCAGAGCCACAGTCTAAATCTCAGACATTGCATTCATATTCATAAATTTAGAATTGGCTCCTATGAAGAAATGTGTGCTTTATTCTGATTTCTCCTTCAATGTTTATCATTGTGATGGGAAAAATGCTAAGTGCTTTCAAAACTAAAGCTGGGATTCTCAGGATCAGTGATAATATTCAAGGGGTTTATCCCTTTGTTAAAAGAATACTGCATATGACATTTTATTTATTTACGTCAGTGTGTAGCTGTTGGGCAGTTTGAGTATTTACAGAGTTGTTGCACCCCCTAGGCTGCGTAGGCACCTCAAAACCAAACTGGAGCCCCAGAATATAAGCAAGCAAGCTGTTTATTGAAGGTTATGATTAAGCACAAGCAAATAAAGTTCAGAGTCAATAAAATGGGTTTAAATCCACAAGAGCAATGTAGTTGAAAATCTTTAAGCAAGAGTCTAAGAAAGTCACTCAAAAACCATAGTCCAAACCAGATATCGAACTCAGTCCCACAAAAGGCATCAAGAATAGTCCAAACAAAATTCAGTTCCAAGGCATGAGACAAACTGGAACCACAGGAAAACAAGACTAGATTGCAGGATCAAACTCCAAGGTAATCCAGGGTAATAGAAATCCAAACAGCAAGGTTACTGGAACAATCAACTGGATTCAAAGGCAACACAAGGCTGGGACTTGAAGCAAAATCCATGGCTGCAAGAATATACATGAACACGGAGCAAAGATCTTTCTCTCTTGAATTGCAATGTTGCCACTTCTGCTATGGCAGAGAAGACCCAGGCATTTAAGGAAAATTCAAGGTCTTTCTTCCATGAGAAAACTCTTTCTCTCATGAGAAAACTATTCATTAGAGCGTTTCAAAAGCAGTCTTTTACTTCTCCGCAAACATTCCCATTCCCTCCTTTGATGAGTTATCGCTCCCCTCCTGTAAAACTCATTATAATCCTCTAAAATAGAATGCCCATCTGGCACCTGAAGATCTGGCCTTGACTGCTGAGAGGAATGCGGTTCACAATGCTTGCTTGCAACCATTAAATTTTTTTAACTTTTGGGTTGCTTCTTTAAATTGTTTAGTGTGGATAGATGTTAGCAGCCTTGAGTCTCCATAGGGAGAAAGGTGGAATATTAATATTCATAATAATGATGATGATGATAGTAACTGCAATCCCCGGCAACAGCAGAATTGATTAAAAGCAACTGGAAAATCTTGCACGATACAAGAATTTAAAGATCAAACTGCAAAGACTCTGGCACAAGCCAGTAAAGGTGGTCCCTGTGGTGATAGGCACACTGGATGCAGTGCCTAAAGACCTTGGCCAGCACTTGAAAACAATTGGCGCTGACAAAATTGCCATCTCTCAGCTTCAAAAGGCCACCATACTTGGATCTGCATGCATTATTAGCTGATACATCACATAGTCCTAGACACTTGGGAAATGTCCGACATGTGATCCAATACAAAAGCCAGCATAGTGATCTTGTCTACTGTGTACTAATCTTGTTGTGTATCAAATAATAATAATAATAATAATAATAATAATAATAATAATAATAATACAGACTACAAACAGAGGCACAACTGTGTGGCCCAAATGATCCATTGGAACTTATGCCTCAAGTACCACCTCCCAGCAGCAAAGAACTGGTGGGATCACAAACCAGCAAAGGTCGTGGAAAATGAACACGCAAAGATACTGTGGGACTTCCGAATCCAGACTGACAAAGTTCTGGAACACAGCACACCAGTGCAGGTCGTCCCAGTGGTGATGGGCACACTGGGTGCCGTGCCAAAAGATCTCAGCCGGCATTTGGAAACAATAGACATTGACAAAATTACGATCTGCCAACTGCAAAAGGCCACCTTACTGGGATCTGCACGCATCATCCGAAAATACATCACACAGTCCTAGACACTTGGGAAGTGTTCGACTTGTGATTTTGTGAAACGAAATCCAGCATATCTATCTTGTTTGCTGTGTCATACAACGTCGTTGTGTCAATAATAATAATAATAATAATAATAATAATAATAATAAAAATATAGCTGTACATTTGGGGGAGATGAAAACTGAATTGTTAACTCAAAGACTTATTGGAGAATGTGGATGAAGATGGCTAGAAAGGAGAGGGCACCAGGAGAGTGTTGTGACTTGCAATCCTGTGCAAAGTATGTGGTAGTGCAAGGAGCTTTGGCTGAAATGCCGAAGAAGGAAAATGATTGGACATAAGGACAGAAAAAGGGGGATCTGAGGAAGATGTTTGTATTGATTGTGGAAAGAAAATCAGGCCCTGTTGTTGATCTATATCTCCTGCTGTAATGTTCTTGACCATTGGTTTCCTTGTATTGCTGCTCCCCATCTTCTCTTCCTCATACAATTCTTCTGTTCCACAAAATACAGATCCAGCAACAAAAGCCTTTGCAACCCAGTCCTACGATTCACTGCATCCACAAAGACATTGTTCAGGACTACTGAACCATTATTCAAAAAGATGCTAAGACAGGGTGTGATGCTGACATTGTAGGGACATCACAAAGACGCTACAGACAGATTTGATAACGCACAATGTTCAGAAATGAAATGCCTGTCAAATTGCAGTATCAATTATTTAAACAGAGCTCTGCATAATTGTGGCTCACTTCAGACACATTCCTGGTGAGGAGGCATCTGATTGACTGCTGTGCTGCAGAACACCTCTGCGCTGTAGATAATTTTCAATGCCACGGAAAATGTAGTAGGGAAAGCATAACCCTTTGGGAAACTGCCAAATTGTATTTGGATTTCTGAAATTAAGCTTGCATTTGGACCTGAGTTGACACAAGTGGGTTCTGAATCGGTGCAATGTGGATTTAATCACCACATCAGAACCTGCATAGTCTCCAACATTTCACAAGTGGCTAGGCAACATCACATTGTAGTTACAAAGGCAACAGTTCTTAATGAGGAAGAACAGATAAGGCTGCAACTGTTTGCTTTTTTCTGAACTATAGTAAAGGACAAGATTTCACTCTCTGTTCTGCTCTGCTCTCCTCCCTGCTCAGTTAAATGGGTGCAAACTACTTTTGCATTTCGACTTCAAGTCGCAGCAAGTGACATAAGTCCAGGGACAAAGGAGGAAAGAGAAACTGGCACATTTTAAAGGAAGCTGAAAAAAGTGGGACAACAGAGGATTAATTGGTGCTTTCTTGATTAATTGGGATAGTTGGGCCTGGTCTAAATCTTACAATTTACTGTATGTAGAGCTGGTCCAACAGTGAGGCAAATTAAGCGGTCACTTCGGGCGTAAAACATACGGGGGCGCAGTCGAGATTGCTTTTTCTGTTGATTTGTTGTAAAACACGATGTTTTGGTGCTTAATTTGTAAAATCTTAATGCAATTTGATGTTTAATAGGCTTTTCCTTAATCCCTCCTTATTATCCAACATTTTTGCTTATCCAACGCTTTTATTTTTCAGTGATTGGTTTGGGGGGGGCGCCAAAATTCTGTTTGCCTACACTTGAAAAATACCTAGGGCCGGCTCTGACTGTATGCATATGTTTTAGAGCATCCCAGCAGAACAGAAGAGGTCTGAGATGAAGAATCAAGTTTCCATTGGTAGTATGAATTCTCTCAGTTGAGTAGAATAGTATTAAGTTGACAACTTTCCACTTTTGCTTGGAGAACAAACAGCACCATCGCCTTCAGTGTTTTAAAAAACACACACATTCCAGTATGGATATATAAGTATTTAATTTGGTGTGAGGGTTTCATAAAATGTAGGAATTTACCAAATTCATTTACAAATTGACTGTAAAAAATTGAGGCTAATTTTAAATGTGAAAGTGGGACAAAGCAAAACTTCAATTTCAAGGAGGGACTCCGGTCCATTTGAATTAAATTGCATTTGGCTGCCAAGATCTCTTGCCTTGCTCTGGTGACACTCCAACTGCACAGTAGAAAAGATCCAGTAATTTTTCACATGGAAACCCTAGTGTGGTGGAAACTGGTCTTCTTCATTCAAGGCTAGTTTTCTATGTATGGAAAGTTCATTTGGGTAGAAGAGTCTTCTCCCCATTGCATTGCAATGTAGTACAACCAGAGATAATTTTATCAATCTCAGGAAGGAGGACAAAGACTTATTCATAGTAAATATTTTTTTGGCTTGTAACCTGCTGGTACAGAATCTACTCTAGATTGCCACAAAAGGAGATCTCTCCCTGGAAGGAAAATATACTAATTGAAAGGAGCGATCCTGTTATTAGGCCAAGTGAGATGATCATTTTAGAACTCAGGTGCAAGGAGATTACAGCAAGATGCTGGAGGGACCTTGTTGCTACTTGTCCTGCCGTATAGCCCCCAAATAGACTGCTGTCTTCAAGTGAAGTGAAGGATACTTACTATCACTTATCTTCTCTGGAGAGAATATTTGATCATTAAGAGAAGTGAAAGAGAAAAGAAATACCAGGCTGATTTCCATGTTCAGCATCTGGCTTCCAGCATCATTTATAGATGAATAGATTATATACCAAATTTAGACGCAAATTACCACATAATCCCAGGAGGTGATCTAGAGAAACCAATGGGGAGCAAGACGTTCCTCTTTCTTTAATCGAGTGCCATATATTTTAGGGTCAACCTTTCTCCCCACAATCTTGTGGCAGAATCCCATCCCCCTCCTCAAAGAGGAAAGAACCATGATAGAATATTTATACAAACTAGAAGGAAACTATGAAGAGGGCAGGGGAAAAAGACAGTTGCCTGCAATTTTCTTAGGCAAATGGGTTGTTCATTTGAGCAGCCCACCTGTTCACCAGTTGTGGTGGCATTTGCTTCCACGGGGCCATGTTTTGGTGCCATTTTAAGTCAATGGGAGTTTTGCCAATGATTTCAATGCAAGTAATATTGGTGCCATTGTGAATGCACGTTCATATCAAAACAACATTCTAATAGTGTCTTAAATAATCCTATCACAATGAGAGTCATCTAAATAATGAGGCCATAGAAATCATCCCGCAATCAAATTAGCAGTCAAATAAGCAACGACAATCGGAAAATCAGTTAACATTTTAATTCTTTTGTTAGTTTTTCTAAATGCAAAAAAAAAAGCATTGACAGCAAGAGAAAGTTGCACTTGAGTTATCCTGTTGACACATATAGGAAAACAAGCTTTTAAAGAGCAAGCTATTCACTCAGTCCATTAATGTCTTAACCAAGACATGAGTTGAAATAGTCAGGGAGAAAAATGTGTAGAAACACGTATAGCAAGTGGAGACCTTCAACACACATTTGGAGCTGAGAGGGCTGAGTAGGAGGAAACATATTTTCCAGTCTCTCCCTTTTTCCTGGTAATGTTCTTCACCAAGAGCTACTTTCATAAGAGGAGACTCCATGAAAATGAGGTTCAAAGGCATTCTGTGAATATTTATTTATTTATTTCATTTATATACCGCTTTTCTCAACCCCAAGGGGGACTCAAAGCATTTAACAATGTAGTAAATGTCAAAGATTCAACGCCTCAAAACCATTTAAAAGAAAGCATTACAAATCTAAAACCAATACATATAACCATAAATAAGTTAATTAAAACTATATAAATATCAGACATATCATAAAACATCATAAAACATCAAAACATTTAAATTTAAGGCCTTTAAATCATGGCTGCTGCAAGGTCATTGAATTTTACTGTCACCTAAATCTGGTGCAGGAGTAGCAGCACCTTAAGCTATTTGTTGTGACTTTCTTTTCCAGTGAATGACCAAGAGGTCAAGGACTTTGTTTAGTAAAGCTGTGTAAACGGCAGACTCTTCCTTAAGGTGAGTACAGAAGATGCTTTAGGTCTTAGAAGCAGTACAGAGCCCTGACTAACAAAAGAGAGAACAGCCTAGACTTCAGGCCATAAAACACTTCTTAAAATGTTTTGGATTGGGTCTCTGAAGCCGATTAGCATCATCTAAAACAGTCTGAATCCATTTGGAGCAGTTCAGAAATGAAAAGGGCAAACAATGTGTCTCCAACTACACCTAAGATGTGGTCAAAGGACTGGTCGGTAGGGAGAGAGAAAGAAAGAGGAACCTGAATTTTGCTCAATGTCAGCTCTAGTTTCCAACCTGGAATCTCACCAATACTGTATTCTCAAACCAGAGTGATGGGAGGTAGTGCCTCACGTTTGTGCTCTTTAGCTGATTTCACCTGCCTGTCAACCTACCTTTTACTCACAACATATACCTTTAAAATATTTCATTTTTGGAACAATTTCTTTTTTTAAAAAAATGACTAATACAAAAACTCTTAGACTATTTTCTATCCTTGCAATTTGACCAGGGTCACCTATTTCTTCTGCAAGGGCCACCACATCTTCAAATGACCTACACTTGTATGAAAATGAAACATTGTATCTGTTTTCCTAGTGCAGGTCAAGCCCTGGAACCTAATGCTTCTGAATCTTAAATTGGAATCAGGATCCAAAACAGGCTGGGTTGAATTAAAATTAATTCTGTAGAAATTTCAAACATATATTAGAACATTTTCTTTCTGCTTTCTTTATTCCTATTCCAAGAGCTCATAAACATTCATTGGAATTGGAGAACCACCACTTGGTTTACTGCTCTCTTCCAATAGGAGTTTCTTGGAAAATGTAAGCCACAGTCCCAGATTGTCCAGGAATGGGTCTCTGGGAGACACCTTTTACATATTTAGTTTATTGTGGATATATAGACAGGGGAAAGTGGGGGGCCGTGAGCAGCAGAAAACCACATTGGCTGCAGGGGATTGAGCGGGAGAGTAGACATTGAAAGCTTTCCCTACACTTCCAGCCAACATACACAGTCTCCATCCTCTTAGAAATGTATTTTTTTCACTATAGATTCTTTTAAATTTTTTTATTGACATTCATATATAAATAATAATACGAAATCCAGCAGAGCAAAAATAAAATTTACAATTTGATAAATATAGCCATTTCAACTATATTTGAAGATTAATGTATTTGTATTTATCACCATCTCCACTGCTGCTCTACACGTGAATGAAAAGGGTAAGTTCTCTGTGTATGAGCTGGCAGAAGTTGACCATAGACTCATGCTGAAGGACCTACAAATGTCTGGAGAAGTGTTTTCTTGGGTTAAAAAAAATCATTGTTTTTTTCCAGTTTCACTGTGGTCCTGTGCCCCTGATGTGGAGGGCTGGTTGTATTCCTTAACTAAAAGCATGTTGATACACAGATGTGCATACACTTGTTTTTCCAGCCTTCAAGTTAAGATATTCAAAGACTAACATGAGAACTTGGTGGATCAAGATTATCTCTGTTTCTTATTAAGAGCTATTCTTACGATTATGATTATTTATGTAGTACTATCAATGTGCATGGTGCTTTACATAGGTAGTTTACAATTTTGTTAGTTCTCTGCCTTCACAACTACAATCTTAAAAAAAGACACAAGGAAAGGAGAAAGGCAGTGTGGTGGAGAGCAGTTGGGATGGAAATAATACCTTGGCATAAACTGCTAGGTTGTTCATATATATAAATCAATAACAAAGGAACTATTATGGCATTCATTTCTTTTGTTCCAAACCTGTTGTCATAGTGTTTCCATGAGAATAGAAGACCACAAGTTCTCCTACTAACAGTTCAAAGATAAATTGAGTAGTCCTTTCTAGTTCTGAACAAACCCCATATAAGCTGCTAAGCAACAGCAGCAACAGCAGCAACAGCAAACAACAGTTATATTAGTGTTCTATTAGAAAGGTTAGTAACAAAAGTAAGACCATTGCCACAAAAGGTTTTTTTTTCTTAATTCTTATTGTTTCCATTTCATTGAAAACCTCCAACTGATTTCTTTTGAATTTTTGGACAGCACCATCACATGTGAATAAAGGTACTTACCATATTGCAATCTGTCCAATATTTGCCAGATATTTGCTTATTTAGATAATTGAGTTTTCCTGGAGTACTATGCCATGATAAAGCTCTTTAAAATAGTATTTACATATTTTAGCTGAAATTGATTGTAATGGAGAGGTCTTCCATAATGGGGACCAAAAACCTTCTTCTATTGACCATAGATCCAATAACAGTTTTGAACCCATTAGATTACCATCAGTGTTGGCAAACAAAACATTGTACATTTTTGAAGCTCATCCAGGAGATCCAGAGCTGTTATGAAGCATCACTTACTCAAATTTAGTTAAAGAATTAGATATACTTCAGCATTAAAATATGAAATGTAAACCCAAGTGACAATATTGAGTTTTAACACAAATTTTACTCTTCGCCTCAACTGAAAGGCTTCATAGTATAACATTAGACAGTAAATTTCCAAGCTTTCTCCTTCTTCTTCTTTTTAAAAATATTTTTTTTCAAGACCTTAATAGGTTTATGCTTATGGGTAAAGTCCATAGTTGTATTGTGTCACTCCAAGAACAGCACTATGATTTGAAAGACACACTATTTTGGCAGTTCAGATTCTTGATGAAGAATATTGGATGTCTGCTCTGAAGAATGTAAGTAGCAGTGATAAAACTCAGTCTAGGGAAAGTTTCATTTTAGAGCTTTGGGGGACATCAACACTGTAGCATCAATTCAGTTTGACACCACTTTAGCTGCTATGGTTCAATGCCATGGAATCATGGGATTTGTAGTTTTACAAGTGCTTTAGCCTTCTCTGCTAAAGAGTGCTGGTGCCTCACAAAGCTATAACTCCCTGGATTTCATAGTGACATTGAATTGCACTAATTCTACAACGTAGATGTACCCTTGGATATTCTAGACCAGGCATCCTCAAGCTGCAGGCTTCCAGCTGTTTGGGCCTCCAGTTCCTAGAATTTCTGATCATTGAACAAGTTGGTTAGGGCTTCTAGGTGTTGGAGGCCAAAACAGCTGGAGGGCCGCAGATTGAAGATACCTGATCCAAACCTTTGCAACAATGTTCTGTTACTCTGATATTATTATTTCATATTATACTGTGTTTTCAAATTTATGAAGCAGGAGCTTACAGGCCTCATGAACAATATTTTAGGAGATTAGATACGTTTAGCCTGGAGAACAGAAAATTGGGAGATGATGTAGCAGTCACCATAAACTGGAGTCAATTTGAAGACATTAAACAACAAACAGAGGTGGACGTACATCTCTTGGTATACATTAGCTGTGTATACCTGCATGGAAGAGATTGATCCTTTAGATCCTTTTCAACTGTATAACTTAAGCATGTTGCTTAAGGGTCAGGTAACCTCAGTGAAAATGGGTTAAACCTTTGTGAACTGCTAACCTGAAAGTTGGGTTGCTGATCTGAAAGTTGTCAGTTCAAATTTGCAAGATGGAGTGAGCTTCTGTCTATCAGCTCTAGCTTGTGGCGACATGAGAGAAGCATCCCCTGGGCAACGTCTCTGTAGATGGCCAATTTTCTCTCACCAGAAGCAACTTGCAAGTCACTTCTGATACGATAAAAAAGCTGGTATGAAATATGATGTTTCCTTTACTTGGATCCTAACAATCTTCCATGGATTACTCTAGTATGTTTAATGTGGGACTACCCTTGAAATTGATACAGAAAGTTCAGATATTTGAATACAGCCGCCTTTAGCTATTTTATTGGTATATTCAGGTAGAATAATCCCAAACAAATTCTGAAGGGGTTGCACTAGCTCTCCCTCTAAAACCCCAACCAACTTGGGGTCATAATATTTGTAGAAGCATTTCTCTTTAACAGCTGCTTTGTGTCTTAAGATAGGATTTGCTTTAATTATGACTAACAATGCAATTCAAGTAAAAATGAAATGCTCTTTTGTTAGATATTGGGCATCCTAATCTCTCTAAGACTTTCTTGTTAAGTACAAACCAAGACTATTTCTTAAACCTCACAAGAAATGTACATTAATTTGTGTTTTCATTTGTTATATATATGTTATGCTGTGTTGTGCATAACATAACATGTGCAACAAAGTGGTGAGGGTTCCATGGCTAAAAACGCACTGAATATGGAAGTTTCTGGTGCCAGGATATGCAGCAGACCTAAAATACATGGGCTGAACTGTTCAAAATGCGACATAGCTCAAGCAAGACTCACAATGAGAGACACGACTAATGGGAACAAGTGGAGAACAAGAAGCAAATAAGCGGACCCTGTAAATTCATGGGACAAATGCTAGGAAGTAGTAGGTAATAGTAGTGTAGTAGTTATGCTTTGTTGAAATTTTTGAACATAAGCAGCATATAAATGTGTGCAAATAACACTGGCCAATACACATTTTGGTGCCTCAAATGTTATCCCTGTCTCCAAAAATGGTTCCAGTTCTCCCCTATCAGATCTGTTTTAAGATACTGAACATATGCCATTAACTAGTTGCCATCTGCTCACCCACATAAAATCATGAAAACCATATCTAAGAAACTAGAGCTGATGAGGTTCTGATGTTCTGAATCAGCACCTCAGGAACATACCTAAACAGCCAGGACACCACATTTTTTTAAAAAAATGGGCTGTGTTAATCTATATATTTAAAATGTAATGTTTGTTTTACTATGGAGTAAACAACATAACCACTGAACCAAATCACAACAAATTTGGCCACAAAAGACATAGTCATCCAAAATATGTCTTTTAATTAAAAAAAACACCTTTAAAATAGTCCAAATTACAGAGGATGAGGAAGAGCCTTTCTCCCCCTAACTCCCAGTTAGAAAGGTAGGGTCTGCTGCCTTTAGCCCCCCTCCCCGCTGCCTTTAGGCCCCACCCCCTTCGTATCCTAGCAACTCCCTCAGCCAAAATGGTGCCCAGGGCACAGGCAAAGTGCACTTAGGCCTGATCCACACTGTCTATAAAATACAGATTATCTGATTTGAACTGGATTATATGGCAGTGTAGACTCAAGGTCCTTCCACACAGCTATATTACACATTATATTCTTATATTATCTGCTTTGAACTGGATTATCTTGAGTCCACACTGCCATATAATCCACTTCAGTGTAGATTTTATACAGCTGTGTAGGAGGGGCCTCATATAATCCACTTCTAAGCAGATAATATAAGATTATAAATATAATATGAAATAATTCCTGTGGTATAATAATACAGAACAATATAATCTCTAAAACCAGGACATTAAATAAAGAGCAACATTCTGAAAGCAGGGAAATTGGGAATTATAGAAAGGAAACAATTATGGCCAGCTAACACTTCCCAACAAAGGATTCCCCAAGGCAGGAAGCAGCCAGGCTTTGAAGCTGCAAGGCCAATAAATGCTAATCAAGGTGCCTAATTGCAGCATTCATACCCGCCACACAGAGACTATTAATTGCTATTCAAACTGGCCAACCAAGGATTCCCCAAGGTAGAAAGCGGCCAGGCTTGCAAGCAGCAAGGCTATTCAGTGCTTTCCAACCTGGCCAACCAAGATTTCCCCTAGGTGAAAAATCCCCAGGCTTTGAAGCCACGAGGCTACTCCGTCCCATTCAATCTGGCCTAGCAAACGATGCCCTATGTAGAAAGCAGCCATGCTTTTAAGCTGCAAGACTATTCAGTGCAATTCAATCTGACAATTCAAACAATGATTCCCCTACAAAGGAAGTAGCCAGGCTTCAAAGCGGCTCTTTTATTGAGCTGCTACTCTGGCTGCTCCAGGAAACGGCCAGGCTTTGAAGCTGCAAGGCTAGTCATTGCTATTCCACCTGGCCAACAAATGATTCCTATAAGCCACAGCAACGCGTGGCCGGGCAAAGTAGTTCATAATAAAACAACAAAGGAGAGAGTGTTCTTTGTCTTGCACCTTAACTATAGAGCAACATTCCTATGGAGGTGTGGCTGGCACCAGCAGTACAAAATTTCTGACAAACAGCTCTAATGGTTTTGGGTCGCAAAAGGAATTTGATAGTTGGCCTTGCTTATTTTATTGCACTTTCTGATTTTCTTTGTATCATTATGCTGGGATTATTTTTTATTTTGTAAATGGATTTGCATATTTTATTTTAACTTCATTTATGCCCTGTCCAGGTAGCTGTAAGGGCAAACAGTGATTTTACAATGTTTTAAAATAAAAATGATCAAAGAAAAAAAGTCCTTTATCAACAGCATCAGCTACTATTCAGAATGAAATGTTAACCTCCATTTCCAGAGGGAGTATATCTTGGCAATCCAGAGAGCTCTGAGAGGAGGGAGCCATAGTCTTCATGGGCATCTCAGAAACATCAAGATGACTACTGTTGGAGACAAGACAGTGGACTAGATAGACATTTAGTTTAATCCATCAAAATCTTATTCTCATGATTGGGGACAAAATAAGCAGAATCCTTACCAGGTGGGAACTGCACAGTAAGAATAGCTGTTTGGGGGTATTGCATTCAAATGTGGATAAAAATCAAGCATCTACTTGTATTTATATTATAGAAATACTAATTCATAGGAAATCAGAAGACTTCTTGGGAGGAGAACAATGGCCAACCTTGACAAAATAGTGAAGAGCAGAGACATCACACTTGCAATGAAGGTCTGCATAGTGAAAGTAATGGTATTCCCCATAGTAACCTATGGTTGCGAGAGCTAGACCATAAGGAAGGCTGAGCGAAAGAAGATAGACGCTTTTGAACTTTAGTGCCTTGGACCGCAAGAAGATCCAACCAGTCCATCCTCCAGGAAATAATGCCCGGCTGCTCACTGGAGGGAAGGATATTAGAGGCAAAGCTGAAGTATTTTGGCCACATCATGAGAAGACAGGAAAGCTTGTAAAAGATCGTGATGCTGGGGAAAATGGAAGGAAAAAGGAAGAGAGGCCGACCAAGGGCGAGATGGATGGACGGTATCCTTGAAGTGACTGGTTTGATCTTGAAGGAACTGGGGGCAGCGACAACCAACAGGGAGGTCTGGCGTGGACTGGTCCATGAGGTCACGAAAAGTCGAAAATGACTATACGACTGAGAGAGAAAGAGAGTAATTCATAATAATCCTTTACCATGTCTGTTTGCCTGAAGTTTTGTCCAGACTAAATGAACATTTTCTTAAAAACACACATACATACTGGTGCAGAATAGAGTACAATTTGGGGAGGATGCAGGTGGGGTGGAGGGATCTTAGGTTTTTTGTGTTTTATTCAGGCTAGTCCATGTTGTTGCCAAAAAGTATACCAGATTACACAAATAACTTTTGACCTTTGCCTTTTTGCTGCTGACCTAGTTTTGTTCCAAAACCCATTTGTTTTCAGCTGTCTTAAACAACTACCCTTTTTTTTGTGTGTGCATGCCAAGATTGCATAGCTGTGGGGCTGCCTCAATAAGGATTCAGTATCTTTTCTTTTGTGACTCCTTTTTTTCAAATGCAAAGGAAGAGAATGGGTGCTGGGACTGCCATGAAAAGAAAGCAAATGTTCTTCTAGCAGCCCTGCAGAATCTTTGCACCAGACTGACTGGTTTCTTTATTTTCCTTCACTCTCCATCCACAATAACACAGATTGTTTGAAAATTGCTTTGACAACTGAACATCTGGAGCTTTAGAGCAGTCAGGTCTCAGGCACTTGGGGCATATCATGCAACTCAGTGCCATTTTAACTATAGAGTTCTGCCCTTAACCTTCTCTCTACTAAGGCTCCAGTTTCCAGATCCTTTCACTTTTTCTCTGGTGACCAAGAAATGAAACTCAACATGACACAATGAGAATGAAAGTGTTGGTTTGCATTGGTGAGAACTGTAAATTCCTATGTTGAAATTCTACGATCATAATAAGTAAATTACAGGAATAGAGTTCACATTCAGAATATAATTTAAAAACAGAACTTGGGGATTTCATCAGATGGGCTTTCCTACGTGTTGTAGGATGCTTCAAGCACAGTTCCTGGATGGTGCCTGATGGATCCCATCAGATATAATGCACAGCTACTTCAAGTGGGGTTCCATCCATGAACTGTGCTGGAAGCATCCTACAATGGAAGCTTCCCAAGTTCTCATTCGATAGAACAGGGAAAGCACAGGGGAAAGCCAAGTGGCGATGCTTCTCCTCTTGGGATGGGGAAGTGGGCAATGCAAGCAATGCGAGGTATGGGACAACAGGTTCCCAATTCAAGGTGCAGATTATTATCTACAAAGACCTAAAGGGTTCAGGACCTGCCTATCTTCGCAATCGCATTTTCCCATACAAAGCTGTAAGAGCTCTAAGATCCTCTGGGGAGTCCCTCCTTTTGCTCCTGCCTCTGTCACAAGCATGGCTGGTGGGGACAAGGGAGAGGGCCTTCTCGGCGGTGGCACCCCGGCTCTGGAACTCTTTCCCCAGGGAGATTACCTTCCATCCCTAATTTATCATCTGGCTCCTAGACTTTATCCATTGGCCCCGTCCTTGGAACTGTATTGCACCAATCTCTGCCCTCTCACAAGTTTAGTATTGATTATTATGTCAGGCTATTGGTTGTTTTAATGGAGCAGCTCTTGAATATTTTATTTAAAGACCCTAAAAATCCCTTACCTAGATGACCCTTACTCAAAAATCTTGTTTTTCCATGGAAGTGTTGACAGGACATGTTCTGTCTGACATTTGCTCTTTGCTCACAATATAAGGTCATGCAAACTGCAGTAATGATTTGGCTGCTGGATGATGCACACGTGGGATGAACTATGAACATGTCACCTGAGGATAGTGCATACGTGGAGCAAACTATGGGCACTTCACCTGATGTGATGAGTAATGAGTTATATAAGTTACAAGGCAACTATGCATGTCCAAAAGGATTATAATAGTCAGCAAATTACATTGTCAGTTAGATTTCTGCGCATGCTTCGGTAAAATTGTATAAATTGGAAAGTCACTACAGGCAAGGGGTGGCATTGCGTTTTCTGGGCATTAGCTAACATTGTCACCTGCTCTTGGCCAAAAGTAAACTATCTTGAAGACAACTTCTGCTGTCAGTCTGCTTTCTTCACCCGCGTCCAAACGAAATTCCACAACAGTTTCTTGAATTGTTGTTTTATGTTGATTTATGATGTTTTTATAAATTTTACCGTGTTATATTTTTAACTATGTTTGACCGGGCTTGTCCCTATGTAAGCCACCCCAAGTCCCTCCAGGGAGATGGTGGCAGGACACAAAAATAAATTATTATTATTATTATTATTATTATTATTATTATTATGTGCAGGTCTCTGGAATAAAGATATCACTTTTGTGATACATTGTGATTTTGTTTTCTGAATCCAAAATGCTAGAATGTACAATCAGTCCTCTATATCATAGATTCTGCATCGAGAAATTCAGTCATCAATGTCTTGAAAATATCCTACCTCCTTCACAAAAAAATCTAAAAGGCAACTTTGATTTTACCATTTGTATAAGGGACACCATTTTACAACATTAACATGCATAATATTATTTGAGCATCCATGTATTTTGGTATTCATTGCAGGGAGAGGCCTGGAACCAAATTGTAGTGGCTAACCAAGGACTCTCTGTACTTTAAAGTGTTCATATTCAGATTTGGTCCAGATTGGTGAAGTCTAATTTACCTGAACATCTCTCAAAGCCTTTCTGCACTAGCTTGATTTAGGTCTGTTTCAGAATTCATTTGAATTTGAATCACTTTTATGTGCCAACAATGTAGCATGTTATGAGATAGTCTAGGGATTTTGATAAAGACAGGTTTAGGAAATAACTGAGCTTTTTTTTTTTTTTTTTTTGCAAATTTAACAATTTACATTTTGTAACACGTCAACCATTCCTGTCCTTTGCATAAAATTAGTTTTTGCAGCATGGTTCATACACTTCCCTCAAGCTGGCAAAATTTAGAGATGCCCATCCAGTGAGCTATGCAAATACTGCTAACTGAGAGTCACACCATGCATGTTTTATGTAAAGGGATCTTTATTGTTTCTCTGCTTTCATGGGGTTTGAACATTTACTGGTGTAATGTGATATTACCTGGGCAGCTGCAGCTTCCCTCTTCGAAAATGTAGCAAGGGGATGTGAAAGCTGTGGAGAGTTTCTTTGTTGGACACAGCTGTCAGTGCACTTTGAACCAAAGGGAACAAAAGTGTTTAGAGTATAGATATTGTTCTAGCTTTTCAATGGGTTGAATATATAGCGAAAACACAAAGACTCTTGTATCTCACAGCTGCTCTTGTGTGTCAAAATAGACCAGGGCTGTAATATACTTTATTGCTAAAAGATGAGACAATTCTATAGATAGGCACTTTTCTGAGCCAAGTTGGCAAGATATCAATCCCAGAAATAAATGCCTAAGATAGTAATGCTACATACACGCTCTGAATATGAATATATGAGTTGTTAACACCTGCACAATTTTTTTAAATGGAACCATTTCATATAAACTTAATCCTTAGGAAGGTTCTTCTGTGCACACCCAATGTTCTTGGTGGTCCCTGATCATTTGAATGGAACTTGTTAAGGATAATTAATGTTTTTGTATGTTGTGCTGAATTCTACATAATATATTAGTGTGATAAGGAACTCTCATCCAATGATCCAACTGAAAGTTACTTGGGAAGGCCAAGAGCTCGAACACTGTTTCCATCCTAAATACCTTGGTGTCACCTTAGACCGAACACTAACATATAGGAAACACTGCATGAACACCAAGCACAAAGTAGCTGCACGCAATAACATCCTGGCAGCGCATGGGGTGCAGACCCACAAGTAATAAGAACATCAGCCCTGGCCTTGTCTTTCTCAACTGCAGAGTATGCCTGTCCTGTTTGGCACAAGTCTGCCCATGCAAAGCAGGTGGACATAGCACTGAACGAAACATGCAGAATCATCACAGGATGCCTTAAACCTACACCTGTTGATAAACTCTACAAGTTAGCTGGCATTGCCCCTCCTGATGTGCAACGGGAAGTTGCTGCTAACGGTGAGAGAAAAAAGGTCAAACACTGTGAAAGCCACCCACTGCATGACCATCAGCCTCCTCCCACCAGACTCAAATCAAGGAAGGGCTTCATGAGAACCACCACTCCTCTTGATGTTCCTCCAGCAGCAGTAAGGGTGTCCCTCTGGGCAGCTAAACCTGGCAATTCTAACTGGATGACCCCCCAAGAGGGTCTTCCTCCAGGGGCAAACCAAGAATGGGCAACTTGGAAGTCCCTGAACAGACTCAGAAGCGGAGTGGGCAGATCAAAAGACAACTTGGCAAGGTGGCACTACCTGGAGGAATCCTCCACCTTGTGTGACTGTGGAGCTGAACAAACAACTCAGCATATGTATGCTTGCCCACAATGCCCTGCCTCATGCACGGAGGAGGAGTTGTTTAAAGCTACAGACAATGCGGCTGCTGTTGCCCGCTTGTGGTCCAAAACTATTTAGTTGCTTGTGATTTCTTCTTTTTTTTTATTTCCATTATTTGAAATGTATTTGTTGTACAATGCTTTTGACACGAAAATAAATAAATAAATAAGGAACTCTGTGGGTGGGCACATATAAGTATGTGCAGTTAGCAGTACTGAGTGGTGCAAAGTTATTTCTCAAAGTTACTATTATGCATTTGAAACTGAAGGGATATTAGGTTGCTATCCCCTTGGTACAATACATTCAAGACCAATAGTACATTGTAAGGACCTCATAACATGGAGATCCAGAAGCTGGGGGACAGCGGGGGAAATTGTGGGACAGTGCCCAGCTTTGTCTCCTTACTGCTGTGGGTTGCCATCCAATGACATTTTGTTCTGTCCCCGGCTTCTTCGGTGAGGAGGTGCATAGTCACCGGACTCCTCAAAGCTCCCTCTTAATGCACTGTCAACACACTGCCGGCATAGAGTCAAACTGAGCCCCACTGGAATTAGCTATGCTTCATTTGATGGACTTTTGTCGAACTCTGTCCTAGCAGTGTATTAAGATGGTGAAAACCACCTGTTTGATGAGGTAGAAAGCTATTTTACTCTGTCTCCCCTCTTTCTTATAAACTCTAACACACGTTACTATTAAATCCTTGACAATCAAAGATGCGCAATTTGTGAAAAAGAGAGATGAGACATATAACAGAATGATATCACAAGATTTCTTGTTTGCATGAGACTTCACAAGAAAGAGAGAATGAATCAAGATGGAAGTTGGTGGCAAGCTGTGTGTTAACTGTTCTATTGTCTGGTTTGATTCAGAGAACCTGTAGCCATGATCCAGCTGTATAATTTTAATACAGTAGAGTCTCACTTATCCAACGTAAACGGGCCGGCAGAATGTTGGATAAGCGAATATGTTGGATAATAAGGAGAGATTAAGGAACAGCCTATTAAACATCAAATTAGGTT
Organism: Anolis carolinensis; assembly: GCF_035594765.1. NCBI lineage: Eukaryota > Metazoa > Chordata > Lepidosauria > Squamata > Anolidae > Anolis > Anolis carolinensis. Next base: position 140,098,987 of record NC_085844.1, read on the forward strand.
ATGATTTTACAAATTAAGCACCAAAACATCATGTTATACAACAAATTTGACAGAAAAAGTAGTTCAATACACAGTAATGCTATGTAGTAATTACTGTATTTACGAATTTAGCACCAAAATATCACGATGTATTGAAAACATTGGCTACAAAAATGCGTTGGATAATCCAGAACGTTGGATAAGCGAGTGTTGGATAAGTGAGACTCTACTGTAGTTTAACTGATCTGGTATAGGCTATTGCAGATAGACAGTTGTTTGTCCTCTGTAACCAACAGCCTAATCTGGTGTAGGCTGTTGGTTACAGATAGCAAACAATTGTCTATCTGCAACAGCTTCAGTGATTACCAGGAAACACTGGTTATTCCTAGACATTATTAAAAACATTGATTATGACTAATAAAGCCATATATACTTAGGGCCAGCTACCTGACATAGTGATGTTCTTATAGGAGCCTGCCCAGCAGTTAAAGTCTTCTTTAGTCCGTCAGGCCTTTGAGAAATAATTTTTTAAAAGAATGTCCTATACTGTTTCAAGAATACTGTTTTTTTTAAAAAAATATGATATTTTAATTTTGTTTTAAATCATGATTAGTGTTACTAATCTGATTTAGTGGGAGTGGGATAAAATGACAAAACAACAATAAAAACAAATTAAAACATCTTTTAGTTTAATTCTATTTTAATGCTGATCTTTTGTATTTTTAATGAAATGTATAGGGGGAGAAATCAGGTCTAAATGAAGAGGCTGGTCATGGTTATGATATTGATGATGATGATGACGACAACATGCTGCTGCAGCAATTCAGTGGTTGCGTTTGCAAAAAAGCTGTGAGTACAAGGCTGAGAGGAAGATTACTCAGATTTTCCATGGATATCAGGAAGGAATGACTACTGGTTCCAAGCACCTTATTTCTCCACAGCTTGATTTCTGAGGGAGTATGTTAAAATCTAAGACTAGAAGCTAAAATCTATTTGCAACAGCTGGCATGCTAAATTCCCTGCCCCATATCACAGGCAGATCAGAACTGCAAGACTCCTGGATTTCAGTAGCATATCCACCAGTGAGAATAAACTAGAATAAAGTAGGAAGTGAGAATGAGTTGGACTCAATGGAAGCTGTCAGAAGAAGCAGAGAAAACAACCAAACTGGGCTCCAAATAATAAAGTCAGCTGCTGTTCACGGGGGGAGTATTTCCCTTTTAAAACAGGTCACTGGGACCCCCCACCCCCCACTTGCCTTGGTTTAACATCAAAAAAATACGAGTTGTTTAAAAATAAATAAATAAATAAAAGGAGACTTTTGGCCATTTTAGGTTGTCTGTGTGACCCCAGTAGGGTATTAGGGATGAAAATTGCCTCCTGAACCCACCACCACTGTCCACCTGTGGTTTACAAATCTGTGATTTCGTTACTCTTTGGCTTCTCTCTTCCTACGCAAACCATTTCCCATAGATACTAAAATCACAAAGGTTTCATTCTTTGTCTTATTCGTTTTTTAAAAGAGTGAGGCATATAAAATCCAGGTGTGCTCACCATAAAGATGTTAGTTCTACTCAGAGGTGAGCTATTATACTAAAAAACCAAACTAGGAAAGAAACAACAGAGGGAACTCCCCTAGGAGAACAATTGTAGAGATAAACCACAATAACTCTTAGTGCAAACATCCCACCATCTTATCTCTTATTGCTATAAGCTGCTAATTGACATATAATTTGATATTTCACATTCCTTTGCAGTGGGACCTGCTATAAATTCAGATAAACATGTAAATATTGGCCTACATTTTTTGTTTCCAATTGGTTTGGTATGCTCTTGCATGCAGCAGAACAGGATAATTTGTATAGGACAGCAGGACCCATAGTTCCATCAACACTGGTTAACACAGCCAATGGTAGTGGTTGATGAGAGTTGCACTACAATAGCATCTAGAAAGCCACAAGTTGCCTGTGATATAGAGGACATGGTTAATTGGAAGAAAAAAAGGTATAAAATATTGAAAAAATATTCTCTTTTAAAATTATTGCTTTTTAAAGCAAGAGAGGATTAAAGTTAGAGTGTTGGACTAGGACCAGAGAAATGTATATACTATAGGTCAGACATCTTCTGTTAGCTTAGCCTCCCACAAAAGTTTGTTTTGATGATAAAAAAGGAAGAAATGTGTAAGCCAATCTTCTTGAAGGAATGGTGGATAAAAAAGGAAATAATAAATCAGGAAGCAAATTTCTTCTAAAATTGGCATATAAAACAAAACAAAAGGAAAAACCTACCGACAACAAAAACAAAATCAAAAGAATTGTGCTGCCACTATAGCAGCTTGCCTTTACTTAATAATTTGACTCATCGTGATATAGATTTTTGGCTTTCATCATGGCAGTTTCCTATAGAATTAGCACAAAGGTGAGCACAAAGGCAGCTGTGTTAATCTATTTGTCTGCCTGCACTCTTCATCTTCCCTAGGAGCATCTCTTCAGTAAAGCTAATGGTCTTGCTTACTCAAGAAACCCCATGAACCATCCAGGCCAACCCCCTGCCAAGAAGTAGGAAAATCGCATTCCTTCGCATGGCCATCCAGCCTCTGTGTAAAAGCCTCCAAAGAAGGAGCCTCCACAACACTCCAGGGCAGAGAGTTCCACTGCTGAACAGCTCTCACAGTTAGGAAGTTCTTCCTAATGTTCAGGTGGAATTTCCTTTCCTGTAGTTTGAAGCCATTGATCCGTGTCCTAGTCTCCAGGGCAGCAGAAAACAAGTTTGCTTCCTCCTCCTTATGATTTCCCCTCACATATTTATACATGGCCAACATGTCTCCACTCAGCCTTCTCTTCTGGAGGCTAAACATGCCCAGCTATTTAAGCTGCTTCTCATAAGTCTTGTTCCCCAGACCCTTGATCATATTAGTCGCCCTTCTCTGGGAGAAATACAAAATAAGAATGTTCACCAAAACCCCAGTGTGGCTATCGCCACTAGCAATAACTCAGAAGAGTATCCAAAGCAACATAAACTGGCCCACATACAGAGATGTCCTTACAACTAAAGAAAATGAATATGTCCTAAAAACACAAGAAGTATTGAAATCATTCAGACATCTATCATGGATCCACTACAGGCAAATAAAGGAACAATACATTAAGGATAAACAAGAAGGCTTCATGAAGAAAGACTCAGAATGGGATAAAATTCTAGAGTCCGAAAACAAATTAATTACAAAGATATATAAGAAACTCTTGGAGTGGAATACCGAGGAAGAACAAATTAAGGGAAGCATGGTGCAATGGTCCAAAGATATAGGAAGGCCTATAAGATATGAGGAATGGGAATCAATCTGGAAGAAAAATATAAAACACACATATGCAACCGACTTAAAAGAAAATCAATACAAAATGATTTACAGATGGTACATCACTCCAAAAAAAATTAAGCCATTACAACAAAAATATTCAAATAAAATGTTGGAAGTGCCAGGTGAATGAGGGCAGTTTCTACCACATGTGGTGGTCCTGTCCTGAAACAAAGAAGTACTGGAAAAAAAACATGAAGAATGTGTAAAAATAATGGGAAGGAAACTACATATGAGACCAGAACTATACGTATTGGGCCTTAAAAATTTGAAATTGAACACAAATGAGGAAAAAATTCTAAACTATCTGGTTATAGGAGCCAGGATTTCCTTCACCAAACTATGGAGAACAAACCAGATCCCTTCAATTAATCAATGGCTATTAAAAGTATGGGAAATAAAGACCATGGACAGACTAACCTTCATGATGAAGAAACACCATGGACAACCAATAAAAGAAACTGACTGGTCAATATTTGAAGAATACATAAGGAAAAGACGGACATACCTCGAAGAAATTCCATAAGAACAACCAGAAATATACAAACCTAGCAACACAACGTGTCGCTTCAGGAGGCAAACGGACCCCCCCCCCCCACCCAAATTGACAGTTACCCACGGAATAGCTGACACCACAAGGGGACCATTCTCTGACATCTAAAGACTCAACCGACTCTCCCGAATCTCTCTCTAGCCCCCTCCCCCCTCCTAACCCCCCCTTTGCTTTTGTTTTCCCTCCTTTCCCCTTTTTCCTCCCCCTTCTTCTATAACCCCTCTCCCAGCCCCAGCCCCTCCTCCCTACCCCCCTACTTCCCTCTCCCATTTTTGAACCTCACTATTTTAAACCTGTATGCAAAAATACTTAATAAAAATTATTAAAAAAAAATAAGTCTTGTTCCCCAGACCCTTGATCATATTAGCCGTCCTTCTCCGGCCACATTCCAGCTTGTCGACATCTCCCTTAAATTGTAGTGTCCAGAATTGGATACAGTATTTCAGGTGTCATCTGACCAAGGCAGAATAGCGGGGTAGTATGACTTCTCTATTCTGCCTTGGTCAGACCACACCTGGAATACTGTGTCCAATTCTTGACACCACAATTTAAGGGAGACGTCGACAAGCTGGACACAGTATTCCAGATGTGGTCTGACCAAGGCAGAATAGAGGGGTAGCATGACTTCTCTAGAGCTCCTGGTGGCACAGAAGGTTAAACCACTGAGCTGCTGAACTTGCTGGCTGAAAGGTCGGCAGTTCAAATCCAGGGAGTAGGATGAGCTTCTGCTATTAGCCCCAGCTTCTGCCAACCTAGCAGTTCGAAACATGCCAATGTGAGTAGATCAATAGGTATTACTCAAGTGAGAAGGTAACAGCAGCCATGCCGGCCACATGGCCCTGGAGGTGTCTACGGACAATGCCGGCTCTTCAGCTTAGAAATGGAGATGAGCACCAACCCCCAGAGTCAAACACGACTGGACTTGATGTCAGGGGAAAACCTTTACCTTTACCTATGACTTCCCTGGTTCTAGACACTATACTTGTATTTATGCAGGCTAAAATCCCATTGGCCTTTTTAGCTGCCACAAGACATTGCTGGCTCATGTTTAACTTGTTGTCCATGAGGACTCCAAGATTTTTTTCATGCATACTGCTGTCTAGCCAGGCGTCCCCCATTCTGTATCTTTGTATTTAATTTTTTCTGCCTAAGTGGAGTATCTTGCATTTGTCCCTGTTGAACAGATAAATAAGCAGGCAACATACCACAGATAAGATGAAAGATAGTCACCGTGACAGCTTTTCTTCAATGAACTCAAAATGAAGTCTTTTATGCCCTTCATATTCCCAAGAGTACAGACTAAGGATCTGCATCATTATTCCAGTGGTGGCTGAAGGATTCTATGTCATTTGGGTGGAAACTCCATTTCATGTTTAGGATACTTCTAAGGACGTTCTCCAAGGTGCTGACACTAATTTAGAAATACAGTGCTGAACTGAATTCACTACCCCATTGAAACAGTAACCACCAGTTGCTATTGATGTAATTGCCATTTGCTGTGACTGAATGCACTCAGAAAGCTCCAACTATTCCCATTATGACAGTATGCATATCTCCCATCTTCTCTTTTTCCATCACCCCTTTCACAGCTACAGGTCTGGGAACCATATAAAATTATTTGCATAGCTCCAGAAAATAAAAATTATTTCATAAAAGTCAGACCTGTTTGATATTTGGAGCCGCTGAACATGGTGAAGCAGCATTGTGGAATTATGCTCTGCTTAATACTCAGATTATGGAACAATGAAAGATGTGTGTTTGCGTTTTGTAAAATTAAACTGTATGCAGTTATTTATCTTTCACCTTAATTGTTTGAGCTTGTTTCTAATGTAAACTGTTGTAATTTTAAATAAATATAATAGAAAAAACTTTCCTAGGTATCAGAAATCCAGAGTAAATTTACTTTGCAAATAGGCTTTGTAGGTCTGCTTTATGTCGAGGATCTTAAACTGACACTTCCATTCAAAAATATTTTGAATAACTTGACTGTACTGCAAACAGCTTCTGAAGGAGCTGGGCAGTGATTTCTGACAGTGAATCATATGCAAATTCCATGCATTTCAGAGCTCAAATAAAAATCATCATTAAAAGCAGAGGACATCATTCAGCCATTGATTTAAACTTGGAAAGTTTTTTTTTTTCGTGTCAGGAGCAACTTGAGTCACTTCTGGTGTGAGAGAATTGGCTGTCTGCAAGGATGTTGCCCAGGGGACGCCCGGATATTTTGATGTTTTTACTATCCTTATGGAAGGCTTCTCTCATGTCCCCACATGGAGCTGGAGCTGATAGAGCGAGCTCATACACGCTCTCCCCGGGTTGGATTCGAACCTGGCAGCCTTCAGGTCAGCAACCCAACCTTCAAGTCGCAAGGCTTTAACCCACTATGCCACCAGGGACTCCATTTTAACTTGGAAAGTTAAGCATATGTTACAATTTTCCCATTGAAATTCATAATATGTAATTGTGCTTTGGACAGAGGATGACTAGATATCACACTGACAAAAATCTTTGGATTGTGGAGCAGGGAACACAACTTGTTGTGTGTCTTCAAGTTGCTTCTGACTTGTGGCAGCCCTAAAATTCAGCTATGACACAGAAGGGAAGATTTGTTCAGAGGAAGTTTACCTTCGCCTTCTTCTGAGTCTGAGAAAGTGTGTTTTGTCTAAGGTTACCCAATGGATTTAGATGGCTAAAAAAGTATTCAAACCCTGGTCTTAATCTAAGGCTCAAACCACTACAGCATGCAGACTCTCTGCACAACTTGAGAGAGGATGAAACAATGTATCCTTGCACGAAAGTGTACATGAATTAAAACAAACTAAAGCACATGATGTAACAGCACTAGTACTAGGAACGGTTGTTAAAGCTGTATAAAAGGTAAAGGTAAAGGTTTCCCCTGACATTAAGTCCAGTCATGTCTGACTCTGGGTTGGTGCTCATCTCCATTTCTAAGCCGAAGAGCCCGCGTTGTCCATAGACACCTCCAAGGTCATGTGGCCGGCATGACTGCATGGAGTGCCGCTACCTTCCCGCTGGAGCGGTACCTATTGATCTACTCACATTGGCATGTTTTTGAACTGCTAGGTTGGCAGAAGCTGGAGCTAACAGCGGCCGCTGACGCCGCTCCCGGGGTTTGAACCTGGGACCTTTCGATCTGCAAGTTCAGCAGCTCAGTGCTTTGCCACCAGGGCTCCTTAAAGCTGTATGGCAACTATGTTTTTGAAGAGCTTAGAGTTGGAGGCTGGTTTGTGCCTTCTGCTAGCACAGGGGTCTCCAAACTGAAGCCCATGGGCCAAATGTGGCCCTCCAAGATCATTAACTCACCCTCCTCATAAACTATAGACTTAGGGTTGCCATCAGTCTGAAATGACTTGAAGGCACACAACAGCAAAAATCCTAATTTTCTGGTAGGGTGCCATTAAAAGAACCTCCCCACTTAAGCAGTATCTATTTATCTACTCACAGCTGTTTTTGATCTGCTAGGTAGGCAGTGAGCTGGACTGAAGGTTGAGTACTCACCCGACCCGGGCTTCAAACTGCTAATCTTTCAACTGGTAAGATTTAATGCAGCTGGGTTAACCTGCTGTGCTAAAGCCCAGCTTATGCTAGCATAACAGTTTGTGATACAGGTTACAGGTGTGCAAAAGTGATCAAGAAAGCTACACTTCCCGTTTCCAAATCATATACTACGTTGCTGCTGTAGTTATGCCAGAAAGTAGCATTACAGCCTAGAATTATAACTTTATTACTTTCTACAACTGAATTCACTAAAATCTCTGCAGCGTTAGAGTCCTTGGCTGCCTTTGAAGTATGCAGTTGCTCTGAAGAATTTTTTTATATTCTATTTGTTCTTTGCTTGAATTATGTTTACCTCCAGTCAATTCAATGAATGGGAAGGAAGATCAAAAGCATTTTAAATATGTCACATGTTTAAAAAATCAACAGAGTTGAAGTTACCGAGAAATAAGTATGTATCAGATCCTTGGTGTCATAGGTTCTGTTTAAATGTTTAGTGGCTAAAAAGCCATTGACCTATATAGGTATTCCGGGGACTTCATTGGTGGGCCAGAAGGTATGTGGGCTTTGTGAAAAACAATGCAACAGGCTCTGACCTCTTTCATCCTGATTTCAGCTATTTAGTTTGCTTAAGTGCCTATGTTAAGCAAACATTACAATGCTCACATTCTGTCCTTGTTCTCACATATCTCTAAAATTGAGAACAATGCAAACGAAAGTTCTTTGAATGACACAGCAGATGGTGGTGATGATTATTTTTTATTAAAAAAATAACCATGCACTTGGTATTATTGAGCAATTTCTCAAATTCAGAATCTAATAAATTTACCTAAAAGGCAGATGATCTTGTCTGATCTTGGAAGCAAAGCAAAGTCAGGCTTGGTTAGTATATGAATACTGGACTGCTAAAGAATATCAGGAGCTCTCAATGGCGCAGCAGATTAAACCACTGAGCGGCTGAACTTGCTGACTGAAAGGTTGGTGGTTAGTATCTGGGAAGTGGGGTCATTTCCCACTGTTAGCCCCAGCTTTTGCCAACCTAGTAGTTTGAAAACATGCAAATGTGAGTAGATCAATAGGAGAGCCTGATCCCAGAAGGGCAGTTGGTTCTCGCAGAAGCAGAGGAAGCAGGAGGACATTTTTGCTCCCTGGCTTCAGGTAGGATTTGGCTAAGATTTGGCTAAGATTTTAAACTGAGTTTGGGCTTGGCTCCTGTGGTCAAAGTCTAACTGTTGTGTGACTGTTGTGTTGAAAGAGAGCCAGGTACTTAAGTTGATTGACAGCAGGCATTGTCCCCTGTTAATTGAGTTTCTGGGAAAGCTTTATTTGCCAGTGTCGCGCGCGCCTGACGGCGCGCGCGAAAAGGCACCTTTACTAACTATCCTTTGCAGTACATACAGGAAACAAAGCAACATAAACAAATACACAAAGACGTGGTTTGTTGCAGTCTGCACATAAAGTGCGTGCATATTACTTAACTGTACAAAGATCCCACTTGGCCACCACGCTCACCAAGAGATGCAACAAAAGCAAAACATTCCCATCACATGCACCAGCTGTGGCATGTTCCGCTTTTTCACACAAAAACTAGACAACTACATCTGCTCCAAATGCAAACAAATGACTCTGATGGAGCAGAGGATCCAACAGCTCGAGCACCGTATTAAGACCCTTAAGGACATTCAGGCACTCGAGCTCTTCTTGGACACTGCACAACACGCTGCTGTAGATCAGCAGCCTGCATCACACCAACACCACCAAGACCATGATCAGGAACCTTATGGGGAGATCAACTCAAAGGTAGACAACCCTCAGGCTTGGAAGGAGGTCACCCATAGAAGGAGACGCAGGACCAGGCAGCCTCCACAGAACTCCTCTGCTCAGCTGCATTTACACAACAGATTTGAAATTCTTACATCATTAACATACAATCAGGAAACACATCTTGTGGAGGACCACAGTTTCTTAGATACCACTCAGTGGACCATCCTGGATCAATGCGCAGGGGATAGCCCTGACAGGGACAGTGCATCACCACAGTCACACTTATGTAATCATGCAAATGCTCCATCCCCAATCATAGACCAGGAGCAACAGGAACATCCTTGGGAGAGTAATGGGCTCTCGGATGTATCTCAATGGATTGTCATTGATGAATGCACTGGGGATGTTGAGGAGGAGGACAACACTTTACACCTACATGATTCACTTCAACAGGAACACTCTTCAGGGGACATACACACTGTCTTGCACAAAAGGGACCCTGTCAATCCTCAAAGGAAACAGGTCTTGGTAGTAGGTGACTCCCTCCTTAGAGGAACGGAAGCCATCATTTCCAGACCGGATGGGATGGCTCGAGAAACATGCTGCCTCCCGGGGGCAAAAATACACCATATCACTCAGAGGCTCAGCAGGCTCCTAAAGCCCCATCACCCTCCCCACCTTATGTTGATTCATGTAGGTACCAATGACACCGCTAGGCATACTTTTCAAAAGATCACAAATGATTTTCGAGCTCTGGGAACAAAGCTAAAACTGTATAATGTACATGTGATCTTTTCATCCCTCCTCCCCGTTGTAGGACATGGCTCTACAAGGGCCGGAAAAATAGTACAGGTCAATAACTGGCTCAGAAAATGGTGTCAAGAGGAGCATTTTGGCTTCCTTGACCATGGTCTACTCTTCCAAGAGGATGGACTACTGGCAAGCGATGGGGTGCATCTCACACAAGTAGGAAAACATCTTTTTGCACACAGACTCACAAACCTCATCAGGCGCACTTTAAACTAAATCCACTGGGGGAGGGGAACAACAGCCTGGCGAACACTATATTACCCACGACCACAGGGAACCGCCGTAAGGCTAAACGGAGGGCTGCACAAACACAGCAAGGACCAAGTACAGAGAGCACAATAATCCCAAATAAACAGTTCGAGGGGAGGTCACAGGGGCTTACATGTCTTTACACTAATGCTCAGAGCATGGGAAATAAGCAAGACAAACTCCAACTCCTAGCACAGCACCACACATACGATGTCATAGGCATCACTGAAACCTGGTGGGATGACTCCCATCACTGGAATTTAACCATTGAGGGCTATAACCTCTTTCACAGAAATAGAACAAAGGGGAGAGGAGGGGGAGTAGCTTTATATGTCAAAAACAGTTACGTTGCAGAAGAAATGCAAGACTGTAATCCAGGAAACCAGCTTGAAAGCATCTGGATAAGAATCAAGGGAACCGGGACTCAAAAAGATCTTGTCGTGGGTGTCTACTACAGACCTCCGAGTCAGGATGAAGGACTTGATGAAGCCTTCTGTCAACAGCTGACCAAACAGGCACAAAGAAGAGATATAGTAGTCATGGGCGATTTCAATTATCCCGATATCTGCTGGAAAACAAACTCAGCCAAGAGTACAAAGTCCAACAAATTCCTCACTTGCCTTGCAGATAATTTTATGGTCCAGAAGGTAGAAGAGGCAACAAGGGGATCAGCAACTCTTGATCTAATCTTAACAAATGTGGAAGACCTGATCAATACACTTGAAGTGGTTGGATCCTTAGGGGCAAGTGACCATGTGCTCCTGCAGTTTGCAATACAAAGGAATGCTGAAACTAAGACAAGTCAAACACGCATTCTGGACTTTAAGAGAGCTGACTTCCAAAAAATGAAGGAATTACTGAGCGGCATTCCATGGACGCCGATATTAAAAAACAAGGGAGTTAAGGATGGATGGGAGTTTTTCAAAAGTGAAATACTCAAGGCGCAAATGCAAACAGTGCCAACAAAGAAGAAAAATAAGACAAGTGCAAAGAAGCCAGAATGGATGTCCAAAGAACTTCTAACTGAGCTAAAGCTCAAAAGTGACATGCACAAGAAGTGGAAAAGGGGAGAAATCACCAAAGAAGAATTCAAACGTATAGCCAACTCCTGTAGGGAAAAGGTTCGCAAGGCTAAAGCGCAAAATGAGCTCAGGCTTGCCAGGGACATAAAAAACAACAAAAAAGGTTTTTTTGCTTATGTTGGTAGAAAAAGGAAGAAAAAGGAGGCGATAGGGCCACTGCAAGGAGTAGATGGGGTGATGGTGACAGGGGATAGGGAAAAGGCAGAACTGCTTAATGCCTTCTTTGCCTCGGTCTTCTCACAAAAAGAAAGCCATCTTCAACCTCAGCAACATGGAATGGACGAAGGATTGGGGGAAATCCAACCCCAAATAGGGAAACAAGTTGTCCAGGAACACCTGGCCACTCTAAACGAATTCAAGTCCCCAGGGCCAGATCAGCTACATCCAAGAGTATTGAAGGAACTAGCGGAAGTTATTTCAGAACCACTGGCAATCATCTTCGAGAGTTCTTGGAGAACAGGAGAAGTCCCAGCAGATTGGAGGAGGGCGAATGTGGTCCCTATCTTCAAGAAGGGAAAAAAGAACGACCCAAACAATTACCGTCCGGTCAGCCTCACATCAATACCAGGCAAGATTCTGGAAAAGATCATTAAGGAAGTGGTCTGCAAACACTTAGAAACAAATGCGGTCATTGCTAATAGTCAACACGGATTTACCAAAAACAAGTCATGCCAGACTAATCTGATCTCTTTTTTCGATAGAGTTACGAGTTGGGTCGATACAGGGAATGCCGTGGATGTAGCATATCTAGATTTCAGTAAGGCCTTCGACAAAGTCCCCCACGACCTTCTGGCAAACAAACTAGTAAAATGTGGGCTAGACAAAACTACGGTTAGGTGGATCTGTAATTGGCTAAGCGAACGAACCCAAAGGGTGCTCACCAATGCGTCGTCTTCATCATGGAAAGAAGTGACAAGTGGAGTGCCGCAGGGCTCCGTCCTGGGCCCGGTTCTGTTCAACATCTTTATTAACGACTTAGACGAAGGGTTAGAAGGCACGATCATCAAGTTTGCAGATGACACCAAACTCGGAGGGATAGCTAACACTCCAGAAGACAGGAGCAGAATTCAAAACGATCTTGACAGACTAGAGAGATGGGCCGAAACTAACAAAATGAAGTTCAACAGGGACAAATGCAAGATACTTCACTTCGGCAGAAAAAATGGAAATCAAAGATACAGAATGGGGGACGCCTGGCTTGACAGCAGTGTGTGCGAAAAAGATCTTGGAGTCCTCGTGGACAACAAGTTAAACATGAGCCTACAATGTGATGCGGCAGCTAAAAAAGCCAATGGGATTTTGGCCTGCATCAATAGGGGAATAACGTCTAGATCCAGGGAAGTCATGCTCCCCCTCTATTCTGCCTTGGTCAGACCACACCTGGAATACTGTGTCCAGTTTTGGGCACCGCAGATGAAGGGAGATGCTGACAAGCTGGAAAGCGTCCAGAGGAGGGCAACTAAAATGATTAAGGGTCTGGAGAACAAGCCCTATGAGGAGAGGCTTAAAGAGCTGGGCATGTTTAGCCTGCAGAAGAGAAGGCTGAGAGGAGACATGATAGCCATGTACAAATATGTGAGGGGAAGTCATAGGGAGGAGGGAGCAAGCTTATTTTCTGCTGCCCTGCAGACTAGGACACGGAACAATGGCTTCAAACTACAGGAAAGGAGATTCCACCTGAACATCAGGAAGAACTTCCTCACTGTGAGGGCTGTTCGGCAGTGGAACTCTCTCCCTGGGGCCGTGGTGGAGGCTCCTTCTTTGGAGGCTTTTAAGCAGAGGCTGGATGGCCATCTGTCGGGGGTGCTTTGAATGCGATTTCCTGCTTCTTAGCGGGGGGTTGGACTAGATGGCCCTTGAGGTCTCTTCCAACTCTACTATTCTATGATTCTATGATTCTACTGCTTTGGTGGGAAAGTAACGGCACTCCATGCAGTTATGCTGGCCCCATGACCTTGGAGGTTTGTACGGACAACGTCGGCTCTTTGACTTAGAAATGGAGAAACCAACCCCCAGAGTCAGACATGACTAAACTTAATGTCAGGGGAAAACCTTTACCTTATCAAGGAATACCAAGCCTTGTAGGCTATGTTTCAGAGGAAGATAATGGCAAACCACCTCTGAGTATTCCTTGCCTGAGAAACCTTATGAAATCCAGTCACTATACATTTGCAGGTGACATGGAGGCATATAATTTACTTTATTTTTTAATAAAAGCCTGTTGAGTAAAAATACTATTATTCTCAGAGCAGATGGGACAAGTCTAGGATATTTTATGCCTGAAAAATAACATTAAATAGTACCTCTCCCCAAGCTCAAAAAACATATTACCCAAGGCAAGGATTTTAGTACTTGAGGCAGAAAAATCCCACAAGCATTTATCTCTCTCCTTGGTAGTAAAATTACATCAAATGATCAACCATTTCCTGCCCTTCCACTTAAATCAGTGATGAAAGATGATGCCTTGCTTTGCCAAATGCTAGGACCAAATCTGTTGGCAGGGCACCCCAAGGAAACTGGAGGCAGTGTCTGGAATCCTGTTCATGACATACACTTGCATATCTTGGAACTATACAACAAATATCCCTTTTTGAATGTTGCAGCAGAAGGTATTCAAAAGCTCTTTGCAAATTCTTCATCCCATCTCACTGCACCTCCTGGAAGGAAGCTTCTGTGCACTGCTACATGCTACCATTGCTATTTGAATGCATGTAAAAAGTAATGGCTGTACTTTCCCCGACTTGAAAATGGAGTGTCAGGCAGAGGAGGAAGACAACTTTATGGGTAGAACATTACACTCTTCCTGCACTATGTAGCATCTCACCCACTGTGAGCCCCATGTTTTTCAAGGTTCTCAGTTGCCTGAGGCCAATCTATGTATCACATTGTCCAATGCCACACTTTCTAGGAGCCCATTCATACTACATAATGATAGCTGTATGCATTTAATTTGCAATTATTTTTTTTGTATCAGGAGTGACTTGAGAAACTACAAGTCACTTCTGCTGTGAGAGAATTGGCCATCTGCAAGGACATTGTCCAGGGGAAGACCGGATATGTGTGTGTGTGTGTTTTTATGTTTTACCACCCTTGTGGAAGGCTTCTATCGTGTCCCTGCATGGAGATGGAGCTGACAGAGGGAGCTCATCTGTGCTCTCCCCAGGTTGGATTCAAACTGGCAAGCTTCAGGTCAGCAACCCAACCTTCAAGTCAGCAGTCTTACAGGCACAAGACTTTAACCCATTTCACCACGTGGAGCTCCTATGCATGCATCTGATGGAATCCTGGGGTTTGTAATTTGGTCTAGAGGAGCTCCTTGTCTGAGGCCCCTTCTACACTACCATATAAAATCCAGATTATCTGGATTATATGGCAGAATAGACTCATATAATCCAGTTCAAAGCAGATAATATGTATTCTCTACTTTAATAATCTGGATTATATGGCAGTATAGAAGGGGAAGGGGCCTGAGAATTCTCAGTTCTTTTCCCTCATCTGCAAATCCCAGAATTACATAGTACAGAAGTACAAACAAATAAAATCCAGATTATCTGCTTTGAACTGGATTATATGGCAGTGTAGACTCATATAATCCAGTTCAACACAAATAATGTGAATTATCTGTTTTGATAATATGGATTATATGACAGTGGAAGAAGTAATGTAGTGCATCATCACTAGCATGTTAGGTTGGAAATTCATGCTTCTTTCTCCCCACCTCAGTCCCTGCCAACTGTCCAGTTCAAAAAAACTATTAAGGCTGGAAATGGTTGGTGGCTGGTGTTTCTTTTGTTGCTGATCCCAAGGGGAGAAAACTATTGCAATGCTCAGACTTTCAACCATGAGTTTTGCTCTGATGACAATGCACATTTAGGTCTCTTCTACACTGCCATATAATACAAATAAGCAGTAGATGATCCACATTATCTGCTTTGAACTGGATTACACTGCCAATCTAGTTCAAAGCAGATAATCTGGATTTTATATGGCAGTGTAGAAGGAGCCATACAGAGGAGGTGGCAAACCCAATTGAAAAAGCTAGAACCTTGCTGGGAATGCTGGATTCCATTCCTAATCCACTACTCCAGAATAATCTAATATCCCATTATAGTCCTCTAGAAAGTATTCTGGTCCAGACCTAGAAAACATTAGTTTTTGCAGCTGCATCTGCCCAGAAAGCCTGAGTTGGCAGTTGTAGACCTGAAAAGGAACTTTTCAAAATCTCTTCATTAGTGAGTTCCTTAAGCAGGCTCTGGCATGCCTTCCAGCCTCTATCAGAGATATTAAAAAACCTATGACTTAACTTTAGGCAGTCAGCAGTCACGTGACAGGGTTAAAGATAACAGGAGATCACATCCATCATCGTGCACTTTGTAAATCACATTATTTCTGTAAAAGAAAATATCTTGATTCCTTTGTTGTATTTTAAAGACTCTCCACGCTAGGCCATCAGTGTTAAGCAAAGAAGCAAGTATAGCTGTTGACACAGCCCAAAGGGACTGTTATAGAAATGGCCCTGTTTATTCTACCAGTAATAAAGCACAAGAGGCAAATATAGAAAGTGCATTGGTATGAAAGGTAATTGGAGTGATTAATGATGCATACATGCCCAGAATAGGGTCCTTCCCTTGGGGCAGCCCTAATAGTACAAAGTCAAGCAAAGCAGAAAGGAACTATGACAGCTTCACAAAAGCTTATGTCCTAAAGATGTTTTAGACTGCATTTTTCATCATCCACATCAAATTTTCTTGATGGTAGTGGGTAATATGTGCTTCCTACAACAAATTGGGACACATATAAGATATTGGAAGGCTGGCCAATGATGATGATGATGATGATGATGATGATGATATAAAAATGGCTTTTAAATTATAGGGTCAAGAAGGAGAGAGGTAAATCCTGAAATTGTCTTCTTTGGCACTTTTTTGTATTAATACACGTTTTGAAAAAAAAATTCAGATTAAGTTGTTCATTTCTTCACACAATAATGTTTGCATTTCTTTGTTGTCATGGTTGTCATTGTCCTCTTTACATGACTTCAAGTGTACTCTGACTTATAGTTACTCTATCAAAGGTTGGAAACATTTATTCAGAGCAGGTTTATCATTGCATTTATTCATTATTCATTTACAAAAGATGACAGATGTGCCCTGTATGAAGATATTTATATTACAGGAACTCTGGCAAAGATGGCATGCCGTCTTTGTGCAGAGACACCTTATATGCTTCTCTGGAATCGCTATCGAAAATAGCTGGCCTCATGATGGGAATATAGGGCATATTTTGTTCCTCGCTGCAATCTCAGTGCACCACTAAATACAGGGGTTACACTGCCCAACTGCAAGATTTACTTCTCATTACACAGCAAATGTTCAGTAGGCTTGTGCAATCCAGGTAAACTGCAATTTGTTTCATGACCCAGCTTTTGGTGGGGGCCCTGATGCATTTTTTGGGTGCCTTCTGAATACGGGAGGGCAGTATCTATTTTCACTCTGGGGTGCCAAAAGATCAGTTTTCTATCAGCTGATTTTTTTTTGGGGGGGGGGCTTCTCAGGCTCCCTTTCCAGTCAGTTAGGCATTTAAACTGTTCGTTTCTACTCTAGAGGAGAGGCGCTTGGCTGTAGGAAGGCATGTGTGCTTTAAGGAGGTGTCTTGTTCTTAAAGCTGTTTTTCTACTCTAGAGGAGAGGCACTTGACTGCAGACAGGCATGCATGCTTTAAAGAGGCTTCTTGCAGCCCATTATTGGGGGTGGACTTCCCTCAGGCTGCCCTTCCATTTCCTTCATTAAGACATGGATTTAAAAAAAGCATCAGAGTTACACTCTTAAGTTTCTGGATGCTTTCCCTTCTGTTTGTAGAAGAGGAGACTTAGTTTACTGCTTCTTAAAGCTGTTCTACTCCAGAGGAGAGGCATGACATGTGCTTTGTTCTTTCCCAGAACCAGCAGATTTCCAAGACATTTTAGATAGGCCCAGGGAAGGAAGAGCGATGACCTGTAGCTCAGTAGAGCTATCCTCCATGGACTACCTTAGAATCATAGAATCATAGAATAGTAGAGTTGGAAGAGACCTCATGGGCCATCCAGTCCAACCCCCTGCCAAGAAGCAGGAAATCGCATTCAAAGCACCCCCGACAGATGGCCATCCAGCCTCTGCTTAAAAGCCTCCAAAGAAGGAGCCTCCACCACAGTCTGGGGGAGAGAGTTCCACTGCCGAACAGCCCTCACTGTGAGGAAGTTCTTCCTAATGTTCAGGTGGAATCTCCTTTCCTGTAGTTTGAAGCCATTGTTCCGGGTCCTAGTCTGCAGGGCAGCAGAAAACAAGCTTGCTCCCTCCTTCCTATGACTTCCCTTCACGTATTTGTACATGGCTATCATGTCTCGCCTCAGCCTTCTCTTCTGCAGGCTAAACATGCCCAGCTCTTTAAGCCTCTCCTCATAGGGCTTGTTCTCCAGACCCTTGATCATTTTAGTCTCCCTCCTCTGGACGCTTTCCAGCTTGTCAACATCTCCCTTCAACTGTGGTGCCCAGAATTGGACTCAGTGTTCCGGGTATGGTCTGACCAAGGCAGAATAGAGAGGGAGCATGACTTCCCTGGATCTAGACGCTATACCCCTATTGATGCAGGCCAGAATCCCATTGGCTTTCTTAGCATTGCTGGCTCATGTTTAACTTGTTGTCCACGAGGACTCCAATATCTTTTTCACATGTACTGCTGTCAAGCCAGGCGTCCCCCATTCTTTATCTTTGCATTCCATTTTTTCTGCCGAAGTGAAGTATCCTGCATTTGTCCCTGTTGAACTTCATTTTGTTAGTTTCAGCCCATCTCTCTAGTCTGTCAAGATCGTTTTGAATTCTGCTCCTTTCTTCTGGAGTGTTGGCTATCCCTCCCAGTTTGGTGTCATCTGCAAACTTGATGATCGTGCCTTCTAACCCTTCATCTAAGCCGTTAATAAAGATGTTGAACAGAACCGGGCCCAGGACGGAGCCCTGTGGCACTCCACTTGTGACTTCTTTCCAAGATGAAGACGACGCATTGGTGAGCTCCCTTTGGGTTCGTTTGCTTACCCAATTACAGATCCACCTAACTATAGTTTTGTCCAGCCCACATTTTACTAGTTTGTTTGCCAGAAGGTCGTGAGGGACTTTGTCGAAGGCCTTACTGAAATCCAGGTAGGCTACATCCACGGCATTCCCTGTATCGACCCAACTCGTAACTCTGTCAAAAAAAGAGATCAGATTAGTCTGGCATGACTTGTTTTTGGTAAATTTGTGTTGACTATTAGCAATAACTGCATCTGTTTCTAAGTGTTCGCAGACCACTTCCTTAATGATCTTTTCCAGAATTTTGCCTGGTATCGATGTGAGGCTGACCAGACGGTAATTGTTTGGGTTGTTCTTTTTTCCCTTCTTGAAGATAGGGATCACATTTGCCCTCCTCCAATCTTCTGGGACTTCTCCCGTTCTCCAAGAACTCTCAAATATGATTGCCAGTGGTTCTGAAATAACTTCCGCTAGTTCCTTCAGTACTCTTGGATGTAGTTGATCTGGCCTGGCGACTTGAATTCGACCTTAAAAATCCCCTCTCTTGCCTGCAAGGCTGCAATTTCCTTTCTGCTTGGGGTTTTGCTTCCTTAAAGCTGTTTCCACTTTCTACTCTAGAGGAGAGGTGGGCTTTCTTTTGTTTGCTGGGATTACTATCATTAATAATATTTTTTTGGAAATATTTCCTGAAGGAAAGGAAAGGAAGGGGGAAAAAAGCTAAAAGGGACCCACCGTTCCTCAGGTCCCTAACTTCCAGTCAGTCCCACTAAATAAAAAGAATCAGGAAAATATAGGAAAATCAAAAAGATGCCTAATTGGGGAGATGGAGCTGAGATTGGCTCGTACTGGGAAGGCCCTTATTGTTATGGGCTCCCGAAGTACTGAAGGTACCAAAGGGAATGGAGGAAATGGAAGAAATTAAATCCATGCACAAGTCTAATGTTCAGTACTAGAGGAAAAAATGGAGAGGAAACCATTCCTATTATAAAGACTCCATTCTGCTTCTGTATACATGTAGCTAACGTAAGTCCCTTCGTGTCATCTTGAACATGCCACTGCACAGTGAAATGTCGAGCACTATTTTTCATCGAAATAATTTTTGAACAACTTTTGCTTTCAGTGTAGAAAGTAAAATATCCAAAGACAACCAAACATGGGAATGAATAATGTAAATACTTGAGTGAGACAAAAGAAGGCAGACTCTGAAGAAAATAAGGAAGAAAATGAAAACTACAGAGTAAAATCAAACTTACATGAGTAAGTTTTATTCTGTAGTCAGTTTGATGTAAACAACATCCATAATAATATTAACCAAAAATACCACTGAAATATGCAGAGTTTTTGTATCCTGCAAAACTTTTTATCAGGTTACATGGTATAAAAAGCTAAGTTGCTGAAGAAGAAATAGAAACATTCTAAACATTAGGCATATGTCATGGCCATAAGTTCCACAACTAAAATTGATCCTACAAAATGGAAACTACCGAGTGAATTAATCACTGCCCTGTGTGCAGATATCAGGTTACACCTACCAGTACATTCTAGATCAAAGAACCACTTGCCACTCTGTAGGTCTAGAAAAACAATGGCTTGTTTTCCAATTTGTATTTCCTTGAATAAAATGCACAGATTCCCTGGGATAGAGAAGAAGCAAGAAGCAACAGAAGAGGTTTATCAAGAAAAAAAGTAGATCAAATTCCAGAGGGTATGTTGCTGAAATAGTGAACTGGAGATAAATTATAAATTTTCCAAGTACTTTGCTCTTCTTGCAATCCAGGTTAGCACATGCTCCAGTAGCCTTCCAATAATTCATATTTTACTGATTGTGGCCAAAAGCCATTGTACATTGGCAGGTTTAATGATTGTAGCAGGACCACTGGATGTCCTAGGACTTTATTGCATGAAGTTGCCATGTCCCAGCTTTGCACAGTCGCAGAGACCAACAACTTACAAGACAATCTCCCCCAGTATTGCAAGTTATCCGGTTGCCCAACAGTGATGCTTCACTGTTCTGCAGCTGTGCATCAAAGTCAGCCCCTACCGCTTTTTATTCCAACACTTTGCACCTTATCGCTATACCATTCCACTAGAAATTATAATGCATTGCACCTTGTTAACCTTATTCTTCCTCGCCCTTAGTCTGAAGATTGAAGTACCAACTATACCTCTCCAGGGCATTAAACATGTTTTAATTGTTTTTAAATTGTTGCTGTTGTATGCTTTTTTGATGTATTTATTGTTGTGTTTGAATTCATTTTTACTGTTGTATTTTTATATTGTTTGGGCATGGTCCCTTTGTAAGCCGCCCTGAGTCCCCTTGGGGAGATGGGGCAGGATATAAGAATAAATTATTATTATTATTATTGACACAACGACGTTGTATGACACAGCAAACAAGATAGATATGCTGGGTTTCGTTTCACAAAATCACAAGTCGAACACTTCCCAAGTGTCTAGGACTGTGTGATGTATTTTCGGATGATGCGTGCAGATCCCAGCAGGGTGGCTTTTTGCAGTTGGCAGATCGTAATTTTGTCAATGCCTATTGTTTCCAAATGCCGGCTGAGATCTTTCGGCACGGCACCCAGTGTGCCCATCACCACCGGGACCACCTGCACTGGTTTCTGCCAGAGTCTTTGCAGTTCAGTCTTGAGGTCCTGATAGCGGCTGAGTTTTTCCTGTTGTTTTTCGTCAATGCGACTGTCACCTGGGATGGCAACATCAATGATCCAAACCTTGTTCTTTTCCACAACTGTGATGTCTGGTGTATTGTGTTCCAGAACTTTGTCAGTCTGGATTCGGAAGTCCCACAGTATCTTTGCGTGCTCATTTTCCAATACTTTTGCAGGTTTGTGATCCCACCAGTTCTTTGCTGCTGGCAGGTGGTACTTGAGGTATAAGTTCCAATGAATCATTTGGGCCACATAGTTGTGCCTCTGTTTGTAGTCTGTCTGTGCAATTTTCTTACAGCAGCTGAGGATATGATCAATGGTTTCATCGGTTTCCTTGCACAGTCTGCATTTTGGGTCATCAGCTGATTTTTCAATCTTGGCCTTAATTGCATTTGTTCTGATGGCTTGCTCCTGGGCTGCAAGGATCAGGCCTTCTGTCTCCTTCTTCAGGGTCCCATTTGTGAGCCAGAGCCAGGTCTTCTCCTTATCAGCTTTTCCTTCAATTTTGTCAAGGAACTTTCCATGCAATGTTTTGTTGTGCCAGTTGTCAGCTCTAGTTTGTAGTGTGGTTTTCTTGTACTGGTTTTTTGTCTGCTGTGCTTTGAGGAGTTTCTGATTTTTGACTTCAATCAAAGCAGGTTCTTCACTTTGCTTTACATATTCTGCCAGGGCATGTTCTGCATGTTCCGCAGGTGCCACCTTGACGTGGTGGGGGGGCTTACCTGCTCCAATGATGACTGAGGGCTGTGCTGGCGGTAGTGTAACTACCGGCAGGTCCAACCAAGCCAGAGAGGCCTCAGCTGAGGAGCAGAACTAAGAGCACCTAACCCATTAGCATTATGGAGAATCAAACCCAAACGAAGTCTATACTGGCTCGGTCGTCGCCCAGGATAAAAAGGACCGCGGTGGATGCTGCTGATTCTGGACATCCATCGACAAGTGGGCTACGGAATCATCAAAACCCAAATGAACAGTCACAGAAGCGGCAGAAATACACAATGCCAGAAAACCGCACAATTATTATTATTATTATTATTATTATTATTAT
This sequence comes from Anolis carolinensis, assembly GCF_035594765.1. Classification (NCBI taxonomy): domain Eukaryota; kingdom Metazoa; phylum Chordata; class Lepidosauria; order Squamata; family Anolidae; genus Anolis; species Anolis carolinensis. Next base: position 140,121,058 of record NC_085844.1, read on the forward strand.
TATTATTATTATTATTCCTATTAGGGAGGTAACTGCCCTCCAGCAAGTTTGCTCCTCCATACATTTTTAAAGTTTTTCCAAAGCATCTCCACAGTTTCAACAAAGTTTGCAAAATATAGTTATTTTACCAAGAAGGGGGGGGGGGGGAGAGAAGTACAATCGGACTGCCTGAAGTCACATCTGTCCATTTCATCACATGGGCTTCGGGGTTTCATAGAATCATAGAATAGTAGAGTTGGAAGAGACCTCATGGGCCATCCAGTCCAACCCCCTGCCAAGAAGCAGGAAATCTCATTCAAAGCACCCCCGACAGATGGCCATCCAGCCTCTGCTTAAAAGCCTCCAAAGAAGGAGCCTCTACCACGGCCCGGGCGAGAGAGTTCCACTGTCCAACAGCTCTCACAGTGAGGAAGTTCTTCCTGATGTTCAGGTGGAATCTCCTTTCCTGTAGTTTGAAGCCATTGTTCCGTGTCCTAGTCTGCAGGGCAGCAGAAAACAAGCTTGCTCCCTCCTCCCTATGACTTCCCCTCACATATTTGTACATGGCTATCATGTCTCCTCTCAGCCTTCTCTTCTGCAGGCTAAACATGCCCAGCTCTTTAAGCCGCTCCTCATAGGGCTTGTTCTCCAGACCCTTGATCATTTTAGTCGCCCTCCTCTGGACGCTTTCCAGCTTGTCAACATCTCCCTTCAACTGTGGTGCCCAGAATTGGACACAGTATTCCAGGTGTGGTCTGACCAAGGCAGAATAGAGGGGGAGCATGACTTCCCTGGGTCTAGATGCTATTCCCCTATTGATGCAGGCCAGAATCCCATTGGCTTTTTTAGCAGCCGCATCACATTGTTGGCTCATGTTTAACTTGTTGTCCACGAGGACTCCAAGGTCTTTTTCGCACACACTGCTGTCAAGCCAGGCGTCCCCCATTCTGTATCTTTGCATTCCATTTTTTCTGCCGAAGTGAAGTATCTTGCATTTGTCCCTGTTTAACTTCATTTTGTTAGTTTTGGCCCATCTCTCTAGTCTGTCAAGATCGTTTTGAATTCTGTTCCTGTCTTCTGGAGTGTTAGCTATCCCTCCCAGTTTGGTGTCGTCTGCAAACTTGATGATCGTGCCTTCTAACCCTTCGTCTAAGTCGTTAATAAAGATGTTGAACAGAACCGGGCCCAGGACGGAGCCCTGTGGCACTCCACTTGTCACTTCTTTCCATGATGAAGACGACGCATTGGTGAGCACCCTTTGGGTTCGTTCGCTTAGCCAATTACAGATCCACCTAACTGTAGTTTTGTCTAGCCCACATTTTACTAGTTTGTTTGCCAAAAGGTCGTGGGGGACTTTGTCGAAGGCCTTACTGAAATCCAGGTAGGCTACATCCACAGCATTCCCTGTATCGACCCAACTCGTAACTCTATCGAAAAAGGAGATCAGATTAGTCTGGCATGACTTGTTTTTGGTAAATCCGTGTTGACTATTAGCAATGACCGCATTTGTTTCTAAGTGTTCGCAGACCACTTCCTTAATGATCTTTTCCAGAATCTTTCCTGGTATCGATGTGAGGCTGACCGGATGGTAATTGTTTGGGTCGTTCTTTTTTCCCTTCTTGAAGATAGGGACCACATTCGCCCTCCTCCAATCTTCTGGGACTTCTCCCGTTCTCCAGGAACTCTCGAAGATAGTTTCCCCCACTGCCTGCTGGATTCGCCATGCTGCATGGTAAATACCCCCACTATGTGATGAGGGCCTGTGTTGCCATGCTAGCTAGAAGTGACTGGGGACAATTTCGTCAGTTAAGTTGCAGCATCAATCCCTTGTGCTGGCTGAACTGCTGACCTGCAAATCCATGAGATGGGGTGAGCTCCCATCTGTCACCTCTAGCTTCCTATGCGGGGACATGAGAGAAGCCCCGCACAGGATGGTACGATATCCGGGCGTCCCCTGGGCAACGTCTTTGAAGACGGCTGATTCTCTCAATTGCCTCAATTCACTTCTGACATGATAAAAAATGGCACCATCAGTGGCTTTTGACAGATTTTCCCCATCAATAGCCGGGGCAGATTTGTGGCAGCAAAGTGGCAGCTTGGCAATTGATTGTGCATGATGTTGTGTGATAGCATCACAATTGGTAATGGTCCTACTTCTATGCCATTTGCCACCTTTGTGTGATAAAATCCCTAGAATCTGCTAGATTTTGACCTCCTGAAGTAGGAAAAACACAGAAATCAAGCATATTGGATTTTATTCATTATTTCAAAATATTGTGTTAAGCCGTGCTTTCCTTTTGAGAAGCACTTCTTATCTATGCTATAAGATCCATTGGTTGGGAACTCCTATTTCCTATTCTGCTTATTTGTATGAATTCTCTGCTAATACACACAGTGCATTCAGCTACTGTCTCTGTTAGATGTTCTGTTGGATGTCTAAAAATGTACATGAACACTGGCAATTGTGTGATGTATTTAGAGAATATCCAAAGACTCAGAGATCCACCATTCCATAATGGTAGCCACTATCAGCATGTACCAAAATATTCTTAGAAGCAGCAATATTTACCACATCAAAAAAATTGCTGTGGGGAATCATCAGTAACATGTGCATATTTGGAAATATGCTCAATTTGAAATGTGGAGCAATCCAGAAGACTAAAATAGAAATATTTGATTTATAACTTTTGATAAACCATTACTGCAAACCTGTGCAGGACGGCAGGAATTATATCATTTCTTTCCCTTTAGATGGCACCATTCCACCATTCTGCAGCATTCGGCACAACCTGTTCGCCCCTCAACCACAATTAGTATTCATTGTACAAAGAGCAGAAAATTCCTTTGTTATACCAGGACCCAGAGGCACCCAGAGAATTGAGATGGTGTCAGCATTTCCATTAGAAATATTTTTTTTCATGGAGTGGCTGTTATATCCTTGTTAATGAGCACTTCTAAGGCCACAACAAGACTTCAAAGCCTACAAAGGCTGCTATATGAGAAATGTAAGAACCCTGTGAAACAAGTGAGTTGGGTGGTTGAAATCCACAAATATTTGCAGAAATAAATAGAATTATACTGAGGATATAACCATGGGCCTAAGGATTGGGTAATCTCTTTTCAGTGTGTTTCAATATATGTATTTTAAGTGTGATATATTTTACCTGTGCATTTTAATTGTGTTGTACACTGCCTTGGGCCATGGGGAGAGGCAGGTAAATACTACTACTACTACTACTACTACTACTACTACTACTAATAATAATAATAATAATAATAATAATAATAATAATAATAAACATCACCCAACATTATATTACTCTTTTATGTACATCGGATGACACAGCATTACAATTGACTATGAGAATTTCCCCACTGGAACAAAAACAACCTTCTAAAGTGACACAAGAGGAATTCTCTGTCTGTGATCCTTGCTCAGCCTTAGATGTAAGCCATCACATGAAAGGAAGATAGGGCAGTGCCAGAGATAGGAAAGTTAGTGGGAAAGGGCTAATGTGTTTAGCTAATCATTAACAAGGTAAAAAAAATCTATGTCAATTTCATTTATGTTAGAAAAGAGGAAAAGTAACTATTGCAGTTTAATTGCTCTGTATATTTAATTTAAAAGCCTGCACTAACATCATTAGAGAATGCAGTGAAAATGTGCCTTCTGTTATTTGGACTGCTCTCCTCTCTTTGTCCCTAACTTGAGCTTGGAAGAGACAGAAGTAGCTGCATGATTTTTATTTTTTTAAAAAAAATCTATCCTGCCGTAACTACTTTAAATCTTTTAATGTTGGAACTAACTCACCAATCTTATTATAACTAATGGACGAAAACAAAGATTCTTATAACCTTTTGCAATTGCAGTGGTTTGAATGTTGTGATCTAAGCAATATAATTTTCCGCTGTACAAAACAAATTTAATCAATGACTTGCGAAAAGCAAAGTTTTTTTCCAAGTCCAAGAGAACAAAACTTTAGTTTAAGAACCACTTAGGAAACATGACTATTGCAACTCTTTAGCATGGTTTCTCATGGAATTAATAACTTAAGTCAAAAATTTAATTCTGGAATGAAATTAATGGGGAAATTCTCACTTAGTTAAATCAATAGATGTCAATAATAAATCTAATTAAATTGTCCATATATGTTAGAAAATGTCTAACTTAATGGATTTCATTGATTTTGATAGGTTAGTTATTTTCATTGATCTCTGTCTTATACAGACCTCTGGTTCATTTGGACTTAGGATGTTTGATGCAGGCTGACAGTGACCCTTCAAGATCTCAGGAGTCTTTTCTGCTTTATCGGAGCTTGGAATGTTATTTTACAAAATAAATGTGCTAATACTACTATTTTATAAATGTACTACCTGTATCATTAATGCATTACTAATGTATCATTTCAAAATTATTTTCAAAAATTACTGATAATTTCTCCAAACTTTTAAAAAAATGGCCTAAGACAGCCAGCTATCGCTCTCAAATGACTTTTCTGTTGCATCATTCATTGTGCAAAAAAAAAATAATGTTAAGCGGTACTTTGTTCCACTGTAAAATGTATGTCAGCATGCCTTTGTTATTAGAAGAGGTAGCATGTTACAAAGTAATATTACTAGCGATGTTTTACTACCAAACTTCCAAGCTCTGTTGTGTAGAAAAAGCATTAAGCTACATCTGAACTCTTAAAGTAAACTGGGTTGGCAGAGCAGAAGGAAAACAGACAGAAAGGAGAGCAGGAGTAGAGAGTGAAATTAGATTGAAATGAATTTGCTCCCTTATATTTTTCTCTGTGGATTTTATTGGAAAGTGGTAAAATGCATCATTTATATACACAATTATATGAGAGAATTTCCATCATATTATCTCTTTGAACCATTATAAAAAGAAATAATTCCATCTCGTGATAACTCTATTTGCTGGTTCCTATTACTAAAATTATGATTCTCATAGCATCTCATAACAATTTGGAGTTGCTGGAGACATTTTTTAAAGTTTTTGTTTCCCCTCAGTGACTTTAACACAATTATTGGTTCTGACATCAAGGTGAAAACTTAGCATTAAACTATAAATGAACAGATTTTTTTATGATACCAAAATGTGGCATAACGCAATCTTATAAATATCATAGCATTTATGTGAAATGACTTCTTTATGTTAAGCCCTTATTTGGGATTTAATCCAAGATCTGTTTATTAAACCAAAAGACATTATTTTGCTTTTAAGAATGTCCATCACAATTGAATACCTAGTGATTCCTTCTAATTCCAGCACATCAATTTTTATGTACATTTAATTTCACTTAATATAATTGTATTTGTACACTCCATTAGGTTATAACAATCATTTTACATTAATATAATTAGTACATGTAGAAAAATAATAACTTTATTCCCAACTAGATCATTTGATATCAAAATCTCTCACTCCATTTAAATTCTGTCACCATTTTATGAATAATTGGAAATAATTTTGGGCAAAACCGGTTTTCAATAAATATATTCACAGACTCTGTCAGCATACAATCTCATAGGTAAAAAAGAGAAAGTTTTTTTTTCATATTTTTAAATAATATCAGATATCAAGGCCCATACAAGTGCCACCCATGGGAGAAAAGTGGGATATAAATAAATAAATAAATAAATAATAAAAATAAGAATGAACTGCATGCACTGTTATTAAAAATGCCATTGCTTGTTTACATATACAGAAGGAGTTATATTACTTTAACATTAAAATAAATATACAAGAAGTGAACTGGAAATCTGTCGGTTCTTCATCTTCCTTTGCTATAGTTTTAACAATATGGTCCTACACATATCTAGTTAAAAGTAAGTCACAGAGGATTCAATGGGGCTTATTTCCAGGTAAACGTGCATAGATAAGATTACAACCAAGTCTAATCCAGTAGGTCTTTAGACTGATAAAAGAAGCCCACCTGTCAATCTCAGGTAGATCCATACCCATTAATACTCCATCCCTCTGCAAGATTTCCTATCTTCCCTCAGGGCCTGGAAATCTTCCATAGCAGAAATTTCAAGCAGCACAGAAAATATGGTGAAGTGGACAGCAGGAGATTGTTGAAGATCCACTAACAGGCTCTTTCAACAGCACAGGGACTCACTACAATCCTGTCCTAAAACATGTTTCCCCAGCCCACATTGTATGCCAGAAGTGAGTTAGGATGATGGAAAAATGCTAAAAGTGTAGGGCAGAACTTTCCAAACATTTCATGCTGGTGACACGCTTTTTAGATATGCATCCTTTTGCAACACAGTAATTTAGTTTTACTAGCAAACCAAAATCAGGCAATCAAAATCAGGCAGCAAAACCAGGGGCAAACCAAGAATGGGCAACTTGGAGGTCCCTGAACAGACTCAGAAGTGGACTTGGCAGATCAAAAAACAACCAAGAAAAATGGCACTACCTAGAAGAATCCTCCACCTTGCATGACTATGGAGCATAACAAACAACTTAGCATCTGTATGCTTGCCCACAATGCCCTGCCTCATGCACAGAGGAAGAACTGTTTAAAGCTACAGACATTATGGTCGCTGTTGCCCATTTTGGGTCTAAAATTATTTTGCTTCTTGTGCTCCCTTTATTTGATCTGTTTTATACTTATGCAATGCTTTTGACATGAAATAATAATAAACTAGCAAACCAGAGGTTAAACCAACCCATAATAAGATATACAGACACATACATAAATAGTAATAACACAATGTATAGGGAAATGAAAACCTTTCATTTATATTTTTTAACATATATGATTTATTGCTTATTTCACACAGACTCAGAGGTTTCTCATTACATTTGTGCGACACACCTACATACTAGGCTTGTCCGATCGATGGAAAAAATGTTTCAATTCTCGTTTCTAAAGTAGGGGGTGCCGGCTCTTCGATATAGAAATTATTTCTTAATGTTTCACCCAAAATTTTCAGATATTTCCAAAAATTTGTAATGTTTCTAAAATGTTTCTAAAATGGCGGACGCGTATGCGCAATCGCCAAAAAACAGGAAACCGGGGGGGACTTTTCTGGGGGTCTCCCGCCCTCATTTCTTGAGCTATTCTCATCAAATTTGGTACAGTGGGAGAACACATTCCACACTCTTTGCTCAACAAATTGCAAATTCAATATTTGAAGAAACCTGTTCCTGGTTTGAAAGTCTTATTTCCTGTTCAATTGGGTTCTTATCACTGTAAAAGTCCCTCTTCTACTTGTGTAGACTTTGGATTAGAAATGCAGCACACGCCAAGCAAGGCCTTGACAGGATTGGCAACGTCCTTTGGAAACTATAAATTGCCTTTGAACCTTTTGATCAATGGTGCCACTGGCTGACCTTGTGATTGCAAAAATGAAACTCTGGCTGAGGACTTTGGATTAGAAATGCAGCACACGCCAAGCAATGCCTTGGCAGGAGTGCCATTGTCCTTTGGAAACTAAAAATTGCCTTTGAACCTTTTGATCAATGGTGCCACTGGCTGACCTTGTGATTGCAAAAATGAAACTCTGGCTGAGGACTTTGGATTAGAAATGCAGCACACGCCAAGCAATGCCTTGATAGGATTGGCAACGTCCTTTGGAAACTATAAATTGCCTTTGAACCTTTTGATCAATGGTGCCACTGGCTGACCTTGTGATTGCAAAAATGAAACTCTGGCTGAGGACTTTGGATTAGAAATGCAGCACACGCCAAGCAATGCCTTGACAGGATTGGCAACGTCCTTTGGAAATTATAAATTGCTGTGGACCCTCTATTGAATCAAATGAATGTCTGACTTTGTGATTGCAGAAATAAAACTCAGCCCAAGGCTTGGGAATAGAAATGGAGCGTGAGGGAAGCAATGCCTTGGCGGGTGCCCCACGTCCTTTGGAAACTATTTCTTCCAATGTACTCTTTAGGTTTGAAAACAATGTGTGTCTTTGTGATTGCTGCAATAACACTCAGCCCAAGGCTTGGGAATAGAAATGGAGCGTGAGGGAAGCAATGCCTTGGCGGGTGCCCCACGTCCTTTGGAAACTATTTCTTCCAATGTACTCTTTAGGTTTGAAAACAATGTGTGTCTTTGTGATTGCTGCAATAACACTCAGCCCAGGGGCTTGGGATTACAAACGGAGCGGGAGGGAAGCAATGCACTTGCAGGAACGCAGACGTCCTTTGGAAACTATTATTTTCAAGTCCCCCCCCTTTCAGGATTGCAAAGAAGGGCTGATGTGGTGATTGCTAAATTCCAAAAAAGAAAACAGAAAGGCAAAAGGTCTCCCTCAGGAGTAGATGGAAAGCACCCCAAGCTCAGCACTAGCAGGGACGCAGATGTCCTTTGGGAAAAAAAAGTTTCCTAAAGCCAGCCACAGCAAGGACTCTGCCCCAAGCCCCCAGCCAATTTCCCCCCAAAAAAACACAATATCGAACCAGCAACAACAGAAACACTCTACCCCCAGTCACTTAGTCCTCTCTCCCCCAAGCAAGCAAGCAGCTTCCCAGCGCGCGCGAAACACCCTCTCTCCCCGGTATCACAACCCAGAATGGCTTGGCTCAGTTGGGGAGGGGATTTTTATAGAGATCCTCCACGTGGACGCGGAGGACGCTAGCCCCCACCTTTTTCAGCCATCGTGGAAGTCTCTGATTGTTCAGGGAGCGGTAGCCATGTTAGGCTGCGCTAGGCTCCCATTCATGTTAGGTTGCAGAAACAAAAATATTTTTTTTAAAAATTGAAAAAAATATTTTAAAAAAAATTTGGAAGGAAAAAATTTAACGAAAATTTTAAGAAACAATTAGAGAATGGGCCAACGATGGTTCGAATTACATTGCCAGTTGCGCCCAGGGAAAACGTTTCAATACTCGTTTCAAAAAACGAGAACAATCCGAAATAATTACGAAACGAGAAACATAACGAATATTTGGACAACCCTACTACATACTACAGCTGACATATTAACATGTCACAATGCGTAGTTCAGAAAGTTCTGTCTAGGGAGATAAGCGAGAGGATATTATATGTTTTGCCCCCTTCCCTTGTGTACACATTTTGGACTCAAAAGTGGACACAGACATTCACATCTTCTTATAACTAAATAAGTCAATGCATGTATAATAACCACACACATGTCAATACACTGATTTTCCAAAGATCCACATTGGGAGTTGAATAATAGTGAAACACATGCTATGAATAGGTTTAGAGATGGAAAACATAAGTGCTGAAAGAGTATGGGTCTGTATTTGAACCTGCCTAGAAGATACCTAGGAAGGTATCTGTCTGTCTATCTGTCTGTCTGTCTCAGAAGACAGACAGAGTATCTTCCCTTGGGTAAATTGACTGTAATTTCTGTATTAGCTCTTTGTTTCAAGCCCCAATTCTTTATAATATATTACTATAATTGAGAACTGTGGAGTGGTTCTCAAACTGTGCTCCGGGGAGCCCTTGTGGCTCTGCAAGGGGTGCTCAGGGGCTCTGCAGGTACCCCACCTCCTCTGGGGTTTCTGATATTAGTATTAGTAGTAGTAGTGGTGGTGGTGGTGGTAGTAGTAGTACAAAGGCTGGATCTGTTGGGGGTGCTTTGATTATGTTTTTCCTGCATTGCAGAAGAGAGTTGAACTGGATGGCCCAGGGGTCTTCTACTGAAAAACTGTTAAGTATATGTCAGTTAAAATTGTTCTTCATTTTAAATATTTTTTGCATGAATTAGTTCACACAAACACCCTCCATCCATCTGCCACTGGCCCAACCCATGCCATATATATATATACACACACACACACACACACATATATATATATATACACATACATTACAATATATGTATACATTATATATAATATAATATATAACATTTCTTTTGCTTCCAAAAGGGCTCCACAGCTAAAAATATTTGAGAACCTCACTATAATGGATCCTTCTAAAAACATTGTTTTTTATTTGCTTTTTATTTCAATTCTCTGACCCCAAGAAAGTTACCTTCAAACTAAGACAATCTCTAGCAATTACAACACTGTTTGTGCTGGTTGGGGGCTTCTAGGAGCTGAAATGCAAAAACTAACTTTCCCAAGCTGTCCATGATCTGAGGTTTTCCTACACAAACGTGCAATCTTTTGAAATGGAATCCTAGATTCTCATTTGGCTAGAAGTATATAGCCTGTCATGGTGTAGTGACTTGAGTGTTGTGTATTTTAATATATGTAATTTGTAGAAATATGCTTTAATATGTGTATTTTATATGTTTATGATGATTATGTGTTTTAGCTCTGTTGTAACCTGTCTCAAGCTACAAGGAGAAGCAGGTATGAAATAATATTATTTTTGTTGTTGTTACTGTTGTAGGATGATGTTACAAGTTCAGTTTTAATAATGGTGGTGGGCGGAGAGGGATTACATGTTGTCTAAAGATGATGAGCCAATATGGTGCAGTGATTTGAGCTTTGGATCAAGACTTTGGAGACCAGGGTTGAATTGCCTCTCAGCCATGCAAATCCATTGGGTAGCCTTAGGCAAGTCACCCACTTTTAACCCGAGAGGATAGCAATAGCAAACCACCTCTGAATATATCTTGCTAAGAAAATCCTATTATGGGGTTTCCGTAAGTTGGAGTTGACTTGAAGGCGGGTGACAACAACAACAACAACAACAACACAACTCTTGGCGGATCTTGAACATACATCTGCCTTTCTGTGGGCCCTGCTTTACCATTGAAGCCTCTTCTAGTGCTATGGGCCATGTAGCTACATGCAGGCAGGGTCAACTTTCCCCACCCAGCCCTTGCCTTCTAGTCTGGCAGAGCAGTGATTGAGTGGGAAAGATCTGCATGACTGGCCTCACAGACAGGATTGTTGTACTCACACACATACCACAGCTGCATGAGATAGCACCATGGAAATAGCAGACCCTGTATGTATGGAAGCATCCACAACAAAAAGCCTCCTTCAGCAAAAGATGATCTTCTGTGCAGTTTCATGTGATAATTCAAAATGTCTACTTCTGTTTGGATCAATGAGGCTATTTCACCCACATGAAATTAATATAGTATGAAAAAGCTTATCAGAAGTGGGAATCTATCGATCCAATGGCCTAGGTGCATATAGTGGGCCATAGAGAAACAAGAGAAACGATGGCTTGCTGTGAAGAGCTTGGGCTTCTGGCAAGAGTATTTCCAGCAGTCTACTGTGTTGTGGGAAAGAAAGAAAGAAAGAAAGAAAGAAAGAAAGAGAGAGGGAAAAATAGGATTAGACTTGTCCACCTTTACGAACAGCCCATCTGTTGCTGGAATGTGGCCACTGAAATATTACTCCCAACAGAAAGGATGCCATTGTGTCTACTCTGATTTGAAGAGGTAGAGATAGCAAGCGAAGAGTGATAGGCCACAGTTGGAAGAAACTGCAGTTCCTGATCTGATCTGCCCTTGGGGTCTCTTCCAAGTCTATGATTCTATGAATCTCTATTAATAACTGTCAAGAGAAGTGGAAATATGACTTTACACAAACCAAAACCATGGAGATGCTAAATAACATACTGGTTAAAGTCCAGTAATCCATTTGCATTGTTATTTCCACTTACTCATTCCCTTGCAATTTCTGTCATCTCAACCTATATAACATCAAACAACAGCACTTAAATAACTATGCTTTCTGGATTCTAGTAAACACACCTAAACATATGAGCATGTCATTTCAGAATAAAATGCAACCGATCATTTTATGTACATATAAAACAGGAGTGGTCTTTACTGCAAGCCGTAAGAATTGTCAAGTCAGCCAGCCAGATACCAGCCAGCCAGATACCACTAGAAGTCTATAGAGTTTTGCCTCCCTGTTAGTTATGCCACCAACTGATATTCAGAAAAAGATTGGCACTCTACATAGATTTCAAGGCTTATAGTGACCAATTAAGAGTCAACATGGTGTTGTAGTTTAAGCACTGAACTACAACTGAAAACCAGGATTTGATTCTCTGCTTGGCCATGGAAACCCACTAGGTGACCTTGGGAGATGTCATCTTAGGACCACCATAGGTCAGAAGTAACTTGAAGGCACACAACAACAACAAAAATGTACTTTTTATTAGTATGCCTAATCTACCATTCAAGTCTTCTAAAATAATTTGCTCAACTTTAGATGAGGGAGTACTTGGCTGAAGTACCCTTCTGGTTTTTTAAAAATACCTTGATATTAAGAAAAGAATATGCAGCCATGGAAAAGCATTCCACCACCCAAATGCAGATGTAGATCTAAAGTGAAAAAATCACCATTTCAAATTCTACTGGGATATTGGGGTCCATGGGACACAGGTAGGACCCAAACTATAGTCTCCTTAAAGCACTAAAGAAAAATTTACTTAAAATGAACCAGAAGTGATGCATGAGAGCTGCCAATGTGGAGCTGGTGGTGAAAAATGGCTCCTGCACCTCCACAATCAAGCATTCCTGCACTACAGTCACAATAGTCAAAATGCCCTCCTCCTCCTCCTCCTCCTCCTCCTCCTCCTCCTCCTCTTGAATTCATTCTTGATTTTGGAAATACAATGTTGCATGCTGACACTCCATTTTTGGCCTCTTGGGACTGAGGACATGTGTGGCTCTTCATTTTCTGTCATGGAATAGTAAACTTGCTTTAGTTCAAACTTCAAGTCCAACTTGAAAAAAAGCTTAGCTTGTGTAATAATTTTGAATCATGGCTGTGAAGGTCAAGTGGCACAAGTGGGCTTATGGCAGAGGACATTAAATGTATGCACAATCGATTTACTGTGACAATTTAGCATGTACAAAATCACTTTGCATGCTGATGAAGAAAGAGTGCCTGTTAGTTTCAGGAGGGGACATATTTCCATTTATCTGGACAATGAGAGCATAATTTGAGACCAGCATAACATAGAAAGCATCTCCTCCCCTATGGCCTCCCAACACACGTGTGTTGCTGTATTTAGGAGCTGACATTATTTTAGATTAGACCTCCGTGAGAGCCACTGTTAACAAAAGGATATAGAACCATGAAAATATGGTTCTAATTCTGGAAAAATCAGCCAATTTCTATTACATGATTTATTATGATTTACACATATTCTACCCAAAAAACTTCAAAAACTTATGCATCAAAGAAAAGGGGGAACAAAAATAACTATTATTATTTTAAAGTAGAGATGCACCTGTTAGTTTATAGTACAGGTGCAAGTTAATAGTGTTTTTTTAAAAAAAAATACTTTAAAGAGAATTGCATCTCATCTGAGTGGGAACATTTGAGACTCAGGGTCCTTCCACAGAGCCATATAAGCCAGAATAGCAAGGCTGAATAACCCACAATATCTGCTTTGTACTGGGTTATCTGAATCCACACTGCCACCTATCCTAATTCAAAGCAGATAATGTGGGATTTTATTCAGCTGTGTGGAAGAGGTCTGGTTTATCTGAGTCCACAATGCCATATATCCCAGTTCAAAGTAAAGAATGTGAAATTTTATTCAGGGGAAAGGGCCTAAGGACCTCATCAGACGGGCAGGGGAGAAGTGGTGGAAAGGAGGGGAAAGCGAAGGGAACCATCCTCTTTTGTTCCCTACCATCTTTCCCTGTCTTCTGGGGTGGCCTCCCATATCGCCTCATTTCTGGTTCTCTCCTATCATTTCTCTGCTTCTTCCCCATGTTCTCAAAAGGGACTCTGGGCTCTGTTTATCTATGCTGCCAAATGTGAACCCCACGGAAGTTGCCTTGCGTCATGTGATGGTACTCTGTTTTGGCAGCACAGAGAAATGTGGAAAAGGTTGCATTTGATGAGGTTGTAAGTAACCTGTATCTGTCATCGAAGGCTTTCATGGCCGGGATCATAGTGTTGTTGTGTGTTTTCTGGGCAGTATGGCCATGTTCCAGAAGTATTCTCTCCTGACATTTCACCCACATCTATGGCAGGCATCCTCAGAGGTTGTGAGGTATACCTCACAACCTCTGAGGATGCCTGCCATAGATGTGGGCGAAACGTCAGGAGAGAATACTTCTGGAACATGGCTTACTGCCCAGAAAGCACACAACAACCCTCTAACCTACATCTCTTTCAACTCCAGGCACCAACTGTGAACAGAAACATGCAAGGTCTTTGACCTTTCTTCTTATGGTTCATGATCTCTAAATCAGACTGAATGGTCCATCAAACAGAGGACACCTTTAAAAAGTGTCCTCCAGTAGCCCTTCAAACGGCCTTCCTCTTCTACACTGTAAAAGAGAGCACATATATACCAAGTATATATTTGGCTGCCCAGTTGCTCAAAAGAGTGACTTCTTACAGCAGCAAGATATGAACATCTGCTTTTACTGCCATTTGTCTTGTGATTTGCCATGACTTCTTGATTTAAATTAGAAGACTTAACCAAGCATATCTTTTTATTAATCAAATACAATCTTGTTTTCTTTTTGGATAGCCATATATGGTTTTATATTTGCAAAACAGCACCATGCAGAGATGTCTATGCCTGAGATTCTTTACTAGCACCTTCTGGAATGCAAAGCTACTGTAATTTTAAGAAAGCAGAAAAATGAACTACACAGCACCTTTATAGTCCTGGTGTATCAAAAGATGCTGCATCCCCCACCTCCTCCTACTTATTCCTGTCCTGAGCTGAAATCCTTTCCTTCTGTTCCATTCCAGAGATCTGTTTGCACAGAGGCCTTCTGAGTTTGCATCTTAAAGAGGTAGTGCACAAAACCTTCCTTGCACTTCTGAAAAACTGCATTTTTTATTTTCTTTGAGTCTGCTCAGTAATAAATCACAGTTTGATGAGAATTTCAATATTTTCTTCTCTGAGCAAGTTCTTATATTAGCCTATTTCAAAAGAACCAGGTCTAATCCGACACAATTACATGTGTACTTTTAAAAAACGGGAATCCCTTCTATCAGCTCTTTGCCATTGTTATGCAAGCAGGGCTGATGAAGCTACAGCTCTGAGACTTCCCATACTGAGCTCAGGGGGTTTGCACTACAGCCTTTTAAAAAGGGATCTCCACATACAAGCAATGGAGTTGTCTCCAACTAGGAATTGCATGCAGCATCCGATTGCTGTGTGACTCCCTGTCCAGAAAAGGAAATGCAGAGAAGTTTGTTTCCATGCACTTTCGGCCCCAAGCTTTATAAGGCCAATTGTTTCATCCCTGCTTTTGAAATTGGGGTCAGTGGGTCAAATGGTAACAAAGATTGAGCTAAATATTCTGAGAGATAAGTTTTCCAAAAAAGGAAACATTCTTTCCCTTGAAAGAAACATTCCTAGGAAATAATTATTTTGTTTTTGCATTTCCAAATGGAAAACAATCAGAAAGATACTTTGTGTTTTGATTTCTTATTTGTGTTAGTATTTATTATCATCACCATCAGCAAC
Organism: Anolis carolinensis; assembly: GCF_035594765.1. Lineage (NCBI taxonomy): Eukaryota > Metazoa > Chordata > Lepidosauria > Squamata > Anolidae > Anolis > Anolis carolinensis. Next base: position 140,136,393 of record NC_085844.1, read on the forward strand.
AATATCATAAATGGAAATTCTGTTGGTCTGTGAGAGATTTTTTAAAAAGACTATCAGAATTATTACAGTGTTCACAGAACATAATTTCTTTTATCATATATGCAATGCTTCTGTTACCATGTGAAGTACAGGTTGGGTATCCCATATCTGAAATGCTTGAGACTAGAAGATTTTGAGGTTTTTGTTTTGGCTTTGGAATACCTGTAGTTGCCTGTATGAGATATCTCAGAGATGTGACTCATGTCTAAACATGAAATTAATTTATGTTCTGTATATATTTTATACACATATCCAGAAGGAAATTTTATACAATATTTGCAATAATCGGTCGCATGAAACAAATTTTGTGTACATTGAACCATTAGAAATTAAAAGTGTCACTATCTCAGCCACCCATTTGGATAATATTGGATTTCAGACTATTCTGAATTTTGGAATTCCAAATTAGGGATGGTCAACTTGTAATTCTACAGTACACAATTAACAGATCACCATGGGTGCAATGCAATCTAAGTGGGCTGCCATTCATTTTCATAGGAAAGATTTAAGCACAACCATACTTTCCCTCACTTTAATGCAGTGGTTCTCAACCTGTGGGTCCCCAGGTGTTTTGGCCTACAACTCCCAGTAATCCCAGCCAGTTTACCAGCTGTTAGGATTTCTGAGAGTTGAAGCCAAAACATCTGAGGACCCACAGGTTGAGAACCACTACTTTAATGGGATTTAAAAGTCCCCATTTGTTCCCATCAGAGCTTGGAAATACACTACTTCTAGCATTACTTTAAAAGGAATGCTAAAAGTAATCATTGTTCCCTACTTCCAAAGCATACTATTTTTCCATTTTTAACATTTTATTTGTTGGGTTTTTAAAAAAGGAAATCAATTAAAAATTTAAATCCTCTCTCCCAAAGTTGATTGCTCATCTTTCCCAAAAGTGCATCATTTAGATTCTTGATTTTGAAAGGATTAAATGTCAAAACCAGTCAATAGATTAAAGTGTAATGATGCTACTTACTTATTACTGTTTTGTCTGTATTGTATATGACACCAATGCTATTTTCCCTGTTTCAATATCTAATTGTTCTGTACTGTAATTATTTATTTCTTAATTTTAAATATATTGTTATTGTACTTGAATGTTGCTTGCTATCCTGAATATTTTTATAGGAAGATGGTACAAACATTTTTGAATGAATGAAGAAAAACAACATTTTTAGACTTCAAATTATTCTCTTATTATTGTCGACTAAAAATCCTATTGATCACAGTCAGAGTAGACCCAGAGATTCAATGACAGTTTCACCCACAGGAGAAAAGTGCGATAAAAATGAAATAATAATAAATGGGTTGCTGTGAGTTTACTGGGTTGTATGGCCATGTTCCAGAAGCATTATCTCCTGACGTTTCGCCCACATCTATGGCCGGCATCCTCAGAGGTTGTGACCCCACAACCTCTGATTGCCTGCCACAGATCTGGGTGAAACGTCAGGAAAGAATGCTTCTGGAACATGGCCATACAGCCAGAAAAGCTCACCGAAACCCAGTGATTCTGGCCATGAAAGCCTTCAATAACACATAGTTTCATAAATGTTGACTCACCATTCAGCAATTGATTCAATAGGTCTACTTCAGTTGAAACTACCAATAAAATTCAAGCTACCAATAGAATTCAGAGTGAAAAGTATAAATATCATAGAGGTCACATTTATTGCCATAGATTATGTTGAGGGAGTTTTCTTGGCCCCCTTAAACTTTATGAAATTAGGAAATTGATTCTACCCAGATACTCTTACATTAAGTTCACTCTGTTGACTAAACAAAATGATAACTACAGAAAGTTGTTGAAACAGTTTGTAGAATGCCTTTAGTATTTTATATAGTGCTAACTATGTTAAAATGACTGTTCCACAAGCAGTGCAGATTTTGTGGACCAATAGTCCCAGTATTTTAGTCTGCCTTCTTCCAATCTGTGAGGTATGAAAGAGTTTAGCTGGGGCGGAATCATGCTCCCTTGTAATTATCAAGAGATTTGAAGCCAATAACAGCCAAATCAGATGTCCCTATCTTATGCTGGCCTCCTGATTAAAGAAACTATTTCTGGGGTAAGCGCTTTTCTTTCAGTGATAACACATCCCAGAATTTCATTTCAGAGTTTATCGCAACAATTTTGTCCTGGCGCCCCTGCTGTCTAACCCTGTTTGCTGAGTTGCCCAGGGTTTACTGACAAGTTCTACTTGAGTAAATTGTATTTAGACAACAATATATTTCATTCAAGCCTCTTGCAGTGACTGGGCCAAGGTCAGTTTTATATTCTGCTGAAATCATAAAGTGACACTCGAGATAAACAGAATGTTTACTCTCTCCATGTGAGCTGGAGCTGATATGTAAATTTATCCTTATTCTTTCATCAAATTTGCATTTACCCTCTTAGTCAAACACTACAGGGCTCCAAATCAAACAGTTTTAATGGTGGTCAACTCTTTATGACCGATTGCTGTATCGAAGGGAAAAGAAGCAGCAATTTAGATTAAAACGCAAAGAATAACACGGCACAGCGAGTGTCATCCGGTTTGCAATAATTGGATAAACTTTCCAGAGGAGTGAATGGGTTTGGATGCTTGACTGCTTGGAAAACCATTGCTGTATTCTCAGATTTAAAATGTATTTATTATTATTGTTATGATGATGATGCTCTCTTTATCTGCAACAAACAGGCTGTGTTCACCTGCCATTGTTATTTCCACTCTGATAAAGCAAGTCAAGTGCCACTAAACAAATTCCTTTCCCTCGTCCCTTTTTAAATCTGCATGAAAGAAACACACTTCGATCCAGAAGTAAAATGATCTATAGCTGCCTATCTGTTGTGTTCAGAATATGGCAGCTATTATTTAAGAAAGCCTCAGAAAGGAAAATGGAAATCCATGGGCAGATTGGTGTATTTAGTGCAACTTCAAATAACATTGACATAGGCTAGCATGCAGATCAACATACTAAATATTTCCTCTGGCTGTAGGTTGGGAAAGCATTTTGTACCTTAAGGCTGAAGACACACAATAATTTTTACGAAGCATGGTATGAGACAGACAATTCACTTTCCATGGGCAGTTACATACAGTTTTGCCTGAATTTCTTTTATTTTTGTTGTTGTCTTCAGTCATTTTTTTCAAACAATAAGAAAACCCACAAATCCTGTTTCTCAGAAGGAAAAAGTGGGGTCACTTATCGACAATGACAATCTTTGTTTTAAGATGCTTTAATCTCTATGGAGAAAAAACAATGTTTTTGGCTAAAAAGAGACTCCCAGCCATCAAAGAAATGAGCATTAGGCAGATTGAATAAATGTGAAACACTAACACATCCACAGAATAGAATTCAAGTGTTTGTTTTTGAGCTGTGTGCTAACATGAACAAAGATCTGTGTCCACACAGAGAAAACTCATGGATGATCTGACTGGATGCAAATATGAGGCACATCCGTGCTTCTTGGCCATCGTTCCAGCCATACTTTACGAACAAAGGGATTTGTTTTCAGTGTTATGTATCTGGTTTAATATATGGCCAAAAGTTTGGTATATAGTATTACAAACAGTATATGACAAATAGGAGAGGAAATATATTTCTCTTTTCTCTCTCACGCACATAACAATAGAATAGAGATTGCATGGGTTGATACCAAGAAGTACGTCTTCACAAAGACATGTGATTCATTCATCGAATTTGCTGTCACAAGATGTGGCAACAGCTATTAGCTGCAGCACACTGCTAAATGTATTTACTCAGAAACAAGTCCCCCAAGCAAGGAAAAGATCTGGTCTCCTTCTGGTCCATGCCAGTTTTGCAGGGACCTCATTCATGAGACTATTCTTCCCCGTTCCTTATCAAAATCTGCTAATTAAGCGGGCACAAAGGCATGTGCTGGCATTTGTTTTAGCTTGCTGATTTTCAGAGAACACATATTGTTTGTACATTTTGATATGAGAAAAGTATAGCAAAATTTGGAGAATTGCGTTCTAATGAAATTATTATTCCAGGGTATGCAAATCAGGCTAGTTTGCTTTAAAAATGCAATGAACTTGCTCAATCATCCAATTATTTTTAATAATTTTAAGTATTCCTATACAACAGCACCCTTTCAGAGAGAATTTCAAGGTAATGGATTTAAACATTTAAAGTGTCTGAATTTTTTTTAAAACTTGATTGTGCTTTCCAGTGTGTCTAGAATTGCTATTTCAGATGCCGTTTTCATAAACTAGACATATTCATCAAGGTGGGATCTAGCCATGTGATTATTAGCTTGCATATATGGAGACAAGGAAAAGAGATTTAAAGATGGGTTCAAAGCCAACCTTTTAAAACTGTGGTATAGAGAACTGGGAAGCCCTGGCCCTTGACCGCTCTAACTGGAGGTCAGCTGTGACCAGCAGTGCTGCAGAATTTGAAGAGACACAAATTGAGAGGGCTTAAGGAAGAAACATGCCAAGAGGAAGGCACATCAAGCCAACCCTGACCGGAACTGCCTTTCATCTGGAAACCGATGTCTTCACTGCAGAAGAACATGTGGGTCAAGAATAGATCTCCACAGCCACCTACGCATCCACCGCCAAGACATTACACTTGGAGGGCCATCATCTTCGGGCTACAAGGGATCGCCTAACATAACAACATGGTGGCAATATATTTCTCAGAGATACATGTTTGGTGTTAACTTCCAGAAGTATCTTGGAAAAAGACTGCTGGGTTAGAAGGGGCATTTTGTTTGATCCAGCTAAACTCCTTGCTGCAATTGGGGGTACCTGATTTGAATGGTGCTTAAGCAAGCAGCCTTCAGTGGTGCAACAAAGATACATTACCCTAGCTATTCAGGGCTGTTGTAAATACGTATTATCAAAACAATATTTATATTGCTGCTGCAAATAGGAGATGTGATAATGGACCTATGCCTTTATAGAAATTACATTTTTGTGATTCCAATCCATTAAGTATGGATGACTGTTCAGACTTATCATACAAACTCTTAATAGATGGTGCAATTTTCCTGTTATTCAATATTCAACAATCCAAGCATGTATGGCTGCTCCAAGCAAGCAAACGTATTAAGGGTATTCAGTGAAAGTAATGTTACTATTTAAATACTTTGAACCATCCCTTAAATGAAAGCTATTTTTAAATTGTTCTTATATTGTTTAGATGGTGATGGTGGTAAGCAAGAATGGCATGTTAGGTAAAGACCACACAACAGCATTCTGAAGAAGAGTGCTATTCAAAATAGTGGGCCATGGATTAGTACCTCTTCTCAAGTCATATCCAGTTCCTTATCCAAATTTTCAAGTGGTAGCACTGTTTTTACAAGTTTCACATGTTCCCCAATAGGGTTGTGCACATATTTTGTTTCCTTCACTATCTTTGGTACTTTGGGAGTACAGAATGGTAAGGGCCCTCCCAGTACAAAAACCCTCCCGACACAATCCAGGCTCCTCCTCCCCTATTTGGCATCACAGTTAAATCTTTTTGATTTTCCTTTATTTTACTGGGTTTTTTTTATTTAGTGGGACTGACTGGGAGTTGGGGACCTGAGGGACAGTGAGTAGGGTACGCGTGCTTGCGTTTGGAAGCTTGGAGACTGAGAGTTTTATTGCCCTTTTACTTTCTTTTTTCCTTCCCTTCCTTTCCTTCAGAAAATACTTATTAATAATAGCAATCCCAGCAAACAAAAAGAGAAGCTTATTTCTCTTCTACAGTAGAGAGTAGAAACAGCTTTAAGGAAGCAAAAATCCCAAGCAGAAAGGAGATTTCAGCCTTTGCAGGCCAGTGAGAAGGGATTTTTAAGGTAGTCTAGGGAGGATAGCTCTACTGAGCTATCTTCCCTGGACCTCCTTAAAATGCCTCTTGGAAAGCTGCTGGTGCTGTTAAGAGAAAGCATGTGAATCTGCTTCCTCTGCAGCTGAGTGACTCTCCTCTTGAGTAGAAACAGGTAAAAAGTCTCCTTAAAGCAGGCACACCTGCCTGTAGGTGAGTGCTTCTCCTCTAGAGTAGAAACAAACAGCTCAAGTGCCTAAAATGATGGTAAAGGGAGCCTGAGAAGCCCCCCCCCCCATAATGGGCCAATAGAAAACAAAAGCAGACATCTGCCCTTCTGTATTCAGGAGGCTCCCAAAAATAGATCGGGGCCCTCGCCAAAAGCTGGGACACAAAATGGCTCATGGTTTTCCCAGATTGCACAATTCTACTCCCCAATTTCCGCTTTGCAATGTCCATACGCTGATTAGCTGTAGCACATTTTATCGCTGATTTCGGTCTTTAATATAATAATAATAATAAAACTTTATTTATACCCCGCCACCATCTCCCCAACGGGGACTCGGGGCGGCTAACATGGGGCCATGCCCAGAGCAATACAATAAAACAAAATATAAAACAACATAACATAGCACCATTAAAATACAATAAATGATAATAGGCATCACATCAAGAAATCAAAAAACAGTAAAACAAGGGCAGGCCACGTGAACACAAAGATAAAACCTGGAGTGAGAGGGACATAGGGGTACTCCACTGCGGGCAGGGACATATGGAAGTGGGGAAATCTAGAGGATAGATGTTCGGGGTGGGAGTAACACAGAAATAACAGAAATTACTCTTTCTCCTGACTTTTTTTAAGCACATGTTTTCCACATAGATGCACTTTGCAGAACACATTAGGGGTATGTGTTTTCTAGAAACATGTGTACGGCTAGTTTTTTTAATGGAAAGGTTGTACAGTTTTCAGTAACTGCACTGATCTCTTGCCGAGGGTACTATCCAGCTGGCTGATATTCAACTGAACAAGTCCCATGCATTTTACACATCTGCTGTGAATCCCATCCATCTTCTGAAGAAACTAGTGCAATATATCTAGGGTTATCCCTTTCAATTCACACAATAACCCTGTGAGGTAGGATGCTGAGAGAACAAGAAAAGAGCATCTGGCTGAATCATTATCACCCTTCCTTGACCTAAGCCATTTAGCACTTTATTTTCTATGGATTTCATTGGAGCTTTTGCAGGAGAAATTCCAAATGAAACCGTCCCAATAGTTAATTAAACTGATATTTAAAGAGCAAGTGTATTTTCTTGGTGTATGCTATTTCTCTAAATTAAAAAAACTTAACCAGAAGCTTTTTTTTAACAAAAGGATGAGCCCAGAATTCCCCCTTTCAGTGTGGGCTGTCAAATGGCTATCTAATAGTGGCAGGACTGTAGCTGGAGAGATATCGGCCTTTCTCTGGAGCCTGCAAGTATTTCTGCCATTCACAAAGCCAAAGGGATGCCACCCACATGGTGTTTGCTCAACATAAGCAAACAGATTGTAAACTGGCTGATAATTTTTGTCCTGACAATGTCATTTACTGCTGTCAGCCTTTTGTCTGCCCATGTTTGCTTTATTCAAATATGAACCAAGTGGACCTCCCTTCCAGCGCTTTCTTCTGCATTAAAATCACATCAATTCCCTTCCATTCTCTCTTATCTAAAATTCATTGGAGGCCAATCACTTGGATGAATGCTTTGGTGTTTCCATGGAGGCTAGAAGTCTAGTGTGGACTTCAGGGGATTAGGAAGTTTCACATTTAAAGCCTTGAAGTGCACGGGGCTTTTTTTCTTGTTTTGTTCTTCTCTCCTCCCCTTCGGTTCTTTCTTTTGCTCCTAGTGACAGAAGAAAGTGAGCCAAGCATTGCAATATCTTTTTTTCTTCTTCTTCCTAAAAAGAGATTTCATTGCATTTTCCTCCTGGGGTGTGTGAATGTGTGTGTGTGAGTGAGAGAGAGAAACAGAGAAAGACAGAGATCACAAGACTGAAGACAATTTATGACTGACTTCTTCTTACTGTCTTGACTGAGCAAGTGCTGTATCGGAATGCATTCCTTTGGATTTGTCTTTAACAGCAATTTCCCCTGTATAATAAATTCTAGCACATCTTCAATAAGCTTGACTTAGATCCAGCTGCTTCCCAGGGTGCTTGTCCACAGGTCTTGAAGCATCTCCCTTTGTTAATAGAGGTCAAGGCACTTTGTGTTAAATAATTCACATCAGACATGTCTGTGTGCAGTCTGGAAGCAGCTGCAGATGTTACCATTTTGTTAGGCTGTCCAAGGCAAAATGATTAAATTTTGGGATCACTAACCATTCAGGAAAGCCTTCAGAGGCATATTTCATTACCACGGTGTGTTTTATAATTATAACAATCATTAATCTCTCTCCCCAGTTACTGATAGGAATGTGTCCAAAAATTAGTCTACATAGGTGTGGATTTTAGCAGAGTAATATTAATTCATACCAGTTCAAAACAGGCTTTGGGAACATTCATCTTCCCAATGTTACAAATTTGGCATACACAAAACGAGAATGAATCTTCATTTACCACTATGTGGAAAGTTTCTACCCCCACACACCCCTTTTTTCAAAACAGAGGAGCAATTTATATAAATACAAAATTAATGTTTTGTTAAATTTCAAATCTGAACCATCCAAACGTACAAAACTAGGTTTGACTTGCTATTGTTCATCCCTAACAATGAGACAGAAATCCAACAAATGAAATTATATCCGTGCAGCACAGGATAAAAAAATATTATAGAGTCACTGCGCAATGAAAGTAATACAGGGAAATTGAGCTGCAATCGGGTAGAAGACAACAACAAAATTCTGATGATTTATTGTTTAGTAAAAAGACAGAGGGGCATTGCATCTCTTCCCTTCTGAACACTGGATCGGAATCAGCATTTTCTTCATTGTATGCTCATAGCACTTTCAGACCAAAGAATTGTATCAACAGCACCCATTTCAGCATATTTCTCCTGTCACCAGGGACACGCTATACCCAGTTACTTTTACACTTTTATAGTCCCTACCTGGACTGAGACATATGTCAGTCACAGAAAAATAAACACAAGGGTAGGGGGAAAATTAAAAGGCACAAAGAAGGGGGAGGAGGAGAGCAGTTAAAGAGCTGAGGAAAGGAGGGGGACAGGGAAGAAGTGAACTCTATAAACCCTATATGGGTTGTCACCAGCAACTGGGTCATGCCCCATGACCTGTGATGGACCTTACTAGCAACATCTCCACCAGTTTTTGACTTGTTTTTTTGTTTTCTAAAGAGAAGGTGAATAAAAAGAGAGCAAGAAAAAGGTGGGCAAAGAATGTGGAAAACAGAATTGAGTGAAAGGGAAGATGAATGGCCATGTAACAACAGGGGTGTAGGGTGGGGTAAGAATTTATATTGATCAGCATATAAATGCAAACATACCCACCAACTTTCCTAGTTTGGTAAGAGCTGTCCTAATTTAATCCTCTGCTATCCAACGTCTTCCACTGCTCTTAAAGTATTCCAGTTTCTCTCTCCTTTTCCAGCTTCCCATTTGTCCTCAGATCACTTTTTGTTGCAAAAGTAGTTTGCACTCAGTTAATTCAGCACTGGGAAGAGGAGAGAGGCATAATATAGCACTTTCCAATAGGTTCAGACTAAAGCAAACTCCTGAAGCCTGCCCTGGCTTGTGTCTTCTTTCTCACCAATAACTTTGACCATCTTGACCATGTTGGGGAGTAGAGTTATTTCCAAAAAAGAAAAAAAATCGAAAACTGGTAAAGCAGGAACAACAACATTAGCAGCAATTCAGCATACCAGAAGCTTCTAGTACCAGCATTAGAGCAATCAAACTTAAGCAATTCAGAAGTAGAGTCAAGCTTAAAAAGTTGTAAAATACTTTATTCAAATGACCAACGCAACTAGATAGGAAACTAAATAAAACCTATCTATTAGGGATGTGCAATTCATTTTAAAAATGGTTCAAAAGTCATTACAAAACTGGGAGGTGCTGGCGCTTCATTTATAAGGTGTTTCTAAAGTATAGTTAGTGCAAATTTTGTTACTATAATGAGACTAACGAAATTTCATTACTATTTTGTTACAGTAGTTAATAATAATAATAATAATAAAACTTTATTTATACCCCGCCACCATCTCCCCAAAGGGACTCGGGGCGGCTTACATGGGGCCGTGCCCAGGACAATACAATATAAAACAACATATAAACAACATATCATAATACAATTAACCAACACAATTGATAAGATATACAGTATAACACAAAATCAAGAAGCAATCTAACAGGGGCGAGCCGCATGAACACTAAGTTAAAAACTTGGGGTGAGAGAGGAATCAAAATAAAAACCTCAGGGGACAGGGACATCAGATAGTAAAACAGTCTAGAGAATCAATGTAGTTGTGCAGAATTAAATTGCTACAGTTGGTGAAACTTCAGGGGCTCCTATCTCCCTCATTTTAAAAGCTATTGAAGTGAAACTTGCTACAGTGGTAGAAAACATTTACCACTGTTAGCCCATCAAGTTTCAGAATGTTTCACTTATCAAAAAAAATTTGGTGAATTTTCAAAGTTTTATAAACAATATTTTTAATAATAAAGAAAATCTGTTCCTAGTTTCAAAGTGTTATTTCCTGTTTAACTGTATAGTCCTTACTTTACAAGTCATTGTTATACTCCTGAAATTACTTTTTACCACCAAAAATTATGTTAAATTGGTGGAGACTCTACCAAGAAGATACTAAAGCAAAATGTGCTATAACACAATGTCCTTGCGCAAAGACAACGTTTTGCAGTGTAATAAACTTTTGCCATGTTTTTATGATAGAACGAATTAGGAACTGCCTAATTATAACTCAGGAACAGAAATCATAGTGTAGAATATTAACAAATGTATTGGAACTCTGGCTAGCTACCTACCAATCTCCTCTCCTAATTGGGGCTTTCTGATGCTGTTCCTTCCTCTTTGGACCCAAGACAGTAATGGTGGGAGAAAGGCATCAATACTATCCATCTTGGCTCCTCCCTCCATGCTGATGTCATCATTATATTTACAAGTGTGCAAGGGGGATTTACCATCATATGTTAAATTTTGCCATTTTTACATGTCCCTACATGGTGATTTGAAAAAGAAGCTGATTGCCAATTGGCTTGGGAATCATCAGAAAAAACACACTTTAGAAACGGTGAGAAACCTCAGACCCACTGGGCATCGTAAGATGGGCACCGTTGGTAGCCATTTATTAAATGTATAGAAACACTGATTTTATTACAAGTGATAAAGTCCTAACTGACAGCAACCACCTTGTCTCTCCATGTTCACAGAAGAAGAACAAAAGTAGAACAAAAATGGAGGACTCAGGGGCTTCCCATGTGCTCAGAAAAGGAGGTGTGTCCCTAAGAAGTATCAAGTCTAACCAACAAGGTGACAGGATAAGAGAAAGGAAGACAGGCAGATAGAGAGACTAATGGGGGAAGGGCTTTTCCTTGTCAACTAACTCATCTGCCTATAAGTCCTTGATGAGGACTACAACTTTTTTCAGGATGTGGTTGAGTTCCAACATAACATACTCTGATGTTGTTTGTTCATATGTCCCAGCTTTCCTCTGTAAAATGCTGACTGTTGCCATTTTGTATACTATCCATTGAACATTTTTTAAGATCCTGATAGCCACTCATGCCAAAATCCAGTGCCATTGTGCCTCTAGAAGCTGATGCAAATATAATCAGAAGGGACACAAGCCCGTTCCCTCCTCCCACAACCCTAAAAACTTTTTAAACCTGCTCTACAGGGCCAGAAAACTCTCTAGAGGTGGCGTCAACAGTGGAAAAAGGTGTTGGAAGTGGGATCCCGATAAAAAAATTAGTCTTATTGAATTTAAGCCTCAGGCTCCTGCACATCAAAATATTCGCAGTTATAAGTTCGCCTCGTGTTTGGAGCAATAAAGTGAGAGAGAAAAAGAAATCAAATATTTACAATGGTGACTAGGTTCAGTGATATATATATGTGTGTGTGTGTGTAATATTTTGGTATGGGTTGTGCATAAGGATAGCAGTTATCATTGTTTACATGTTCAGCATTCTTTTTTAAATTGTTATTTAACCAGATGACTTTATTGCCCAATTGTTTCATTGACAAAAGATTTTTTTTCATTATTTTTATATTCATACATACAAGCATTTGCTTTGTTTCAAATTCGTATTGGGTTATGTTTGCTGTTAGCTGCCTTGAGTCTCTATTGATAGAAAGGTGGGGTAAAAAGTAAGCAAGCAAGTAAGTAAATAAATAATAAACCTGAGTCAAAATTTGTATTTTTATCATGTAATTACAGGCACTACTTTGTGCCTCAAGTTTGGAAAGTTACAAAATAATTTCATGTGTTAGTTTCTATGACATCCCATTCTGCACATTCCTCCTTCTTACAATTGTTGCCAGCAACAGGAAAACAACATGTATGACTGAATCCACATTATCTGATTAACAAAAAAGATATTTTCTGTTTAGGGAAGCTATGTCCAACAATGATGTTTTGCTTCTGTTTGATCCAACTTGGTCTCAGAGGTCTAAAAGACAATTATGTCAATTGTCTAACAAGTCCATCTGTATTTGGCTTCTGCTTTTTTGCGCTTTGAAAAGAATATACCAAAAAGAGAGGTAAAACCATAGATACATTAAAGAAACAGCCATACACACTAAACAAAAACAACGAATGAGAAAAAGCCATGAAAAAAGTTTAATGTCAGCGAAGACTAATTTTACATATGTTTGATGGTTCTAACCCACTGGCAGCATGATTTAGCTCAGAAAGGCTTTGTACTGTTGACATGACAACTGTTGAATATGTCATAAATATCCTTGCAGCAGACTGGCAATGCAAACATCAATAGTATGTTTGCATTGCCAGGCTTGTATTATGTGACATATTGCCATGCTGTGTTTCTTCTGGCAGTATACATTGGCACATCCATACACACAGAGAGAGAAGATGTCCTTTCTTTAACCAGAAGGTATCTGCATAATTATCATCATGACTGTAGGTACAGAACGGAAAAATGTTTTAAACAACAACATCCAGAAGCCATAGTAGTAAAGGTAAAGGTTCCCCCTTGACATTAAGTCTTGTTGTGTCTGGTTCTGGGGGTTGGTGCTCACCTCCATTTCTAAGCCAAAGAACCGGCGTTGTCCATAGATACCTCTAAGGTCATATGACCAGCATGACTGCATGGAGCACTGTTACCTTCCTGCCAGAGCGGTACCTATTGATCTACTCACATTTGCATGTTTTCGAACTGCAAAAGCTGGGGCTAACAGCAGGTGCTCTCTCCGCTCCCCAGATTCAAACCGCTGATCTTTTGCTCAGCAAGTTCAGCAGCTCAGTGGTTTAATCTGCTGCGCCACTGGGGGTTCCATAGTAGACTAATAAAGAAATTTTTTAAAGCTCATCTTCTTTATCTTTTTATATGTCACATTTACAGCTGTGTTATTAAAGAATGAATCGTCTAACTAGCATTAGAGCCAACAAATTTAACCACTGACAGTTAATCAGAACTAACATTGTATGGCTTTCACAATCCATTTGTTGAGCTTATGGGAACATTGTGGCTAATAATTCCTCCCACTTTCAAGTGAAGTTGTGATGTTGGAGAGGGTGTGATTTAGTTTATTTTGTTGACTTTCTTTTGCTTGTATGGAATGACCAGGTCTATGTAGAATCTGACACTTTTCTGTGAGGTTCCCACTTTAGAAAGTAGATCCATGGTGAGCTTCCCCACTCGTCATTTTGCTTGTTGTCGTTGCTGCATGCCTTCAAGCCATTTCCAACTTATAGTGATCTTAATGCAAACTTAACACAGGGGCTTCTTGGCAAGATCTGTTCAAACAAGGTTTGACTTTGCCTTCATCTGAGGCTGAGGACTTTATCACATGGACTCTCTATTACACTACAGTCTCGTTATCAAATATTTTTAACATGTCAGAAACAAATTTAGGCAAGTTGCTTCTGGTGTGAGAGAATCGGCCGTCTTCAAAGACGTTGCCCAGGAGGTACGCGGATGTGTTACCATCCTACAGGGGGCTTTTCTCATGTCCCCATATAAGCTAGGACTGACAGACAGGAGCTCACCCTGTCTTGCGGATTCGAAACACCAACCTTCAAGTCAGCAGTTCAACTGACACAAGGGTTTAACCCATTGTGCCACCACAATTCCTTGTTATCATTGATAGATCTATACTGCATTGGGCACCTTCAGTATTGAACCTCTCTTCATTTAGCACAATTGCACTGATTCAGCAGCTCGTGACCCCATGATTGTACTTCCACACACGCTTGTAAAATCACTTTCCCATACTATTGTTTTCCCTTAATTTTTAATTATTTTTAGCACAATTGAGTAATTCCAGAATTTAAAAGTAAACAAACAATCAAAAAGCCAATAAAAATATAAAATACATGTTAAATATAAAATACACCTTTGGAATAATGAGAGGAAGGGAGGGAAAGGGCAAAGGACATCACTTTACTGCCAACATGCCAGAACAAAAGCAAAGGAGACTCATTGCATCAAGGGAAGTCATAGGAATACTATGGGATTTGGAAGCTATTGAAGGATTTTACTTGTTAATAGCTAGAGATGGTAGAATTATGGGGATGGGGACCAAACTGGCATCAGGATGCACATGGCGTCATATGACAGTTGCAATGCCCATTTGGCTGTCCAGTGTGAGAAAGTTCTGAGAAGGTGTGACTCACCCAAGTTGGGTTTCTATGGCTGAGTGGGGTTTTGCGGTGCCCTACTCCAACACTTCATCTTGTTGAAATTTTGGGGGAGGCTACTTTCATATCTTCTGCATGTTTCCTTGCAAATAAACTCTAAAATTCACTTTTTAAAAATCCTATTAATTTACATATTTGTTTGTTGGCTTTCAGTTCAGTGAGTCACCCACTGAACTGTACAGGAAATAACATCAGATGAAACAAACAAAAACACTAATCAAAAGCAGACTAAGGGCTGGACTTTAGTAAAGCAGGTTAAACCACCAGTTGCTGTAAATCTTGTCAATCGAAGGTTGACAGTTCGAAGCCTAGATCATAGTGAGCTCCTGTCCTTTAGCCCAGCTTCTGCCTACCTAGCAGATCAAAACCAAAATGCGAGTAGTTAAATAAGTATGGCTTAAAGGTGAGGAGTTAATTAGGTATCCATAAGGAAATGCCAAAAAGTGCTGGCAATTTGATCAAGGAGGAAGTTTACGAACAAAAAGATCTTTGGCAGGGAGATGGAGCGACAGCACCCCGCATGGCCAGAACTGAGCACAAGCCTCCAAGATGCCGAAGATGGGAAATTCCTATATATACTTCTATCTACATACAATAGTCTGTCTTGTCAATGTATAAATGGCATTGAATGTTTGCTGTATATTATGTTCTGTGATCCGCCCTGAGTCCCCTTCAAGATGAGAAGGATGGAATATAATTGCTGCAAATCAATCAATCAATCAATCAATAAACTAAGACAATTTTTTAAAAAACACACACACATACACAACACTGTTAAAACATCCAGAAAAATAAGGATTAAAGAATGTATGAAATAAGACTATCTTGGTTGCCAGATAGAAGGATGGTCAACTGTTGGAAGCCATATGGCAGTGTAAAACTTCCAGGGGAATGTTGAAAGGTTATCTCGCCTTTGATAAAATTCAGAAAAAATGCCCCACTCCACACATTTTCAGGAGTCATGGGAGAGGCAGTCCTCACTGGGCAATTTTGATCTGTATGTACCTCTGTGCCTTCAAATTTCCTGTTGACTTATAGCAAGCCAATGGATTTCATAGGGTTTTCTTAGGCAAGGAATACTCAGAGGTGATTTTTCCGGTTCCTGTCTGAAACATATTCATTGACAGTCTCCCAACCAAATGCTAACCAGAGATGTCCCTGCTTAGCTTACAAAATCAGACATGATCTCTTGTTTTAGAAAAGTTAGGCCTTGTTTTAATCTGGGGTGGAAACATACTGCTTTGCCCTTGCAAATGTGGATGCATAATTCCCACAGTGTCCTTTCCTTCTCCTAAGGAGAAAAATATTTCTGCACGGTTCTTGCCCACTAGCCACACATCCCAAAGTTTTTCCATAAATTATTCTGTGCAGAAATATACACGGGTTTGGGGGATGTTTGTTTGTTTTGCATAAGAATCCTATCCCTGATATAAATGACCACTGGCAGGAGGGACCCATTGCCCCAAGGAGGAATGTTGCAGGATTGAGAATAGTTAGGGATGCGAGAATCCGGGGGAGGCAGACTGGCACTGGGATGCACACAACACCATATGACAGGGATAGTTTCCTGAGCTGCTCAATCCTGGGAAATATAGGATGGCAGCCAAGACCACTGCAGCATGGTTAGTAGGGTTGTGTGTGAATTTCGTTTCTACCATTTCCTTCAGTACCTTCAGTACTTTGGGAGCCCATAATAGTAAGGGTCCTCCCGATACAAAAATCCACCTGCAATCAAGGAAGCGGGAGCCGGTATCAGATCATCCTCCCCTATTTGGCATCACAACTGAATCTTTTACATTTTCCTTTGTTTTCATGATATTTGGGACTTTAAATGGTTGGGAAAGCAATGAAAATTGCACTTTCCACAAGTCATCTCTACTATCCCATTACAAGCTCAAGCCATTGTTTTCTGATGTGCAAGTGGACATATATTTTGATCATCTTTACCACAGATTGGTGTGTGAGATTTGTGTCACTCAGGCACAAAAGAACCATGTTTTTTTATTTAGCCAGTTGTGACTTTGAGGAAGATTATCCACACTGAAACTGCCAGTGATGAATTGACTAGTGGCAGCTCTTCATAGGCTTAGATAAAAATACACTAAGAAGGAACAAGAAGTTTTAACTATGAAGAAAGCCTGGAAATCAGATCATAAAATGTGCCACCCCAGCAGGCCTCCCCAGCAGTTCCCTTTGTGTCTTGGTTAGGGGCACAGAGAAGATCACAGGCCCCTCACACCCCTGTTGACTTAGGGAACAATCAGTAATGTATGAATAATAATGGCACCTTCTGACCATGACTAATTGAATCACAGCATGCCGGGGAGGAGATGAGAAGGGCTTTGCTTGCTCCTAGTCTATCGATGTTGTTTTTCAAGCAGCAATAGACAGAGACTGATGGATGCTTCTGGATTTTCAAGCAAATTGTTTTAATATTGCAGCATGTGTCTTTAGGAGCCTGCAGTTTACTGAGGTGGAGGTGGAAGGATCAAGGAATTGCATAGATGAAACCTTTTAAAGAAGCAATCAGTGGCAGTGAAAAACAATTTACATTGGTATTCAGGGCTGGCTTCAGTATTTTGGCAGAGCTCACCATTGGCTTTTCCTAAGGTTTCTTTGTTGCCCTGGCACTTAAGCAGAGCATTCATTTTCCACAATACTCCTGACTCAGCATCACTCTTCACCACTATGAGAAATTTAAAGGCAGTCACATACTTCCCAGAGCACTAACATTACTAAACTGAGACTGTTGTACTTTGGACATACCATGACTCACCAGAAAAGACAATAATGCTTGCTATTGAAAAAGTGGAAGGCTGCATTCCAGATGGACAGACTCCATAAAGTAAGCCATGGCTCTGCATCAGACTTAAAGGGCAGAGTAGGTAAAGATCTCCCCCTGACATTAAGTCTAGTTGTGTCCGACTATGGGGGTTGGTGCTCATCTCCATTTCTAAGCTGAAGAGTCAGCGTTCGTAGACACCTTCAAGGTCATGTGGCCAGCATGACTGCATGGGGCACTTTTACCTTCCTGCCAGAGTTGTACCTATTGATCTACTCACATTTGCATGTGTTCAAACTGCTAGGTTGCCAGAAGCTGGGGCTAACAGTGGGAGCTCACTTCGCTCCCAGGATTCGAACTGGCAACCTTTCGGTCAGCAAGTTCAGCAGCTCAGTGGTTTAACCCTCTGCACCATTTTAAAGGCCATAGAGAACATTGTAACAGAATCCAGGCAAATCTTAGGAGTCACAGTAAAGCAGACCGATTGAGGTGTGTGGCTGACACCAGCGTAAAAGACAAAAATGACAATAATATCAACAATAACAATATCAACAATAACAATAACAACATCAACAATAACAGATCTAGAGTGGAATGCGTAGTCAGACACCCATGGACAACTTGGTTTTTTATTTTTTTTATTTTATCTGAATAATTGTGAATTTTACATATTCAGTGTTTCAACATTCTTATACGTAGCATTTCCCCATAATAGATTGTAATGCAGAAAATATATTCATCCTCTAGATCTATTACATGCTTGTTATTTGCTTCTATCTGCCTTCCCCTTATTTCCCCTTCACCTAGTGCTGACCCTTCACCCCAGACCAGCCAATTAAATTACAATAATTATTTCCAAAATTCCATTGTTTCTATTTCTATTACATGTTTGATCCTGTTACCTTCTATATATACAAATTCTATACATTTTCCCCATATCTTCTCAAAATCATCCTTTTTTCAGTTACCGTCATTTAAATTTTATATTCCATGTCAATTTATTGTTTATTGCAATATCCCTAATCTCCCTATACCATTCTTCTAATTGGCACTCCCTTGTTCTCTTTCAATTTTTTGGCTATTAATAATCTTGCTTCTGTTATTAGGTTGGTATCTCAGGTGTTCCTATCAACTTTGTTTTGGTGATTCTCCTTATTTCTTGAAATACATTTTCCCAGAATTTTGAACATACTTACAAGACCACCACATGTGTATGTATGTGCCAGTTTCTTGACAACCCTTCCAGCACTGCTTAGAATATTTCTTATCAATTTGATTGAGTTTAATTGGGACCATCCTACTTCCGTGACCGCATCTCCGTCTACGAACCCACGCGCTCACTTCGGTCATCTGGAGAGGCCCTGCTCGTGATCCCGCCTGCGTCGCAAGCGCGGTTGGTAGGGACACGAGACAGGGCCTTCTCTGTGGTGGCCCCCCGACTCTGGAACACCCTCCCCAAGGATCTCAGACAGGCCCCTACATTGGCAGTCTTTAGAAAGAACTTGAAGACCTGGCTGTTCCAATGTGCCTTCCCAGATTAATAGGAAATCTCCAACTCCAAGTCCCATAAGCACTTTATTAGAATTAAGATCGCTTATCACACTCTGCACTTGCCCTATAAGCCTTATATATCACCTGTCACATCAGCACTTTTAATCTTGTACCCATTACTCTGGCCCGGCCCAGTTCTATTGTGTTTTAGCGTATTGTTATTGCTTGTTGTTTATACTGTTTTAATTGTTTTTAATTTGCTTTTTGTTTTGTATTGTTATATTGTGTGTTGAGGCCTTGGCCTTTGTAAGCCGCATCGAGTCCTTCGGGAGATGCTAGTGGGGTACAAATAAAGTTTAATAATAATAATAATAATAATAATAATAATAATTGGTGTGAAGTACCATTTCAACACCACAATTCTCTTTTAATCTTATGGACGTGTTTTTTAAAAATATATGCATATTCCACATTCCTTCTCATGGACAACTTGAGGCATAAGGGTTCTACAAACCACGTGTGCAGGTGTGACTGGATAGGAGGAATGGATGCAGGCTTGTTTTCAAACTGGGATATAGAAAATGTACAAGAGCCCATTTAGGTTGGAAACGCATGTTAAGCTCAAATAGAGAATTTCTTACTTAAGAGATGCTTTAGTTACAAGAAGAATACTCGGAATGGAGTGGGATAAACAAACTGAGAATTTCAGTGAATCAAAAACAAAAACAGAATGAAGGGGAAGAAACAGTAAGTTACTATATAAAATAAAATGTTGAAATACAATAAATAGGTGATATAAAATACAATATGATTAATTTCAATTAAAAGGGGATAAAATTTTGCAGGGGACCAGAGATATTGTGGTGATAAACTAAACATGAAAACATCCAGGTGTCCCCTGGGCAACATCCTTGCAGACGGCCAGTTCTCTCACACCAGAACCAACTTGCAGTTTCTCAAGTTGCTCCTGACACACACAAAAAATCCCTATGCTTGGGCCAGGTTTAATGGCCGAGAATAGTGGGAGATGTTTGTTGGGGTTTCTGTCTTATGTGCTAAAATCTAACTTGGCTGGATTTGTATTTTATGCACTTTGACATAGGTGGATATAGGGTATCATTTGCTGCTCTTATTTAGGCAGCAGAATGTCTTGGGCGAGTCATTGATAGATGAATGATTGACAGGACATATGGACAGACAGATTTCACCTCCAATAAGAGAGTGCTGAAATAGGATTATGATTCATGACGTGAAGAATTGATTGTGTAGTATACGTTTTGGTGTCTTGTGTTATTTCTCTCAAAGTCTATGACCTTTAAACTCCTTTCTTTTTCTTTTTTTCTTTTTCTTTTAAAAAAAAGTATGAACAGAGCTGAGATATGCAAGCCCTTTCCTCACACTCTGAAAACGTTGGCTTAGGTTGTTTGAATTGGCACCTATTCTGGCTGGAAGCTCAGGCTGCCTTTTATTTTATCTAAGCTATTTACACATTCCTAATCCCTCTTTCTGGCATTCTAGAAATGGAGACTAAAGTCAGAATGAGCAGAGAAATGAATTGACCCAGGCACCCTTGGAGCAGATTCCAGATCCAATCTTTGAAAACCAATAAAGTTGCTAAGTGGATCTCATTTTCCAGGACAGTGAAGTCAAAACATTTTATGGGTTAGAAAGCATAGCATTACAATTTGATGAATATATTTATTTTAATATATTGTCATTTGAATTATAACACATATTTGAAGCAATCATTTCCACATTCCAAGAAAGACTTTCCATTGCTAAAGAACTACACAAATAAAATTTAGGCCACAGCTTCCATAGTTATCTGATGCGAGAAACCAGCAGGGATACCATTCCCAAAAGCATAATTTTTGTGTCCATTAATTAAATCTGTTTCTTCCTTTTCTGGAAATTCATTATTTATTTGATTTTATTTATTTATTTTATATATTTTATATACCACCCTTCTCCCGCAGGGGGACCCAGAGGGGTCTTACACAATGGCAAAATTAAAAGCCACATATAATACAAAATGTAGTAAAAACCAACAATCGTAAAACACACTTAAAAACCAATATCATATCCAATTAAAACAGTAAAACAGTAAAACTGTAAGGGTCACCATGTGACAGTTACAGCAGGGCCAGTATACTTGAGCCAAAAGTCAGAACCAGTCCGTATTCAACTTCAAATTAAGTATGGCAGCCAATAGATTTGTAGACCTGGCACTACTTGAGTAGTCTTCTAGACCAGGGGTTCTCAAACTGTGCTCCCTGAAGCCTTTGGGGCTCTACAGGTGATCATGCCGGGGCATGCTCCTTTCCCCTCCTCCTCTTTTCTCCTCCTGAGAAATGCAGGGAAATGAAAGCTTTGAGCTGAAGCTCCTTTACCTCCCTGGCTGCCCAGACTCTTTTCCTTGCCACCCAGACACACACACCTTCCCCCTTTCTTTGCTTCCAAAACCCTATTTTCCTCTCACCGCTCAGAAGGTGCTTTGATTGTGTTTTTCCTGCATGGCAGAAGGGGGTGGACTGGATGGTCCCTGGGGCCTTCCACTGAAATACTGTTAAGTTTATGTTGAAATTGCTATTCATTTTTAATATTGTATTGTTTTTTCTTTCTTTTTCTTTCCTTTTTTTTTTGCACTGTGTGAATTAGTTCACACAAACACTCTCCATCCATCTGCCACTGGCTAGGCCCATGTCTGACATATATGTGTGTGTGAGTGAGTGTGTTTTGTTCAGTCGCTTCTGACTCTTTGTGGCCTCATGGGCCAGCCCTCACCAGAGCTCCCTATTGGCTGTCGCCACCCGAAGCTCCTTCAAGGTCAAGCCAGTCACGTCAAAGATACTATCCATCCATCTTGCCCTTAGTCGCCCCCTCATCCTTTTTCCTTCCATTTTCCCCAGAATCATTGTCTTCTCCAAGCTTTCCTATCTTCTCATTATGTGGCCAAAAGTACTTTATCTTTGCCTCTAATATCTTACCCTCCAGTGAGCAGTCGGGCATTATTTCCTGGAGTATGGACTGGTTGAATCTTCTTGCGGTCCAAGGCACTCTCAGAATTTTCCTCCAGCAACACAGTTCAAAAGCATCTACTTTCCTTTGCTCAGCCTCCTTTATGGACCAGCTCTCGCATCCATGGGTTACTACGTGGAATACATTGCTTTAACTATGCAGATCTTCATTACCAGTATGATGTCTCTACTCTTCACTATTTTATCGAGATTGGTCATGGCTCTCCTCCCAAGAAGTTAGCGTCTTCTGATTTCCTGGCTGCAGTCTGCACCTGCAGTAATTTTCACACCTAGAAATACAAAGTTTGTTACTGCCTCCACATTTTCTCCTTCTATTTGCCAGTTATCAATCAGTCTGGTTGCCATAATCTTGATGACTGTATCTTGATGTTTAACTGCAACCCAGCTTTTGCACTTTCTTCTTTCACTTTGATTATAAGGCTCCTCAGCTCTTCCTCGCTTTCAGCCATCAAAGTGGTATCATCTGCACATCTAAGGTTGTTAATGTTTCTTCCAGCAATTATAACTCCAGCCTTGGATTCATCAAGCTCCACATGTCGCATGATGTGTTTTGCATACAAGTTGAATATGTAGGGTAAGAGTACAGTCCTACCATACTCCTTTCCCAATGTTTATAATATATAAACATTTCTTGGGGCTCTGCAAGAAACTTTTGCTTCAAGAAGGGCTCCACAACTGAAAAATTTTAAGAACCCCTGTTTTAGACCATAAGATAGTGTTCACTTTAGTAAGGCCACTAAAATCATTCTTCATGGCTCAGACATATGAATCAGGAGCCATGCTCTCTAACATTTCTAAAGTGAAAATGCTGTGTGGCTCAGCAACACTAGAGTTTGGTCAAAAGGCTGTAGCCAGGGAACAAGAGGGTAAAGGTTATTACTTGGGAAGAATACAAACAGCTCCTATTTTAAGTAAACAAATCTTGCAATTTAGTTAGTGAATTTAGGAAAGCCTGAAAAAACCCACATATGTATACACTCTATGATTAACAATACACATAATATAAAGCCAAAATGCCCATATTAGACTTGCTCAAACTTAGCCTTTCTCTTAGATATACTTAATGAATTCTGTTCATGTTGGGTAATAGAAGAGGAACAATACTCTGCAATACTTTTAGCTTTAGGAGAAAACATTGAATGAAATGAGTTAAGAAAGTGCCTACCAAGAAGGACAAAACTTATCCCCTGCCTCTTCCTCTGCTGCCTTTTGAATTAATTTAGTGCAGATTACTTTTGAAATCAGTTTATGTCAACTGATGTAAGCAAAGATGAATGGGGAAACTGGGGGTGGAGGGACAAACCAGGTCATTGTAAAAGCAGCTGTGAGGGTGGAATGAAAGCATAACAACAACAACAACAACAACAACAACAACAACAACAACAACAACAACAACTTTATTTTTGTATCCCAACTCCATCTTCCCAAAGGGACTCAGGGCAGCTTTCATGGGGAGAAGCCCAATCAACATAGTTAAAATATGACATATTAAAATTCATAAACAGCATCATAAAACAGTATAAAACAAACAACAACATGACACAATATAAAACAACCATCAAACAAACAACCGGTGGCCTGCAATAGTAAACAGTTTCTGGGCTCTGGTGGGCAGGCTGGTGCCACTCTTAGCTAGGCCACTCTCCCCAAACTAGAACAATTGGAAGGTATACAGGACCCACAAATCTCGCCTACAAGTTCCCGGTTCTCTGGCCAAATATATTTGGTGTCTTCTTTTCTCTCTCTTACCCAGACACCACTTTCTGTCCACCCAAGTGATCTCTCCACCACCACTCCAGTTCTAATGCTTGGTGTAAAGTACATTAGGGAAAGGTAGTTTTTTTTTCATCTGCTGAAGCTCTAGAAATAATGATTTTTGGTGGGGAATAAAACTGGATGAGGTGTATAGAATTGTGGGGGGATGGAAAGTGAAGAAGAGAGTGCATTTGTGGATATATTAGATGAGGGCCAAAGATAGTTCTCATGCAGTGGATGTTAGAAGGGATAAGCTCTCATCATTCCCCTAACAATATTATCAGGAACGAAACAGGATCCAAACCAATGGAGAATGGGGACTGCTATTCTTCATCTTGCAAAATACAGGGTTCCAGGAACAAAAAACTAATTTGTTTTGGCGGGGGGGGAATCATACCGGCCCAGGAAACCACAAAAACAACCATAGGATTTTGCTCACTCTAATACAGAAATACCTATAGAAGTGCTCATGTAGCAACTTATCCGCCACAACAGATGTTATATTTTTATGCTTTTCTCTCCAACTGTCTTTCCTCTAAAAGAGTAGTAAATTCTAATAAAACAGGCATGGCTACATGTGACCTATCAGCCAGATTTCCCATACCAAAAATAAATTAAAATTTTTATCACTCATGGACTCACAAAGAATAACTCTTAATATCTGTAGTGTAATTAGAATTCTGATGATGATAATAATGATGTCCTGGTCCATGGATCTTCAACAGAGATATGCATCCATCAAAAGCTAGGTGACCTTTGAGAGCTGCACTTACCTATCCTCTACCTCTAAGTTTGTTTTTTTCAAAGGGTCCCCAATGCATAATGTGAGAAATTTGCTATATTTTGGGAGCCCATTTTAGGTTTTTTTTCAACAGGGATTTTTTAAAAAAAGAAAACACTGAGGGGCCCAAAAACATATGGTCTTTGAGCCAAAAGTAAAGATGTAATTCTTTGCCAATTCTGTCATCAAAGTAAACAATGAGCAATTAAGCAGTTTTCTTCCTATTGTTAGAAAGTCTTCAAGAAGTGCATAGTTTTGAAAAACATTTGCAGTAATTTTGTTCATAGAAGTTTTGTACAAAATAAGCATTTTGATATAGGAAACATCATATAATAATAATAATGAAAAAACATGGATGTGGCTCACAAATGGAACTTTGAAAAAGGAGACAGAGGGCCTGATTCTTGCAGCCCAAGAATAAGCAATTAGAACAAATGCTATCAAAGCCAGAATGGAAAAGTTGATGACAGTTTCCAAGCGTAGATTCTGCAAGGAAGCAGATGAAATGACAGATCACATCCTCAGCTGCTGCAAGAAGATCATGCAGACAGACAACAAGCATAGGCATAATACTGTTGCTCAAATGATCCATTGGAACTTGTGCCACAAATACCATCTGCCTATGACAAAGAACTTGTGGGATCACAAGCCTGAAAAAGTTACATAAAATGAACACTCAAAACTTCTTTGGGACTTCCAAATTCAGACAGACAGAAATTTGGAGCACAATACTCCTGACCTCACAATCATGTTAAAAAACAAATTATGGATCGTCGATGTTCCAGTCCCAGGTGACAGCAGAATCCACAAGAAGCAACTGGAAAAGCTTACTTGATAC
This sequence comes from Anolis carolinensis, assembly GCF_035594765.1. Lineage (NCBI taxonomy): Eukaryota > Metazoa > Chordata > Lepidosauria > Squamata > Anolidae > Anolis > Anolis carolinensis. Next base: position 140,161,707 of record NC_085844.1, read on the forward strand.
GAGGATTTAAAGATGGAACTGCAAAGAATCTGGCACAAGCCAGTAAAGGTGGTCCCAGTGGTGACTGGAACACAGGGTGCAATGCCTAAAGACCTTGGCCAGCACTTAAAAAAATCAGCGCTGACAAAATTACCATCTGTCAGCTGCAAAAGGCCACCCTACTCGGACCTGCCCCCATTATTTGCAGATACATCACATAGTCCTATACACTTGGGAAGTGTCCAACATGTAAGCCAATATAACAGCTAGCATAGGGATCTTGTTTCCTATGCACTAATCTTATTGTGTATCAAACAATAATAATAGTAATAATAATTTTATTTCTTACCTGTCTCTTCTTGTGGCTCGAGGCGGGTTACAACATAGCTAAAAACATAATCATTGTATACAATACACATATTAAAACATATTTCTACCAAATACATATGTTAAAATACACAGAACATATGTGTGTGTGTGTGTGAGCAAATGTGAATCTCACCCCAGACATAAAATAGCCTTAGAAAAACTGCAGTCTTTTAAACATATTACTATATAGATATGAACACTGGTCTTACTCACAGGATTGTTGTAAGAATTGCTGAGATAATCTCATGTAAGTATTTTATTTACTTGGGGAAAGGATCATACAAATTCCTAATCCCCCTTGATTTTCAGTGGGAGAGATTTAAGCATGCACTCAAGTCAATGGGACTTGAAAGTGCTTCAGTGCAGGAGAATCTTTCCATGCATATTATTTTCTCCTCAGTCTCTTTCAGAAGGTGGTATAGTTTGTCACTAGCGACTCTGATTCAGCTACTCTAATGAGATCCAGGATACAAGACACAAGATACTTAACAGTTCTTGAAATTGGCACATTATGCGAGGGCACCAATCCAGCATCAGCCTGCTGTGAGGGTGATATATTATTTGATTAAGAACAGGATAGGAAGTTCACTAAATTCTGTGCAAATCCTTTCTTTCTCAATACTATTAAGGGAAACCACTGTGATTTATTCCCTCTTTGTGCACTCAAGATTGTCAGCGCAGAGGTGCCAGCCACTGAAATCTGGTCCAAAACAGCCAGCACGAGTCTGGGGTATAAGTCAACAGACATGTTGTTTATACAGTGGAAACCAAATAAAAATCCTGCATGCTCTGGACCAGCTCTAACTGACCGTTTCTCGGCAAGGAAATTGTGCCTGGTCAGAGTCTACTATCAATCTTCTCTTCATCTGGTCTGTAAAATATGGCAGCTGGCAGTGTGGCCTGAATGATCACCTGGAACAACAAAAGGTTTCAGGAGAGATGGCTGAGGTGTGCTATGGCTTTTTGCCAGGTGGGCCAGTAGGTAGACTGTCCAAGAACATAATGAAAACAGAGTGTTCAAACATTCTGTTTCATGGTTCATCCCAGGCCCCTTCCACACAGCTGCATAAAATCCACATTGAACTAGATTATATGGCAATGTGGACTCAGATAACCCAGTTCAAAGCAGATATTGTGGATTATCCACCTTGATATTCGGGGTTATATGGCTGTGTGGAAGGGCCCCCAGACGCTCTTTGACCATGCCTCTTTTCATATCGTACTAAAGGGTGAATCCGCAAAACCTGGGAATCCTACTGATCTCACTGGGAGAGAAGGAAGACAAAGAGGGAGAGAGTGACTGAGAGGAAGGTTGTTCACATTATTAATAATAATAATAATAATAATAATAATAATAATAATAATAATAATAATAATTTATTTTTATTCCGCCCCATCTCCCTGAGGGGACTCAGGGCGGATTCCAGCATACACAAACACAAAGGCAAACATTCAAAGCCTAGAAATAACCATAACACAGATAAAGGTAAAGGCTTCCCCTTCCGGCTCTGAGGGGTGGTGTTCATCTCCATTTCTGAGCCAAAGAGCTGCCATTGTTCATAGACACCTCCTAGGTCATGTGGCCAGTATGGCTGCATGGAGCACCATTAGAGTTCCACATTCCATATACCACTGTGATTCCATTTTAATTTTTATATCTTTCATGGAGTAGGCATTATTGATAGCCAGACTCAACAAAAAGCAACAATATAGAGTGACTCCCCTTCCAATCCATGGATTCAATATCCACAATTTTACTTATCTGTGCTCCAAAAAAAAGCATCCTCTCCTCCCTGGAAGTGTTTATGGGTCCCTCTTGAGCCTCTTATATGATTCTATGGTTTGTTTCCAATCAAAATATTGGTTTATTATTATCCATGCTTTCAGGTATTGGGTGTGGGTATGTATCTAGGAACATATCCCCCACAGATACTGGGGCAGTATTATATAGTTAACACCTGAAAGAAGTAGAATTTTTGCAATACATTCGCCCCAGTAATGTCAAGCAAGCTTAGTTTGCAATGTATATCCAACAAGATTGCCTAAATCCACTAGGTAGCTAAACCTTGGTGGCTCACCGAATTAATTACTGAATATTAAATCAACACTTCCAAAAATGCATCTCTTCTAGTTGGGACTAGCAACTAGATTGAGTTCATATCATTTGTCAATGGAGAAAAAAATCTAAAATCCACAATCAACTCAAGTGATTGAGCCAGACTAAGGCCCGTTCTACACTGCCATATAATCCAGATTATCAAAGATGATAATTCACATTGTCTGCTTTGAACTGGATTATATGAGTCTACCCTGCCATATAATCCAGTTCAAATCAGATAATCTGGAATTTATATGGTAGTGTAGAAGGGGCCCAAGTTAGTAATCTTGGTAATCTAACCTGAGCAATTCCCAAGAAAGGAAGAAGAGGGATGAAGGTGGGGAGAGAGGAGCTCTGCAAGATCAGGGCAATGACCAACTCCCCTTCTTAAAAGGAGGAGGGGGAGTTGTTGAGGCTTGTGCCCACACTTTGGCACATGTGCAAGTAGCTTTTTGCATTGGTTTCAGCACAGAAAACTCCTTTGTCATTGCATTTGAACATGGCCTTGTTGAAACTCGGGACAGCAGGGCCCTAACATCATCTTGACTATATGTACACTTGGTCAGGCTGTGTAAACTTTGACATGTGGATGTCAATCTTTCTCATATTTGCAGATGGCTTTATCAGAGTGTGATTAGTTTCCAGAACAAATTTGAGCAAAAGAAAACATTACCTACAGTATGTAAGCCAACAAGACCCGCTAGTTTTCAGATTTGTCTATTTACATGGGCACTGGCTGTTTTGCTAAGGCTCTCTAAAAGGGACGGTAATTGAACGGTGCCAGTATGTTCATGGAAGCTGATGAGTTGTAAAGGTTTTATAAACAACCAGGGTGGATTTGGCCATAGCCTTTTTTTTCTTGTAATGTTTGTTAATCCCATTGAGCAAGTCTGCACCTAACGCAAAACAAATACTCTCGAATTTGGAGGTGTCAATAGTGTAACTTTGTTTGTAAAATCATTCTCCGATATCATCAGTAAGTTTACCAAATTTCCCGTGGCCAAATATAATAAAAGTGTTAAGTAAGCTCCCTTGCAGAGAAACAGAGAGAAACATCTGTGCTATTTTTAGTTCCACCACTGTGTTTGTTAAAGGATCATGGCAGATAAAATAGGGACAATGACTAATAAATTCAGTCATTATCCTTATATGTTTGTTGATATGTGTGTGGCTTCCCAATTCATCTGACATACAGAGGGGAGTGTATTTACTTTCAGTGGATAGCTCATTCACTTCACTGTAATACGGTATATAAACAGATCCAGGTTTTTAAGGGCCCTTCCACACAGCTGAATAATATCCCACATTATCTGCTTTGAACTGGAATATATGCAGTGTAGACTCAAATATCCAGTTAGATATTGTGGAATTTTCTGCCTTGATATTCTGGGTTATATGATTGTGTGGAAGGGCCCTAAGATGTCCTGTAAAGGGGGAAAAAGTCATGCTTGGAAGCCAGCTCTACCGTTTCATTCACAAAGGATCTGAAGAACTTAAAGAAAAGCTGTATGAGAGAAGTCCTTGATGTATTAAAGGCATGTAGTTATAATTAGTCTCTAATTCCAATTGCCACATTGCACGTTTGCTTTAGCCGTTCTGATCACTAACTTGAGCTGCAAATCACCAGTTTGACAAAAATAATTAAGTAAACACAAATAAAACATGCAAAGCATTATTATATAAGATTAGTATATTAAATCAGAGCCAGAAAAATAATGATTGGTAGAAATCAGCCCAAAGTGAGGTCTGGTAAATTACAATAATTGAATAATAATTTGTTAGACATGCCTTATAGTAATCAATGAGCTAAACATTTGTTAAATTTAGTTGGACCAGGCCCCTTATTGGTTTGTTCATTTGTTAATTTGTTTGTTTGTTGGTGCTTAACAAAGTTACAAATGCCCCTCAAAAAACAAGGAGACAGTAGCACAGTGAAGGAGACTTTCAAAATGGAGAAAGACGAGAGGCAAAAGCTCGATGAGAATAAACATGATTACATGTCTTTAATCTTCATTATCATTATGGATGAGGACAAAAATTTAAAGTCAAATGAATCATAGGAAGGGTAAATTCTAAGGCATGAATGAAAGGAAAAACTAGCATGCCATGTTCCTAAACTATCTGGAGTAAGTAGAAGTTGGGTTGCATGCTTGGACCCATGTGTGGAATATCCCCCAAATTTCAGAGATGAAAACTGAGGTCTCTTCTACACAACTGAATAAAATCCCACATTATCGGCTTTGAACTGGAATATGTGGCAGTGTGGACTCAGATCACCCAGTTCAAAGCAGATATTGTGGAATTTTTCTGCCTTGATATTTTGGGTTATATGCAGGGCTGCCCTAGGTAATTTTCAAGTGTAAGTGAACAGAATTTTGGTGCCACCACCCCCAAACCAATCACTGAAAAATAAAAGCGTTGGATAAACAAAAAAAGTTGGATAATAAGGAGGGATTAAGGAAAAGCCTATTAAACATCAAATTACATTATGATTTTACAAATTAAGCACCAAAACATCTTGTTTTACAACAAATCAATAGAAAAAGCAGTTCAATACATAGTAATGTTATGTAGGAATTACTATATTTGTGAATTTAGAACCAAACATTGAACTGGGATATAGGGCAGTGTGGACTCAGATAACCCAGTTCAAAGCAGATATTGTGGGTTATTCTGCTTTGATATTCTTTGTTATTGTGGGTTATTCTGCTTTGATATTCAAAAAAAATCTGGGCATCCCCTGGACAATGTCCTTGCAGATGGCCAATTCTCTCACTTGCAGTTTCTCAAGTTGTTCCTGACACAAAAAAAAACCTCACTGGGAGAACAGGAAGACACTCAGACCCCCCTCCCCAATCCCCCTGAAACCCTTTTAAAACTAAAAGAACTTACCCAGTTAGCATTAGCGTGGTGCCAGAGCTCTCCTAGCATGTATGAATGATTCACCAGGAGAAGGGGACAGGAGCAATTTTCCTCCTCCCTTCTCCTGGCGTGTCAGGAGAGCTCTGGCACCATGCTAATACTGTGTTTCCCCGAAAATAAGACAGTGTCTTATATTAATTTTTGCTCCCAAAGATGCTCTAGGTCTTATTTTCAGGGGATGTCTTATTTTTCCATGAAGAAGAATTCACATTTATTGTTGAACAAAAAAATTGAGCATTTATTATATACTGTACAGTAGTTGTCATCACAAACCAGCATAACCAGACAAACTGTGAATCCTATTAAGAATTTCTTGTTACTACCATTATTTCCATGTACAACACTCTATGGTATGTACATTTACCAATCCTGCATGCTCTGGTGTTCTGTTCGGCGGGCATGCTTCCAAACAAAAACTTTGCTAGGTCTTATTTTCGGGGGAAGTCTTATATTTAGCAATTCAGCAAAACCTCTACTAGGTCTTATTTTCTGGGGATGTCTTATTTTAGGGGAAACAGGGTAGTGACCGGATAAGTTATTTTAGTTTTTAAAGGGCTTGGGGGGAGTCTGGGTGTCTCCCTGTTTTCCTGATAAGTACCAGGAGGACATGTAGACAACACCCGCGGAAAGCACGGGCTATTTGGGGTGATATGTAGACTACAGTCGCTAATGGTGACTGGATAAGGGATATTACATCAGAAATCATATCACTACTAGCCCCAAAAAACTGCCATGGAGATGCTTATTTGGTTAAAAAAACATTAAAATTGGGGAATTGAAGTGGCATGAAGGAAGATTTCTCTCTCTCTCTCTCTCTCTCTCTCTCACACACACACACACACAGCAGGTTAGCCCTAAATAATGGGTCAGTGTAGATCTACTCTATAGTTTCAGTATGAGCAGTGCTTTTTTTTTTTTTTTGGTCCTTCCATGAGTACTTTCTTTCTACATGAGAACTTTCTTTATTTCTCTAAAATAATCATATAGCAAGAGAAAATACAACAACAAATCAGCATATTGTGGACTCACACCTGCAGGAAATTGTCTCCAAAAAAAGCCATTTGAAATTAATGGCAGCTGCAGAAGTGAAGTGCAAGAAAATTTCTCAGTGGATTTCTCACTGTTTCTCCCTTTCAAAACAAAACAAAAAAGAATCCAGAGCTCGGTTGTTTAAAATATAAGCATACTATTTGCTTGGTGAATACATGTGTATGAAGGTGTCGACAACAATGCCGGCACTTGGGGTTAATAAACAGACCCGGCTGTCTGAAGTATTGATAGCAAAAGGAGATGAAATGGCTGTGACATTTAAAGGAGGAATTTGTGAACCACAAATATGAGCGTGAGTGACACAGCATGGCAGCACATAAAATCAATACAAATAACCTAAACCTTAATACCTTGATCCCAGGGAAGAGCGATGTATTATCAGAGATGGGAGAGCAGCATCTCTCATGGATTTGACTGTTGTGTGTTATTGACTATCGCACACTAAGAGGCGCAGCCTCAATTAACAATTAGGGTATTCCTTTGTTAAGAGACTACTCCATCCCTTCACTTTGAAAGAGAAACCAGTGTCCTCCTTGGTATTTCCCAGTTCCCACTTGTCTTCACTGTAGAAAAAATGTTATCTTTGTTTAGTTTGGAGACCATTACAACAGCTATTTTGGTTGATCATGTAGCCAAACCCTCAAAGGCAATAGAAAGTAGTAGTTCCAGTGTCAGTATGGTGGTGAATTCAGTCATGGCTTGAGTTTAAAGAACTGAACCCTACAATAATATTTGTGAACATTTTTATTTTGCTCAGTGACCAGCATTAATAGAACCAGTAGAACGTGAATAAAAAATACATTTAGGTGTTAAAATACAACTTTTAAAAGATGAGTTTAAAAAACAGTGCTAATGGCATTAAAACCTTATATATTTGAATAACAATGTCAGCAATGATAAAAGCTAAGATAACATAATAAAACCCTTTGAGACTGCACCAACAAGCTAGTGCTGATTAACAACTTGAATCATTCCTTTAAAGTGCAGGCTAAACCCCAGACTAGATTCATCACCTTACTGCCATTGGCCCACAGCACCTAGAGGTACAGTAGAGTCTCACTTATCCAACGTAAGCGGGCCAGCAGAATGTTGGATAAGCGAGTATGTTGGATAATAAGGAGGGATTAAGGAAAAGCCTATTAAACACAAAATTAGGTTATGATTTTACAAATTAATCACCAAAACATCATTATACAACAAATTTGACAGAAAAAGTAGTTCAATACGCAGTAATGCTATGTAGTAATGACTGTATTTACGAATTTAGCACCAAAATATCACGATGCATTGAAAACATTGACTACAAAAATGCGTTGGATAATCCAGAACGTTGGATAAGTGAGTGTTGGATAAGTGAGACTCTACTGTACAAGCCAATCAAATTTAAATACTAAACATACTTTTTTGTGCAATCCCTGCAGTTTCCTGTCATATTTCAGCTTGTGTGTGGGGAAAGCAGGCATGGGTCTTTTTTTCTTCTTCCTTTCCTCTACTTAAATACCCCTTGCTCTGTCAAATGAGACTATCCTGTTGGCCATCAGGAGGAAAGGGGTGTTGGGGTTAAAGAGAGAGATGTTTTCTGGGGATGAGGAGAGTGAAATCATATATAATCTTCTAAGGTAATGTTTTATTATTGTATATTTGTTTTTATGATGTTTTAAATGTTTTTAGTTTTTAATGCCTTTTGTATTGTATTGTTGATGTGATGGCACTGTGTTGCCAATTTGTAAGCCGCTCTGAGTACCCCAGGGGAGAAGGGCGGGGTAGAAATACCGGAAATAAATAAATAAGACCCTCATCATATTGATGAAGTCCCTTGCATCGATTTGCCAGCCTCTGTGGTGAATCAGCAGGGCAACAGGGCAATCCCCACACCCTGCTTTGCTGGCAGCTATGCTTTCCTTTCACACGTGGGGAAGTGTCGCCATGTGGCTTCCCCCCACGTTAGTCCCGTTGTTCTTAGGACCTCATCACATGATGGAAATTCAGTGTCCTAGAATGCTTCTGCTCCAATTAACCCGTAGAGTCCCATGCTGCCCATTACATGATATAGCCTCACTTCTGGCAGGGCTCAACTGGGACAGAAACATAGTAAGATACTGCGCCACCAACACAGGAACCTCCCTGTGTTTCATTTGAAAGAATGGGGCTAGTGCAAGGGGAAGCTGTGTGGTGACGCTTCCCCAAGTGTGATGAGGAAGTGTCAGTTGTTAGTGAAGTGGGGTGCGGGGCAACGGGATTGCCCTGCTGTTCCTGATTTGCCACAGAGGTTGGTGAATTGGAATGCTGGACTTCTTCAATGTGACGAGGTTCCTAATTAAACATGGGGAGGCTCCTGTGTTGCCAGTACAGTGTTGTAGGACACTCCCGCCCCGGTTGAGCCAGGGCCTTTTCAGTGGTGGCTCCCCACCTATGGAACGCCCTCCCCATTGAAGTCAGGCAGGCTCCCTCCCTCCTGTCTTTCCGAAAGAGAACAAAAGCATGGTTATGGGACCAGGCATTTGAGCACGAGTAGCAGTAAAAATGAGATATGAATCTATGACCTACTGACAGACCCCACCTGGACATGGAAAGCGCCTTAAATGTATATTTAAATGTATAATTATTAGGCTTGTCCGATCGATGGAAAAAATGTTTCAATTCTTGTTTCTAAAGTAGGGGGTGCCGGCTCTTCGATATAGAAATTATTTCTTAATGTTTCACCCAAAATTTTCGGATATTTTCGAAAATTTGTAATGTTTCTAAAATGGCGGACGCGCATGCGTAATCGCCAAAAAACAGGAAACCGGGGGGACTTTTCTGGGGGTCTCCCGCCCTCATTTCTTGAGCTATTCTCATCAAATTTGGTACAGTGGGAGAACACATTCCACACTCTTTGCTCAACAAATTGCAAAATGTTTCCTGTCTCCTATGATTTTTGGCGAATTTTCATAACTTTTTATAATACACTATTTTTCAATATTTGAAGAAACCTGTTCCTGGTTTGAAAGTCTTATTTCCTGTTCAATTGGGTTCTTATGACTGTAAAAGTCCCTCTTCTACTTGTGTAGACTTTGGATTAGAAATGCAGCACATGCCGAGCAATGCCTTGACAGGATTGGCAACGTCCTTTGGAAACTATAAATTGCTGTGGACCCTCTATTGAATCAAATCAATGTCTGACTTTGTGATTGCAGAAATAAAACTCAGCCCAAGGCTTGGGAATAGAAATGGAGCGTGAGGGAAGCAATGTCTTGGCGGGTGCCCCACGTCCTTTGGAAACTATTTCTTCCAATGTACCCTTTAGGTTTGAAAACAATGTGTGTCTTTGTGATTGCTGCAATAACACTCAGCCCGGGGGCTTGGGATTACAAATGGAGCGGGAGGGAAGCAATGCACTTGCAGGAATGCAGACGTCCTTTTTTAAAAAAAGTTCCCTAAAGCCAGCCACAGCAAGGACTCTGCCCCAAGCCCCCAGCCAATTTCCCCCCCAAAAAACACAATATCGAACCAGCAACAACAGAAACACTCTACCCCCAGTTAGCCCTCTCTCTCCCAAACAAGCAAGCAGCAGCTTCCCAGCGTGCGCCAAACACCCTCTCTCCTTGGTATCCCAACCCAGAATGGCTTGGGTCGGCTGCGGTTGGGGATTTTTATAGAGATCCTCCACGTGGACACGGAGGATGCTAGCCCCCACCTTAGGCAGCCATCGTGGAAGACTCTGATTGGCCAGGGAGCGGCCATGTTAGGCTGCGCTAGGCTCCCATTCATGTTAGGTTGCAGAAACAAAAAAATAAATAAAAAATAATTTTTAAAAAATATTAAAAAAAAATTTGGAAGGAAAAAAAATTAACGAAAATTTTAAGAAACAATTAGAGAATGGGCCAATGATGGTTCGAATTACATTGCCAGTTGCGCCCAGGGAAAACGTTTCAATACTCGTTTCAAAAAACGAGAACAATCCGAAATAATTACGAAATGAGAAACATAACGAATATTTGGACAACCCTAATAATTATGTATATTTTAATGTATATTCTTAATTTTATTTTAATTTTAAATCTTGATGGATTTTTAAATTTGATGAAAACTGTTTTTGATGTGTATGTTTATATAGTAAGCCGCCCTGAGTCCCCTGATGGGTGAGAAGGGTGGGGTAGAAGTGATGTAATAAATAAATAAATAAATGGATCACTTCCGAAAGTGAGGTTACATTGTCTGAGGGGTGGCATAGGGTTTCATGGCTCAACTGAGGCAGAAGCATCCTACGATGTTGAAAACTAATTGAGTGATGAAATCCTAAGTCTTTCTCGTCCTTCCTTGGGACTCAATTTTCCCTATGGAAACCAATCTCAGGCTTCTTTGGAATGGAGGGGGGGTAGAGGAGGAGAGGAAGTGAATCATATCCATTCACTCAAGCAGCCATACTTGTTGAGAGATTGATAATTTTTTCCCTGTCAATGTCAAGGTGCATATCACCAACAATTTAAGTGCAACGTAGCAACAGGAGAGATAAAACATCATATGCTAAGTACCAGCTACAGTTGCTGTTATCCTACTGTAATTGCAACTTGCCAGCTTTGTGTGATTAAGTCCTTAAACAGAAACGGCCTGGCCACTGCAGCTTTCTAGATTAGTACTTAGCTGTGGCTCTCTTTGAAAACTATTTGACAATTGCAATCAGTTCATAGCTGTTCCAAATGCTTCCCTTTAGGGGTGAGAAGAGTGGCAAGCTGACCTAGTATCTCTTATGAAGAAATTATTTCCACAGGGATAGCACATTTCAGAGGGCAGGGAATAACAGCAGTAAGTCCTATGGCACCTTAAAGGTTAACACCGTGCTTAAGGAACATTGATGACATTTTGATCACATGGACTCATAAACCTGAGTGACTTAAAATATTCTTCTGGGACTTCAGAAACTTCCATCTTATTATGAAATCATTTAAAATCTGGGTGGGTGTTTACCATCTACTTACAAATCATTGGAGATAGGGCTAGTCTAACCTCACATTTTTAACTGTTGCTCTAGTTCCTAATTTTACTTGAATATTTTATGAAAATATGGGATATAAATATCTAAAATAAATAAAGATGATAATCATAATAATGATTTGTGGATTCTCAGATTCTGCCAGATACTGTCCATAATTAATTTGATTGTACCTGAGCTCTATCCTTGGCATATCGAGGTTTGTTTTGCTTTATCTTCTTCACTTCTTGCTTGCCAGAAACTGCTATGGTTTCAGCCTTTCCTGCCTATGCAATTCCTGGAGACTGTTTCATGGGTCACCAAGCCCTACTCTGATTTTGTGCCTTCTTTCAAATTAGAAAGCCTGGTCAGACCTGAAGGTGTGGCATAAATGGCTTCTTGTTAAATTGATAATTAATAAAAGTAGATATGTATGTTATGAGGTACACATGAGCAGCCCCTTTAGTATTTCACAGATGAAGATTGAGATACACGTGACCAAGCAAATAGCAAATATTATTAATAAGAGAGAACTCACAAACCAGTAATGCTTCTACATTGTAGAATTAATACAGTTTGACAGTACAGTAGAGTCTCACTTATCCAACATAAATGGGCCAGCAGAACATTGGATAAGCAAAAATGTTGGATAATAAGGAGAGATTAATAAAAAGCACATTAAACATCAAATAACGTTATGATTTTACAAATTAAGCACCAAAACATCGCGTTTTACAACTAACTGACAGAAAAAGCAGTTCAATATACAGTAACGTTATGTAGTAATTACTGTATTTATGAATATAGCACCAAAACATCGCAATGTATTGAAAACATTGACTACTAAAAGGGAGACTGCGTTGGATAATACAGAACGTTGGATAAGTGGAGGTTGGATAAGCGAGACTCTACTGTACTTTAATTGCCACGGTTCAATGCTATGAAATAATTGGAATCGTAATTTGGCAAAGCAACACTCTTTAGTGAAGAAGGGTAAAGGTAAAACGACAACTCCCAGGATTCCCTAGCATTGAGTCATGGTAGATAAAGGAGTGTCAAACTGCTTTAATTCTAGAGTGTAGATGGACCATAGGATACAGAAGATACAGAATGGGGGACGCCTGGCTTGACAGCAGTGTGTGCGAAAAAGACCTTGGAGTCCTCGTGGACAACAAGTTAAACATGAGCCTACAATGTGATGCGGCAGCTAAAAAAGCCAATGGGATTCTGGCCTGCATCAATAGGGGAATAGCGTCTAGATCCAGGGAAGTCCTGCTCCCCCTCTATTCTGCCTTGGTCAGACCACACCTGGAATACTGTGTCCAATTTTGGGCACCACAGTTGAAGGGAGATGTTGACAAGCTGGAAAGCGTCCAGAGGAGGGCGACTAAAATGATTAAGGGTCTGGAGAACAAGCCCTATGAGGAGAGGCTTAAAGAGCTGGGCATGTTTAGCCTGCAGAAGAGAAGGCTGAGAGGAGACATGATAGCCATGTACAAATATGTGAAGGGAAGTCATAGGGAAGAGGAAGCAAGCTTGTTTTCTGCTGCCCTGCAGACTAGGACACGGAACAATGGCTTCAAACTACAGGAAAGGAGATTCCACCTGAACATCAGGAAGAACTTCCTCACTGTGAGGGCTGTTCGACAGTGGAACTCTCTCCCCCGGACTGTGGTGGAGGCTCCTTCTTTGGAAGCTTTTAAGCAGAGGCTGGATGGCCATCTGTCGGGGGTGCTTTGAATGCGATTTCCTGCTTCTTAGCAGGGGGTTGGACTAGATGGCCCATGAGGTCTCTTCCAACTCTACTATTCTATGATTCTATGATTCTATGATTCTAGGAGAGGCTGTAGCAATTTCAGCTTGCTTCAGTTTCCATCCTTTTCTCCCTGCTGAATTAATTGAGTCCACACTGCTTTTAAATGCTGAATTAATTCTGTAACAACTGAACTTAGCTGAGGGCAAAGAGAGAAGGTGGGTGAGGATAGAGAAACTAAGACATTTAAAAGCAGGTGGAAAAAATGGGATGGCAGAGGAGTAACCAGATGTGTCCCTGCTAAATTGATACAGTTGTATGTATGTGTACTGTAGGATGTGGCAGATATCTAACTTTGACTTGCTAGTACATTATTTAACTAATGTCAAAGTTACAGCTCTTGTGTAAATTTGATATACTACTGCCAAAAGCGATGGAGGGAAAGAGTCACTGTATATTCCCATGTCTGATACTCAGTGTGACAAATTTCAATGCCCAAGTCTTGAAATCAGAGAAACCCAAGCTGGAAGCAGTGGAAAGGTGAAAGCCACCATCATTGTTTGAGTTCTGTTTGTTAATGTGTGTACAGAGGAACTCTGTTTATTTGTAGGTCCTTAGTAGAAGTGTGTCTAATGTTGACTTTCAGAGTCTAATATTGTTTGAATTTTCTATCATGAGCCACATCGCCAGAGTGCTCTTTTCCTTTGGTGTTTGTTCATTCATTACATTTTTAAATGTCCTGAAGTAGTAAACAGTTAATTCTCACAGCCATTCCCTTGTTGGTGAAAATACGATTACAGACCCTGGAAGAGGATTTCATCTGAGTACCCTTCATAATCAATATTTTGATCATTTAATTCACAAGTCCTGTACAGGCTTTAACCATACCAATGGAATGCTAGAAAAAAAATTAAAAATATAATAAGAAATGTTTCAACTTGGAAAGACATGAGTGACAAATCTTCAAAAGGGCATTACAATCCTTTTTGTTTTTATATTTTATAGGATGCCAATCCGTTGTTTGCATTCTTAATCATTTCCATTAGATATAAATTAGACTCAAATGTTTTAACTAAAGCATCTTGAAATTTCAATTAAAGTAGTAAATATAAGACATTCGGGGAAGGGGACATCTTGAAATGTCAATTGCAGGGCTCAAATTAGGATTTTCAAAATACTGAAAATTGAATAAAATTGCAGGAGGGATCCAATAAAAAGTTTGGATGAAATCACTTTCTTCTCCTTTTCCTTTTTGGGAACGTGGAAAGCATTTCAAGGGATTTGGGAGGAGCAGACATTGCTGCTTACAGCCAAAAAGTTGTTTTTTTTTTTTACCATACACTCTAATTCAGGGCCGCTTAAATTTTTCCCACTCACAATTCCTTTCCACCCAAGAATTTTTTATGAAACCGTGGGTATATGGAATAGGTATAAGAACCAAACATTTACTGATAATTAGACAGCATTTGCAAGGCTTCTAAACAGGATGATTTTACTTTTTATGAAGTACAGCTGAAGCATTTCCTATAGAGTCATCTGTAAGCACTGCATGCCTGCTAACAGTTTTGTATGAATCTCTACAATAGCCACTAAGTGGCTCTCACAAATCCTTTAGTATTGCCATTTTTTCACCCCCACGGGGACCCCAACTGGGGCTGGGTCCCACAATTTAAGAAGCAGTATTTTAGTTGTTAGGCAGGCCTAGTCTAAACTCAATATTATACTCTTCTTGGTGTGGACAGGTATTGGTGATTATCTCTAATTACTCAAATTATTTCTTTTACAGACTCAAAAGAGTTATTCTGCACAATAAAGTAATCAATGATTTTTTAAAAACACTGCAACTAAACAAATCTACCCACCAAGGAATAGTAGTTCCAGAGCAGTTTCCAAAACCTTCTTCAAATAATTGGATCTTGTGGCATTTTCAGATAACTGTAGGAAAGGGAAAGCCCTAGTCTTCACTTCAGAGGTCATTTTTGAACCTGAGCGCAATTGCTGTCAAAGAGCCAGCTCTCAACTCTTACATTCATATTACATATTAAAATAAATAGATCAAGGACTGAGCACAGATTATCAATTCTGTCATTTGGAGTCTCCTTAGGGAGAGTTTCTGAAGCCTTCAAAGTAAAATAACACACTTTCATTTTATTGTAAAGTGCTGGTTTGGGACAAAAGTTGGGAGAATAAAGGAACAAGTACAATAACCTTGGAATGTTAAAGTATGACCATAAGAACATAAGTGTATTTCCTGTACATGTGTTGCTTTGTTATGTAATAAACATTTTGTTCTACCATAAGGCTACTGTGATGCTGCCCTTTGAAAGGAATTTGAATGTCATTAGGCAAATTAAGAATTTGACATTAATATAAGTCCGTGCTGTAATTCCTATGATTCAACATTTCCTGCAATGGTATTTCCAAAAGATTTAATCTTGATAGTTTTGTAGGGCATGGAGGAATATTAGTACATTATCATGTTAATAATGAGATATTAAGCCTCACTCCAGGAGCCCCTGGTAGCGCATCAGGTTAAACCGCCAAGTTGATGAAATTGCTGACCAAAAGGTTAGAATCCGGGGAGCAGGATGACCTAGTACAGTAGAGTCTCACTTATCCAAGCCTCGCTTATCCAAGTTTCTGGATTATCCAAGCCATTTTTGTAGTCAATGTTTTCAATATATCGTGATATTTTGGTGCTAAATTCGTAAATACATTAATTATAACATAACAATACTGCGTATTGAACTGCTTTTTCTGTCAAATTTGTTGTAAAACATGATGTTTTGGTGCTTAATTTGTCAAACCATAACCTAATTTGATGTTTAATAGGCTTTTCCTTAATCCCTCCTTATTATCCAAGATATTCGCTTATCCAGCTTCTGCCAGCCCATTTAGCTTGGATAAGTGAGACTCTACTGTAGTTAGAAAACATGCAAATGTGAGTAGATCAATAGATACCACTCCAGCGGGAAGGTAACGACGCTCCACGTAGTCATGCCAGCCACATGACCTTGGAAGTGTCTACGGACAACGTTGGCTCTTCGACTTAGAAATGGAGATGAGCACCAATCTCCAGAGTCGGCCACGACTAGACTTAAAGTCAGGAGAAACCTTTACCTAAGCCTCACTCCACCCCACCAATTTTTCCTTCAGGTGAAGCTGGGATTAAAATTGCCATCTTTCCTTTATTTTTACCTGAGACATTGAACGGAGAGAGAAATATCTGGAAATAGTTGAGATATTTGACCAATAAGCTGATATAAATGGCCAGTCTGTCTACTTCCCATTGAACGTTTTTATCTTGAGTTATATTTTAAAATATCTGCAAGATGACTATACATTCAAATGCACAAGTGATTTAAACATTGAAGGATTTGCTTTAGAAGTCACTCACTGCAAGGAACAGTACTGAATTCAAAACAAAGTGAGTTATACTGTTCTTCTCCAGCACTGACTTCTCAATGTGTTTAAATAGAACTTTCATCATTCTCACCCAGCATGGGGTTGTCATGCAGTACACCTCAAGGCTACCATGTTGGAAAAGGCCATATTCTGGAAAGTATTTTTAAAATAATGCTTGAAAATACTTGACAAGTATTTTGAATATGGCTCTTGGAGCCCATATTGTAACAATGCCACTGGGATACAACAAGCATGGAGGATAGGGGAGGAAGTTGAGAATAAAAGAGGTGAGTTTGGATCCAATAAAATAATGGAAGACTACAGAATGGATTACAATTCCATTATGGACATTTGGCTAGAGAACCAGTGTGATAGTTCTCTAGCTAACTTTAGACCAAACTGCCAACCCGAAGGTTGGATTGCTGACCTGACGGTTGCCGGTTTGAAATATGCAAGACGGGGTGAGCTCCTGTCTGTCAGTTCTAGTTTGCAGGGACATGAGAGAAGCCTCCCAGCAGGATGGTAACACATTTGAGTGTCCTCTGGGAATGTCTCTGTAGATTGCCAATTCTCTCACACCAGAAGCAACTTGCAGTATATCCTCAAGTCACTTCTGACACAATAAAAAAATCATTGAAGTCAGCATGGGTCAGGGCTTGACAGCATACAACAAAAAACCTTTTTACTATTTCTAACTGGTGAAGAGAATGCTACCCTGGCATATAGACAACTAACAACAGGCACATATGCTCACTGTCTACATAACCAGCAGGTGCTTACTTTATTCTCGATCATTAATCAAGATCCAACAGATTGCAAAAACAGGTAAAACAGGTACAGCTTCATTGACAACAGTTTGGATCGTATTTCAAAAAGCTCACTTTCATTGTTACTTAGGCAGGCTTTGGAACACAATCTACGGTGCCCTTGACCAATTGCTGCAAGTTAACCATTCCTATTATTTTGCCACCCCTTCCTACCCCTTCATCAGCTACATTTATCTCAGATTTTTCAGTCTGTAGCCTGACTTGCAAAACCATTTCCAGGGTATGTTGAGACCTTATCATATTTTGAAACTGTGCAGGCTGTTCTTTTTTTTATTCCTTTTCCAAAGCTGATATGCCCAAAGATATTTGAAATATAGATTGGGAAGTTCAAGCACATCCAAGATCTGGAGGCAAGTTGAACTGTGGAATAGGAAAAGAAGTAACACATTGTTGTTTGAGAGACAGAGCTGCTAGTGAATGTCTACCACAAATTGTACTCAAGTGGGCTTTACTGATGTGACATCAAGTTTCACAATAAAGTATTGTAATTGTTTATTTAGGAAATGCTGTGCTGGATTCTACTTCTCGCCCTGGCTAAGGTACACCATTGAATTTGGATTTACTTAATCATCATCATCATCATCATTATCTCCCCAAAGGGGATTCAAAGTGGCTTGACATGAAAGCATCAGTATATAATTTAAAATATACATACAACCATTAAAACAGAATTAAACACAAACAAAACTAAAAAAAATCCATGGTTAAAATCCATCAAAACATATTCAAAGTTAAAAACAACAGCAATTCACCAGTCAATAGTTGACTCTGTGGATATTCTCTAGATGGGACTAGATGACTGGACTAAAGCAAATATGTTATTTGTGCAAAGGTAATACTATACCCTGGATCCAATGATGTTATTGCATAAGTGAAAGATCTGTTATACTTGTGGAAATTAATTTCAAGACTCGCTACAAAGGCGAGCTGAAGTACAGTTCTCCAGGTTGCATAATGTGGAAGGGATGAGAGAATACTTCTTGCCATGGTGGGTACCCATAGTTTTGTTTCTATTCTTCTTCAATGTTCTTGGCCAAACCAACCTACCTGGAGGTTAGTATAAGCCTTGGCTTGTTCCTTTTTGGAGGCCAGGTAGAAATTTTGCTTCCCACTTGGCCTTTAGAGGAAGGTGTTTTGCCTACTTTGTACTTATTCACTATGGTATTATGGGAAAATTGGCTTTTTGTGATCCTTGAATTTAAACAAAAATTGCTGAATATAATTTCAATAATTTCTATTTAAAGTTATTTATTTGTTAATTGAAGTTAACATTTAATTGTAATAATTGATATTTGACCACATTTGGCAATTAAGTGTGGGAAGTGAAAGGGAACTCTCCAGACTTTCCTGTTGGGTCATGGGACTCATTGACAGGGAAGGGATTGGACTCAACTGACTTGGTCTTGTAGGGCTCAGGGCTTGTGAGGAAGTCCAACAGTCCAACAGAATTTTTGGAAATAGACCATCTGGAAACAAGCTTGATTGACTGGTTTGCCTCTGGGATCCGAGATAATTTGCCCTTGATGTCCTGCACAGGAAGTAATATTATACCTGCCTCTGCCACACTAAATAGCTCTTCTGCAAATCAGAATTGAACATTTAGTAAAATGGCCCATAGTTCATCCATACATTTTATGTGTCTGCCTCTTTATTAGAAATTGGAGACAAAGTTGTTTACATGTGTACAAACTGCAAACTGTTCTGTTTTTAAGACTAGTAGTTCCCCAGTATACGGCAATAGTTGAAGAGTGTTGTGGTTGAAGAGTATGGTGAAATTGCAAGCAGAGAGAAGAACCTGCCATTTCTCAATGGCTGAGCTACTATCCTAGTACCACAACAATAGAAGACAACACATACAGACTTTGGTACTCAAGAGATTGGTAGAATAGTATAGAAGAGGTACTCCAAATCAAAAAAGGTAATGAAAATCTTAATGCAATTGACAAGAATTTTAACTGAAACATGTATGCAAGTGTTCCAAGAAAACAAATCTATAATGTAGATTTTTTTTCTACTGAATACTTTTTTCCCATGTTTCTGAGTGTTTTCCTTTCTAATGAATCAGGTTGTTTCATGATATACGATGACTTCAATTTAGTGATTTTGGCTTCTAGTAAGATTTCAGATTTACTTTTCTCTTGGGCCGATTTTTGTTTTGTTTTTGTAGTTTCAGGCAGTCTATTGTAATTTCAGAGCTGTCTCTAGCACGATGTTGCAGATGAGTTGATTCTATTCCAGTTAAATTTGCTTACTGTCCATCTTTCAAAATCATACATAGAAATGGAACAGTCTGTGTTATGACTAATTCTAATGGCATTCAATCATATGCCTTTACATTGAAATCTAGCTCTTCCATAACTACTCTTCCACTTCTTCTGATTTCTTGACTACATTTTCCATTTGGATTACTAATTGAGCTAAGGTATACAAATCATTCCAAGTGACTAGGCTAGCATAATCCCTCATCAAAGTCTTGTAGGATTTCTAGAGATAAGTCTTAAACATTTTTGCACTTGCAAAAATCTTTAATGAGACACAGCTGGTCCAAGCATATTGCCATCTTGTATACCTTGCCTAAATAACCTAAAGATACCAGATTATTTCTGATCTTGAAAGTTAAACATGGTTGGCCCAGGTTAGTACGTGGATAGGAGACTGCCAACAAATGTGAGGTGCTGTAGACCATATTTCAGAGGAAGGACTGGCAAAACCATCTCTAAGTATTCCTTGCCTAATAAAATCATATGAAATTCATGGAGTCATGATAAGTCAGCAGACAACTTGAGGGCGTACACCTCACACACATCTGCACTATGCAGTTCAAAAGATTAATTGCCCCCATATCCCTTGCAATGTCGTTGGACACAATTTGTAAATTATATGCCATGAAATAGCTGCTGGTATATAAAAGATATTAGATCTCAAGCTGCACACTCCTTTTTGGTGCATCTAAATAGATATTATTTTTGTTGTTTCCATGGGTCCTGCTGCAAGCAACAGCTTACAATGACTGTGCCATTGAGCCAGCCTCCTAGCAGTTGCAGCCTATGGGAATCAGTTCAAGGCCACTCATTTCAAGCAGCCAGTGTACTGTAAATGTTGCTTGTTTGAATACGGAAATGCGGATATCAAGAAAGTAAATACCAGCTGTTCCTGATGCCAGGAAGACTGTAATTATGGTGATGTATTCGTCCTTCCTGGTGCCTCGTTTTTAGAAATAGGAGCTAGTCCTGGGGTCATAATGCTGGTAATATGTCTCTCAGATTAAGGCAACATGATGGTCAATGGCCCCTTCCACACAAAGTGAGAGGGAAGAGTTAGAACAGGAATGGTGGGAACATAACAGCATTTTCCATTGTGTGCTTAAATGAAACCTGCTGGTTGTAAATTACTGTTGTTAATCAGGAAAAAGCATGAGCTCAGAGAGCAGCTGTCATGTAAAAGCCAATATTTAAAGCCAATATGTTTGCATTACAATTATATTTACCTTTAACATCTTCTGGGCATTATTAATTTCCTGCATTATTGCCCAGTTTCACATTTTATTTTACATAATGAAGCTTTTTACTCCTCAGTGAACCCATAATTGCTAATTGCCACAGACAAATCTTGGTGTTGTGGTTGGGAATAGCAGGATCACAGATGCTGCAGGTAATATTTCTTAAGCTCTTTATAGATACATTTAATTAAATCAAAAGAGACTAATCCCTCATGATCCTCTCATGAAAAAAGTGAAGATGGTTGGCAACAAGGGTTTTCTACTTATAGAGTAAGAAAACATTTCTTAGAGTCTGGATTCACTTTGTTTTCAACATATACTTTGATTGATTTCTTAAGTGACAGTTGTGAAAATGGCTATGCATGTTGATGTTAAGGGCCTTTTAATATTGGGAAAGGTTACTTTAGGAAGACCATGGAAAATATGGGTGGGAGGGTTTGAGAACTCTTGGCTAACTTGAAGTTCATAAAGCAAAGTTCATGGAAAGAAAGTGATCACTGAAAAGAGCTAACGCTTACAAAGACAGAACTTCAATGTAAGCCTTACTGATGGAATATTGGCCGAAATAATGGCCTGATGCATGATTCCATACATCAAAAGAGGAAGGACAGAGTATTGTAGAAAAAATAAGTGCATGTATAACTGAGGTTTTGTTTATTGGTTTTAAACTTTTTCCATTGGTTGTTTGAGTTCAATTTGATGGAGATACTTGTGTCAAGATTCCAAATGTAAGTACACCATAGATTGGTATATGCCATTACATATTGGAAAGCTTGGAGAAGATAATGATGCTGAGGAAAATGGAAGGAAAAAGGAAGAGGGGTCGACCAAGGGCAAGATGGATGGATGGTATCCTTGAAGTAACTAGCTTGACCTTAAAGGAGCTGGGGATGATGATGGCCGATAGGGAGCTCTGGCGTAGGCTGGTCCATGAGGTCATGAAGAGTTGGAAGTGACTGAATGAATAAACAACAATTACATATTGGCTATCATGTCTGCAATATCATTTTTCATAGTTTTCTATCACTTTATTATTTTTATTGACTAAACATTGTTTTAGTGAATCATTCAAGATACATTTCCTGATTATACATTATTGATTCAGGTTCAATCCAAATCTTTTTTTGTCCCTGAGTTGAACACTCTCAACTTATATTGTATATACACTTATATTATATATACTTATATTTTGTTCCTCAATTTTCCAGTGTGGGGAAATCTTTTTGGAACTGTTCACAATCTTCTTGGAGGTTCCACAATGTTGGCCACCTAATTTCTCACCTGAAATGAAATTCTCTGTACAAATAAAAGGCAAAATATGGCTGTCTGAATGGACCAAAATTCCAAGACCATGACATTTAGATGCCTAGAAATGGGCATGTTGCACAAGGAAATGTAATGATCAACAGGTGCATACTGAGAGATATTTGGTTTTTAAAACTCATTCATTAATTTTAATGTGTGTGTTTGAAAGCAACTTCAGTCACTGGATGAAACATTTCCTTTACCAAAGGATAACTTTACTCTCAGTTTAGTGTGAAGTTGGGGAGTTGCTTGGAAAGTTACGTTTAGGAAGAATAAATATATAGACAAACTACTCATAACTGAGCAGTGGATTGCTCCCCTATGGCTTGCTTTAGCAATGTTGAACCTTTTGGTAGGGAATAGTTTAAGTGAGTTATTTGGTGTCCCACAGAAAACTCATGGACAAAGCAGGAGCATGCCATTTGGGGATGACATCCCTTTGTTTGGTGTAAGAGAGCTATCTTCTCCTTACTACTACAGGACAGCTCTTCTTCACCTGTATGAAGTGACAACACCTCTTCTTCAAGTGTTCACCATATTGGTACCACCACCACCCAACTCTGTTACTTCACCCCAGAGAGATTTCTGAAGCTATAGCTTCATTCAGGCACAGTTCATTCAGCTCTGACAGTTGTTTATCTTTAGTCAAAGTATCAAACTAATGGTTCTCTAAACCATGCAAAGCCTAGTGGTTTGCTATGTTGTGGACACATTCAATCACTCCTCCCTTCATTGTGATCTTGCAACACTATAGGTTGTAATAAAATGGAGTTTTCTTTAGTGCATGTGTTCATATTACAAGGGGCCTATGTATTATGCATTTGTGTCATCACTAATTGCCATAAGGTTTATGGACTTCTTTCCATACACGGTGAAACTTGTCTGCAATCAACTTTCTGCTTTAATGTGACCTTGGATCTTTATTATCTCTCCAAATGGATGTTTCCAGATGGAATGTGTAGCATTAATAACCTGCTAGGCAAACACCCATATGGTTTCACTAACTGCTTTTTGTTTATGGGGACATTTGCGCCATGCAAATCAGCCTATAAATGAAGATAAATGTTTTTTCTTAGAGATTTTCAGGAAAGTGTTTATATCAAGAAAAGGATCAGTACATTGCCATTTCTTCACCGTTTTTCTGAAATGCTGAAAAATTATGCAGAAATACAATGCAGAAATCTATTATCACCCATTCACTCAATGCTGATAAAGTCCCGGACATTAACACCCCCACTGTCAGTCCTCAAGTAGAGGAAGTGGAAAAGATTAATTGTCCATGATTTTCTAGTGGAATCATGCTTTCCCTCTTTAGAAGGAGTAATAACATGCCGGTGAATGGGTAAGTGCATGTACTCTTTAAGCTTAAAAACAGTACCAAAAGTCTGTCAAAAGAACAATCTGAATTCATTGCATTATACATGCTGTATATACTCATGTATAAGTCGACTTTGTGAAAACGTTAGCAGATTGAGGGCAAAATTATAGATTTGGATATGACCTGTGGATAAGTCAAAGGTCACTCCACAGAGAGGGGAAAGAACCAATGCTGCTTAAAGGGGGCAGCTGCCTTTGGCTACCATTGACATTTCCTTGCCCAGGCAGTCAAAAAGGCCAGAAGTGACAGAGCAAGTAGAGGGTGTTGGTTCTCATGGGACAAACTAAGCTTCTGCTATTCACTATTCTGGTCATTAAAAGATATGGTGAAGAGGAGTGCTGGTTCCATTGAAAAGATACTATAAGCTCCAAAGGGCTGGTTTAACAATCCCATATTTAAGCTAAGGTTAATATATTTTTTAATTGGACTTTCAAGCAAGACATGCAGGTTAGATTGTATGAGTTTTCATATAACTGGATTAATATCAGCAGCAGGAAAATATAAATGGGAAATAGTCAATAAATAAAATCACATTAGAGAGAGAAAAGAACATAGGCAGAAAATATGATTTGGAGGTTATTTTAAAAAATCACAAAATAGGAACCATGTGAATATATTATTTTTCGATAAGCCTCAGAGTCTTTTTTCTTGTTGTGGTAGCTGCCAACCTTTAGACAACCCAAATGTGTTCTGGAAAGTAGGTCTTACTTAGGTTTTAAAAAAACATATTTTCTTCCATTTTCCCCAGGTGTTTTTCTCTTCCTCCTGTTGTTCCCCTTTCCTCTAGGTCTTAGTCATGTGTTCTGCTTTGGATCTCACATCTAGAAAAAGATGGGGTAAAAATTACATTAAAAAATAAGTGGGACACGGGACACAAACAAATCATGGGAGGAAGGAAAAGGGTACCCTAAAAGGCTATTTTATTTTATTTTATTTTATTTTATTTTATTTTATTGCAAAGTAGAAGAGTTATGAGGTAGCTTACAACCAAACCTTCCTGCTTGGGGAGCAAAAGAAAATTGGCCAAAAAAGTTTATTTTGACTCCTCCCCCATTTTCTCCTCCCACAAATTGGGTGATGCTAACCTGAGAGCAACAAGTGCCACTTCATTTGAAATTTGGCAAAACATCAGGAGTTTTGAGAAAAATCCTCACCTCTTCCTGATACGTTGGAAAAAAATGTTGCCCTCAACATTTAAAAGACTCAACAACTGCACTTTATCCACAACAAATGTAGTGGATCCACAGAATACCAAATTTTAAGTGTAGGACTCAGTGGAATTTAAGTTATGTGATGAAATGGTGAGTCCATGCAGAAGATATGGCGCACTCCACCACATTGCACCACACACAAGAAAGAATGCTGACATCTTTTTCACCAAACAAATAAATAAAATACAAGGCAAGACAGCGGAGTAAAAGATAAACTAAAGGAGAATGAGAAAGAAACTCAATTTTAAAGAAAAGGATGTGGGACAAGTATTTATTTGTCTATAATAAGAAGCTTTATACAAGATGAAGACTGGATAGACACAAAACAAATGGACAAATAGGATGCATGCAACAGAAATGAAACTTCAAGGGAACTGGAAACAGAGAACAAATGTAAACTAAAATATTGGGTATTTTGTTCTTCACTTTGGGACTACGACCTGGGATCAATCTCCCAGGTGCCATGCTGTCCCCAGGGGTGGTTCAACCGCGAGGCCATTTAGGCATTTGCCTGTGGCGCCATAATTTGCCTGGTGCACGTGCACCCCCTGCCTCCTCCTCCTTTGGGCCTTCGGCCTGGCCTGGGCCCGACTTCGGCCTGGGCCCGGCCGCATAGGCCTGCCATTCCCGCACCAACCTGGCCGCCAGCGCCAGCACCGTTTTGTTCCAGCGAAAACGGTGCTGATGCTGGCGGCTGGGGTGGTGTGGGAATGGCGGGCCTTCCGTTTCCATGGCAACGGCGCGGAGCGGCCTACCTAGGCAGGAGCATGGGTCCCGCCTGGGTAGGCCGCTCCGCGCCGTTGCCATAGAGACGGATGGCCCGCCATTCCCTCACCACTCCGGCCGCCAGCACCAGCACCGTTTTGTTCCGATGGTTCCACTCTTTCTCCCACTACCGCCGCCATCGCGAACCGTTGGAAACTAGGCAAGAGGTCTGTTGGAAACTAGGTAAGTGGGGTTTGTATATCTATGGAATGTAAAGGTTGTCTGTCTGAGGCAAGTGTGGATATTGCAGTTGGCCAGCTTGATTAGCTTTGAATGGCCTTGCAGCTTCAAAGCCTGGCTGCTTCCTGCCTGGGGTGATCCTTTGTTGGGAGATGTTAGCTGGCCCTGATTGTTTCCTGTCTGGAATCCCCCTGGTTTTGAGTGTTCTTTTTTACTGTCCTGATTTTATTTATTTATTTATTTATTTCCCATGCTTGTGTCCCGCCCTTCTCACCCCAAAGAGGATTCAGGGTGGCCTCACAACTGGCAACAATTCGATGCCCGCTTGGTTTGGGGGGCGGGGGGCAATATTCTGTTTGCTTACACTTGACATTTCCTTGGGCTGGCCCTGGCTGTCCTGCTGCTCTTATACTGCTGAAATTTGGCAATGTTGACCATGGGGGGGGGGGGGGGGGAATACCATATTTACCTTAACAAATATTTCTGCATCTGTGTGAAAAGAATGCCTTGTTTTGGAGCCAATTAGCACTCTAAACCGCTTTATATATTTCACAATAGAACACATTTTCTTCCAGAGTATTTCTTTAGAACACAGAAGATAAATACATTACCTTTTGATGGACTATGACTGAAAACCAGGGTTCAAATCTCCATTTGGCCATGGAAACTCATTAAGTGATGTCAAGCAAATCACTCTTCCTGCCTCTGAGAGAAGGCAAACTCATTCTGAACAAAGGGAAAATCCTACCATACCTGTGAAAGAGTCACCATAAGTCAGAAATGAGTTGAAGGCACACAATAACAACCATGAGGCATTATTTGCAAAGTTATATGGGCTCACACAAACAGAGAAACATCTTTGCAGTACATCAACCAAAAATTTTAAAAAGGAAAAGTAACTCAAAACAATTACTGTGTTCACTGACACTTTGTAGAAGCAAAGTGAAATAAAATCTGGATGAGAAATTTGTCTCTGATATTACTCCCAGGGTCTGGGCAGGTTCATATTCTTGTTATGCAGGTTCATCAATGTATACAATCCTTCAGATAACCTGGTCCCATTTCGAAATTTCTCATGGCTTTAAAGGTCAATGCTTGCATTTTGAATTGAAACTATTTCACGTCAAGGCACTTAGTAGAGGAGGATAAAACTAGAAAAAAACAACATCTGTAGAGAACATGTGTGTATACTAATATGTTACTGGTACAAACAGGGTTTGGGCCTTTCCTTTATTGATGCATACTTTTGACATGTCGCTTGTATTGTATGTTATTCCCTAAAGTATCTTGTATCCTGAGTTTTAGTCTGCTTTCTGTCTTTATATATAATCTGCTCCCAAATTTCCAGTTTTAGCCTTTTTATCTGCAGGACATGATTCGCTTGCTTTTTCCTACAAGAAGAAGGACTCCAGGTTCCTTCATCTCTCCCTTTTTAATAATATTTATCCATCAGCATTTGGGAGAGAACTTGCTGCTTAGTCAAATGAAATGAAGTGGTGCCGATCCAAGCAAAATCTGGCAGTGAGCCAGGTTGCATACAATTTTGGGGGCTCAAAATATGTGGAATATTTCCATTCCTGGTTTCAGCTATTTCAGTACCATTTATGGACTGCTAATTTGTAGCCTTCTTTTTACTTCCAGATGGTGTCCTCAAATAACACACAGTATAAACTACTGGTAATTGGTTCTGGTATTATAGAAATATTCTCAGGAAGAGTCCTTGGGTGATTATTGGGCCAAGTATGGGGAACAATGTCTTCCCACTATATACAGAATATGTTCCCTATTGCTTGCTCCATTATCATAAACATGATGTGTAATGGGATCAGATGTGAAGGAAGACAAGGCAGCTATAACATGAACAGCTATGTAGAACTGGACATTTTGACAGGGCTAGGAAGAATGGGATTTGCTGAAATGCCACCAGTTCGGCTAGTGTGTCAGTCTAGAAATGACAGTCAAAAAATCAACTGAAAAAACTAGGTTGACAAATCCATGGGTCAGTATAAGTACTGTACCTTAAATCTTATATTTAAAAAGGAACTTTCTCCAAGTAGAGTTGTTGAATGTTAGAGCAGTGGTTCTCAATTTGTGGGTCCCCAGATGTTTTGGCCTTCAACTCCCAGAAATCCTAACAGCTGGTAAACTGGCTGGGATTTCTGGGAGTTGTAGGCCAAAACACCTGGGGACCTACAGGTTGAAAACCACTGTGTTAGAGCTTTGTCTGTCCTGGGAGGGCCTAAAGGAAGCATTGACCCATCTATTCTCTCTGCCATAGTGCTGCTTCTGTTTTTAATGCCTGGTCAAAAAATTGTGGCCAATGGGGGACTGCCCATTGATACAGCACTGGCACTTTCCTATTTCCATAGAATGACCTTCGACTTAATGATGAGTCATCTCAAAATCCATAATTTTAGTCTCAAAACCTGCCCTTGACATGCCCTCGACGTATAAATACCATATTAAAACTTCAGGAGCTCCGTCCCCTGTGTGTCCAGCCACCTTACCCATCAATGATATTCTGGAGACATCAAATAGGTGTGTTATAATGTTGAAGGATCTGCAATGCCTATTGAAGAGTGAGTGAGACAAACTATCTGTACAATCTCTGATGAGTGATAGCTCTTTAGAAGTCATTCTTATTTATGCAGTCCTGATTCATCCTTTCATCTAATAAGCAGAGGCCATTTGCTTCAGATTTTAGGCTAAAATAACAGCTGCAGATCAGCTCTGTTGGGGCCTCACAAGCCAGACAGTGAGAATTCCTCCCCAAGACTTTCTAAGTTGCTTAGGCTGAATGCCAGCTCCACCAAAAGGCAAACTCTATTGCCGTTCAATACCATAAGCAGCTGGCCACTGTCTGTGCCGTGTCTGAAGACATAATGAGCCTGAATGAATGGCCTCTGCCTGGATTTCTTGAGTTAGTCACAAAGCAACACTGAAAATACTGACGCTTCTATGAAACTGGGTGCCTATTAGATGTTGTTACAGTTTATTTCCGAAATAATGTGTGTGCAGTGCTACAGATATTTTGTATACATAATTCTCATGTTGCTAGTGTTTACCATTATTACAAACAAATTTGAAAAAGAATGCCAAAACTAGCACCTGAATATCTTCCTATAGTTTAATTTCCTTGGTAGTGAGGACGTATTAATAGATTAAACTGAGTTAATAGTCACTTCTTCTTTAAAGGAAACCCTGTGGACTGTAGTTCTCTAAAGTCGGAAGGAGCAGAGAGTGACTTAATTTTTTAGCATCTTCGGGATCCTATAATTCCCAGTGTTATGTATGATCAAATAGAAGACAATTATGTGGATACAGTAAACAGTCTATGTATGGGACTTGTATTGTTGCTCATGTGATAATTTTATTCCACCAAAGAAATTCTACATAGATAAATATTTAAGTACAAGTCAGAAGTATTTCTGATACATGGTATGGAGGAGACCAATATCTGAAAATAAAGAGTGATGATGGTTTTGAATTACAGAACTTGGGAGGCCAATTTTTTACAAGCATGCAATACATTTAAACAAACAAACAAACAAAAATTCAATCAGTGATTGCAATGTAAAAAAATACATAAACTTGCATGTGCATTGTACTTTAATGTCCTCTGAGCAGGAACTTTTTCTTTTCACTGCAAAATAGGTACATGTAACGAGAGAAAAAATGAGGCCACAATCCATTGGCAAAGTTCTCTTTCGAAAATATGAAGCCACATAGACAAAGTTCCTTGCAGCATTCCTCCAAATGAATACTTGTGAAGGGTTTTACTTGACTACAGGCAAACTTGAGAGAAAGAGTTCTTCACTTGCTCTGTGCTGAACGGCTGCCATGTGTGCATCTCAGTATCGCTTAAATAATTCTGCTGTTAAAGACAAAATAAATACTTCTGAGTGGTTTATTTTTCTTCAGTTTAAAATTGAACATTTTCAATGAGTTTACCAGCTCTTTGCCCTGGATCACCCCCAAGTGCTATTCCTGGTTTGAAAAGCAGAAACTTGTCTATGGGTTTCTTTTCTTTTGGGGGGTTATTGAGGAGGGGGACATATATGAATAGCTTAAAACAGGAGCGAAAGCTGCCAGACTTGAGCCAGGGAGATCTCCAGGAAGGAAAGATGGAGGCAAACAGAGGGGTTAATTTAACCGAGCATAGCTGCTGCTGTTTGTGGTTGTCCCTGACAGCACGGCTGACTCGAAAGCACCTGTGTTTGCTCTCTAGCTTTCTCCAATCTGCTAGAAAATGGCCCAAGCATGTCACATGGCTGCCAGATAGGCCAAGCACCATGGGAATACAAAAGCCGGAGCTTTTAGCAGAGTTAATCATTAATGCGCCTTTTCTTTGTCCCATTCAGGAGTGCTGACAAGCGCTTTGATATTTCATATTTGCCATCAGGTCAATTTCAGTCATAACCAGGTACTAATTGAACACACTGACTCACAGCACGGCTCTACCTGAACTTTGCAGGTTTTTCTCCATCTGGTATCAACAGGGTTTTTGTGTTTTTTTTTATTGTGGGGAGGGCTAGACCTTGCCTTTGGAACAAAAGGCATACATTTACTTTTACAAATCCTGCATCTAGATCCAAAATCAATGTGGTTTTTTAAAAATACAATTTAATTTGGAAAGCGTGTTAGTCCTCTTTTCATGTATTAGAAAATATTTCAGTTGACATAGTATTAATTTAAAAGCCATAACCTTCAATGTATAGTAAAAGGTAAAGGTTTCTCCCTGACATTAAGTCTAGTCGTATCCGACTCTGGGGGTTGGTGCTCATCTCAATTTCTAAGCCAAAGAGCCGGCGTTGTCCGTAGACACTTCCAAGGTCATGTGGCTGGCATGACTGCATGGAGCACCGTTACCTTCCTGCTGGGAGTGGTACCTATTGATCTACTTACATTTGCATATTTTTGAACTGCTAGGTTGGCAGAAGCTGAGGCTAACAGCGGGAGCTCACTCCACTCCCCGGATTTGAACCGGCAACCTTTTAACCCGCTGCGCCATCGGGGACTCCCTTCAATGTATGTAGATGCAGAATAGACCAAAGCAGAATAGAGTGATACCATTACTTTCCTCAATTTAGACACTATACTCCTATTGATGCCACCTAGAATTGCATTAGCTTTTTTAGTTTCTCGTCACTGATTCATGTTCAGCTTGTGATCTACTAAAACTCCTAGATCCCTTTCACATGGACTGTTGTCAAGTCATGTGTCTGCTATATCTGTGCTTTTCATTTTTTTTTCTGTGAAAGAATAATGTTACATTTTCCCTGTTGAAATTCATTTTGTTTGTTTTGGCATAGCTCTTTAATTTGTTAAGATTTGGATTATTTTCTCTGGGCATCAGCTACTCCTTCAAATTTGGTATCCAGTCAGGTGATACTCCTTTACAATTGGGTGAGTTTAAAGGGCCTTTATAAAAAAAGAAGCTTTGTTAACTGAAATATGCCTATATTCAAAAGAACTGAATAACCTGATATTGTACTGAAAATATTGTTATTTCAACAGATGGATGAATCATGCATCTGCAGGAAAACTGTTCAAAAATTGATGTAGGGGGTGTATATTATATTACTATGTTGTTCAATAGTATATAGCTTAATAGTATGCGAGGAACCTTTGTATCTGCCCAAGTTTGATTCCAGCCCTCCCCTTCCCCCCCCCCCCCAACCGAGCCCAAACCCCATAGGAAAAGGCAGAATTAGCAATGAGGAGACTCAGGAGGCCTTTTGTAGACAGTGTCTTTATCAATAACTGACACCAACAACAAGTAAACCTATAGAATATTAAAAGCTAATGCAACATCTTAAAGACTAGGCAGTTTTCACAAATTAGTTTGCTTTATCAGATTATTGTGGTAGGGTCAGATTAAAATTAAATCCAATAAGAACTAACAGTGTTAATTACATTATTACCATTGATCTTTCACAGAATTATTATCACTTTAGTAAGGCAATTAGAGCCACAGTGCCGCAATGGGTTAAACGCTTGTGCCAGCTGAACTGCTGACCTGAAGGTTTGATTGCTGACCTGAAGATTGGCGGTTTGAATCTGCGTGAAAGGGAGAGCTCCCGTCCATCAGCTCTAGCTTGCGGGGACATGAGAGAAGCCTCCCAGCAGGATGGTAACACATCCGGGTGTCTCCTGAGCAACGTCTTTTTAGATGACCAATTCTGTCACACTAGAAGCGACTTGCAGGATGTTCTCAAGTCGCTTCTGACTCAATAAAAAAAGTAAGGCAATTAACATCTGTATCATTATTATTATTATTATTATTATTATTATTATTATTATTTCGTGTTATTATTATTATTTCGTGTTATTATTATTATTATTTCTGTTGCACTTTATTATTTTCCTTCAGCTAGAAATAGCTCTAATGTCCACCTCATCCCAAGCCCCTTACCAAATTGTAGCACTTTGGTCACCTATTTCATTCTCTAATTTACAATTTTCACTCTGTGCACTTTTTGGCCAAGTTCAGTTTTATGAGCTTGCTCAGGTTTTTAAACTACTTGGTGTTAACTTTGACATGATTGTTATTTTACTATGTTTAACATGTAGAACTATATTTTATTTGGATGTGTTTTACTTTCTAATGACTATAACCACCTGGGCTTGGCCCCATGTAAGCCACCCCAAGTCCCTTCGGGGAGATGGAGGTGGGGTATAAAAATAAAGTCTGAGCTGCAGAATGAAAGGTCCCAGGTTCAAGCCCCGGGAGCGGTGTGAGCGGCCATTGGTAGCTCCAGCTCCTGCAAACCTAGCAGTTCGAAAACATGCCAATGTGAGTAGATCAATAGGTACCACTCTGGGAGGAAGGTAACGGCGCTCCATGCAGTCATGCCGGCCACATGACCTTGGAGGTGTCTATGGACAGCGCCGGCTCTTCGGCTTAGAAATGGAGATGAGCACCACACTCCAGAGTCAGACATGACTGGACTTAACGTCAAGGAAAAACCTTTACCTTAACCTTAAATGCTGGATATTAAATGGTAAAACCATAACTTTTAAACAGTACCTGCTGTAAGTTTTAGCTGTTTTACATGATGTGTTAAATTGGGTTATTTTAATATTTGTATATGATATTTAGTTGATTATGTATTGTGTGTCGTTGTATTTGTATTGGTTTTAAACTTTGAACACCATTTTGAGTCCCACCCATGGGGGAAAGGCAGGATAGAAATGAATTAAGAAGATGAAGATGAAGATGAAGAAGAAGAAGAAGAATTGTCCATAACCCATGTGTCTTGTGCTACATCTGTAGCAAATGTTACTTTCGTTTCATGGCTTGTAACCATCTTGATCATTTGGTTACGTTCCCCTCTCCATACACAGCAACACTTTTAAATATTAGTGTACAGCATCTTTTATTCTAGAACAATCAACTAAGTATACCATAAATAAAAAGAAACAATATTGCCATTATGTCCCATGTGATTTGTTTTTCCTTATGATGATTTAAAAAAATATTTAAAGCAGTTTCTGCTCACTGAAAACATATTGCTTATTTGTAACCTTTCTTTGGGAATTTGGGGATAGACAAGGCAGGAAACAGGAAAAACCTAGTAAGCAACAGAATCTCTACAAACAGAAGAGACCTTCTGATCACTGCTCAATATCAAGGCTAGAACAATCCTATACGACACTACAACCTGCCATAAATTATGGCAGGTAAATACACAGGTGTGACCCTCAGTTGGCTTCTCCAGGTCACTGAAGGGATGTAAGCATCTTGTCAGATGCTGAAGACACGATAAGTTCAAGGGGGCAAAAAAAAAAAAACCTTCCTTGAACCTCAAGCTCATTGCTTAAGGTAATTCCCAGTGAAAGTTTTACCATGTTTTTACTACAAATCTACTGTAGAAGGATTGCAAGGTGGACTGATGCTGCATCTTCTTTGTACACCAGATGAGAATTTGGTAAGGTGATGGCATGAGAAGAGGGAGTTAATTTCCTCTGCCTCTTCCTACCTCCAGTCCAAGACTTCTCACAAAACCTTTTGTTCTTGATATTTTCTGTCTAATAAATTACTTGGTCATCATTTGTCATTTTGTTTACTTTCTGAAATACAGTAGAGTCTCACTAATCCAAGCTAAACGGGCCGGCAGAAGCTTGGATAAGCGAATATCTTGGATTATAAGGACTGATCAAGGAAAAGCCTATTCAACATAAAATTAGGTTATGATTTTACAAATTAAGCACCAGAACTTCATGTTATACAACAAATTTGACAGAAAAAGTAGTTCAATACGCAGTAATGTTATGTTGTAATTACTGTATTTACGAATTTAGCACCAAAATATCACGATATACTGGAAACATTGACTACAAAAATGGCTTGGATTATCCAGAGGCTTGGACAAGCGAGGCTTGGATTAGTGAGACTCTACTGTACATTCTGATACTATAAAGCACCCTTTCGGAGGCAATTTGTACAGATTCCTATCTGCTAGCTGACTACTCTTACAGTCCGTTATGTTTCAAACAGTCTCTGAGAATTGACTTTTTAAGAA
This sequence comes from Anolis carolinensis, assembly GCF_035594765.1. Lineage (NCBI taxonomy): Eukaryota > Metazoa > Chordata > Lepidosauria > Squamata > Anolidae > Anolis > Anolis carolinensis. The sequence continues at coordinate 140,195,924 of NC_085844.1, forward strand.
GTTTACTTGGTGCTGTGGGGTTGGCTTTTTTGTTCTCTCAACTGGATTTGAAGAGCTGGTTTTAATAAAGCATAGCTGTGGAGTTTGTGTTGTTGTATTTAACATGTATGAACCATTGTGATACATTTTATGAACAGCATTATATAAATTAGATAGACAAGAAAACAGACAGGCTAATTTCAAAAGTGATTTTCAGAAAGTATTTCTTTATAGGGTTGCTGTGAGTTTTTCAAGCTGTATGGCCATGTTCCAGAAGCATTCCCTCCTGACGTTTCAACTGCCACAGATGTGGGTGAAACATCAGGAGAGAATGCTTCTGGAACATGGCCATACAGCCTGAAAAACTCATAGCAACTCAATTATTCCAACCATGAAAGCCTTTGACACCACATATTTCTTTATATCTTATATTCATCTAGCATTGGGTTTTTAAAACTCAGTTATATGTTGTTAGTAAAGGTAAAGGTTTTCCCCTGACATTGTCTAGTCATGTCCGACTCTGGGGGTTGGTGCTCATCTCCATTTCTAAGCCAAAGAGCAGGTGTTGTCTGTAGACACCTCCAACGTCATGTGGCCAGCATGACTTCATGGAACACCATTACTTTCCCGCTGAAGCAGTACCTATTGATCTATTCACATTTGCATGTTTTCAAATTGTCATTACACTTATTATAATTTATTGACTTTCACTGAGAAGTTAGGTGTCACTTTAAAAAATACTCTGAAAAATCTGAAATGTGATTTGATGATGCATTGATTGATATATAAAGAGATACCCTGAACCTTCATTGTGCAGATTCGTGCAGTGAGCCACAGACTTGCTCCTATTCCTGGGTCTGTTGACAAACTCTATGGCTGCCCAACTTTCAGCTCTCACAACTACAAAATTTGTTTCTGTTGTGTTTGTGTTGCAGAGATAAGACACCTATTTCACTGCAGAAGCAAGAGCAATTGCTCTAATGTTATTAATGAGAATGATATGGATTGAAATAGAATAGAAATAATATGTCTCTGGAATTTCAATGACTTATTGTGTTAATATGAATATTCAACTGCCATCTGTAGTTTACGCTTTATTTGCTTTACTCCCAGTTTTAATTTTGTAAAATGAATGAGTCCCATTGCAGCTATATAGACACACATTTTGCCTTCCCAATAAAACAATTTCCTGAGCTTTAAACCATTACACAAGTGGACATTTAAAATAAGAAAGCTAGTTTTAACAATGATACAGTGCTTTGTCTCAGATTAATATTTCAGATAGGTAGATAGAAGCCTGACTGAATGAGGATGTGGTTCAAACAAAGGTTTCTGTTGAGCAGGAAAAGGTGAAAGACAGATGGGTTGTTAAACATTGCCAGCATACTTTACTGGTGCCATTCAGCGGTCATTGCTAAAGTTAACAAGGGGCATTGTACATCAGCTCCATTTGCTAATATCTATGGCTGAGCCAAAAACATAGGCAAGCACATGACAAACATTTTGTTTCCAACAAAAAAAGTGGTCACCTTAAGACATTTGGTCTGGGCATGGAGGAAGGGAAATATATTCAGTACGGCAGCAGCGACATTGTGTTCCTGCATTTCTCTTCTGACGCATTAAGGCAGCATTCTCATATCTGTTCCAGAAGTGACAACTTTGTCTCAGATTTTTTCAGTCTTTGACACCATTTTGTAATTAAATTCAAACTTTTTTTCCTAGAAAAGTTGGCTTTGTCATATAGCAAAATGATTTGACTATATAACTACATTCCTGAGGACATTGCCCACACTCTGAATTAGCTTTCTTTACCTTCAGTGATGGCATTTAAAAGCATGCCTGCTTAAATGCAATGTAACGTCACTGTTTCTAGGCAAAAGGCCAATTCGACATGTGAAATTATCAGTAATGATGTAGTAATTTGACACTAAACAAGTGTGAGTGTAAAACATAAGGCTCACCGGAAAGCACATGTGTGTCAGTAGAACATGATGTTCACTAGATCTGCTAATTTCAGTTAGTATTGGGTTGCTTCTTATATTTGTTAGTACAGTAGAGTCTCACTTAACCAAGCTAAACGGGCCAGCAGAAGCTTGGATAAGCGAATATCTTGGATAATAAGGAGGGATTAAGGAAAAGCCTATTAAACATCAAATTAGGTTATTATTTTACAAATTAAGCACCAAAACATGATGTTATACAACAAATTTGACAGAAAAAGTAGTTCAATATGCAGTAATACTATGTTGTAATTACTGTATTTATGAATTTAGCACCAAAATATCACGATATATTGAAAACATTGACTACAAAAATGGCTTGGATAATCCAGAGGCTTGGATAAGTGAGGCTTGGATAAGTGAGACTCTACTGTACTGCTAAGGAGCATGTGTGTTTCACTGTCGGGGGGAGTGAACATTTTTTTCCTTCCAGAAAAGAAAACTAAACATATTCACACATTACCAATACTATGGCATAATTAGCAACATTGTTCTGGGTGTGTATAGTTCATGCAGTACTGGGGCTGAGACTCTGTGTGCATGTGTGTTGGTGTCCTTCTCCCCTGATTCCCTCCAGAAAACATGTACGGTGGGGGGGGGGGATCCCTCATGCTGTGCATTTTTCCCCTTTTTTCAATGTCAATAAAGAGTCATCGTGAGGGGAAGTCATAGGGAGGAGGGAGAAAGCTTGTTTTCTGCTGCCCTGCAGACTAGGACACAGAACAATGGCTTCAAACTACAGGAAAGGAGATTCCACCTGAATACCAGGAAGAACTTCCTCACAGTGAGGGCTGTTCGACAGTGGAACTCTCTCCCCCAGACTGTGGTGGAGGCTCCTTCTTTGGAGGCTTTTAAGCAGAGGCTGGATGGCCATATGTCGGGGTACTTTGAATGCGATTTCCTGCTTCTTGGCAGTGGGTTGGACTGGATAGCCCGTGAGGTCTCTTCCAACTCTACTATTCTATGATTCTATGATTCTATGTTGGATTAAAATCCACACTCAGCCATGGAAACCATTAGATGATCTTAAGCAAATCACACTCCTGCTGTCACAGAGGAATGGAAAATCCTCTCTTGCCAAGAAAATCCCATTATAGGTTCTTCTTAAGGTTGCCACAACTAAAAAAGAATACCGAGCCAATGACAATAAATAAAGCAGTGTAGCAACTAGGTGAAAATATAACATGAAAACAAAATACAGCAGAAATGGGAGACATCAACAACATTTTCAGCAGCATCTTCATGTTGGGTTGCTGCAATCTGCCTTCAAATTAACTACAAATTATGACTCCCCCATCAAATGGCTTTCTTGGCAAGATTTATTCAGAGTCCATTGTCATTGCCAACTAGCAAGGAACACATTGCATGATCAAGAAGGGGTAAAAAGTTAATGGATCAATACATTGAAGAATTATATAAAAGAGTTCAAAAGATGACAGATTCATTCCAAGAATAGCGACCGCATCATATGGGGTAACTTTTGGTGGCACACTCCAGATCCTTTATAGGTTTGTGACGGATCCTGCCAGCTCCCATCCCACAAAGTAGAACTACATCTAGGCTCCATCGCAAAACTATAGAGGATGCAGCATATGCCTCTGCAGCAACAACACAGGAGGTTTCCTGTATTCAATTGGAATCCACGGGGGAAGCCAGGTGATGGACGCTTCTTCCCATGGGATGAGGTAGGGTGGAAGCCAGGTGATGCGGGGCATGGGGCGATATGTTCCTCATGCCCCACACAGGGTACTAAGGGATTTGTCACAATATATGGCAATTCTAGTGGCCCATATGATGAGGTCGCAAGAGAAGTGCAAGCTACACTCAAAGCATTTAGTAAAAATACATCACCAGTTACAGATGGGATGCCAATACAGCTGCTTCAAGCTACAAGGATAGAATCTACTCAAGTTGTAACTAAAATCTTTCAACAAATATGTAAAACAGAAGAATGGTTGACCGATTGGAATTGTTCAATATAGATTTCCATCTCCAAGAATGGAAACACCAGGGATTGCAACATCTACTAGACCATTTTGTTAATCACTCATGCAAGCAATTTTAAAAAATAATAATTTTATTGTGTTATGTGAAAAAAGCATACAATCCACAAAATTCAACAATCAAAATAGAAATATTATTTCCCCAATCCCATCCCCTGATTCCCACCCATGAACCCCGCACCCAAGACTTCCAACACCACACCATATAGAACTAGTACCTAACAAAACTCTATCCTTATCATTGTAATAATGAATTCCTGAGTGGCTATTTTAAAATCTATTTTGTCTTCTTTTTTAAATATCTAAAGGCAAATTGATGCTCAACATTCTACCCAAAAATGCTTTTACCATACATGGCACAAGAAATGTCAGTTGCCATGTAAAAGAAGAGGCACTAGGGATCTTACTGCAAATGCTGGATAATGGCGAGCACCAAAAAAATTAAGTGAAAAATCAGTCTGTCCTTTATAAGATTATATCAAATCATTTTATTATGTAGCTTATGAAAAAGTATGGATAACCTTTTAAAATGTGCATAGAAGAACATTTGATTATCCTGATGCAGAACCTGTACTCAGAACAAGAGGACATTAATCAGACAGATTAAGGAAAAACAAAATGTTTCCAACTTGCACGATGGTCAAACAAGGTTGCATTTAATCATCCTATTTAACTTGTAAATTGAGCATATCATACATAAATCTGGACTTGGCTCTGAGGAAGAAAGTATTAAAACTGGAGAAAGTAACATCAAAAATGTAAATATCATGAGAACATGTAACTCACTATAAAAGACAATCATGCTTGGCAAGGTAGAAGGCAATAAGAAAAGAAGAAGACCTCATTGCTTATAAACTCAATGAAGGAAGCCACAGCTCTGAGTTTGCAAGACCTGTGTCAGGCTGCTGATGGCAGAATGAAGTTAACTGCCATCAGGTTGACTTCAACTATTAATGAAGTTAACGACAACAATGAAGATACAGATGCAGCAATCCTTACAGCACATTTGTAAGGTAAGTTATTATTACTACAGCAGATGGATGGCAGAAGCCCAATCTACATATTATGTGGAGTTCTGTGATTTTTTTTCTTCACTTCAAAAACATAAAACAAACAACCTGGGCAAGTTGCAACCAGGCAGTAAAAGGGCAGGTGGAGGGAGCCTCCTTAACTCTTTCCCTTCAAGTGTTGTCATTCTTGATGCTATTCTTGCTTTGAAGTCGAAATCACAAGTTATTATTTTTTACCCACAAAGGAAGGACATAGGTAGGTTACAGGGATGCTTTATCATCCCCTCTCTCCAGATGAAAAGGCAGATAGATATTTAAAGGTCTTTCTGAAATGTAACATGATATCACAGAAAGGGGGTAAACACCCTTGCTGATTTGTAACCAGGAAAAGCAGTTTTTCAGACAGAGACATTACAAGCAAAGAGAGAACAATTAAGTGCTAAATAAATGCAGAATGAGAGGCTATACATGGAATGAGAGCACAAGACTCAGTGGATGGCGTCCTTCTGACAGCTGCCTCTGAGTGATAACAGAAGTGGTGGACATGAGCAATTAGGTCTAGGATGAAAACTGTCACTCAGTCATGGGAGAAGATGACCAGAAGATGGATTGTGGCAAACACCCAGCACTGCTGTCCACCACTCCCCTCCCCTTGGGCATCTCATTGATATGAGAGAGGAGCACAAAAACAGAAAATATACCTACACGCAGCACAGTTATAGTAGTGTGATGCCATTCTCATTGTCATGGTGCCATCTTATGAAACTTTAGCATCTGTGAAGCTAGAATGATAGTGCTCTCTAGCAGAGCGCCCTTAGCAAATTTCAGATTCCAGGATCTCATTGGATGGATCCATGACCTTTCGGAAAGCCAGCAAAACCTTGCTCTTCCGACAAGCTTTCGATGGGTAAAAAACTCGGGGCTATGTCTGTTTTTATTGTTGTTTTATTGTTGTTTTATTGTTTTTATTGTTATTTTAAAGCTAAGTGTATTGTTTTAATCTATTTCTGTAAACCACTCAGAGCCAAACTGGGAGTAGCGGTATACAAGTCTAATAAATAAATAAATAAATAAATAAATAAATAAATAAAGCTACAGTTACCCATTGCAGTAATTCTAAATTTGTTTCAAGCTACTTGTATCTTTCCTGCATCCCTTCTGAGAGCCAGCCAATACAGGGCACTAAGGCCTCTTTCACACAGCTGTATAAAATGCCACATTATCTGCTTTGAACTGAAATATATAGCAATGTGGACTCAAATAACCCAGTTCAAAGCAGATATTGTGGAATTTTCTGCCTTGATATTCTGGGTTATAGGTTGTGTGGAAGGGCCCTGGGTTATATGGCAGTGAGGACTCTGATAACCCAGTTCAAAGCAGATATTGTGGATTATCTGCCTTGATATTTTGGGTCATATAGCTGTGTGGAAGGGCCCTTAGTCAATTGTAGTTGAAAGAATCTATAAAACTGTCCACAGCACTTATTGAGAGCTAAGACAAAAATCACAGACACAGAAAACATATTAACCCCTTTCCTCTATGATACAGTCCTAATTAAAATCCATATCCTTCCCAGATGTTTCATGTTTGTTTATTGCTATTGTTGTATGCCTTCAACTTGTTTCCAATTTACGATGATCCTATGGCAAACATATCATGGGGCCCTTCCACACAGCCCTATATTCCAGAATATCAAGGCAGAAAATCCCACAGTATCTGCTTTGAACTGGGTTATCTGAGTTCACACTCAGATACTTTTGATTTTCTGCCTTGATATTCTGGGATATAGGGCTGTGTGGAAGGGCCCATGGAGTTTTCTTGGCACGATTTGCTCAGAGAGCGGTTGTCCTTTTCTGAGGCCAAGAGTGTATGTAATTTGCCTAGAGTCACCCAATGGGTTGTTATGGTTGAGAAGGGATTTGAACCCTGGTTTTCATATTTCGGCAGTGTGAACCTCTAATGAGGTTTGGGGAAAAATGGTTAGAACTCATCTCCTTGATTATGTCTCAATGATCAGTTATAAGTTTGTCCCACAAAACATACAGTGCTCTAACCTAAGGTGTAGCTATAGGCAGGAAAAGTGAAAACATTGCTCTTCCCATGAAATCATGCTCCAATCTTGAAATGCCCATTCTGGCAGAGAGTAAGACAATGAAAAGCATTCTCGTGTGGAAATCTTATACTTAGTGTATTTGCATTCCTTTTCCTAACTTTGCCTGCCTTGGCTATTTCTTTGGGTGTCTGTGGCCCCTTCTACACAGCTGTATAAAATCCAGATTATCTGCTTTGAACTGGATTATCTGGCAGTGTAGACTCAGATAATCCAATTCAAAGCAGCTAATGTAGATCATCTGCTTTAATATTCTGGATTATATGGCAGTGTAGAAGAGCCCCTAGCTGTATTTCTAAACTCCCCACTAGGGCTTTGAGCTCTTGCAATGTTAGAAATGTGGGGACTGAAGGAAAATGTCACTGACTGCAAAATATTTATTATTTATTTAGAGTAGGTCTTCTTAAACTTTTTCCACTCATCACCCCTTTCCACCGGAAAAAAATTATGTGACCTCAGGTATATAGTATATGAAATAGGTATAAACATCAAACATTTACTGAAAATAAATCAGCATGTGCAAGACATTCTCCTTTTTGTGAAGTACAGCTATAATAATAATAAATAATAAAACTTTATTTATACCCCGCCACCATCTCCCCAATGGGGACTCGGGGCGGCTAACATGGGGCCATGCCCAGAGCAATACAACATAATAAAATATAAAAACAACATATCATAGCACCATTTAAAATACAATAAATAATAATAAACAGAACATCAAGAAATCAAAAAACAATAAAGCAAGGGCAGGCCGCGTGAACACAGAGATAAAACCCGGAGTGAGAGGGACAGAGGAGTACTCCACTATGGGCAGGGACATTTGGAAGGGGTAATCTAGAGGATAGATGTTCGGAGGGGAGTAATACGGAGATATATAACAGAAATTACTCACCGAAAGCACAGCGGAAGAGCCATGTTTTCAATTCTTTCCTAAAAGCTAACAGAGTGGGAGCTTGCCTAATTTCAGTAGGTAGTGAGTTCCACAGTCGGGGGGCCACAGCAGAGAAGGCCCTCTCCCTTGTACTTACAAGGCGAGCCTGGGATATAGGCAATGGTGATAACAGGGCCTCCCCGGATGATCGCAAAGAAAGGGCAGGTTTATGGAATGAGATACAGTCACGGAGGTAGGTGGGTCCCAAACCGTTCAGGGCTTTATAGATGATGGTCTGCACCTTGAATTGGGACCGGAAGATGAACGGCAGCCAGTGGAGCTCCTTAAACAAGGGAGTGGATCTCTCCCTGTAATTTGCCCCTGTTATTAATCTGGCAGCCGAGCGTTGGACCAATTGTAATTTCCGGGCCGTCTTCAAGGGAAGCCCCATGTAGAGTGCATTACAGTAGTCCAGTCTAGAGGTAACTAAGGCATGGACCACCGTGGTCAAGTCAGACTTCACGAGGTATGGTCGCAGTTGGCGCACAAGTTTGAGTTGTGCAAAGGCCCTCCCGGCCACCGCCGACACCTGTGCTTCAAGCATCAGCGCTGAATCCAGGAGGACCCCCAAACTGCGGACCTGTAGTTTCAGGGGGAGTGCAACCCCGTCCAGCACAGGTTGCCACCCAATACCCCGATCTGCCGCGCGACTGACCAGGAGGGCCTCTGTCTTGTCAGGATTGATTCTCAGCTTGTTCCTCCTCATCCAGTCCGCCACAGCGGCCAGGCACTGGTTCAGCATCCGAGGGGCTTCCTTGGAATCAGATGGAAACGAGTAGTGGATTTGCGTGTCATCTGCGTAGAGATGGCAACGCCCTCCAAAACTCCGGATGACCTCTCCCAGCGGTTTCATGTAGATGTTAAATAGCATGGGGGATAAGATAGACCCCTGCGGAACCCCACAGGTCAATGGCCAGGGGTCCGAGCAGGTGTCCCCCAGCTTCACCATCTGGGAACGGCCCTCCAGGAAGGACTGGAGCCACTGAAAAACTGTGCCACCGAGCCCCATCCCAGAGAGCCTCCCCAGAAGGATACCATGGTCGATGGTATCGAAAGCCGCTGAGATATCCAGGAGAACCAGCAGAGTCACACTCCCCCTGTCCAGCTCCCTGCAGAGGTCATCCACCAAGGCGACCAAAGCCGTCTCGGTACTGTGCCCAGGCCTGAAGCCAGACTGCGAGTGGTCCAGAAAATCGGTGTCATCGAGAAACCCCTGGAGCTGCGTGGCAACCACCCGCTCCAGCACCTTGCCCAAGAATGGGAGGTTGGAGATTGGTCTGTAATTGTCACAAACCAATGGGTCTAACGAGGGTTTTTTTAGTAGCGGTTTAGTAGCTGAGGCATTTTCTGCAGAATCCACTGTAAACACTGCACGTTGGTGCTTACAGATTTGTGTAAATGGGTGGTGTTCAGAAGCCTTTTACTGTTGCCACTTTTTGTGAGCTGCACATTGAGCTAAGGGTGTCAGAATGTATAAATTACTCAGCATTTCTTTAAGTTCTAACATAATGTCTAAGGATTAACCAAAGGTTCTCTGTAATTGGGGAGTGGTAGCTGGTTGCTGAGACTGTTGCCTATAAGTTTATATTAAGCCTGTGTTGAGTTGATGAGGGTTGGAGGTTGAGTGTTGGTACATACTGTGTTAGTATTTGTACTATTTCTGCAACTTAAGAAAGAAAAGCCATTCAGTTGGAACCTGACCAGACCACTTCACTACAAGAAGGTATTTGACTCCCTAACAGGAGTGAAGAGTCCCTTCCGCTATACAACAATGAATTTCATTCTGATTTGAACCCCTGACAAAGCGGACCCCATTTGAGGTTGGGATTAACCGTTTAAGAAGCAGTGATTTAGAGGGCCAACACATGTATCCCCCTTCTCCAATGTTACACCCCCTCCCCAATTCCTTTCCAAATTCATACAACATTCTTTGGATATGAAGTATATTTCTCTGCATCCGTCTGGCCACGTTTTCCCCATTCAGAACCAGATACATGTGGGGCAAAACACTGCCCTCTTCTCCCCTAAGAGAAGAGTCCTGCAACCTAAGAATGGATAGAGAACTCATCCAGCTATAGATGGTCAGAATGCAGTACAGTAGAGTCTCACTTATCCAACATAAACGGGCCGGCAGAACGTTGGATAAGCAAATATGTTGGATAATAAGGAGGGATTAAGGGAAAGCCTATTAAACATCAAATTAGGTTATGCTTTTACAAATTAAGCACCAAAACATCATGTTATACCACAAATTTGACAGAAAAAGTAGTTCAATACACAGTAATGCTATGTAGAAATTACTGTATTTACAAACTTGGCACCAAAATATCATGATGTATTGAAAACATTGATTACAAAAAAGTGCTGGATAATCCAAAATGTTGGATAAGTGAGACTCCACTGTATTTCCAAAACATGTTGGTTTTGCCTGTGCTATGTAATTAGGATTTGCAATCTTTATCTGAAACCCAGCAAACTTCATCTTAAACCCTGATAATGTAGCATATGAATCTCAAATTGACTAGTTTGGATCAAGTCCTAAACCTACTAGATTGGTACAATTTATTTCTGGGAGCAGAACAGGCCAAGATGCTTTGGACCAGTGGTTCTCAACCTGTGGGTCCCCAGGTGTTTTGGCCTACAACTCCCAGAAACCCCAGCCAGTTTTCCAGCTGTTAGGATTTCTGGGAGTTGAAGGCCAAAAACATATGGGGACCCTGGGTTGAGAACCACTGCTTTGGACCAATGTGAAGAATCAGACAACCTAATGTCCCATTACACAACATACTGCTACTTCCAGTGAGGCTCCATGCTTAAAGGGGCAGCAAATTGGAGCATGCCATCGCATTAGCAACATGGGAGGCTTTCCATCTTGCCATGGAGCAATGGGGAGAAACCGGATGGTATACACTTCCCACTGTGGGATTGCCTTGCAGGTAAGCTGAGTGATGTGGGTAGTGGGGCAATGGGTTCCCCATGCCCCCACCCCCGAGTGCAGTCGCCAGATTTGCTACAATGCATGGCAATTTCGATGGCCAGTGTGAAGTCCATAAAATGTTTACTCAAGGGGTGCAATTATACTGAGTTACAACACACCGATGCAAAAGTGTGCATAGGATTGCTGCCTCAGTTACTCCACATCTGGTGATAACTCGTTTGGGTGAATGAGAGAGCAAACATCACAAACATAACATCTGCATCACACCATCATAGCTCAGATGGGAAGCTTGTGTGTGGAATCTCACACATTAAGTAGGTGTCAGTAAATGCTGATTAAGCACACTAGCAACCCCCCAGTATTATAGAGTCTTGCTTTTTAATTAAAAACTGAAGTGTCTTGATTAAAGCTTGATTCTTATCTATTACAATACTGTATCCTTCAATACTGTATTGAAGGCTACAGTCTTACACCCACTTACCTGAGACAAAACATAATACTATTCAGCAAGATAGACTTTGGGGTTATTCTGTAAATTGCCACGTAGCATTTCCCATACTAGGCCTATCAATTTCAAACATGAAGATAGCTCTTTTAAGACACTTGTTCTGGTCATAAACACAAAGTAGGTCACCTTTCATGAGCAGTCCAATTTTGTTTTTGAAACAGCACTTAGTTGCTAGGTCTAGGTCTATGGTTCAATTAGCACTAACAACCACAGAGAAAGAAAAAGAAAAAAACACCAAGCCACAATGGGCAATGAAAGGTTAAGGAGCTTGGAAGTCATGCTGTATACCTATTGTTGCTACAGAAGCACCTTGTTTCTGCTTTGAAGTCCTTTAGGTAGACTTGTTGCCTACTTTTTTACAAAGCCTGAAGGTCATGATTTAGGCACAGAACAAGCTGTTCAAAAGCACTGGAAAGCATTTGGCAGGAGAGCAGGGGAATTAAATTGCAGAATTTATTACAGATTGTTTTAAAATTGACATTCTTGGTAACATATCGGAACAGAAGAAACGATTAGAAGAAAATGGTGATGTTTTTAATATCAGTGCTGACTGTTCAATACATAAAACAGTATTTGCAGTACATATTTCTCAGTTCAAATTCGAGTTGCATTTCCGTCATATTATTAATAAGGATTTTTAAAAGTGTATCAAATAATATGTCCTAAAATAAATAATAACTTCTTCTGGTCCCACATGAGTCATCATTCTGAGCAAATCCCCAAATGCATACAATGCAGGGACATGATATAAATTCACACCTAAAGCATATACAAGTTATTCAGCGAGACTCTGAAACATGAACTGTTTTTTGCAGCTTACTTTTTGCAACTGAAGCTTCTTTACCCATGTGCAGATCCAAATTTACTCGGCCCTCTATATATGTCAACTCTTCATTCTTGGTATGGTAACAGAGGCCTCTTTATACTGTATAGAAATTCTATATTAAGTCAATTGCCTGCTAGAAAATATTCAGCTGCAAAGTGTCAAAATGCATGTTGTGAATGCAACAGCAAGACAGGTCTGTAATGATGAAAACAGTGCAGATTTTAGTACTAAACACTGTAGGAGGAACTGGCCTTAGGGCAGAGCCAGCTAGGTCATTGTCCCAATCTGTTTGAATAGTTTTTTGCTGAAGGACACCACCATTCTCCAAATCCCAAGTTTATGATGTACTAAAGACCCCTAAAGATAAGAATTTCCATATTCTCAAGACCCCTGGATATTTCCCTTTGATTTTGTAAGCTCCCTTGAGTCCCAGTGTAGGGGAAATATGGGGTATAAATAAAGTCTCTCTCTCTCACACACACACACACACACACACACACACATATATATATATATATATCTGAAAGGTCTTGGGGTTTCTTTCTAAACCTCCACATACTTAATCCTGGTCCAATTACAGTTTTCCTACTTAGGTGGCCATCATGACGGGGAGAAACATAGTTTACTCTCAGAGATGTGGTAGTAAAAGTGGGGTCTAGTGAGTTTTATTCAACCCCACATTATGTCAATATCACATAGAATATTCTATTTCATTTATCTCAGGCTGGATCTACACTCTCATATAATCCAGTTTCAGAATGCAAATTAACTACTTTGAACAGGATTATATAAATCTACACTGCCATATAATCTAGTTCAATGCAGTTAATCTGTATTCAGAAACTGGATTATATGGGAGTGTAGATGGGGCCTCAGTCAAATTAATGAGAATTATCCTCTCTCCTCTAAATCTATTTAAGCCAGTGGTTCCCAACCTTTTTTTGACCAGGGCCCACTTGAACAGGGACCATTTTGACCAGGGACCACTCTCCAACATTAGTACCAAAGATGTTATGAATCATGTTTTGGTCAACTTTAGATTTGGTTTGCTTATTTGGGGTACTGATTCAGAAAATTACATTGGATAGACCACATCAGCTCTAGTTTCTGAACCAGAACATATGCCATGCAGTAGTCGCCAACTGCTTGCCCACAAAAAAACATATTTAATAATCTAGAGCTGATGTTGTCTATACAAAGCAATGGTCAGCTCTGTGGAAACAAGCAGAAATAAAATTAATAAAATAAATAAATAAAGAGGAAAGAGGTTTGTGGACCAGATTTTTGTTCTCTTGGCCCACAGATTGAGAACTACTGATCTAAGCAGTAGTACGGACTATATAAGAAACAACTATGGGATCTAGAGCAACTAAACAGGCATATATATTTGTGATCAAGAGCTCATCCAGCTACAGATGGTCAGAATGCAGTATTTCCAAACCATGTCCATTTTGCCTGTACTAATTAGAACTTGCAATCTTTATCAGAAACCCAACAATCTTCATTTTAAACCCTGATAATGAAGTATATGGATCTCAAATTGACTGGCTTGGACCAGGTCCTAACCCTACCAAATTACTACAATTCGGTTCCAGAAATGGAACAACATAGTCCAGGCTGCTTTAGAGCACTTTCAGACATGACTTAAACCCCCACCAAAGTGGGTTTTAAAAACCCACTTTGACGTGGGTTTAATTCCTCATAAATCCCTCATAAGTTGTATGATGCATACAGTGGAGGTGGGCTCAGCTCATGAAATCCAGTCATCACTCTTACCAGCATTCTCCAGTCACACTGCTGTTAAGGAGATTTTGTTTTGAAATCACTGAAGTGATATAGGCAATGTGTTCTTGCAGTTCTTCATTCTACTTTAACCATGGATTGTAAAAGTGCTAAGATAAAATCTAGAAACAAGGAATACTTTTATTGGCCAACCAAACTGTACAAACACATCATGCAAGCTCTCAAAACTACATTGGCTCTTTCAACAGACCCAAAAATGTTTATAATTTCAAATAAAAGTCTCTGATTTTAAAGAAGAAGATAAATGACAGTGTTGAGGTCTACATTATATATCAGATGTTGTCTCTACAGTACTTCATTTGGTATGGAGGAATCACAACGCAGAAGGGACTACTCCCCTCTTGGCCATGTTTGTGCTTTTATTCTCTTCGCTGCTCCAAATGTCACTCATCATTCATGCTGTTTTAAAGGTGTTAGATGGAAGGCAGACTATATGAGGTACCATAGAAAAAACAGCACATTGTTTCAGTTTATTTTGGAGGTGAGAGAAGATCCCAGGGTTGCTATCTACCTTCACTGTAGATAGCAAATGAGACAGAGTAAACAGCATTACCAAAGTAGAATCTTGTTGCAACAACTTAAGTACCAGACTTAAATGGTTTTGGTCAGAACATAAGTAGATGAAAAATCAAAACTGGACAGTCAACCACTTTAGACAGAAAAAGTATGTGGCAGAAGTGACAGAATCTCATCCATTGAAATTTTTGGTAGAATAAAGTAAAAACACCATGTCTCAGGTACACTTCCATCATTTTCATTATTATTGTCATTATATATCTTAATTAAATTTTAGCAAACAACTAACCAATGCACTAGGGCAGTGGTTCTCAGCCTGTGGGTCCCCAGATGTTTTGACCTTCAACTCCCAGAAATCCTAACAGCTGGCAAAATGGCTGGGATTTCTGGGAGTTGTAGGCCAAAACACCTGAGAACCCACAGGTTGAGAACTACTGGACTAGAGCATTGCCAAGGGAAGAAGGGGTTGAAATAAACTGCTTAGACTAAAAACTCAATGATAATTCTTAAAATTACTTTTGCTTTTTTGAAAAACAACAAATTTTACAAATTCCCAGGGTGTTTAAATTTTGCTGTAGTAAATTATTCCCTCTTTACAGTCTACCATGCCTATGTATTTTATGAGGATATAACCTTCTTTGATTTCTCAATGTACAGGAAGGAAGGACTGGTGAGGTAGATTCTTCCATACATATTTGGGTAGAGATTGGAACAGACCGAGTCTAAATCAATCTGGACCACATCAGGCACATATCTGAAATGCCAAATCCAGCTCCAAACTGAAAGGGAGTGCACAGACCTAACAATGTACAGGATGCCACATCAAGGTTTCTTTTGAATATACATGTTTGAACATACATGTCTATAGTTATTGCATCTCAAAGTATTTTAAAACTCATCCATATGTGCATTTTAGTACATTTTTGAGCAAGGAAATGCATTGTGGAATTTAGAGCAGTGTGAAATCTGAAGAACAGCCTTCATTTTGCTTCAGGGGTACAGATCAGGTCAGTTCATATTGGACTTTACAAAGAACAAATTCCAAAAGCACCTCTGCATCCAACAGTCCCCTGAAGCTGCAAGTTGTATGTGCAGTTTTGTAGTAGTGGGCAAGCTGCTATAAAGGTGCTTGGCATTACTGATATCTTCCTTTATGAACCTTACATAGTTTACAAGAAACCCTGGTGTTCTGTGGATCATAATACAAAAGCCACTGGTATAAGGATTAGAAACTTAACTAATGTATGTCATGGAATTCTGTAAAATAAACAAGATAGTGGGATAGGAGAAGGAATATTATTCTGCCTGTGACATTTTTTGAAGTGAGCCTCTGTCAATAAGATTCCTTTATAGAATATGCATCCTCACTCAGCTGATTATTAGCCTTCAAGGCTTACATCAGGGTATTAAGGCATACATTTCTGAACTAAAAGGGACCACACCCATAAACCCATAAGCCAGGGCAGCCACTTGTCAGAAGAAGAATAGAGTTGCAACTGAAGCTATAAATAACTTCCCATGTAAAGGTTTGTGCGTTGGGATTGGACTTCCACCCTCCTAGACAATGGGGCCGTTGTGGTTGACAATGAATGCTGGACCTGCCCCAAAATGTTGTGATCACAGGCTCGCTTTGAACCTGTTTCTTTTTCTGAAGTCACAGATGCACCATCTGAAAGTTCTATGTCTTTTTAGCCATCCAGAGATATATTTTCTCAGCATTTCTAAAACCAGATATGTGTGAACACCCGGAAGAGGGAAAATACTGATCAATTTTCATGACAATACTGACATTGTCATCGCCATGCTTGACATTGAGTTAAGATAGCACCGTAATTCCTATGATACACCATTACTGCAATGACATTTTGAAAGGATTTGATCTTGACAGTTCTGTTGGCCAAGGGGAGCCTTAATAATGCGTTAGCACATCAATAATGAGTTATTAAGCCTCACCCACCTCACCATGATTGCCTTCTGGTGAAGTTGGGATTAGATTCCCTGTGTTTTCTTTTTTTTTCTACCTGAGATATTAAATGGAGACAGAAATATTTGGGAATACAGTAGAGTCTCACTTATCCAAGCCTCGCTTATCCAAGCCTCTGGATAATCCAAGCCATTTTTATAGTCAATGTTTTCAATATATTGTGATATTTTGGTGCTAAATTCATAAATACAGTAATTACAAAATAACATTACTGCATATTGAACTACTTTTTCTGTCAAATTTGTTGTATAACATGATGTTTTGGTGCTTAATTTGTAAAATCATAACCTAATTTGATGTTTAATAGGCTTTTCCTTAATCCCTCCTTATTATCCAGGATATTCGCTTATCCAAGCTTCTGCCAGCCCATTTAGCTTGGATAAGTGAGACTCTACTGTAGTTGAAAAATTTGGCCAATCAAATGAGATAAATGGCTAGTCTAGTATCTACTATGTCTTCAAGTTGAACATTCTTTATTCGGAGTAATTTTTGAAATGTTAGCAAGATGTATAGAGTTTAAAAAACATAGCATTTGCTTTAGATATCACTTATGGCAAGAAGCAACTTGTTTCTGTTTTGTGCCTTCAAGTGTGAATTCATAATCAAATGATTTATATAATTCCTTTCCAGTTCCATGCCAAAGTGGATGGTGAGGGTTGCCATTCAAAATGGGAAAGACCATGTTATTTAAAGTATTTTTTAAAATAACATTTAAAAGTTATGCAGAATTTGAGTTTCAGAGCCCACAGTTGGCATGAAAGGGGGGAAAAGGAACCTGAGAATAAAAGAAGTGAGATGTAGTGGTCTGAATGTTGGTCTACAACTCCAGAGACCAAGGATCAACTGCTCAATTGGCCTTGGGTGATAAAAACCCCATGATAGGGCCATCCTAAGTTGGAAACCACTTAAAAGCACACAACACAACAACTAACATTATCTTTTGGACAATCACATTGATCTGAATAATAGCCTCCATTGCAACCACTCACATTTCATAAGACTTTAGGCATTAGCCTGCTAATTATGTCATTGTTTTATTTCTCTCATACAGTAGTAACCTGAGAAATATCACATGGGAATTCAGCTTCACCAAATTCTGGCCAAAGAAACAAAGGAACTACAGGCAGTCCCCGAGTTATAAACATCCAACTTACAAATGATTCATAGTTACAAATGGGGTGAAGAAATTGTTATATGAATTGTAGAGATGGTTTTTTGTAACAAAAAGAATAGAAATGTAATTTTAAAATTATTTTAAAAGACAAACAAATTGTGTGAGACAACAGGAAGTAAGAGTGATCTACCCCTTGGAAGGGAAATTCACTCCTGATAGCATTATCATGGGGGAAAGGTGTCTCCACTGAAACTTGACCATCAATCCTTGATTCCATAACATGCCAAATTTTTCAAAATCCAATTTTCTCAGGGACAGAAAGTGAGGTGAAATCTTCTGATCGGGGCACAGGCCCTCTAACTTCAGTGAATCTTGTATAGCAGCTTCTTACCACCACCATCAAGGTAGTATCCTGCACATGTTTTGGTCTACACTTCTGTTGTCCTTGGTTTACAAATGAAACCATTTTTTCCCCAAATGTTCCATATATTCCTCACATGTCAGATATTTCACATAATTCATATTCTCTCATCCTAACAGGAAGCAATAGCAAACCTCCTTTGAACAATTATTTCCAAGGAAACTCTTTGAAAATGGTGCCAGAAATCAGAGTCGAATTCGGTGCATGTAACAACACCAAATCTCAGCTTAGGATAACCATTCTCTTAAGGAAAAAAATGCAAGATTTGGAAACAGCAGTTTTTTTGCCATGGATTCTCTACCCGGCCTCATTACTCTCTCCAAAAGATTTAGGGTATAGTTTTAAATGTGTTTACCTCCAAATAAATTCATCAGGACATATTTCTCTGTTGTTAGGAATATTTGACTAATTAATTGGTTAAAATGGTGCAGTCCATTGAATGATCAGTCATATGACTGTTCTGTTTGCATTATAGAGTTACAACATGCAAAGGAGCAGTGAGGCTAGACTCATTTATCAGTATTTGCAACAACAAAAAATTCCACTCAGACAGACCTGCCATAGATTCCTGTTGTTAAGGACTGGAATGTTTTCTGTCTGTACCATTCTTGATTACATTGACCATCTGCATGCCTTTGCCTCATTCAAACGTCAGGTATTCTTAGTTGTGTTGAGAAATGTACTCAAGTGCTTCATCATAGCCAGTTGTTGCAGTTCTTGCCCAGGAAACTATTTTATTTTCTAAAAAAGAATGAAGACATAGCATCACATCACAAGGAAATCTTGGGGATGTTTACTAGCCGCTCTTTTAGAAAAAGAAAAAGTATAAATATACTCTTTAAAATTGTAATAGGACCAGCTCTACCTGCACATCATGAGATGTGAAGGTTTGATGAGTCCAAGGCTGGAGTTAAAATTGCTGGAAGGAACATTAACAACTTTAGATAGCAAGTGATACCACTCTGATGGCTGAAAGTGAGGAGGAGCTGAGGAGCCTTATAACCAAGGTGAAAGAAGAAAGTGCAAAAGCTGGGTTACAGTTAAACATCAAGAAAACCAAGATTATGGCAACCAGACTGATTGATAACTGGCAAATAGAGGGACAAAACGTGGAGGCAGTGACAGACTTTGTATTTCTAGGCACGAAGATTACTTCAGTCAGGAAATCAGAAGTCATTTACTTCTTGGGAGGAGAGCAATGACCAATCTTGATAAAATAGGGAAGAATAGAGACATCACAATAGCAATGAAGGTCCACATAGTTAAAGCAATGGTATTCCCCATAGTAACCTATGGATGCAAGAGCTGGACCATAAGGAAGGCTGAGCAAAGGAAGGTAGACGCTTTTGAACTGTGGTGCTGAAGGAAAATTCAGAGAGGGACTTGGACCGCAAGAAGATCCAACCGGTCCATACTCCAGGAAATAATGCCTGGCTGCTCAATGAAGGGAAGGATATTAGAGGCAAAGATGAAGAACTTTGGTCACTTAATGAGAAGACAGGAAGGCTTGAAGAAGAGAATGATGCTGGGGAAAATGGAAGGAAAAAGGAAGAGGGGCCGACCAAGGGCAAGATGGATGGATGGTGTCCTTGAAGAGACTGGCTTGACCTTGAAGGAGCTGGGGGCGGCCATGGCCGACAGGGAGCTCTGGCGTGGACTGGTCCATGAGTTCGCAAAGAGCCAGAAGCAACTGAACAAATAAACAACAAACCTACAGTATAATCAATGTACTGAGACAAAGAGCACAGGTTGAGTATCCCTTAACCAAAATACTTAGAACCAAAACTTTTGGGTTTTGAAATGCCTACATATGTAATGAGATATCTTAGCAAGGAGATCCAAGAAAATTCACTTATGTTTTATATATGCCTTATACACATAGCCTGAAGGTACTTTATACAATATTTTAATATTTTTGTGCATGAAACAAAGTTTACATAAATTGAACGATCAGAGAGCAAAAGTGTCAGTATCTTGGGCCACCCATGTAGACAACTTTAGCTTTCAGAATTCCTGATAAAGGATGCTCAACCTGAATCAAGCTGTGTTGGATAAATTTCAAAGTTCAGCAGTGGCAAAAAAAAAATACCTTCTGATTTTTATAGATATCATTGAAAAGTTGTCAGACTATTACTCATATCAGCCCTCACCTTTGGCTAGTCTGACAAGGGCTGAAAGGACTGCAGTAAAAAAAAAAGAGCTCTAGAGTCACAGAATACAAAGAGTAAAATGGAAAGAATATTAGACAGAAAGAAAATTTTTATATCTTTGCAACCAAGAAGCCTGAATGTCGTCCATCAGCTATGTAGAACACCATAGGCAATGATATTTTTGTACTTTATCCATCCTGCAGGATAGATTAGTATATTGTTATCCCCACTGCAAATGAGGCATTAAAGACTAGCAGAAGGGGTGTTGATTTACCTTTCCTCAATTAATTAGTCATAGAATCACAGAGCTGGATGAGACCACTTGGGCCATCCAGTCCAACCCCCTGCCCTGCAGGTAAAGCGCACTCATAGTACCCCTGATAGATGACCATCCAGCCCCTGCTTAAAAGCTTTCAAGGAAAGAGCTTCCATTACATTCAGAGGCAGTGAGTTCACTGTTGAACACTACAGCTCTTACAATCAAGAAGTTCTACCTGATGTTCAAGTGGAATCTCCTTTCCTGTAATTTGAACCCATTGCTCCGAGTTGTAGTCTCCAGGGCAGCAGAAAATATGTCTGCTCCCTCTTCCTTAAGACATACCAAATATTTAAACATGGCTATCATGTCTCTTCTCAACCTTCTCTTCTGTAAGCTAAACATACCCAGCTCTTGAAGCTGCTCCTCATAGGGCATTGTTTCCAGACTTTTGATCATTTTCTATGGACAGCTTCCAGCTTGTCAATATTGCTCTTGTGAATTATGGTACCTAGAATTGGAAATAGTATTCCAGGGGAGATCTACAAAGGCACCATGATTTCCCTTGATCTAGACCAGGCATGGGCAAACTTTGCCCCCCCCCCCCGGGTGTTTTGAAGTCCAAAACACTTGGAGAGCTAAAGTTTACCCATGCCTGATCTAGATTCTAAACTCCTTTTGATGCAGCCCAAAATCCCATTGGCTTTTTTAGCTGCTGCATCACATTGTTGGCTCCTGACAGTAGACTCATATAATTCAGTTCAAAGCAGATAATGTGGATTATCTACTTTGACAATCTGAATTATATGGCAGTGTGGAAGGGGCCTAAGACTCCAAGAGCCAGGCATCGCCCATCCTGTATCTTTGCATTTCATTTTTTCTGCCAAAGTATAGTATCTTACTTTTTTTTCTTGCCCCCTTCCACACAGCTGTGTAATATCCCATATTACCCACTTTGAACTGGGTTATATGGCAGTGGGGACTCAGATAACTCAGTTCAAAGCAGATAATGGGGATTATCTGCCTTGATATTCTGGGTTATATGGCTGTGTGGAAGGGCCCAAAGGTGAAATTAGTTTTATTAATTTTGGCCCAACTCTCTAATTTGTTAAGGCCTGTTAAGATGTAAAGGTAAATGTTGGGTTATCTAAGCAATCATGCATGCATTTTCAATGTGGGATGGTTTATGTAGTTAGTTATATTTGTTGCTTAGTAACCTGAGCCAAGCTGCATTCCAGAGTTGAAGCCACCATTTAGGGGTTTTTGCATATGAAATGGGAAATGGGAGTATCCTTTCTGGGGACACACAGGAAGTGATGTACAGATGCCTCTTCCTCTTCACTCCTGACCATGCCATGCTGATGTTCCTGTTTGTTAAGAGATATGTAGTATCCTGAACTGTTTTTTCTTTTGGAACTAAGATGTTTTTGCCTGTATGACCATCATCATACAAGATTGTGAGTAAACATATTTTTGCTATTTTAATTTGATGTCTCTGATGTTTATTTTATGCACATGACCTTTTAAAGGGAAAGGGAGGGTGGATATTTTGTCTTATTGTTTATTTTCTTTTTACCTCTGCTCACATAAACCCCTAGTCTTCTGCGTTTTACTGCTCTGCACCAATATTTAACCATATTGGAATCATAATTTTAACAGGTTATGAATATATATATTTCTATTAGGTTATGAAAATATATTCCTATTAGTAAAGGTTTCCCCTTGATGTTAAATCTAGTTGTGTCTGACTCTGGGGGTTGGTGCTCATCTCCATTTCTAAGACAACGAGCTGATGTTGTCCGTAAAAACCTCCAAGTTCATGTGGCCGGCATGACTGCATGGAGAGCCGTTACCTTCCAGCAGAAGCGGTACCTATTGTTCTACTCACATTTTCATGTTTTCACACTGCTAGGTTGACAGAACCTGGGGCTAACAGCAGGAGCTCACCCCATTCCCCAGATTTGAACCGCTGATCTTTCAGTTAGCAAGTTCAGCAGCTCAGTGGTTTAACCCACTGTGCCACTGGCTTTGGCCACCTAAAGGCCAAACTACATATTTCCTTGATGCCTGGGATATTTCTTGGTTTAATTTCTTTAAAAGCAGCTGAATTGGGGACAGTCAAGATTGGTTAAACCCTTGTGCCAGCTGAACTGCTGACCTGGAAGTTGGGTTGCTGACCTAAAGGTTGCTGGTTCGAATCCAAGATACAGGGTGAGCTTCCATCTGTCAGCTCTAGCTTGTGGGGACATGAGAGAAGCCTCCCAGCTAACACATCTGGCGTCCCCTGGGCAACGTCTCTGTAGATGACCATTTCTCTCACACCAGAAGTGACTTGCAGTATGTTCTCAAGTTGCTTCTGACATGAAAAAAATCATAAATTAAATCAAAGAGTAAAATTCCCTCAAAAACTAGACGCTATGTAGGAAATTGGGAAACATATTTGAATTAGCATAAAATGATCCAAAGTATCTATAGCAGCGACTATATCTATATCTTGATTAAACAAATCAGGGTTAGAGTCAGGGTTCCATGGAAAATAAATGTCTTCTGAAGGGTTCCATGACCCAAAAAGGTTTGGGAAACTGGATTTACATTCTCATAACTGCTGTGGAATTATGTTTACAGTCAGTGACCGAACATGACCCAAAAGCCTATTTTGCAGCCTGGCATTGCCCCAGCTGAATGGGTTCCAAGCGGCTGTATGTTGGGGCACTGGGGCATGACAAATACAACACTCTAACAATCATTGGGCACATTGAGACAAGCACTGGCAGAAGCTAGTTCCCCAGTGATCTCTTTAGCTGCCTGGCCTTAATACACCCCAAAATGGTCTCAATATGCCCCTATATCATTTACCAGTGCCCCAATCTGCAGTGCCTCTGAACCCTTTTGGTTAGGACAGGGGAGTCAAACTCAACAAGGGCTATATCAGCCTTATGGTTGCTTTCAAAGGGCTGTTGAATCCATTGACAGAGAATCTGTAGATACAGAGGGCCAACTATAATGGGTTTACATAGTGGTCGGTGCTCTTTAGTTTTTACCCAGTTTGGGTCCCCATATGTTATTGAACAACAACTCCCATCACTTTCGATCATCCACCATGCAGACTGGGGATAACGGGCATTGCCACCTAACAATACATGTGGATCTGAGGTTGGGGAAAGGTTCAAGGACATTTTAAAGTCAGGCCTTGTATCTCAATTGTATAATCCTGACTAAACAGAACAAACAGCCTTTGAGATGTTACAGTATCACAACTCCCATCAGCTCTAGTCATGATGTCTAATTATGGAGTGTCACATAAAGTGGCATGGCGATCTGGATTTGACACATGTGGGTTAGGGACTTCCAGACTACAAAGGTAACTTTTTTGAGGGCTAGCATCATCAGACATAACTAAGACTCCTAATGGTAGTTACTTCTGATGATATAGGCAAATGTTTTTAAAAATCTGTGTTGAAGCAGTTCAGATTGTGCAACTAGAAAACTGAACTGTGTAAATTACATAAATTTGCATTGCTGTTGTGGTTTGCTTGTTGTTGGTATGTTGATATTATTGGCCTGAAATAACTTTGGTATAGTACAGGTAAAGGTTTCCCCTTGACATTAAGTCTAGTCATGTCCGACTCTGGGTGGTGGTGCTCATTTCCATTTCTAAGCCGAAGAGCCAGCGTTGTCCGTAGACACCTCCAAGGTCATGTGGCTGGCATGATTGCATGGAGCGCCGTTACCTTCCCACCAGAGTGGTACCTATTGATCTACTCACATTTGCATGTTTTTGAACTGCTAGGTTGGCAGAAGCTGGGGCTAACAGCAGGAGTTCACCCCGCTCACCTGATTCGAACCACCAACCTTTCAATCAGCAAGTTCAGCAGCTCTGCAGTTTATCCTGCTGCACCACCTTGGTATGGTCAGGTGTAAAATTACTGAATAAATAATAAAATCAATGCTACTTTGCAAAGCAAGTTTACTTTGCTTTTTCTAATCAAGGTGGGTAAAAGGGGAACCATAGAAGAAAATGTCCCACTTGGTAAAACCTCTCTTGGTCTTTAGCATCAGTAGGCATGGGCTATACAGGTTAAGACATATATTACAAGCATAATGATTGAATTGCTGCTTTAAAGATATCTTGGATCCCATTCTTGTAGAAAGACATGAGAATAAACATTTTAAAATAAATTAAATTCCCACGCCTATACATTGCTACTCATAAGTAAGCCCAATCAGGTTTAATAGTACATGGTCCTTTTAAAATGAGAATAGCATTGCTTCTTAAAATAAATTAAAACATCCCTCACATTCTCAGGAAGCTTAATTCTGACTCAAGTCATGCCAGTGGCAGGATGGAGCTGAAACCATCATTTCAATGACCAAAGTTGAATATCTGGTTATTAACATTACAAGGTGAGGGTAGTTTTTATATCATTAGAAAAGCAGAATGGCTTCCTTCCAATATTGCTTATGTCTTTTCTCCTAGCACTACAGTCTTTTATAACTTATAATGGGTTATATCCAGCTTAATCAGATTTAAATCTTTACCTTATTAAAATCTTGTTCTCCTGATTGTATTTCTTAACCAAAATTTTCAAATTCTATGTTTACATTGGCTGCATTTTAAATGCAAAGTCCTATGTAACTATATATGTTCCAATAAATTCACTGAATTCATTTTTTGCCTACTGTTTTGAAAATAAGCATTATTAATTACTTGCAAAGACCTACAGTCTGATTTGTTCCTTCAGATCTGGTGCTAAAAGAAATGACTGTGAACTAGCTCATCTTCCTCAGGTGATAGAAATTCAGCAGCTTTCCTAAAACTGGTGTACTTCCTAGAGGAGGTGAGGATGTTATCTAGCATAGTTAGGGTTTATCTCTGGAGCAGAGGCGAGTCAAGGAGTTGAAGGTATTTTATGAAAATTATTTACAATCTGTAAACTGTAAACTACTGTAATTAGTTACTGTTAGTAACAAGAAGTAGCCCCGGGTGGCACAATGGGCCAGCAGACTGCTGACTTGAAGGTTGGGTTGCTGACCTAAAGGTTGCTGGTTTGATTCCAACCTGGGGAGAGCGTGGATGAGCTCCCTCTGTCAGCTCCAGCTCCATGCAGGGACATAAGAGAAGCCTCCCACAAGGATGGTAAAAACAGCAAAACATCTGAGCATCCCCTGGGCAACGTCCTTGCAGACAGCCAATTCTCTCACACCAGAAGCGACTTATAGTTTCTCAAGTTGCTCCTGACACAAAAAAGGTAACAAGAAAATGGACCATGGTTGTGATCGATCCACTTGCATTTCATATGTATTTGGGAGAATGTGTGTGCAATCATTTTGGGACTGCAGTGATCTATACACTTCTTCCTCCCTGGAGTCTCTCATAGTGGGAGCTACACAATTCATTCCCAGTAGCGAGGCTGGAAAATTCCTCCCTTCACTACATTAGGTAGAGGGGAAAAGGTTTTCCATAAACCAAAATGATTATTTCCAAATATACTACTGTTTATCACGTGAATAAGTGACAGCAATTTAATTTAATAGGAGAAAATAATTCATTAACATCTGTCTACAGCATGTGATACCACACTGAATCATTGGGTGACAGATGTTAACTTCTTCTGAGATAAGAGAGTAAGGACAAGGGTCAAGTAGAAGGGTCTCCTGAAGGCAGAGGACCTTTAGATTTTGCTTAAAATCTTACTGTACATTTCGAATGTGGATCAAGGATCAGGCTATCTAAGGCCCCTTCTACACTGCCACATAAAATGCAGAATATCTGCTTTGAACTGGATTATATGACAGTGTAGACTCATATAATCCAGTTCAAAGCAGATAATGTGGATTATCTACTTTGATAATCTGGATTTTATGGCAGTGTAGAAGGGCCCTTAACTTCATCAGAAGTGGTGCCAGGGAAGATGCAGCTTCCATTTGAAAATGAATACATTAGTCCTCAAAGAAGTAGCCCCACTAGAAGGAAGAGAGAGTGTGTATGTGTGTGTGTGGGGGGGGGGGGGGGGAGAGAGACGGGACTCATCTCTATTTTAGCTTACATATTTGTGGATAATCATGCTAAAATAGAAATCAGTTTTAGATGGGCTGTGGATATATTTCCCTCCCTCCCCTATTTCCTTTGCATTCACCCTCAAATGTGAATTATGATTTTCCTTTATCAGTGCCTTTCTTTCTTTGCTGAATGGTGCATCTAGGGGAGAATTTCCTGAGTTGAGAGGAAATTGTAAGGGTTCCCATATGACCAGACTAAATCCAGGTCTAGACATTGTACCCAATACATGTTAGAATCATTCATTGGCTGACATAGTAAGATTTTAATTGATCCCCTACTTCTCGCTAGTTGTCCAGGTCCTCCATTCAGACATCAAGAGATGCAACTGGCAATGGCCAGATGCTCACATGGCCTGCAGGTAGCAGTGGTGGCAACACAGAGGATGAAGTGATATCCCGATGAAGCTGATTCAGTCCCAACCCAGCTGCATACTCTGGACATTGGTCTTAGATTCAACATGGACGTGCTGGATACAGGGATGCTCTGGGGCAGAAATATACTGGAGTAATCTACACAGTGTAGACACAGCTTCAAAAAGAAAAATAATAAGAAAGAGAAGAAATGGGGAAAGGCACTGGGTGGGAGCACCAGGTTTCTAATTAAGACAAAATTAGTACAAAACTGGGGTGAAAGAAGAAACCACAAGAAAGAAAATAAAGGGTGATATTGCCATAACTGGTTTTGAACCCAGGTAAAGTGTGTATTTCTACTAGTCTGAAATAAATACATACTACTTGAATGACACCAATATCACAAAAAATTTATGTTGGATCTTCAGCGTATGCTGCTGTCTGATGTATCATGTAGCATAATTTGGCACAAATTGTGATGGTTCCATTATAGTAGTACGTCGTAGTAGTAGTTATGTGCATTCCCCAGGAGAATACAGTGATGTTGAAGGGACTGTGAGCAAAGAATTGAACTTTGCAATGCATCCTAAAGAAATGATCCTGCATGCTGGGAGGCAGAGAAATCAGCACCCAAAATGCCATTTTCAGAAGCAGCCTCATCTTGCACATAATACAAAAGGCTGCCCTTTGGTGAAAAAAAGTTTCTGTGCACATATCTTCTTGCTCAAACGTGTATCCGGACATATATTGGCCTTATGATGTATTTTCATAGCATCCAATGCAACCC
Source organism: Anolis carolinensis (assembly GCF_035594765.1). NCBI lineage: Eukaryota > Metazoa > Chordata > Lepidosauria > Squamata > Anolidae > Anolis > Anolis carolinensis. Next base: position 140,223,674 of record NC_085844.1, read on the forward strand.
CTATCCATTCTAAACCAGAATGGGATGCGTGTTTAAGCATCTTGTGTTCATTTTGAGAAACCCATGCATTGTTGCACATGATGGTTTCAGATTCAGGAGGAATATACCGACATTTTTCCAAGCATTTTAGAGGAACTTTCTTCTTTCTCCCTTCCCCCTTAAAGGAAGAGACTATCTCTGTGGGGGGAGCTGACAGAAAGAGAGGATAACTAGAGATAAACAGGTGCTTTCTTCTTTTTAGAGGCACGTGAGGTCAGCTCTTAAGACACAGCAGAGACAATAGGAGTCCTTTTGCCTTTCAGACTTTCCTCCTGACCACCCAGTAGAGGGAAAATACCCAATGTTTTGTCAGTTCTTGTACTGGAAAAAGCTGTGCGTACCCTTCGAGCTTCCTATGATCCTGTTCCTTGACTGAGTATATTCCATATGCTATCACTAAATTAAATTCTCTTAGATTTTTGTGAAATTTCTTTCTACCTCAGACAAAACTTTCACAAAATTATTACAATTTAAATCTGTAGAGTGTGGGATATTCTTTAAAAAGATAAATAAATCTGGATCAGCAGGCAAGTATCTGTCTCATTTGTAACACTGTGAAGTCCTATAAACCACTGATAGTATATAAATTATAACAACAAAATATATGATTTAAAAGTCAGTGGTTTGTAAATATTTTAATGGCTTCTTTCAAACAAAATTAAAATAACTACAAATGCCTCCTATATTGGTTTGCTTTAAAGGCAATGTTCACCAAGTTGATTCTGCATCATGGATAACAATTAGCACAAAGGATTTCTTTGTGCTAATTATTTCAGCTGCCTATCAAACCTTTCAGATGCATGCAAGTATATTTTCTGGGAATAAAACATATTGCATCACTGTGCCGATTTCTTAACCAGAAAGTTTGAATGTTCTATAATCAAAAGCTCCTAACATTTTGTACGAATCTGAACAGAAATCATATTCTCAATGAACTGGAACCAGGATAGAATGTTAATACAAAATGCAAACATTTTTTAACTGACAGAGTAGACAGAGCAAAAACAGGCCAATATATGCCTATAGTGAAAGTCACATGAATTTAAACGGTCAGATTTTCCCCACTGGGTGGCAGAAGGCGGGATATTTTACCAGATTGCTTGTTCAATGCATATTGTGCGAGAATTTTGCCATATCGCACCACTGTGACAGTTTTATAAATAGCTGCATGTATGTCTTTTCAAGACATCAGAAAAACACAAATCTAAATATACCACTGAAAAACTGACTACACTACATGCACAATGTTTAGCTACAATAACATGTTTACTTTTCGAATACCAAAATGGACCTTCAATTGAAGCAGATCTGTTTTTCTGCAAATCATACATTGTAAATATATGCACGTGAATGTAATGCCTGAGACTACATGCCCATATAGCCCGGTAAAATAGGTATGTGGTTTCATAATGTTCTGGGTATTTTATAGAGATCATGGATGAGTGACATTCATAAACTGAAAGAACTATTTGAGGCAGAAAACAGCCTGCCATTTTTCAGATCATGTCTGGTTGTTTAACCGGAGTGTTTAAACTAGTGATCATGTAAAATGATTTGTAAAAGTTAGCACATCAAATGTTCCTAAAAAGAACTATAAGCTTGCTTGAGTGTATGTGTGCATGCACACATATGTATATTTTCAACTGACATCATAAAGGAAGCTGGACGATAAAAAATATGCTACTTTATATTAACACCTGTTTCTAATCATTTTACGTAATATATAATTTTTACAGCATCCTTCTGGGTTCTACCTGAAAATAGTGCTGTTCAATTGTTCGATTCAGAAAAAATGTTTGTGCGGTTAACTGTTATAAAATTAATTTCATCTTATGGTGTTCCTATGAATAAGAGAACTCATACATACTTGAACGTTACTTTGAACCCTGTCCTACAGAACCTGGGAGACCACACCTTGCAATCCTGTGTCCATTTACATAGATGAAGAAGTTGGGAAGTTAGTAGACATGTGAACATCCAACAGAACAAACCTGTTCCAGTCCATTGTAAACATACTATAATTGGAAGATAGTATACACTATCAGTGGGGCTCAAGCTCTTTAACTTTGCCTGGATTTTCAGAAAGGATTTTCATTAGTCTGCTCTGTAGTGTTTTCCGTATCACAGTTTAATCATAAGAGATGGAGACTAGTGCAAATAAAGAGATGAAAGGTTGCAAATTTATTTATTTACTCCACAGAAAGTGACTCTAGGTTAGTAGTGTGGTTGGGGGAGATACTGGTATTTCTGCAATTATAAGACACACGTTTCCCCATATAATCATATCTAAAAACAGAGTGTGCCTTATAATTACAGATCTTAGAGAGAGAGAGAGAGAGAGAGGGCGCTCTTTTTCTGTTGGTGGTACTGAATTTAGTCTATATCATAGAATCGATAAGGTCTTACAATTGATGAAATACGGCACTATTATATCTATTGTTTTTTAGTGATACTGAAACTTCAGCAGAAAAATATATACTGTAAGTATGAAAGGAGACTTCTGTGAATAAATCCAGGCCTGAAGTTAGCTGAAATCTCTGCAGCTGTGCTCTTATCTGGATAGAGGAAGAAGAACAACAACAAAAGAAGCTAAGAAGCCTCCGTTGATGCATGGGAAAGCCATTGGCCGGCAATTGTGGCTGCCCTTCTGCTGAGCAAATAGTTCAAACTGTTCATTCCCATCTCCTATTCTCTCCATGGTACATTGTTTGTGTCCTTGCATTTCATTCTGCGAGGAAGATTGCTCTCTGGGCCTATAAGCAAACAGTCCAGAAAAAGAGCCAGCTAGCCTCCTCTTTTCCCTGGAGAACTAGCATTTTTAGTTCCAGCTCCAAGCTGTCAACGAGCTAGAGAGTATCCTGAATTAATTGCCTTAAGCTGGAGCAGTCAAAATGTGCCACCAAATGCCCAGAAGATGTTTATTAATAATGTTTCCCCTATTTGGTTTGCCAGGATGTATGAGAGAGATTTCTTTGTTGTTTTAATGTTTTTTTGTTCCAAGCTTTTTTTCCACACCCATTGCTCCCTTTTCTCTGCTTGAATGCCCCTCCTGACTATAGGTTACATTGGCTAAATGCAAAGCACTTATGGTGTATTAGGAACAGCTCACAAGGTATCACCACATGGAGGAGAAACACTTACACGTCTTGGGCTCCCAGCTGTCACTGTCCTCCTGTCAGAAATTCTGCACAAGAGCCTTGACTGTCGGAACAAAGTGATGGATGCAGAAGTTAGGAATAAGCAAGAGTATGTTTACACATAAATATCTTTGAAAACTAACCCCAAAATGCTGTGGAAATTACAAACAGAAAAAAGAGGAGACAAATGGTAAATGGGCTTGTGTTTAAACATTAAAGATTTTAAAATGCTCCCCAGTGTGGATGGCCCTCTTTAAGAGAATGAAATAATAAACCAATTTATATACCAATAGAGAGCTGAGATCCTGAGTGCCGTTGTGTAAATTTTCCCCCTTGACTTTTCATTATCTACCTGTGCAAAATCAATCTATATGTATGGGATCAACATACAATTGGAGAGATAAAAGGCAAAATAAAATGTGCTTTGCATATCCCTGAGATAAGAGGCACTGTTCCTCATTCCCCTTTGGTTTCTAGGCAGATGCATTTTATTCTTTTTTTAAAAAAAAACAGCTTGTAAATGTAAAGGGAAAAGACAGGACAGTGTGGCAAGTGTTTACCTCTTTGCCTGAAATATTGATTTTGTTAAATGAACTGTGGTTAATAAGTAACCAAGGAAATACCAGCTTAATTTTGCTTGAAATGTATCATAGTGAAGAAGAAAAGGTAGTATTTATCTTATTTTTATAGGATATATTGCATTTATTTGCAAGGGAAATGTATAAAATCACAACTAGGGACATAACACAATATTAAGAAGATCCATCAAATCATAAAAGGAAAAAATTATACACATATGAATATCGCTATACTGTGGCTGGATAGTATTCTCTGTTGAAAACACTGTAGGTAATGCAATGTTGCCAAAGGATTCAAAAATATTGTGTTCATACTCCTCAGTCATTTAATATAATTTTCACTTGGGCCAGTTGCATTGTAAATCAAGAGATGTGCATGTATTTATGAGCCACATTTGGATTTCTTCCCTAACGCTACATATGCTGATAATCTGATGTCCTGTTTTTGTAAGGTTGATGAATGAATGCTACTTTCTCATACCTACATGTGTAACACTTTGAGGCTGGTCATGTGGATCCTTCTGTCCCTAATACCAGCGTTTCTCAACCTGGGGGCCAGGTCCCCTGGAAGGGTCACCAAAGACCATTAGAAAACACATATTTCTTATGGTCTTAGGAACCCAAATCCCTGTTGGTCATAGGGGTTTAGTGTGGGAAGTTTGGCCCAATTCTATTGTTGGTGGTGTTGAAGGGGCTCTTTTATTGTAGGTGAACTCTAAATCCAAGCAACTACAACTCCAAATGTCAATGTTTATTTTCCCCAAACTCCACCAGTGTTCAAATTTGGGCAAATTCAGTATTTGTGCCAAAATTGGTCCAGATCCATCATTGTTTGAATTCCACAGTGCTCTCTTGATGTAGCTGAACTACAACTCCAAAACTCAAGGTCAATGCCCACCAAACCCTTCCAGTATTTTCTGTTGGTCATGGGAATTCTGTGTGCCAATTTTGGTTCAATTCCATCGTTGGTGGAGTTTGGAATGCTCTTTGATTGTAGGTTAAATATAAATCCCAGGAACTACAACTCCCAAATCAATCCCCCCAACCCCACCAGTATTCAAATTTGGGTGTATTTGTGCCAAATTTGATCGTGCATGTCAGATATTTACATTATGATTCATAACAACAGCAAAATTATGGTTATGAAATAGCAATGAAAATAATGTTATGGTTGGGGGTCACAACAACATGAGGAACTGTATTAAGGGGTCGCAGCATTAGGAAGGTTGAGAACCACTGCTAATACCATCTCTGACCCCACCAGAGCCCATACATGGGACCTCAATATTCCAGAGTATGCTCCAATGTCATAGGCTCTGGATATGGAGAAGCAACCTCTTCATCGTCACTAACATGTATGAATACAGGCAGAGTAGGTAAAGATAATCCTGCCCATGTTTTGAGATCCTCTGAGGCTCTTCTTTCTGTTTCATCACCTTCACAGATATATCTGGTGGAAACACAGGCCCTTTTTGAGGACTGTCCCCATAATCTGAAACTCTCTTCCTAGAGAAGTTAGATTGGAACTTTTCATTGCCATCCTTCTACAAGCAGAAGACTCCTATCTTCTTTGGGGCTGATTGTTCAGAGGCCTCCTGAAGTCAAGTGCAGGGATACGGTGCAGGGGACATCAAGTTTTATGCTGACTGCTCTTGATCACAAACGAAGGAGAAACAGTCTACTAGAGACAAGCTACTTCATCTTTTATATATAAAGAAGAGCAACCGGAAGAAACATGGGCATACCCTGGCAGTCATTCATTCTCTACCAAGAGAAACAGCCATGCAGAGGGAATAGCTTCCATCATCTCTTGTAACTATGCTGGTGGATTCCTCTAGCCTATCTGTATGGTATAGGATCTTAGTCATTAGGGTAAAGGTAAAGGTTTCCCTTGACATTAAGTCTAGTCGTGTCCAACTCTGGGGGTTGGTGCTCATCTCCATTTCTAAGCCGAAGAGCCGGCATTGTCCATAGACACCTCCAAGGTCATGTGGCCAGCATGACTGCATGAAGCACCATTACCTTCCCACTATTGCGGTACCTGTTCATCTACTCATATTTGCGTGTTTTCAAACTGCTAGGTTGGCAGATGCTAACAGCCGGAGCTCACCCCACTCCCAACCTCTGACCTTTCAGTCAGAAAGGATAGCAGTTCAGCTGTTTAATCTGCTGTGCCATCGAGGGCCATTTTAGTCATTATCTTCTAGGAAAAACAGTTACATGCCATATACTTCAATATGCTGAATGTCAGATATGACAAACATTCCCAAATATTTTAATATATCATTACTTAATCAACAGCACTACTGTTTAACAACATATACATAGGAAGCTAATCATCAGTATTCGCATAAGAAAATTAAGAGTACAAGTTTTTGGAGATCATTTTTGCAGCTCCACTGTGTATGCACAGATTACATTTTTGGACAAGACCATCCAATCCCACCTGGGAACAGAAGCTAAGCAGGTGACCCTAGTGTGCTGCAAAGTACTGCAAAGAAATTGATTAAAGCATTTTAGTCAGATATCCTTGCTCAGCTATGACACCTATTAGATGACCTTGGGCAAGTCATATTCTCTCAGAGAAAGACAAAGACAGAGATTTTTCATCACATCTCCTACTTTTTGACACTGAACCCAAGATGTCTTCATCCACAGTAGTGCTGTCACTGAGCCATGGTATCTGGTTGGTACCATGGCTCCGTGACAGTAAATTACTAACATGCAGAAGAGGTTGCCTAGTATATCTCTGTATGACTCAAATTCTGATTTTGCCCCTTTTTGATAATCTCTTTAAAGTGGTAACTGTCTGAACTATATCTTTGTAGGCAGTGGACTTTCTGCTTCGGATGTCTCCTTGACATCAAATCACGGCCTGATTTATTGTTCATTCATTAAGGAGCCATTGGTGATGCATGAAGAAATGCAAGGGCAGCCTATATGGTTGGATAGTCTTATAAATTCTAGAGCTGAATTTAAATGAGAGGAAGAGAGCAAAGTATGCTTCTGATTTCTACAGAGGTGAGAGATATCTCTGCTAAATATTGCTTTATGTCCATCTCGGTCAAGGGCCTAAATCTGTCAGCTGCTGATCAATGTGGAGGTTGGTTGTGTTTTTTTTTTTTTTGGTTTTTTTGCATTTTACTTACAGACAGGAAGGTTCGACTCTCATCATCCTGATTGTTTGTCCAAACCAGCTTATATGGATGCACGCTTTTCATTCTGTCATGCCAGATAGGAAAGCAGAAGCAAATGAATCTTATCTGCTGTTAACTCAGAGTATGTTTGCAGTATTTGGATGCATGGATCCTGGAAATGAGCAGGAGAATCAAGCTAGAGCAGACAAAGGCTGTTGCCCAGAGCTGTACAAGCAACCAAATCCTACTATCACCTCTAAACAGGAAGTTTCAGAAGTTGCATACTGTCCCACTGACCATGGAAAAGCCATGGCTATGGCAGCTACTTATAGGACTGTGGTTCTCAATGTTTATCCTATACTGTATACAATTTTGAAGAAAACCTTATGAAATTCATGAGGTCCTCATTAATCAACAGATGACTTGAGGGTATACACACACACATTGCCCAGGGTTCAAGCAATGGCAGTTTATGCCTTACTCCACAGAGGACTCCCAACAGTTTGGAAGAAAATTTCAATGGAAGAGGACACCTGAAGCTCTGGCATGAACAAAAGAATAGTCTTGGTGGCTAGGGGACATTTTTAGAGGACTACCCATTGTCTTGTGAGATTCTTACAGAGAGTGTGAGATTAGATGAATCTATCTCCCTTGCTAATGTCTCTCTCATTTGTGATCTTCTCTGATTAAAACAATGAATGTATCTGATGCCTTTCATTTTCCAACTCCAGGGTAGGAGACAAAATGAAAGCAGAACAAAGACCTGCATTCTCTGAAGAAAAAAAGCACAGTCTGGGATTATTTAACACTCATTCTTATGTGACTTCAAGTCCGCTCTGATTTATGATCTCTGGCACATTTTATTCCAGGAAGATTTCCTGTGGCTTTCCTCCAAGACGGAGAGAGTGTGACTTGCCCAGGGTCATCCACATACCCACGAAGACAATAGCCCTGAGTCCCTTCGGGGAGATGGAGGCGGGGTACAAAAATTGTTGTTGTTGTTGTTGTTGTTGTTGTTGTTGTTGTTGTTATATCCAGTTTGCTTTAAAACCTAGTCTTTCAGAGTCTTATCCAACCCTTAGATCACTGCAGTATGCTGACAGTGAGTCCCTTTGTGATACAGTCTTAGAGCCATTATTGTTGTGTGTCTTCATGTCATTTTTGGCCACGACTAGCCTAAAGTGAACCTATCAGAGGTTTTTCTTGACAAGAATTTTTCAGAGAGGATTTTCCATGATCTTCCTCTGATAGTGAGAGTGTTACTTGCCTCAGGCCATATAGTGGTGTTTCCATAGCCAAGCAAGAATTTAAACCTTGGTTTCTGGAGTCCTAGTCCAGCACTCAAATAATTGTACCACATTGGCTGTCTCTTAGACCCCATCTACACTGCCCTAGAATGCAGTGTGAATGCATTGAACTGCATCATACAAGTCTACAGTGACCATATAATACAGTTCCAGCTGCATTATAGGACAGTGCAGATGGGGCCATAGAGCATAGAAGAAGGCTCATGCACAATGCACTCCAGCATCCACTTTTGCTTTGCACATCTCAGGATGGATCTACACTGCCATGGGAAGTCATAGGAAGGAGGGAGCAAGCTTGTGTTCTGCTGTATTGGAAACTAGGATGTGGAACAATGGCTTCAAACTACAAGAGATTCCACCTGAACATTAGGAAGAACTTCCTAATGTTCCTTCTTTGGAGGCTTTTAAGCAGAGGCTGAGGCCATCTGTTGGGGGTGCTTTGAATGCCATTTGGCAAGGGGTTGGATTGGATGGCCTGTGAGGTCTCTTCCAACTCTATGATTCTATGGTTCTATATAATCCAGTTTCAGAATGGAGATGAGCTGCATCTAACTGGGTTTTATGGTAGTATAGACTCATAAAATCAAGTTCAATGCAGTTAATCTGCATCCTGAAACTGGGTTATATGACAGTGTGGATCCAGCTTTAACCTTCCTAAAGGACAAAGAGAATTCTGTTCATATTTTTTTAAAAACATACACAGAACAGACTAAGAGGTTTGAAGTCAAACCGCACCTCCAATAAGGTAGACCTTTGACCAGCATCTGAGGCTGTATCTACACTATGGAATGAATATAGTTTGACACCACTTCAAATACCCTGGCTTGATGCTATGAAATCTTGGGAATTGTAATTTTACAAAGTCTTTACCCTTCTCTGTAAAAGAGTGCTGGTGATTCAACAAATTACATCTCCCAGGATTCCATCACATTGAGCCATGACAGTTTGGGTGGTGCTGGAGTTTGTAGTGGAACGCTGGAGTTTATAGTTTGAGGAGGCCCTGAGCTCTCTGTAGAGTGGCCCTTAAAGTGGAATCACAGTGCTGTAACTATGTAGGGTGATAATACTATGTAACAAAATGGGGAAAAATGGTTCTTGGTTTGAAAGTGTAATTTCCTGTTTAATTGTGAGGTGCTTTCTTTGAAAGTAGTTGTTATATTCTAGAAACTTCATTTTGTGGCTGCCACAAACTATGCTGATTTGGTTGAGAGTCATTGAAAAATTATAGCAAAATGTGCTGCAGAATGTCCCACAAAAAAAATGCAGTTTAATAAACTTTTCCTGTGTTTTTGTAATAGAACCAATTCAGAAATAAACATAATTTGTGTTACATAGTATAATGAGCTAAAGATGCATCTACTCTGTAGACAGAATGGAGCTTGACATCACTATAACTGCCATTGGTCCATGCTATGGAAACCTTGGAGTTGTAGTTTGGTGAGACACTAAGGCCTCTTCTACACAACTATATAAAACCCATATAGTCTGCTTTGAACTGGATTATATGACCATGTAGACTCTGATAATCCAATTCAAAGAAGATAATGTGAATTATCTGCCTTGATATTCTGGATTATATGGCAGAATAGAAGGGACCTTTCATTCTTTGGCAGAACAGGCTAAAGGCCTTGACAAATGACAACCCTTATGGTTTCAACAGAATCAATGGGTACTGTAAGTTTTTCGGGCTCTAAGGCCATGTTCCAGAAGCATTCCCTCCTGACATTTCACCTACATCTATGGCAGGCATCCTCAAAGGTTGTGAGGTCTGTTGAAAAATAGGCAAGTGGGGTTTATATATCTGTGGAATGGCCAGAGTGGGAGAAAGAACCCTTGTCAGCCTGAGGCAAGTGTGAATGTTGCTGTTGAACACCTTGATTAGCATTGAATAGCCTTGCAGCTTCAACGCCTGGCTGCTTCCTGCCTGGGGGACCGGGCTATGGCGCAGGCTGAAAAGCAAGCCAGCTGCAACAAATCACTCTGACCAAGAGGTCATGAGTTCGAGGCCAGCCCGGTGCCTGTGTCTTGTGTCTGTCTCTGTTCTATGTCATGGCATTGAATGTTTGCCTTTATGTGTGCAATGTGATCCGCCCTGAGTCCCCTTTGGGGTGAGAAGGGAGGTATACAAATGCTGTAAATAAAAATAAATAAATCCTTTGCTGGGAGGTGTTAGCTGGCCCTGATTGTTTCCTGTCTGGGATTCCCCTGTTTTCAGGCTGTTTTTCTTTATTTGCTGTCCTGATTTTAGAGTTTTTTAAATACCGGTAGCCAGATTTTGTTCATTTTCATGGTTTCTTCCTTTCTGTCGAAATCATCCACGTGCTTGTGGATTGCAATGGCTTCTCTGTGTAGTCTGACATGGTGGTTGTTAGAGTGGTCCAGCATTTCTGTGTTCTCAAATAATTTGCTGTGTCCAATGGCTCACTCCTTGGGCCTCAGCTGGAGACACCACTGGGCTTTTGAAAGACCAGTGGAAATCTCCATCCATTGGGCTGTAGATCTGTATTTCAACTGGTTTCCCCCTCGAAAGAGGGGAGGGGGGGAGGCCTTGGCGGATGTCAAGCCAATTCCTAATGAGCTAACCCCCTCCCCCCCGCGGCTGGCAATTAGCCTCCCAACAATTAACGCGCGTTTATGGGATTAACGCCCCCGTCGGCTGGAAACAAAGGCGAGACATGATAGGGAAATGCAACGCGGGCGTCGGTGTTGGATCCGCATTGCCTCTGTTTGCTTTGAAATCAGACAAAGGACGGGAAGAAGGCTGGCAACGTCCCCTCCTCGCCAAGGCTGTCCAGAAACCTCCGGAGCTGGCTCAGTCTGAACGCTAAACAGCCGATCGCTGTTTCGACGCCTACTTAAGACTTCTCAGGGCCGATAACGCTCCCATTTTCCTCCTAATTTCAGGAAAGAAATGTCAACAGACAACTTCCTGGAAGACACGCGAAAGTTGATTCAAAGGGTAAACAAGACAGAAAGTTCGGGTTGCTGGAAGGAAGCGCGATAAGGGGAGAGGCATTAATGGGATGGACCTCTCGCCCGCTATCGCCCACGATCACCCTTGTATTAGAAGCAATTATTTCGATTAAAACGAGGAAGGAAGGAAGGAGGGAAGAAAGGAGGGAGGGGAAGTTTCTGTTGGGGAATCTGAGCTGTTAGGCTCCAAAATAACCCTCAGTTGGGGTGATTCCACCATAAATATAGCAGAAAATAGAAGTAAACTTCATAACAAGCAGAAACCTACCTGTGGTTGAGCTAAGATAAGCTTCCATTCCTCAAGATGGTTTAGGATTGCAGAGTCAGAACTTTAGATGTACGAGGAAGAGTTTAATAGCAAGGGCGATAAGGCAAAGTGGCCTGTTTTTTGATAGAATTTTGCCTGAACTTAAATCGCCAAATTCTCTCCCTACACATTAAATGAAACGGTGGCCTCGTTTCCAGCTCAGGCCATATACAATATACATATACAATCCAGATTATCCGCTTTGAATTGGATTATATGGCAGTGTAGACTCGTATAATCTCGTTCAAAGCAGATAATGTGGATTATCTGCTTTGTTAATCTGGAATATATGGCGGTGTAGAAGGGACCTAAGTAAGAGTTATACCCAATAATTCCATGCCTTGTTTTGCAGGGCATCTACCCCTTTACAAAAGGCATCCGGATTTGGCCAGTCACCTTTGCAAACACAACAGTGGCCTACAGTAGTGGTTCTCGACCTGGGATCCCCAGATGTTTTTGGCTTTCAACTCCCAGAAATCCTAACAGCTGGTAAACTGGCTGGGATTTCTGGGAGTTGTAGGCCCAAAACATCTGGGGACCCCAGGTTGGGAATCACTGGCCTATAGGAATGTGTTCTTTTCCAGTCATATACAAGGTTATAATATATAAAGCCTTTCAAACATGGCAGAGAGACACCAACAGCCTGCTAAGAAAATAGTGCAAAACCACTATGTTGGAAAGAGCACTATCACAACCTCCTGAATTGCAGCTCCAAGGTGGCCGAAGAAGTTCTCTCACAAATCCCTCAACAACAAACCAGGGATCAGATTGCAGCACTGCCTAATTTGGAGGAAGTCTAACGCCATCAGCCAATAAAAAATAACAAAGCCAGCGGACCTGATGGGATCCCTGCTGAAATCTTTAAAGAGGATGGACCTGAGCTGACACAACAACTTCACCAGCTCATTGAAAAAGTGTGAGTGACAGAGAAAATTCCAACAGACTTCAAGGACACCACCATCATCACCCTTTTCAAAAAAAGGGGAATGATACCAAGGTACTTGTTTATAAAGCTGCTGTCCTCCCAACCCTGTTATAGGGCTCTACAATCGCCTAACTATCCACCGCCAAGACACTACACTTGGAAGGCCATCATACTCTCAGGCTCTACAGTCACCTACCTATCTTCCACTGCCAAGACAGGACACTTGGAAGACCCTCATACTCGGAGGGATTATCTAAGTAAGTAAGTAAGTAAGTACAAAGTTATAATATCATCAGGAAGTTTTCTCCAGTGGAAAGAAACCCCTTTAAGAGCATAGAAGACCCCTCCTCCCTTGCAGCAGGTTGACCAGACCTCTTTATAAGAAGGGGACCATAAAGACCTTGCCTGTCAGAATAGATCTAAAAAAGATTAACCATGTCGCTCAATCTAATGTGACGGGAAAATTGAATTTAATTCGCCTGTGATTTACTGTCGCCAGTTAACAGGTTAAGGGAAGAGTGGATTGCGACTCTCCCGAGGGCAGTTAAAAGAAAAACCAAGAGGCTAATGCAGGAACCATTAAAAGGGAATGAAGTACTGCATTGCCTGTCAGCTCAGTACCTATTTCTCAATGCTGGGGAGTTGAGAGCCGGAGGCAAGGAGACTCCACGAATTTCATAGGATTTTTTCGTGTTTTGTAGGACATACTCAGAGCCTTCAACAGACAAGAGTTCTTTCTCCCACCCTGGACCTTCCACAGATATATGAACCTTTCTTGCTTAGTGTCTCCATATACCTCACAACCTCTGAGGATGCTTGCCATAGATGTGGGCCAAACGTCAGGAGAGAATACTTCTGGAACATGGACATATAGCCAGGAAAATACACAAGAACCCTGAGAACTCGTGTCTGTTTGAGGCAAGTGTGAATATTGCAATTGACCACTTTGATTAGCATTGAACAGCCTTGCAGCTTCAAAGCCTGGCTGCTTCCTTCCCGGGGGAATCCTTTATTGGGAGGTGTTAGCTGGCCCTGATTGTTTCCTGTAATGCTTTCTGAAACTCTGGAATTTCCCTGATTTCAGAGTGTTGTTCTTTATTCTGAGTTTAGAGTTTTTTAATCCTGGTAGCCAGATTTTGTTCCTTTTCATGGTTTCCTCCTTTCTGTTGAAATTGTCCACATGACTCAGACAGAGAGTTCTTTCTCTCACCCTGGACATTTCACAGATATATAAGCCCCACCTGCCTAGTTTCCAACAGACCTTACAACCTCTGAGTATGCCTGCCATAGATGTGGGCAAAACGTCAGGAGAGAATGCTTCTGCAACATGGCCACACAGTCCGGAAAGCTCACAGCAACCCAGTGATTCCGGCCATGAATGCCTTTGACAACACATAGTCGCCCAACATGCTTCATAGTTCACTGGAAACCAGAACCTATACTTTCCCAGTTCAACATTTTAACCATACTAGCTCGCCTGGGGCAATAGCCCTCTGTTTGTTGCATTGATTTCAATGGGAGGGTGAAGCAATGAAATCAAAGGGATTTAAATGTGATTCATATCAAATCGACCGTGTCCCTCGTGGGTTCCCCCGCCCCGTCTTCTTTTTCTTCTTCTTCTCTCTCTCTTCCTGTAATGCTTTCTGAAACTCCGGCATCTTTCATCAGCTTACTGCCAAACCTGTGTGGTTCCCTATTTCCCCAACCTCGTAAGACAAACGCCACTCAGACCTTTCCTTTCTGGCGAGAGGTCTATTAGCTGCTGCTGCTCGCTCTGCCTCTCAGGCCTCCCTCTTCCTTTTCAATTGGATTTGCATTTTTTGTTCCTGGTTAACATTCAATTTCATGCTTGATTTCTACTGTAAATACCGAGCCCCACCGCTGCTCCCTCGCCGTGCTCACTGGGCCTGAACAAGCCGAAAAAATGCTTTTCGAGAAATCACGTTCGGCGTCTGCAGGCGGCGGCTATCAGAGAAATAGTTTTGCAAGACGGAGCACATCCCCGAAGACATTCTCCCCTCCTGAAGCAGAGCTCTTCGAGAGGCCGCTCTTTAACCCCTTTTTGGCTTTAAGTGGAAGGGTTAGGATCCAGACCACACCAGCCTCCCAATGTCCCCATGCTCAAGAGCCCCATTTCAGAAGATAACTTTGTTCAGGGTCTGGTTGAAATCCTCACCATAATAAACATGTCAATGAAGAACCAGAGTGGAAGAGTGCTTTGAATGTTGGACTGGGAATATAGAAGACCACTATGAGCAAGACCAGTGGTTCTCAACCTGTTGTTGAGATGTTGTTGGCCTTCAACTCCAGAAATCCAACACACATTCTCAGGGAAAGACCTTATCTGAATAAGTTGGAAAATCCTAGTAGAAAGTCACTACAAGTCAGAATCAACTTGGAGGTATATTGTCTTAAGTGTACCTTCTTTGGGGAACCTACACTTTTGTTGTGAAAGCTCGGCAGGGAAGACAGCTCTACAAAATCTACTACCAGCTCTACAAAATTTGGTCCCTATGTGGACAATTGCAACAGAAAGGAAGAAACCATGAAAATGACAAAAATCTGGCTACCATTATTAGAAAAACTCCAAAATCAGAACAGTAAATAAAGAACAACACACAAAAACAGGGAAATTCCAGACAAGAAACAACCAGGGCCAACTAACATCTCCCAACAAAGGATTCCCCCAGGCAGGAAGCAGCTAGGCTTTGAAGCTGCAAGGCTATTCAATACTGATCAAGGTAATCAATTGCAACATTCATACTCGAACAGACAAGAGTTATTTATCCACCCTGGACTTTCCACAGATATATAAATCCCACCTGCCTAGTTTCCAACAGACCTCACAACCTCTGAGGATGCCTGCCATAGAAGTGGCAGAAACCTCAAGAGATAATGCTTCTGGAACATGGCCGGCTCTACAGGCACCTTGAACTTCTGAAATGACCAATAAATGGATCTCAGAGCAAATCAAACCTGAACTCTATCTAGAAGTGAAGAAGACTAAATTGAGGCTGTCATACTTTGGCCATACCATGAGAAGAGATGCCTCAGGTCTTAATATAATGTCCCAAGTTCCCTTCCCAGTACATCTGGTCAAGGCATGAGGTCTTTATACCCTGAAACACGGATAATACAGTGCCTGCTATGAAGTGGAGGCCTACTACGAAGCTACACCTTCCATATAATGCAGTTTCCTATCATTCATTGTTGGACTTGGCAGTTTCTAGTGTCAGACTTGGCTAGAGCAGAGCCATTGAACTGATGGGATTGACCTACATAAGAACAGTTGATTCAGAGGGTCTCTTCTGGTTGGAAATAACCAACAGGATCCCAGCCAATGACAGAGCATCTGGACTACAACATTAGGTGCACATTTGTATAAAATAAGTACATAAATTGAACAGGAATTAAACTAACTGAATTCAGTCCAATTTAGTAGGGAGAAATGAGATTGTAAGGTCTTTTTCACCCACCTAGTCTCCAGCAATTCAAGTAAAGATGGGAGTACTCCTTTTACTCACTTTAATTTGTGTTAAGATTTTTTGCAGGGTGCAATAAGCAACAGATCAGAATTTGTGTGATTGTCCAAGACAATTTGCTGTTTAGGGGAAGTAGCAAGTCACATCTCTCCCGGAAACAGGGTGCACAGTGCCCAAAGTCAGATACATTGTTCCTGAACACAAAGCAGACTCCCACAAGTCTTTGAAACAAAAGCTATTGACCACTAAATAACAATGTTCATCCACTTCAGGAATGTCACTTCATTGGGTTTACATCCAAATAAATGGGTATAAGGTTGCAGTATGGGACTGAATCTACACTGCCTCATAATGCAGTTTGGAACTCTGTTATATGGTCAGTGTAGACCCATTAAACTGCATTATATGGCAATGTAGATCCAGCCTGAGAGAGTGTACCCAATTGTCTTGAAGTAAGTCAGCAGGGTTTGCCTTTGAGGGTAAACCCTTAATGTGAAAGGGCTGCCTATCAGTTTGTTGTGGAAGGCTTTCATGGCCAGAATCACTGGATTGCTGTGAGTTTTCTAGAAGCATTCTCTCCTGAGGTTTCACCCACATCTATGGCAGGCATCCTCAGAGGTTGTGAGGCCTGTTGGAAACTAGACTTGTAGGGTTTATATATCTGTGGAATGTCCAGGGTGGGAGAAAGATTTTTTGTCTGCTTGAGGCAAGTGTGAATGTTGCAATTGACCACCCTGGTTAGCATTGAATAGCCTTTCAGCCTCAAAGCCTGGCTGCTTCATGCCTGGGAGAATCTATTGTTGGGAGGTATTAACTGGCCCTGATTTCCTATCAGTTTTCTGCAAGACAAACACACCTCAGGGAGCTGATTCTGATTATTGAGGGTCAAGGCCACCTTAAATCGAAACTCTGGCCCATAATTTGGAGTATATTGCCTGACTTTGGGCCTGTGCAAACTGGTTCAATTCACTGCCATCTTGGGCGCAGGTCAGACTGGATTTACACTACCAAATAATGTCACTTGAACTACAGTATGTGGTCATTGTATACCCATATAATGTGGTGTATTTCTGCCCTGAGTCAAGGCAAAACAGATGCTACTTCTTGCAGGCTACTTCACCTCTTTCTGGATCAAGGCCTGCTTCCTCCCTTCAGAAAAGCCCCTTCCACACAGCTGAATAAAATACCACATTTTCTGCTTTGAACTGGAATATATGGCAGGGTAGACTCAGATAACCCAATTCAAAGCAGAGATTTTCTGTCTTGATATTCTGGGTTATATGGCTGTGTAGAAGGGACCAAAGGCCATGAAGGCCAGCCTACAAAAAGTAGGCAAAGGAAACTTCATCAATTTGCTCCTCAGGGGACCCAAGACTTTATTTTATGATCTCTATATAAGATCCCTTCCTGACAGCTAAGTAAAATCCCATATTATCTGCTTTGAACTGGAATATAACCCAGTTCAAGGCAGATATTGTGGGATTTTCTGCCTTGATCTTCTGGGAAATAAGGCTCTGTGGAAGGGCCCTAAGAGACACAACACTCAGCACAAAAGAACTCCTCCTGGAGAGTTTGTTCAGCCTCTATAGTTTTCCCAGAAAGACAGCAGTGTCCTTCTAGCCGTCGATCCCTACCTTCGCGGATCAAGAACCCTTTTGTGAAAATACTGTTCATGGGCAGATGTCATAAATGGAGATTCTTTGAAAACCGTTTAGTTGCTTTGGGGAAATGTATAGGTCCTCCCGCACTCACTGAGCAATAGGTCTTCTCTAAACTCATACAGGGGTAGAACTAAATTTAATCGACAGCTCTTTTATATATATATATGTATTAAAAACAGCTATATGTGGGTTCAACCCATGAATTTTAATGCTCTATATTCCTTAAACGATTCGCCTGCGATCTCACGAAACATTTATAAGCCGGCATTAGTTGGCTCTTATAAGGACTTCGTAGGGGCCCCTGGTGGCACAGTGCGTTAAAACGCTGAGCTGCTGAACTTGCGGACCAAAAGGTGCCAGGTTCAAATCCGGGGAGTGGAGTGAGCTCCCGCTGTTAGCCCCAGCTTCTGCCAACCTAGCAGTTCAAAAACATGCAAATGTGAGTAGATCAATAGGTACCGCTCCGGCGGGAAGGTACCGGCGCTCCATACAGTCATGCCGGCCACATGAGGTGTCTACGGACAACGCCACCCCGACGGACAACGCCACCCCGGCTCTTCGGCTTAGAAATGGAGATGAGCACCAACCCCCAGAGTCGGTCAGACTGGACTTAACCTCAGGGGAAAACCTTTAACTTTACCTATAGGACTTCGTAGTAGGCACTTTGTAACATATACACGCAAGTGTATCTGAAACGCAGTGGATTGATCAACTGCACATTCTTGCATCTACCCACTGAATTAATTGTCCCATAGTCGAGACTATGAAGCTATGTGATGCGTAAATTTGTTGAAAAAATTGTTTTATTATTGCAGGTTTGGGTCCAGTCATTGATTATGGCGCACCTCCTGTGTAAATAAAGATGGATTAATTTATTATTATTACTATTATAAATATTATTCTTTCTATTATTCCTCCTACTAATATTAATATTATTAATAATATTAATAACATAACTATTACAGTAAAGTCTCACTTATCCAACATTCGCATATCCAACGTTCTGGATTATCCAACGCAGCCTGCCTTTTAGTGTCAATGTTTTTGTAGCTAATCTTTTCAATACTCTGTGATGTTTTGGTGCTAAATTCGTAAATACAGTAATTACTACATAACATTGCTGTGTATTGAACTGCTTTTTCTGTCAAATTTGTTGTAAAACATGATGTTCTGGTGCTTAATTTGTAAAATCATAATGTAATTTGATGTTTAATAGGCTTTTCCTTAATCCCTTCTTATTATCCAACATATTCGCTTATCCAACATTCTACTGGCCCGTTTATGTTGGATAAGTGAGACTCTACTGGATCTGTACTGTTAATATTATTGATGTTATGAATATTATTAATATTCATAATTATCGCAGCTTTGTGTCCAGTCATTGATTATGGCATATCTCCCGTGTAAATAAAAATGGATTAATTTTATTACTATTATTATGAATATTCATAATTAATATTCATAATAATAGTAATAAAATTAATCCATTTTATTTACATTTTTATCTACTGGCTCGTTTATGTTGGATAAGTGAGACTCTACTGGATCTGTACTGTTAATATTATTGATGTTATGAATATTATTAATATTCATAATTATCGCAGCTTTGTGTCCAGTCATTGATTATGGCCATCTCCCGTGTAAATAAAAATGGATTAATTTTATTACTATTATTATGAATATTAATAATATTCATAATTAATATTCATAATAACAGTAATAAAATTAATCCATTTTTATTTACACGGGATTAATTTTTGGATTAATTTTATTGCTATTATTATGAATATTAATAATATTCATAATTAATATTCATAATAATAGTAATAAAATTAATCCATTTTTATTTACACGGGAGATGCGCCATAATCAATGACTGGACACAAAGCTGCGATAATTATCACTGATATTACTATTATTAATATTAATAATAGTAATAATTGTATTAATAATATTAATATTAATATCAATAACACAACAACTATTATTATCGGTACTGATAATATTATTGATAATATTGATAATAAAAATGTTGATAATATTGATAATTATAATCGTTGTTATTGTTGAAGGATAAGGCCCGGGGTCCAGAGCTGTGGATCTTAACCTGAGAAGGCTCAATTACCAAGTTTCCCACGCGGAACCAAAGCTCACGCTCGGCGGGCACACGCTCGCTTTGTTGTATAAAGCACCGTTTGGGTGGCAATGTTTGTTTTGCCAGCCGGGCATTGAGGACTGGACTGAAGAGCTGGCCCCTAGACAGCCCTCGGAGCACCTTCTAACGCACACCTGCCCACCTTTCCCAAACACACACACGCACCCCTTTGTTCCCAGGAATTCATACGGAGAGCCTGAAGAGGCCGCAGCCTCCTCCAGGATGAAGGGAAAGTCTCCTCGCTGGGCCTGGAGGAGAAGACCGGGTCCGGGGGTATCTCTTTGGCGTTACAGTATTTGCCGACCGCAGAGCGGGGAGGAGTGGGGGCTCCATAATCAATGGAGCCTCGGCTCAAGTTACCGAGCTGAGCTTCCTCAATGAGCCGGGCAGGCTGATAACTAACTGCCGCTTAAAGGCACCTGAGATAAGCGACTTCCTGCGGCTTGATGGCAACCCAGATAAGAGAGAGAGCGTGCATCGGCTTCCTCGGGGAGGGGGAAAGGACGAGAGACAGAAAACGACCAAGCCAGAAAGTCGCCCCACAAGCGCGCGTGCGCACTCCTACCCTCCTAGAGTCCCACTGGGGAGTGGAACGACCATATGGGCTCCATCGACACTGCCATATAAACTACTGCTCCTTCCACAAAGATGAATAAAATCTCACATGTTCTGCTTTGAAGTGGAATATATGACAGTGTGGACTCAGATAACTCACTTCAAAGCAGATATTGTGAGATTTTCTGCCTTAATATTCTGGGATATTATTATTTACAGCATTTATATTGCGCCCTTCTCACCCCGAATGGGACTCAGGGCGGATCACATTACACATATAGGCAAACATTCAATGCCTTTTAACATAGAACAAAGACAAACAAACATAGGCTCCGAGCGGGCCTCGAACTCATGACCTCCTGGTCAGAGTGATTAATTTCAGTGATTCATTGCAGCTGCTCTCCAGCCTGCGCCACAGCCCGAGGCCGTCTGGAAGGGCCCTATATTATATGGTCAGAGGAGACTCATGTGATGCAATTTAAACACATTAGACTGCATGATAGGAGTCAAACCTGACCATACAGTGCACTTTGACACTGCATGATATGGCAGTGCAAATGGGGCCTGGTTACACTATGCAACAGGATGATTGTTCCTGGGTTATAAATGTCATTTCCTAATTAATTCTATCATTAAAAAAACATGGAAAATATTTTTTTAACTGTAAAAGCTACCGTTTTTCAAGAAATATCTCAACCCATTCAACATGTCAGACTACACAGAGAAGCCATTGAAATCTACAAGCATGTGGACAATATCAACAGAAAGGAGGAAACCATGACAATGAACTAAACCTGCCTACCAGCATTTTTTTTTTTAAAAAAATCTAAAATCAGGACAGTAAATAAAGAACAACACTGAAAAAGGAGGAATTTCAGGCAGGAAACAATCAGGGCTAGCTAACACCTCCCAAAAAAGGATTCTTCCAAGCAGGAAGCAGACAGGCTTTAAAGCTGCAAGGCTATTCAATGCTAATCAAGGTGGCTAATTGCAACATTCACACAAGTGTTACTTCTCCCACCCCGGACATTCCACAGATACATACTGTAAACCTCCCTTGCCTAGTTTTCAATGTACTTCACAAACTCTAAGGATGCATGTCATAGATGTGGGTGAAAGGTCAGGAGAGAATGCTTCTGGATCATGGCCATGTAGCCTGGAAAACTCACAGCAACCCAATTCAACATAGTTTTTGGCTGCCACAAAAACACAGTTTCTGGAGTATAGCAACTACTTTCGAAGTAAGTACTGCACAATGGAACAGGAAAGGCTGTATTTCAACTGCATTGTAGGAAATACTGCATTTGCAGTTTGATTAGATATTGAGCTCTGGGGCTGAGACTTCTAAATATTACTCCCTAAGCTGCAAATTCCAGAATTCTATGGGATGGAACAATGGCACTGACAGTGGACCCATAGAGTATAACTATATAATATGATAATGTGTTAAGGGTGCATCTACACTGCAGAATGAATGGAGTTTTGTCACCACTTGAATTGCATGGGCTCATGCTTTGGAATCCTGGTATTTGTGCTTTGGTGAGGCACCAGGGCTCTTTGGCAGAGAAGGCTAAAGGCCTTGTAAAACTACAACGTCCATCATTTCACAGCATTAAACCATATGTTTACATGAATTGGTTTCAGGGTTTTGAAAACTGAAGTGTGTATTAGATTTGATGGCTCATTAGACTGGAGTAAATATATATATGCTTTCAAATCACACCTAACTCGCCCTTGGTGGTTCCTTCCAATAGTCTGACAGTGGAAGAACAAGAGGAGAAGAAGCAACCCTGGCTGAGACCAGTGGATTGCTGAGAGTTGCAGACCAAATAAATAAATGGATGAATGAATAAATAAATCTGGAGGGCGAATAAATAAATGCATCTGGAGGTTAAAATAAATACATAACGAAAGGTCAGGAGCAAGAGGAAGGTCAGGTTATTTCAAAAGTTACTTTTTTTGGAACTCCTTTCGCAGAGGCACATCCCCAAGAACCCTTCTACACTGCCATATAATCTAGATTATCAAAGCAGATAGTGTAGATATTATATGGCAGTGTAGAAGAAACCTAAGCCCTATGCGTTTATTCGCCAATGGTTTAAGTTGGGTTGCTGTGAGTTCTCCGGGTTGTATGGCCATGTTCCAGAAGCATTCTCTCCTGACGTTTCACTTGCATCTATGGCAGGCGTCCTCAGAGGTTGTGAAGACTGTTGGAAACTAGTCAAGTGGGGTTTATATATCTGTGGAGAGCCCAAGGTGGGAGAAAGAACTCTTGTATGTTCGAGGCAAGTGTGAATGGTGTAATTCGCCACCTTGATTAGCATTAAATGGCCTTGCAGATTCAAAGCCTGGGTGCTTTCTGACTGAGGGAATCCATTGTTGGGAGGTGATTAGCTGGCCCTGATTGTTTCTTGTCTGTCTTCTGATTGTTGTTTTTAATTTACTGTCCTAGTTGTAGAGTTTTTTTGTAATACTGGTAGCCAGATTTTGTTCATTTTCATGGTTTTCTCCTTTCTGTTGAAATTGTCCCCAGGTTTGTGGATTTCAATGGCTCCTCTGCGTAGTCTAACATGGTGGCTGTTAGAGTGATCCAGCATTTCTGTGCTCTCAAATAATATACTGTGTCCAGGTTGGTTCATCAGGTGCTCTGCTATGCCTGGTTGAATTCGTCTGCAGTGCCTTTCATGTCCCTCGTTTCGTGTTTGGGCGCTGCCATTCGTGGTCCCTATTTGGACAATTTCAAGAGAAAGGGAGAAACCATGAAAATGAATGAACACAATCTGGCTACCAGTATTTTTTTTAAAAAAACAACAACTCTAAAATCAGGACTGTAAATAAAGAAAAACACTCAGAAAACAGGGGAATCCCTGACACGAAACAAGCTAACACCTCTCAAAAAAGGATCCCCCAGATAGGAATCAGCCAGGCCTTGAAGCTGCAATGCCATTAAATGCTAATCAAGGTGGCCCATTGCAACATTCACACTTGCCTTCAACAAACAAAAGTTTTTCTCACACCCTGGACATTCCACAGATGCATAAACCCCACTTGCCTAGTTTCCGATATACCTCACACCCTTTGAGGATGCCTGCCATAGATGTGGAAGAAAAGTCAGGAGAGAATGCTTCTGGAACATGACCATACCCGGACAATTCTCAGCAACCACAAATCAATAGTTTAAGTTCCTCCCTTTGAAAATGGGAATGTTTTCTTCCCAGGAAATATTTATGAGCAGCTTTAAGTCTCTTTTTTGGAGCGATAAAGTATGAAAACAACAACAATAGTAATAGTAATAGTAACAACAACAACAACAACAAGCCTTTACGTCTATGCTTTTACTAGGAATTGGCTCTGCAACAAGGGGAGAGGGTTTGTTTACCCCTTTGCCAAAACTAGGGAGGGGGAGCATTGGAGGTCCAGCTGTTGATAAAGGGCTCTGTCAAAAGGACTGCTAGCAAAGGAGGCAAAAAAGAAAGATAACAAACCAAACAAAAGATATCAAGCCAAACAAAAAGGAATTAGATTCCTTGTCAACAAGGAAACGGTTCCTTATAGGCAAGGGCTTCTCTGATCCCGCAACTTTCCTGCCAGAAGAGGAAATGGCGAGGGAATCGTTTGATTGTGTTTTCCAATTGAATTCCGATGTATTGTATAGCAGATTTGGAAAAGGATCTGAATGAACATCTCAATGCAATGGATTTAGATTTTTTTTAAAAAGTGGGGCAAATTAAGCTAATATTTCTACCTCCAAAACTGGATTCACTGCGATTTAGTCTCTCCAGCTTGGATTGCATTACATTTTCCTCTGGTCACCAAGAGTACTTAATGAGGAGATTTTGAGTGAGGTATTTATTTATGTATGCATGAGAATGCATTCTTTTCAAAATGTATACAACACATTTTTATCCCTCAGCCTATGAAATTGGGAACCAGGCTGTCGGTAAGAATCAATACAATGACATTACTCCCAGACGTTAGGGCTGAAAGGAGACAGGAAGAATGATCCTGCATTAAAAATTGACATTTTCATGATCGTGTTTTCTAAATTGGTTGAACAGAGTTACTTGTTGCCTGTGTTGTCAATCAAAGACAGTGGCAGATTTGGCACTTCCACAAAAGCCTTGAAGATGAGCAGCTAAACTGTATTCCTGGTACAATCGGCTTACTTTTGAAGGAAGTCAAGGTAAACTCTCGCTGAAGCCACGTAAACTCTGGGCGAGAGATTCAGTGTACAGGGGAAGCATGTTGACGTCTACTCAGGAGTAAGACCGGTTACATTCAAGAAGACTTAACCGAGTGTATATTAGATTTCAGTCTAGGAGTGGATCCTAATACGGTGCACATCCAAGCGGAAAATTTCATTTTGATTTCATGCAGAAATTTTAAATTAAATAATAGGGGGGGAAAATTGCTAAGTCGAGGTCCCCAAACCGGAAGAAAAAAAGGGGGAAAGAGAGGGAGAAAGAAAAGAGAGAGAGAGAAAGAGAAAAAAGAGAAAAGGAGAGGAAAGTGAGAAAGAGAGAGACGGGAAAAGAAAAAAAGAGAAAGGAGAGGAAATAGAGTAGGAAAAAGAGAGAGGAAGAAAAGGAAAAAAACAAAGAAAGAAAAAAGAGAGAGTATAAGAGAGGAAGAAAAGGAAAGAAAGAGTGTGAGAGAGAAAGAGACAGAAAGTGGAAGATAACTGGCAAAGAGAGGTGATTCAAGGGGCGAAAATGACCCCTTTCTTTTCACGAAGTTCCTATATTAGAGAGGAAGAAAGGGAAAGAGAGAAAGAAAAAGGAAGAAGAAGAAGAAGAAGAAGAAGAAGAAGAAGAAGAAGAAGAAAGAGAGAGAGAGAGAGAGAGAGAGAGAGAAAGGACAGAGAAAGAGGAAGGAAAGGAAAGAGAGAAAGAAGGAAAGGAAAGAGAGAGGAAGAAATAGTAAGCAAGAAAGAGAAAAGAGAGAGCGAGAAATAAAAGGAAAAGAAAGGGTAAGAAAGAGAGAGGGAGAAGAAAAGAAAAGAGAGAAAGAAAAAGAGATCGAGAGAGAAAGAAAAGGAAAGAGAATGAAAGAAACAAAAAAAGAATGAGAGAGAGGAAGAAAGAGAAAGAGAGGAAGAGAGAAAGGAAAAGGAAGGAAAAGGAAGAAGGAGAGAGAGGAAAGAGAAAGAAAGAAGAGAGGGGAAGAAAAGAGAGAAACAGAAAGAGCAAAAAGAAAGAGGAAAGGTGAGGAAAGTGAGTGTGAGAGAAAGAGAGTCAGAGAGACGAAAAGAGAGGAAAAAAAACGAGAAATGAAAGGAAAGCGGGTAGAAAAGGGGGGGAGAAAAGGAAAGAATGAAAGAAAGAAAAGGAAAGAGAGGGGACAGAGTAAGCAAGAAAGAGAAAAAGAGAAAGAGCAAGAAAGGAAAGGAAAGAGAGAGGGGAAGAAACGGAAAGAGAGAACAAAGAGAGAGAGAGGAAGAAAAGGAAAGAGAGAGAAAGGAAAGAGTAAGCAAGAAAGAGGAAAAAGAGACATAGAGAGGAAAGGAAAGAGAGTAGGAAAGAAAAAGGGGAACAAAAGGAAAGAGATTAGGAAAGAGAGAGAGGAAAAAGAGAGGGGGGAAGGAAAGAGAGGGAAAGAAAAAGAAAGAGTGAGAAAGAGGAAAAAAGGGAAAGAGAGAAAGAAAAAGAAAGAGGAAGAAGGAGAGAGGGGGAAAGAAAGAAAGAAAGAAAGAAAGAAAGAAAGAAAGAAAGAAAGAAAGAAAGAAAGAAAGAAAGAAAGAAAGAAAGAAAGAAAAGCGAGGGAGCGAGAAAAGAAAAAGAGAAAGAAAAGCACCAAACCCATTTGCTTGCATGTCTAAAATGGTACGAGGCGTTTGGAAGTTTTTTTCATTGAATTGGCCACAAATCCGGCGGCCAAACGATGCGACCATAAACCATCAAAGGGCATCACTCTCGGCTTTCGTATTGATTCTTTCCCGAAGGTTGGGAGTCGCCGAGGAAGATAACTGGCAAAGAGAGGTGATTCGGGGGGGGGGGGGGGGCTTTCTTTTCACGAAGTTCCTAAATTAATATGGGGCGGGGAGGGGGAGGGAGAGGGAGCGAATTCCCCGCTTGAACGGCCGGATTAGGAATATTTCTCGAAGACAAGAAAGGAGAGGGTGTGAATTGACTTTAGCCTGCAATGGTCTAAGGCGGAATTACAGCTTGTAAAACCGCTCTCCATCAGTCTCCCGGGAGACGGGCTCAGTTCGACTTGGGTGTTCCAAGGCCGCCTGGTGGCCCCCGACATAATGAGCCCCACCGCCGTCCCCCGAGCGTGTGGCTCGCCGCCCCTTCCTTCCCCCCCCCCCCCCCACTCACCACCCCAGAAACCTCACGCCTCTTGGCCCCCCAAGCTCTACCCACTTCTGGGGTTCCTCGGCGGTGGGGCGTAGGCAATCCCCTCACACACACATTCCTCAGCCAACGGACCCCCGCTTTGGAGGCAGGGAAGAAAGGGAGAGAAAAGTAGGGTGACTTCTCTTATCGTTGTCTCCGGGCTTTGATGTCTGGCTGTCTTTCAGGCCCTCCTTGCATGTCATTACCGGGCACACAAGGGAGACAGAGGTGCGGGGCGCTTTTCTTGTGCTTTGGATGGGATGTTTTTCACAGAGGAGGAGAAAGCCTGGCCTGAGATGATTTCTGCCCTTCGCTCGCAACTGGGAATTATGGCAGGAGTGTGAGGCTTGGCCACAGACAAGGAAGATCCGCCGCACTCCCTTGTTTGTGGCCAAAATAACCCACTCTCTTTTGGAAAGATTCCTGCCATTGACAGAGATGTGATCTCCCTCCTTTCCGTTTTAAAACACACACATATCTCTGGAGCCCCTTCCACACAGCTGACTAAAATCCCCCATTATCTGCTTTGAACTGGAATATATGGACTCAGGGCCCTTCCGCACAGCCCTATATCCCAGAATATCAAGGCAAAAAATCCTACAATATCTACTTTGAACTGGGTTATTTCAGTCCACACTGTGTGGAAGGGCTCTCAGATTTCTTTTTCGTGTCAAGAGCGACTTGAGAAACTGCAAGTCGCTTCTGGTGTGAGAGAATTGACCGTCTGCAAGGACCTTGCCCAGCGGGCGCCCGGATGTTTTGATGTTTTTACCATCCTTGTGGGAGGCTCCTCTCATGTCCCCGCATGGAGCTGGAGCTGACGGAGGGAGCTCATCCACGCTCTCCCCACGGGCAACCTTCAGGTCATCAACCCAACTTTCAAGTCATCAGTCCCGATGACCCAGTTCATAGCAGATAGTAGTTTTCTGCCTTGATATTCTCTATGTGGAAGGGCCCTAGGTTGCTGTGAGTTTTCCGGGCTGTATGGCCATGTTCCAAAGCATTCTCCCCTGACGTCTCGGCAGGCATCCTCAAAGGTTGTGAGGTCTGTTGGAAACTAAGTAAGTGGGGTTTCTATATCTATGGAAAGTCCAGGGTGGAAGAAATAACATTTGTCTGTTGGAGGCAAATGTGAATGTTGCAATTGGCCACCTTGATTACCATTGAATAGCCTTGCAGCTTCAAAGCCTGACTGCTTCCTGCCTACTGGCTACCGTATACCATGCAGCTGTGGACAAGTCTACACAGGGGCCACCAAACTCAGCAATGCCCAAACACGAAACAAACATGAAAGGGACTGCAGATCTCATCACACTAGAGTTTGGATCCACTTTAAATTCATTTTAGGGAGGGGCCTAAACAAAGAAGAAAATAATAAAAATGAACAAAATGTGGCTAGTAAACCTCTAAAATCAGGACAGTAAATAAAGAGCAACACTAAAAACAGAGGAATTCCAGACAGGCAGCAATCAGGACCAGCTAATCACCTCCCAACAAAGGCAGGAGACAGCCAGACCTTGAAACTGGAAGGCTATTCAATGCTAATCAAGGTGGCCAATTGAAACAGTTACGCCTGCGTCAAACAGATGAGGGTTCTTTCTCCTGCCCTGAACATTCCACAACCTCTGAGGATACAGGCCCCGTCAGGAAAGAATGCTTCTGGAACATGGCCATACAGCCCTGAAAACTCACAGAAACCCAGTGATTCCGGCCATGAAAGCCTTCGACAACACAACGAACAGACTATTCAGCTTCCTCCAGGAAATTATCTTCTTTTTGTAAATGGGTCTTTTATGTGTCTCCTGTTCCTCCTGTGTATTTTTTTACAGAGGCATTTAACTTTTTCCTTTCTTTTCTTCTTCTTCTTCTTCTTCTTCTTCTTCGTATTATTATTATTATTATTATTATTATTATTATTATTATTATTATTATTATATCATCACCGTATTATTATTAATAACAATAATACGGTGGTGATGGTATATTATTATTATTATTATTATTATTATTATTATTATTATTATTATTATTATTATTATTATTATTAACATCCCATTTTTCTCTCTTAAAGGAGACTCAAAGCGGCATGACAATGTCCCTGCCCAATTTCATCCCACACTAAGAAAAGCATTGGGGCGACTGGAGCCCTCTTTTTATTCAGCTACCAGGATGAATAGAAAGCGAACCATCCACCACTGAATAAACCCAATTGGTATCTATTCTAACACATTCAGGATTTTTTTTTCCCAGTGGGGTGGGGGGTTGGGCTGGAACTCTGGAACCCAAATGGGCAGGATGGAGTTTCGTTACTTCTCAGGCTGGATCTACACAAATAATATAACTCAATCAATCTGCAGTCTGAAACCGTATTGTTGTATGGCTGGCTATGTTGATTCAACCTCGCTGCCACAATCCAGGCTGAAATGTAATCGATTCTTCCCAGTTACAGCAGAGCTATATTAGCTCAACTGTTGAGTGGCGAGCTCAACTAGGTAAAACCTAACGGATTCAATAGTTCAGTGGTTCTCAACCTGTGGTCCCCAGGTGTTTTGGGCTACAGCTCCCAGAAATCCCAGCCAGTTTACCAGCTGTTAGGATTTCTAGGAGTTGAAGGCAAAACATCCTGGGACCCATAGACTGAGAACCACTGCTCTACTCCAACCATTGGGTTCATACTTTAAAGGGCAAGAGAGCAAACTGAATCCGAGTGATCACCTCCATTTCAAGGCGCATGGAGAAAGGACCTGAAGTATGCAGTCAGGACCAAGGCGAGCCTGGAATAAGGAAGGGTCAAGGGGAGAGTCATCCCTGACCGCTAGGTCTGTCCTCCTCTGTAATGCGCATGCGCGAACCTCCAGTGATCCTCCTTGGAGGACACTTTTGCCAGCTTCGCCTGGATGCGGTTAATCAGCTCTTCTGGGCGTAGGATCCTAACTAACTAGCAATCGGAGACATTGGCTGAGGATGAAACTGGTAAAAGACACCAAAGTCACGCCCGGGTTAGGGTTCATTGGGCGAATCTCTGGGAAGCCTGCTTCTGAAAAGAGTTGATTGAGAGAACTATGCCGGACTCTATTGTTCCGTTGGGTTCAATGGGACTTACAGGCACATAGGATTGTAGTCCCTATCTTTTCTCGGTACGTTTCCTCGAAAGCAGAGCCCCTGGAATGGAAAAAAAAGGGTATTTCCAGGTCCTCCTGTCGCAGAGGAAGGTGTGAGTCCCCTTTGAACTGGATCTAGACTGCCATGTAATGCAGTTTGAGCTTCATTATATGGCAGTGTGGGCCCAGTTCAAGCCGGGGTCGATTTTCTTGAGGACTGGGTGAACAAGGCTGGAGCTTTAGTCATCAGGAAGCCTCACTTGGAAAGATGGCAGCTCGAAGCAGTCACCCAAAGGGGAGCCTTGAAAGACACATGTCAAAGGTGGCACTTCATGCAGTTGGAAGGCTGCATCTTGGATACAGGGCGATTTTGTTCATTTTCGTGTTCTCCTCCTTTCTGTTGAAATTGTCCACATGCTTGTGGATTTCAATGGCTTCTCTGTGTAGTCTGACATGGTGGTTGTGAGAGTGGGTCAGCATTTCTGTGTTCTCAAATAATGTGCTGTGTCCAGGTTGGTTCATCAAGCGCTCTGCTATGGCTACTGCCTCAACACACCAGAGTATGGATCCACTTCAAATCCAGTTTCTGCCTCCTGCAGAATTCTGGGATTTGTAGTATGTTGAGGCCCAGGACCTGTCTGGCTGACCTGTTTAAAACCCCCTCCCTAAAATGGATTTAAAGTGGATCCAAACTCTAGAGTGATGAGGTCTGCAGTGCTTTTCATGTTCCTTGATTGGCGTTTTGGGCGATGCTGCGTTTGGTGGTCCCTATGGAGACTTTCTCCAACCCTGGACATTCCACAGATATGTAAACCCCACTTGCCTAGTTTCCAATAGACCTTACAACCTCTGAGGATGCCTGCCATAGATGAGGGCAAAACGTCAGGAAATAATGCTTCTGGAACATGGCCATATAGCTTGGAAAACTCGCAGCAACCCAGTCTGTTCGTTAGTTACAGTGAGGACTTTGCCAAACCCGATAAATGGGGGAAGAAAAGGGATAAGTAATGGGAAATCCGAAAATGAACTGTTTTAGGTTTTGTGTTTTCTCCCCACCCCTAGCAAATGCCTCCACTCTTCCTCCTCCTTTGCTCCCTCCTGCTGCCCTTCAAAAGGAGGGCCTTTCTCAGTCGCGCCGTGTATTTTTTTTTCCTGGGGGTGGGGAAAGGCTAGAGGTGAATCCCTTTCCCCTCCTCAGCCCTCCTCCATCAAAGGGCCCAAAGCGAAGGACGTGGCGAGACACTCATTTAATGACAAGTAATTGACAAATCCGAGAGGCCGCATTACCACTGGGCTAGGAGAGTATTAATTATTGAAAAACCATTAGCCTCTGTGTGTGTCCTCTAGCGATCCCATCTTGTTCAGGAAATATAAGCTGTCACGTCCTTTTAGATGGAGGGGAAATCAGATGAACAAGTCCTCCTTCTCCTCCAACCCCCTTCCTCGTCCCCCTCCAGCCTGGGCAAAATACCCATTGCGTTCGGTCGGCCGAGAAAAGAGCTCCTTCTGCACTTAACGCTAGTCTGATTATAGAGAGGTCGCTTTCAAAGCGTTAAAAACACACACACAAAATACCTGCATTTAGCACAACCTTTCGGGGAGCCAGTATTCTCGCCCGCCTCAGTCTTCTCAAGTGTGAAATGAACATTTTTACCTCTATGTAAATAAATACGGGCCAATAAAACAACATTTTTTTTCTTTGGAAATGAGGACGTTTTGGAATTTACCCTGACCTAGAGGATATAGATAGATGCTAAGCGCCAAAGGAGTCATTTCCTCTGTAGCGGAAAGAGCTCCCCACCGGAAGTTCCCATCAAAAGCGGCTCTCCCCGCACAACTGCAACAGTTAGATTCCGCTCATGCTACCCATCCCGTCATACCTTTCTATTTTTCTATGGAGATGCACTGATAGGCTGGACAACACAAAAACAAAAAGTAGTTGCATCATCAAGGGAGCGTGCTGGGCCCATAACCCATTTGTTAGGAATCTATGAGCGGTTACAACCCTATATCCCAAAATATCAAGGCAGAAGATCCCACAATCCCTGCTTTCAACTGGATTATCTGAGTCCATACTGCCATACATTCCCGTTCAAAGCAGATAATGTGGGATTTTATTCAGCCGAGTGAAAGGGGCTTCAATGATCAGCGCCTTGAGGATACTATGAATCCCAGGATTCCATAAAGCAAAAGCTACATAATAATTTCAGTGATATTACAAAGCTGGAAGGTGCTGTGGGGATTCTCAGGGCCCTTCCACACAGCCCTATGTTCCAGAATATCAAGGCAGAAAATCCCACATTATCTGAGTGTGGACTCATATAATCCAGTTCAAAGCAGATATTGTGGGGTTTTTTTTTTTTTGCCTTGATATTCTGGGATACAGGACTGTGTGGAAGGGTGCTCAGTCTCTCGTTTCTTCCAAAGTTGAGGCCCTTCCAACACTGTCCTTATATCCTAGGATCTTATCCCAGTTGATCTGCTTAGGACTGGATTATGTGAGTCTCCACTGCTAGATAAACTGGGATAAGAAAATAATCTGGGATCAGATCCTGGGCAGTCTAGAAGGAGGCTGAGTCGAGCTTTATCCGCACTTTCCTTCCCAAATTTTGTAAAAAAAATCCCTCTTTTTTGTGTCAGGAGCGGCTTGAGAATCTGCTAGTCTCTGGTGTGAGAGAATTGGCTGTCTGCAAGGACGTCACCCAGAGGGATGTTTGATGTTTTACCATCCTGTGGGAGGCTTCTCTCATGTCCCGCATGGGGAGCTGGAGTTGACAGCGGGGAGCTCAGCCCGCTCCCCTATTTGAACCTCCGATCTTTCGGCCAGCAGTCCTGCCGGCACAAGGGCTTAACCCAATGCGATTTAGGGATCCTTGCAAAAATTCAAATTCCTCCGCTTTTGCCACTCCCGCCCCTTGGAGCCTTTTGCATGCCTGCTCTTCTTTCCCCCTGCGAGGCATTTCCCGGCCCAGGGAGAAGGTGGCAAAGGGAAAAAGAGCGAGGAGGAGGGGGAGTTGAGTGTGGGTTATCTTTGGCGGCGAGGAGGAAGGTGTGTGAGAAGAAAGGAAGGCGATTTAGCGCTTGTTGCAAGAACAAAGAAAGCACCTCCAGAGAGAAAGCAGAAGAGGAAAGCGGACCCAAACCATCCTCCTCCAGGGAGGGACGCCAACACCTGGCTTCTCCCGGCCATATGTGCATTCAGCCAAGGGCTCCCTCCCGCTCTCCCCCTCGGCCTGCCCCAAAGGCCTCCCCGGAGCCACGCCGGGCCCTGTGCCTACCTGGTGCCCGCGGCTGGCCCGGCGTCGGCGTCGGCGAGGAGGAGGCTGCTCCGGCCCATCCGCCGCGCTCTCTCTGCTCTGCGCCGCCTCGCCGCGGCCCCGCCGCCTTTATGGGCGCCACTGTTGACTTTAGCACAAAGCAAAGATTTCCCGAGCCCGCGAGTTTAAAAAAATGAATATTTTACCAAGATATCGATCAGCGTTATAAAATTCAGTGGAAAGCACAACGGGCGCGAAAAGGAGCAAAGAGAAACACCCCCCCCCCCATGCACACACGCACCTCCCGAAGTGCTAATATCTGTGCAAATTTACTGAACTCTGACGTGCCGCGTCAAGTTTGCCCTCCTGGAATTTGAAGTTAGATTTATTGTTGTTGCTATTATTGTTGAGTGTTTGCTGGTTGTGTTTATACGCCCATCGCGGGGCCTAAAGATCAAGAATATGGTTCTGACTCCAATCCTCAACCATCCTGAGGAACGGAAGCTCATCCTAGCTCAGCAGGCTTACGTTTCTGCTGGTTAGGAAGTTTCCTTCTGGCATTCTGCTATGTTTATGGTGGAATCACCCCAACTGAGGGCTGTTTTGGAGATTCCCCAACACGCTGTCTCCCCAATTCGGGACAAAAAGAGGAATCGGGCAACTCAATGGCATCCCCCCCCCCCGACCCGCATCAACTCCGCTGGCCACCCTACATGTCTCCCCCTTTAAAACCGGCCGAAGGATATCTTATCAGGCAGCTAAGTGGTTTCCAACGACCGCGGCGCAAAGGGGTAGGTTAGAGCATCCCTTTCGCTCCCCATTGTCCGCCCAATCGCCCCCATCCCGGGCCCCCATTCTGCCTCGCCGCGGGAGCCTTTTATGTGGTAATGAACACACATTTTCCGCTTTGCTTCACAACGTGTGTGTCCTCGCCGAGGACGGGATTGTGCCCCCCCCCCTTCGCATTAGTCTTTCTAACTGTTGGGGAATCTGTTAGGCTCTAAATAACCCTAAACTGAGAGATACTCTGCTATATTTACGTCGAATCACCCCAAATGAGGGTTATTTTGAGCCTAACAGCTCAGATCTCCCAAAATATCCCTAAACTGAAAGTTATTCTGTCATATTTATGGCGGAATCGCCCCAACTGAGGACTATTTTGAGCCTAACAGGTCACATTTCCAAACACAAACGTGTAGGGTTGAATTGAATCCTAGCAGAAAGTGTAAAGGAAGGATGTGGGTTCTAAAGAAAACAACACACAACACATACTTTATTTAATTTTTTAATTTCATTGACTGGGATCGAGTTAAATCAGATCAGTAGGATGTCGGATGGAGAAAATCAGATTAGAGGGCTTGTTTCGCGCTAGCTTGAGGTCTCGACAAAGGCCATCTGATTTTCTTATTGAGTTTAATAAATAATAATAATAATAATAATAATAATAATAATAATAATAATAATAATAATAATAATACATCACACAGTCCTAAACACTTGGGAAGTGTTCGACTTGTGATTTTGTGATACGAAATCCAGCATATCTATCATGTTTGCTGTGTCATACAATGTTGTTGTGTCAATAATAATAATAATAATAATAATTTATTTATATACCGCCCTATCTCCTCAAGGAACTCAGGACAGTTTCCAACCTAGCAGGAAACCTTACAACAACTTAAAACCATGCAACAACTAAACATAATACAATAATGAACATAAGTACACAAGACATAGAAATCAAACAACACAGACTTAAGAACTAAGGACAGAATACTCCATCAAAGAGCTAAAAAGAAATGACTCAGGTCACCCTCTGGTATTTGACCACTGTTTTAATACAAGGAGGAGTGGGAAAGAAACCATAAAGGAGAGGGAGAGAGAGATAAGTAGATAGGACATTGTTGCGGAATCTGAGCTGTAAGGCTCAAAATAACCCTCATTTGGGGTGATTCCACCATAAATATAGCAGCGTATCAGAAGTAAACTTCATAACCAGCAGAAACTTGTCTGTGATAACCTGGGATAAGCTTCCATTCCTTAGGATGGCTTAGGATTGATTGCAAAGTCAGAACTTTAAGTTCAAAAATATTTATTGAACAGATATTGGCATCTATCAATAAGTCTTGAGAAACCTAAACACCATATTCAAGTTAATCTCTCTGTCTCTGTCTTATAGTGTTCTGTTTTGATCAAGGCATCAGGCCTGACAATATCCTCAAATCTAAGGCCTCATTACACTACCAGACAAAATCCAGATTATCTGGGTTGCCCTGAGTTTTCTGGGCTGCATGGCCATGTTCCAGAAGCATTCTTTCCTGAGTTTTGCCTGCATCTATGGCAGGCATCCTCAGAGGTTCTGAGGTCTGTTGGAAACTATGCAAGTGGGATTTATATATCTGTGGAAGGTCCAGGGTAGGAGAAAAAAAAATCTTGTCTGTGTGAGGCAGGTGTGAATGTTGCAATTGGCCACCTTGATTAGCATTGAATAGCCTTTCAGCTTCAAGGTCTGGCTGCTTACTGCCTGGGGAAGACAGTTGGGAGGTGATTAGCTGGCCCTGATTGATTCATGTCTGGAATTCCCCTGTTTTCTGAGTGTTGTTCTTTATTTATCGTCCTGATTTTAGATTTTTTAATACTGGTAGCCAGATTTTGTTCATTTTCATGGTTTTCTCCTTTCTGTTGAAATTGTAGATTTCGATGTCTTCTCTGTGTAGTCTGACATGGTGGTTGTTAGAGTGGTCCAGCAGTTTTGTGTTCTCAAACAATATGCTGTGTCCAGGTTGGTCCATCAAGTGCTCTGCTATGGCTGACTTCTCTGGCTGAGTTAGTCTGTAGTGCCTTTCATGTTTCTTGATTCGTGTCTGGGCAATGCTGCCTTTGGTGGTTCCTCATATAGTAAATGTAGACTCGTATAATCCAGTTCAAAGCATATAATACAGTGTAGATGGGGCCTAAGTCTTGGTCTCTTACATTCATTAACTTCCAATTTTCCTAAGATTATAGGGAAAATGGATAAAGCAAATCCTCACATAAAGGTTCAAAATCTGGATCTCAAACCATTGTTCTCTTTGAACCTTTCTTTGTCTTCTATGCTACTGCCATACAACAGATGGGGAAATTGTGACTGCCCAGAGCTTGCCCTCTTTGCCCAGTGCTTAATGGGCAAAGATAATTACAGTTAGGAAGTGGGCGTTGAGCAGTGAGTATGGCACACTAATCTGGCCGCATTACTGAGTCTTGACATACTGAATTCTACTCCTGCCACCATCAGCTCTTCTAATAAATAGGAGTAGAACAATTCTGGCCTGTATGTCACCAACAGGATTTCAGTGTTTGTATGGTGTTTTCTCCCAATTCTCTGTCTTGAGTCAGCCACCTCCTTGGCCTAGTGGTGTGGTCTGCATTTATGAGCTTGGTGTATGTGTGTGTGTGTGTTTAAAGGAAATGATTTCCCACAGTTCTCTGTCCATGGTCCCAACCTTTGGTTTAGGTCAGTGGCTCTCAACCTAGGGTCCCCATATCTTTTTGGCCTTCAACTCCCAGAAATCCTAACAGCTGGTAAACTGGCTGGGATTTCTGGGAGTTGTAGGCCAAAAACATATGGCCTACACTGGTTTAGGTCTACATTTACTCAAAGCAAGAAGTGGTGGCCCACATGTCCGAGTTAGTTCTTCAACAGTGTTATTTAGCTGTAAAACTTTCAGTCCACACAACTGGAAACCAGGTTAAAGACAATTAGTAGATATATCTGATTCAGAGGACACTAACTAGAATTTAAAATGGGCTCCCTGTGTCTGAAGTCTGGCAGGCCCCAGGAGCATTGGGTTACAACTCCTATCTTCCTCAGCCAAGCAACCTGAGGCTGAGGATCATGAGCCAAATGAAGACAGGTGAAGTCCCAGCAACCTGTGGCCTTCTAGCTGCCTCAGACTTCAACTCCCAGCTGTCCCTCCACACCAGACCACTGTGGGAAATGTCTACCCTAATAGATGTGGGGTCAAAGGTTGACCAAACATGGGAATCCTGGCTGTTTTATTTGCAAGTAAGTTATATGGAATTTGGAGAGCCTTATTCCCAGCTCATAGGATTGCACAACAAGGTAGAAATCAAGTCAGATCAGGCCTCTTTGCCTATACAGGCCTGAGGGAATATTCGGTTTAATGCTTTGAGTGTTGGATCAGGGCTCTAGAGAACAGGGTTCAAAGTGAAACCTTGGGCAAGCCACACTCTCTCAGCCTTGGCGGAAGGTAATGGCACAGGCAACCCATCTCCCATAGGTCAGTCCTAGCTCACCATAAGTCAGAAAGGGCTTGAATGAATATGCACAACAAAGAATGATCAGACTGCCCGCATGTACAATACAGTACTGTTGAATTCAGTTTTGAACTTCTAAGTAGATGTACAAAATATTGCACTATTAGAAGGGAATGAAGGGTAATTGAATGGAATGAATCTTTTCTAACCCCATTGCCTAAGGAAGCTTTGGATAAGTGCCTAAGGCCATTAAATGAAACTATGGTCAGTGTAGACTCATATAACAAGGTTCAGTGCAATTAAACTGCACTATATGAGTCTACACTGCCCATATATGGCCAGTTTGTTCTTAAGTTGAATATGTATGTAAGTCAGAAGATGTACTTTTTAAATTTAACTCTAGCCATATGTGTGTGTGTGTGTGTGTGTGTTTTGCTTTGTACTTGTATTTTGCATGTTACACCTTGAGTGTTCTGTGAGCT
Source organism: Anolis carolinensis (assembly GCF_035594765.1). NCBI lineage: Eukaryota > Metazoa > Chordata > Lepidosauria > Squamata > Anolidae > Anolis > Anolis carolinensis. The sequence continues at coordinate 140,261,365 of NC_085844.1, forward strand.
GCCCCAATTCCTCTGGGAGATGGTGGGGTGTGTGTGTGTGTGTGACCTAGCAAAGGGTTAACATCACTGTGGTGTTTGTTTTGCTGTCTGTGCCCCTGTTCAGAATATTTCACCTCACTTTCTGTCCCTGTGAGAATTGGATTTTGACAAATTTGGCTTGTTGTGGAAACAAGGATTTGTGATAAATCCTCAGTGGAGACACCTTTTCCCCATGATAACTATTCCAGGAGTAGATTTCCCTTGTTGTTGTCTCACCCCCATTCTTTACTATGAGTGATTTGTAACTTGGGGACTGCCTGTACTGCATTTTCAGATTACATTATATGGCAGTGTAGATGGGGCCAGAAATAAAGCAAATCCGGATGCTTTAAAGCTTCAGTCCTGACCAAGCTTACCTGGAAGCAGAGGCCTAGTGGAAGCAGGGCTGGAAGGGTCAAGGGGCTTTAGGACCAGCAGGAAGGAGGATGTTTTCAGACTTCTTTTAAGAGCTGGAAGAAGGTATCCTCGAGAAGGTGTTATTATGAGTAGTCTCTAGTGCAATGGTATTTCGGTCTGGAATAGGCAGTTGGGACTCGGTTTAAAACAAACAGAGACTGAGCAGCAGAGATGCCTGTATTTATTAATATAAACCCATAGGTTGGGCTTCCACACAGCCATATAACCCAGAACATCAAGGTAGAATAACCCACAATATCTGCTTTGAACTGGATTATCTGAGTCCACACAAACATATATCCCAGTTCAAAGCAGATAATGTGGGATATTATTCAGTTGTGTGGAAGGATTAAAAAACCAAACCGAAGTAATTAATGCAAAAGAAAAAAAGATCAGGCAATGACAACTAAGTTTAGATAGGCACTTATAGCCGGTGCTGTGTGGGGAGAGGTACATAATGTAGTTGTTTGGAAACTCCAAAAACCTGCAGAGACTTTGCCGGAAATCTACATGGGCCTAGCTGGGCTTCCTACTGGATTTTATATTTTCGTGAATTATTTTTTACATTCTTGATTTCTAAGATTCATATTGACTTTTCCATGCAAAATATCATACTGTCAATAAATAAAAACTTGGCTAAGACAGTTCCGAGTTTCATTTTCATCAAGGAACATATTATTAGACAGTGGCCTGAGGCCAAGTCACTGTCTAATAATAATAATAATAATAATAATAATAATAATAATAATAATAATAATAATAATAATTATTATTATTATTATTAAAGTATTGGAAAATGAGCACGCAAAGATACTGTGGGACTTCCGAATCCAGACTGACAAAGTTCTGGAACACAACACACCAGACATCACAGTTGTGGAAAAGAACAAGGTTTGGATCATTGATGTTGCCATCCCAGGTGACACTCGCATTGACGAAAAACAACAGGAAAAACTCAGCCGCTATCAGGACCTCAAGATTGAACTGCAAAGACTCTGGCAGAAACCAGTGCAGGTGGTCCCGGTGGTGATGGGCACACTGGGTGCCGTGCCGAAAGATCTCAGCAGGCATTTGGAAACAATAGGCATTGACAAAATTACGATCTGCCAACTGCAAAAAGCCACCCTGCTGGGATCTGCACGCATCATCCGAAAATACATCACACAGTCCTAGACACTTGGGAAGTGTTCGACTTGTGATTTTGTGAAACGAAACCCAGCATATCTATCTTGTTTGCTGTGTCATACAACGTCGTTGTGTCAATAATAATAATAATAACAACAACAACAACAACAACAACAACAACACACCCTCGTATTGTGATAACCCGTTTTACTGGATGCATGAATGATTGTGGGCCCTTCTACACAGCCATATAACCCAGAATATCAAGGCAGAAAATCCCACAATTATCTGCTTTGAACTGGGTTATCTGAGTCCACACTGCCATATATCCCAGTTCAAAGCAGAAAATGTGGGATTTTATTCATCTGTGTGGAAGGGGCCTGACAGAATGAGAAGGAAGCCCGTGGAGCTCCAGAAGCCTCCTTCTAATGATGCTGAATATTTTGAAGGCGAGAAACACAAGCTGTAATATCTTCAAGTCTCTCTCTAGGTCTCTAAAATTCATCCAGTTTAAAAATGCCTAAAGCTGCTCTTTAAGGCTTGATCCCAAGCAAATGTAGGAAGGAATTAGTTGATTCAGCAGGATTTGCAGGGCTAGTCCTGGTTAGCACTTGGATGGGAGGCCTCCAAGGAATACCAGGCGCTCCTTCGAAAAATTTGGCTTGTTGTGGAATCAAGGATTGGTGATAACGCCTTTTTCCCCATGATAACTCTTTCATGAGTGATTTTCCCTTCTCGTAAGATCACTACATAGAAGATTTAGCATTTGAACTATGTCGAATCCGTGAGACAGGGTGAGCTCCCATCTGTCAGCTCTAGCTTGCGGAGACATGAGAGAAGCCTCCCAGCAGGATGGGGTAACGTCTCTGTAGACGGCCAATTTTCTCACACCAGAAGCGACTGGTAGTATGTTCTCAAGTCTCTTCTGACACGATTTTTTCAAACTCCTCCATTCCTAGTCTACACATTTACTTAGCCATCCGGATAGTGATGTTTCCCACCCAAGTGAAGGGAAAAATATATTGAGTGTGTGTTGCTCGGGAGTAAAGTTCGGCTCACATGTGAAAGAAAATCTCATTGACAAAGGTGAAACTTTCTGCACTTACAATAACTGTAGGAGGTCCTGATAAAACACAGAGATATATTACACAGCAAAAGAAACAAACACAGCAAAGCAAACAAAAACTCTTGGTGTCTTGTTTTCGGGTCTATTCCTGGATATTTGGGGCACTGATTGAGAACATTGCATTGGATAAACCGCATCCGCTCTAGTTTCTTAGATACGGTTTTCTATAGGGCGCAGATGGCGACTGCTGGACGGCATATGTTCTGTATCTCAAAAGCTAGAGTTGATAGGGGGGAAATAGTGCCATTAGAAGCAGGTCTAACATTTGGGCATCAGTGTTATACATCTTTTATCTCTTGTCCATCCTTGAGACCCGCAGCAGTTAATTCAACGTGAGGAGATGCAGCTTCAAACCATGTATTTCTAGGAAGTTTGTGCTACACAGGGTTTCTCCTTTTCCCCTCGCCATAAGGAAAACAATCTGGTACGGACCTCACTAGTATTTAATCTTTTCATTATGTACTAGACGGAAACTGATCGAAATAATGAAACTGGGTTACTGTGAGTTTCCCGGGCTGTATGGCCATGTTCCAGAAGCATTCTTTCCTGACGTTAAGCCTGCATCTTTGGCAGGCATCCTCAGAGGTTGTGAGGTCTGTTGGAAACTAGGCAATTGAGATTTATATCTGTGGAAGGTCCAGGATGGGAGAAAGAACTCTTGTCTGTTTGAGGCTGGAGTGAATGCTTCAGTTGGCCACCTTGATTAGCATTGAATAGTCTTTCAGCTTCAATATCTGGCTGCTTACTCCCTGGAGGAATCCTTTGTTGGGAGCTGCTAGCTTGCCCTGATTGTTTCGTGTCTGGAATTCCGGAATTCCGCTGTTTCTAGAGTGTTTTTCTTTATTTACTGTCCTGCTTTTAGAGTTTTTTAAATACTGGTAGCCAGATTTTGTTAATTTTCATAGTTTCCTCCTTTCTATTAAAATTGTCCACATGCTTCTGGATTTCAATGAAACAAAGGATTCACCCAGGCAGGAATCAGCCAGGCTTTGAAGCTGCAAGGCTTTTCAATGTTAATCAAGGGGATTAATTTACTGTCCGGATTTTCTATGAGAAAGATTAAAATAAAAAATATCTGGCTACCAGTATTTACAAAAACTCTAAAATCAGGACAGTAAATAAAGAACAAAACTCTGAAATAAGAGAAATTCCAGACATAAATCAATCAGGGCCAGCTAACACTTCCCAAAAAAGGATTACCCCAGGCAGGAAGCAGCCAGACCTTGAGACGGAAAGGCTATTCAATGCTAATCAAGGTAACCAATCGAAACATTCACACCAGGACAGCTAACACCTCCCAAAAAAGGATTCCTACAGGCAGGAAACAGCCAGACCTTGAAGTTGCAGGCTATTCAATGCTAATCAAGGTGGCCAATTGAAACATTCACACCTGCCTCCAGCAGACAAGAGTTCTTTCTCCCACCCTGGACCTTCCGCAGATATATAAACTTCACTTGCCTACTTTCCATTAGACCTCACAACCTCTGAGGATGCCTGCCATAGATGTGGGCAAAATGTCAAGAGAGAATGCTTCTGGAACATGGCCATACAGCCCGGAAAACTCGCAGCAACGGCAATGAAAGAAAGCCTTCGACAACAAAAGCATGAAATCCTAACATTCCTAGGAACGGATTTTAAAAATAATAAGAATAACAATAATGGAGAAGGGAATCTCCAACAGCATTTTAATATAGGATCGTGGGGGGTTTGGTGGGTCGTTACCAGAATACAGGTTCAAAAGCCATAAATAAAGCGTACAGAAACGATAAATTAATTCGATCCGAGAGTCGTTTTTCCCTTTCCCGGCCACATCAAACCCTTCGTGGGTGGAAATAACAATAACCTCAAAGTCCTTCATTTCTCTCGTTCTCTCTCTCTCTTCCCCCACGACTTCGCAAGACTACAGCCTTTCTTTGATCCTCAGTTTCCAAATCTAGCATGGATTCACACACACACGCACACATACCTGCACGCACACGCACTCAATTCGCCCTCACTGCCACACACCCCAAAAATAGATATGTGTATATATATACTTATAAGAACTCCCTGCGACTGAAAGGAAAGAAAAAACGTACAAGGAATCGCGTAAAGGAAAGAAACCTCGAAGAAAATCCGAAAACTGGGGGAGACGAAGATCCTCGGGAGGAGGATTCTCTTTTCCCCCAATCTTTCCCCCTCCAAGTCAAGGAGAAAGAAGAGCCACAAGAGAGGGCTTGGAAAGTTACAGAACAGCAAACATGGACTCGACGTGGTGGTCAAGATGCCAACGTTTATAGTGTTTTTCCCCCTCTCCGTTTGTCTGTCTTGTTCTAGAAACTTTTTTCCCCCACAAAAGTTTTTTTTCCCCCAGTCCTCTGGACTTGGAGTGTGTGTGGACGTGTTTTTTTGTTTTGGGTGGGTGGGGAAATGGGTCGCTCTCTGGGCCCCAAGTTCCTTCCCTCCCAGCAAAGTCTTGGTTGGAGGAGAAAGAAAAGGGAGCCCACGCGTGTCCGTGTCCTGCGAGCAGGCCCACGCGTGTCTATGTCCCCGCGTGGAAAAGAGGTCGATCAGTGGACAAGGGAAGGGAAAGGAGGGAGCCGCCTCTTTAGGACGAGTTCATGATGGGCCTGGCGTAGACCCCTTGGTAGTAGGCGGCGTCGGGCCCCAAGGGCGAGGCCTCGAGGGCGCTTTTGTTCGTGACGGGGCCCATGCCCAGGCTGCCGGCCACGGGCGAGCCGTAGCTGGTGTAGTGCATGACTTGCTCGTAGGCCTTGAGGTCCATTTTGTGGTGGGGCACGTGCTGGTGCGGGTGCGCGTGGGGGTGCTGGTGCGCGTGGGGGTGCGCGTGGGCGTGGGGCACGTGCTGCTGCTGCTGCTCGGGCGAGGACATCAGGTTGGTGATGGAGAAGGGGTGGTTGAAGGCGTAGTGGTGCTCGGCCTTGAGGTGGGCCTCGTGGGAGAGCCCGGCGTGGTGCTGGGCCAGCATGTGCTGCTGCTGCTGTTGCTGCTGCTGGGCGGGCGACGGGGACGGCTCCGGGTGGCCTTTGAGCTCGCCCAGGCCGCGCTTGTGCTCCTGACAGGGCGAGGCGCTGGCGTGGGGCGACTCCGGGGTGCCGTTGGCCTCCTGCGGGGCGGACTGAGCCGGGGGCTTCTTCCCGTGTCCCCCGGAGGACGACGACGAAGCCGCCGGGGAGCCGCTCTGCTGCTGCTGCTGTTGCTTGGAACCGGGCGGCTTGTCGCACTTGAAGCGCTTCTGCCTCCGGAGGTAGCACCCGTTCTCAAACATGTTCCCGGAGTCCGGGTGGAGGGTCCAGAAGGAGCCTTTCCCGGGCTTGTCTGGCGAGCGGGGCACCTTGAGGAAGCAGTCGTTGAAGGAGAGCGAGTGCCGGATGGAGTTCTGCCAGCGCTGCTGGTTCTGCCGGTAGAAGGGGAAGAGGTCCATGATCCACTGGTAGATCTCGCTCAGCGTCAGCATCTTGTTAGGCGACTGCTGGATGGCCATCGTGATGAGAGAGATGTACGAGTAGGGCGGCTTGGCGTGCGTGTAGCTCCGGCGGTAGCTCTTGGCGTCGCGGGCCCGGGACAGGCCCACTCCCACGGGGCCCTGTCCTCCGCCTCCGCCTCCGCCGCCGCCGTAAGGGCCCCCGCCGCCGCCCACGGGACTCAGGGCCGAATAGGCGCCCATGGAGCCCGCCCCGGCGCCCAGAGGGCTCAGGCCGGAGGGGCTGAGGTGGGCCGCCATGCCAGCCATGCCCCCCGCGCCCGGGGACAGGCTCATGCCCCCCGCGTAGGCCATGCCCATGGAGGAGCCGCCCGAGGCTGCCGCCGCTGCCATGTTGCCCGCCGCCATGCCCATGTAGCTGTTCATGCCCAGGCCGGCGTTCATGCTGGAGTAGCCCTGCAAGGGAGACAAAAGAGACGGGGAGGAAGCAAGAAAGGGGTGGTTAGCGTGGCAGGCACCGGAAAGGACAAAGGCCCCGATTCAAGTTCCCCAGCAGGCCCCCCAAGGCTTGGCTGTGGAACCCTCCAACCCACCAAGGAAGTCAACCTGGACATTCCACAGGTGTATATGTATGTATGTGTGTGTATGTATGTGTGTGTGTGTGTATAGACTCCACTCGCTTGACTAGCATCAGAACCTCTGAAGATTTCAGCCACAGATGCAGGGGAAAATGCTGCTAGAACATGGCCATCAGGGCCATAGCCAGAAAAAAAAATTCGGGCGCAGGGGATTGAAACTTTTTTTAGTGAAACATGAAGAGTAGTTCCATAACGCAAAATAACTTAGAAATCAGGCTCCATCGATAAACTTCAGTGGCCACTCATGGTCATGAGTAAACCCGTTTTAAAAAAAACTGATTTTTTTCGGGGAGGGGGGAGGTTGAACCCCTAATCTCGCCCCCTTGGCTACAGCCCTGTCCACAGGTATATATACTCCACTCGCTTGACTACCATCAGGGCCTCTGAAGATGCCAGCCACAGATGCAGGAGAAAATGCTACTAGAGCAGGGCCATACAGCCCGGAAACCACAGAATACCCCAACCTGAATAAAATTCCACTCCCTCCAGGCATAAATGCCTACACTTGCCTGGGGGCCCTTCTACACTGCCATATAAAATCCTGATCATCTGCTTTGAACTGGATTATGTGGCAGTGTAGACTCATATAATCCAGTTCAAAGCTATTGGAAAATAACTGCACCCAGTTTCTGGACAGATATCACTTCGGATTTTTTTTTTTGCAGTTTCTCAAGTCGCTCCTGACACGAAAAAAAATATCTGAAATAAATGGCAATCATAACCTTATTGAAAAGTTAAAAAATGATGTCCCATCCCTTTGGCAAATGTGTATCTCCGTGAACATGCGGAGACCACCTTTTGAAAACCACTAGTCAAGAAAACCATGACTTTGTTAGAAGTCAACTCTTTGAACAAGTGATATTAATGTAATGGCATACAAGTAACTCAGTTGTTAAACTGAAGAACCACGTCTTTCCAATTCCAAAGACAAAGACATGCCACTACTAACTATATATATATACACACACACACACACACACACACACACAGGCAGCGCATACAGGTTAGCAAATATATACATTAACAAATAAATAGTGTAGGCTTGGGAGGTTGCTGTTTCCAAGAAAAGCAGATAATGTGGATCATCTGGTTTGATAATCTGGATTGTAGGGCAGTGTAAAAGGGGCCTGGATCGGGTCCATGGATCCCCAAACCCGCCTGGTTCTACACTGGCCATTGGAAGCCTGTCCACAGCTTCCACTCAGGACCCTTTTTCCATCCGAGAATAAAAGCATGGGAAAAGTTTAATAAACTGCAAAAACTTGTGCTTTTGGTGGTCATCCTGCAGCACATCTTGAGATTATCTCAACCAATTCAGCCTAGTTTGGGGCAGCCACAAACGGGAAGTTTCTGGAGTAGAACAACTGCTTTCCAAGTAAGTACCCGCACATACAGCACAATGAAACAGGAAACAACACCCTCAAAGCAGGAACAAAACATTTTGCAAATTTTGTGGCATAGTGATACTAATCAGCATTCGCAAGGCTTGCTTAAACAGCCCGATTTTCCATTTTGTGAAGCACAGCTGAAGCATTTTCTGCAGCGGTCCTCTACAAAGCCTGCACGTCCCATTGGTGTATATGGGTGGCATTCATAAATCCTTTTCCTTTGCCAAATTTTGGGTGACCCCAACACTGAGCGAAGGGGATTGGGAAACCCTGTCAAAGCACAAAGATCCCAAAGGCTTGGTTGAGGAGCGCAATGGAAATTGTCAAAACCACTGGAGAATAACTCTGGCTGGACCTAGAGTTACCATATAATTCAGATGATCAAAACAGATAATCGACTCCATGCTTCCATATAATCCAGTTCCAAAACAGATAATCTGGATTTTATATGGCAGTGTAGAAGGGGACTCTATCTTTCTCCATAAAAGACAAAACGTGCTTGGATCGTGTCCATGGTTGGCTCCCGGGTCCGCAAAGGCACCTAACTGAGGCTGGTTCTCCATTGGCCAATAATGTAATTTGAACTGCATTAATATGGTCAAGACAGACCCATATATACTACAGTTCAAACAGCATCATATGGATCTATCCTGACCATTGGAGCCCCCGACGGCACAATGGGTTAAACTCTTGTGCCTGCAGGACTGCTGACCGACCGAATCCAGGGAGTGGGGTGAGCTCCTATCTGTCAGCTCCAGCTCCCCATGCGAGGACAGGAGAGAAGCCTCCCGCAGTTAGACAATGTCTTTGCAGAATTCTTTCACACCAGAAGCGACTTGCAGTTTCTCAAGTCGCTCCTGACACACACACACACACAAAACTAAAACCCTGACCATTTAATGTTTTTCAGACTACATTATTGACCAGGGTAGAATCTGCCTAAGGACGGATCTACACTGCCATATAATGCAGTTCCAGAATGCAGATTAACCGCATTGAACGGGATTATCCACAGCTACACTGCCATAGAATCCAGTTCAATGGATGCATTCTGAAACGGCATTATATGGCAGGGTCCCATCCAGCCAGCGAAAAAAGAATGAAAGAATAGGACCTGGGTGTTAATCCCACCTAAGTGCCTGGGCGATCGCATTCCAGCTCTCCCATTTTAATAGCTGGGGGAGTTTTTAATCTCTGTTCTTTTATACGGGAGGTCGCCTATTAAATGCTTAGTATTGGGAGGGCGGGGGGGGGGGGTAAAGGAATCAGGTGGAAACACAAAAAGCTGATTTATAGGTTTCGGGGGAAAGTGAGGTTAAGATCCCAAATCTACCCCGAAAGCCTAAACAGGTTGACTGGGAAGGAAGCACGCAATGTGAAGGCTTTCGCGGCCGGAATCAGTGGGTTGCTGTGAGTTTTCCAGACTGTATGGCCATGTTCCAAAGCATTCTCCCCTGACGTTTCGGCAGGCATCCTCAGAGGTTGTGAGGTCTGTTGGAAACTAGTCAAGTGGGGTTTATATATTTGTGAAAAGTCCAGGTTGGGAGAAAGAACTCTTGTCTGTTGGAGGCACTGAATAGTCTTTAAGCTTCAAGGCTTGGCTGCTTCTTGCCTGGGGGAATCCTTTGTTGGGAGGTGTTAGCTGGCCCTGATTGATTCATGTCTGGAATTCCTGTTTTCTGAGTGTTATTTATTTACTATCCTGATTGTAGAGTTTTTAAATACCGTTAGCCAGATTTTGCTCATTTTCATGGTTTCCTCCTTTTTGTTGAAATTATCCACATGCTTTTCTGTGTAGTCTGACATAGTAGTGGTTACAGTGGTCCAGCATTTCTGTGTTCTCAAATAATATGCCGTGTTGATTCACCAAGTGTTCTGCTATTGCTGGCTACTCTGGTTGAGTTAGTCTGCAGTGCCTTTCATGTTGCTTGACACTCAGACAGGAGTTCTTTCTCCCAACCTGGACTTTCCACAGATATATAAAACTCACTTGCCTAGTTTCCAAGTTACCTCACAATCTCCGAGAATGCCTGCCATAGATGAGGGCGAAACGTCAGGAAAGAATGCTTCTGGAACTTGGCCATACAGCCCGGAAAACTCACAGCAATCCAGTGATTCGGGCTATGGATGCCTTCGGCAACACATTGAGCATCTGAGGACCCTTCCCCACAGCCCTGTTTCCCAGAATACAGAATACATGTGGCAGAAAATCGTACATTATCTCAGTGTGGACTCAGATAACCCAATTCAAAGTAGATATTGTGGGATTTTCTGCCTTGATATTCTGGGATATAGGGCTGTGTGGAAGGGCCCTGAGGACCCTTCTACACACAGCCCACAATATCTGCTTTGAACTGGGTTATCTGAGTCCATACTGCCATATATTCCAGTCTAAAGCAGAAAATGTGGGATTTTGTTCAGCTGTGTGGAAAGGCTCTGAGACCAATGGGACCTCTTCTCCCTGTAAATGTGTTTAGCACTGCAAAAGGAAACGAAAGCCGCAGGTTTCCAGCTGGCTTTGGGAGGCTAGTCTTCCTAAGCGTGTTATGTTAGCGTTGCCACAGCAAGCCGGATCTATAAAAGACCGCAAGTTGCCTTCCGATGTGTTGTTTCTATCCACTGGTTTGGAGGCTTGGATCTCAAACAGAAGCCGAATCCACGCTGTGGACCCGGGAGCCCGAAGTGGCGTGAAACTTTTCGGCCAGGATGTTTAAAATCTAGGATTTCGAGCAAAAGTCCCCGCGCCTTCCAGTGTTCCTTGGAGCAGGAAAAAGTTCGGGCAAAGACTTCAGGTGGAAGGTTTTTTTTTCCTCTCCACATGATGGAATGGTGTTCCCTTTCCACCTTGATCACTTCCCCACTCGAGGTTGAAACGCCTTCGTCGTCCCCCCGCTTTCCCCGTTTCCTTCTACCTCCCCCCATGCCCTTCCTCCCCCCCCCCCCCCAACCCAAACCCAACCTCTCTCTGCCAAACACAACTTTGTTAGGATAGCGCGGCTAGGCATGGCAAAAGGATTTGGAGGCTTCGCAAGTCAATATTTGATCACAAAGTTAATATTATCTCAAGGCTAACACCGCAGTTGTATAAAAAGCGGGCGAGGGAGAGCGGCGGCGAGGGAGTCCTCTGTTTTTTTTCCGCAGGAGGAGGCGGCTTGGGGATTGGGTGGGGGACCCACACACAAACAGAGGCAGGCAGAGAGAGAGAGAGAGAGAGAGAGACCCACACACACAGAGAGAGGCACATCCGCGCGCAAACAAGACCCGCGTTGCCATTTACCTCGGGCTCGGCGTAGTAGTTGCTCCACTCCGCGTGCTCGTGTCCTTCCATTTTCACGACTCCCAGCATACTGGAAGCGGAGTGCATGGCAGTTTAAAATTTAACAGCCACAACAAGCGGCGACGGAGGGGGAGACAGAGAGAGAAAGAGAGAGAGAGAGCGCCACCAAAAAAAAAGAGGGAGGGAGAGGGAGGAAAACAGCCCCCTCGGCAGCCCTCCCTCCTTGCCTCCCTCCCTCTTTCCCCCCTCCCTCTCTCCCTCCTCCCTCCCTCGATCTGGTTCGCTCAGCTTTAGGGTTTCTCCCTGCTGGCGATTTCGGCGCCTGCTGCTGCTGCTTCGGCTACTGCTTGGGTGGGTTTCGCCGGGAAGAGTCGCCCGGAGCCGAAGGCAAGGCAAGGAGGAGGAGGAGGGGGAGGGAGGAGGAGGAAGAAGAAGAGGAGGAGGAGGAGGAGGAGGAGGAACCCAAGTGCAGCAGTGACGTGGGCGCCGGAGGGATATAGCGGCCGGCGGCCAAGCGAGCTTCCAATCCCCAGGTCCTCACCCAGCCATTTGAATAGGAAGCGCAGCAACTCCCCGCCTCGGGATTCCCTCGCCTCCCTGCCTCCCCTCTTCCCCTGACCTACTATCTCACTCGCAATGTGTCCCCCTGATGGTGGCATTTCACCCAGAAGCACACCCCCCCCGGTGTGGCCCTCAGGTGCTGGACTAAAACCCCTGCATTCCTCGTCATTAGAACCAATTGTCACTGACACCAGAAGCCAATTCTCTCACGCCAGAAGCGACTTGCAGTTTCTCAAGTAGCTCCTAACACGAAAAATAGCCTAGAACTCATGGGAATTGGGGTACAGTTGGGATATTCGTCGGTGTTGTAAAAAGTGCCTCCAAGGGCCCTTCCACACAGTACTATATGACAGAAAATCCCACATTATCTGCTTTGAACTGGAATATATGGCAGTGCGGACTCAGATAACCCAGTTCAAAGCAGATATTGTGGGATTTCCTGCCTTCATATTCTGGGATATCGGCTTATGCGGAGGGGCTCCAGGTCGACTCCGACTAGTCCTATATCCCACAAAGTCCTATATCCCAGGATATCAAGGCAAAAAATCCCACAATATCTGAATGTGGACTCAGATAACCCCTTTCAAAGCAGATATTGTGGGATTTTCTGCCTTGATATTCTGGGATATAGGACTGTGTGGAAGGGCCCTCTGAGGAGTTTCGGCCTTTCCTTCCTCTAAGGCTAAGAGCCTTAGGTCACCTATGGCACTGCTTCTTAAACTGTCCCCTTCCACACAGCTGAATAAAACCCCACATTATCTGCTTTGAATTGGAATATATGCCAGTGTGGATTTCAAAGCAGATATTGTGGGATTTTCTAGCTTGATATTTTGGGTTATATGGCTGTGTGGAAGGGCCCCGGAGAGCCTTAGGTCACCCATGGCACTGCTTCTTAAACCCGACCCCACAATTTAATTTTCAATGTCCAGGTCCCAAGAAAATTTGGCCATGCTAAAAGTATTCTCAGCGTCACCTAGTGGCTGTTTTAGGCACTGACATGAATCTGCAGTGCTGTGTTTACGATGGACTCTGCAGCAGATGCTTGAGCTGTACTTCATAAAAAAGAAACCCAGCCTGTTTAGTAAGCCTTGCAAATGCAATTGTTATCAGTCAACGTTGGGGTTTTATATTATACCTATTTTATATATCTGTATACCCTAGGCCAAGGTCACACAAACATTTCTTGGGTTCCAGAGTGGAAAAGTTGAAGAAGCTCTGAGCTAAGGGATTCTCAAGGCTGACAGAAGCCATATGAGAATAAGGAATAGTGAGATGACAAATGAAATGGCCTTTGGATGCCATGATTTTAATATTTTTAAAATTGTGTTGTTTTAAATGTATTTGGTTTTAATCATAGAATCATAGAGTTAGAAGAGACTTCATGGGTCATCCAGTCCAACCCCCTGACAAGAAGCAGAAAAAATCGAATTCAAAGCACCCCAGACAGATGGCCATCCAGCCTCTACTTAAAAGCTTCCAAAGTAGGGACCTCCACCACACTCCAGGGCAGAGAGTTCCATTGCTGAACAGCTCTCACAGTTAGGAAGTTCTTCCTAATGTTCAGGTGGAATCTTCTTTCCTGTAGTTTGAAGCCATTGTTCCGGGTCCTAGTCTTCAGGGCAGCAGAAAACAAGCTTGCTCCCTCCTCCCTATGACCCCCCCCTCACATATTTATACATGGCCATCATCATGTCTCCTCTTAGCCTTCTCTTCTGCAAGCTAAACATACACAGCTCTTTAAGCTGCTCCTCATAGAGCTTGTTCTCCAGACTCTTTATCATTTTAGTCGCCCTCCTCTGGACACATCCCAGCTTGTCAACATCTCCTTTCAACTGAACTGGAATCTATGGCAGTGTGTACTCAAATATATAACCCCCCCCCTTGCCTAGTTTCCAAAACCTCACAACCTCTGCTATTGATGTGGGCGAAACGTCAGGACAGAATGCTCCTGGACCATGGCCATTCAGCCCAGAAAACTCACAGCAACCCAACGTCCTACTTTTTTCTTTGACAGAAAATAATCAGCTCCGAAGTGACCTGGGAAAGTGCAGCTCACCACCCAGAGCCAGGATGCTTCACAGAGGAGCACTTTAAAGTAATCACAGTAAAACACAGTACTGTGGCAACTTCAAATACATTGTGTGTGTGTGCTTTCAAGTCACCCATCTATCTATGGAGAATTCCATAGGGTTTTCAATAATCAGAAGCGGTTTGGCCAGGTCCTTCCTCTGAAACTCTTTGAAAAGTTGTGTATAAACTTTGATCATCAGATGTGCGAAGGGCTCAGTGCTTTGGTTTCAGCCGCTTGGAGAAAACCCCATGTCTTTTAAAAATATTAAAGATTTTCAAAAAATACATATTGGTGGTGCTGTTTTTGCGGCTCTCTCTCCGCCCCACCTCTTGGAAATGGTCGGTGTTTGACTCTGACAGAATAATTATTACCCACCATCTTCTTCGGGATGTCTCTCTAAAACCGGCTTCAGTGCGCGATGGGGGAGGAGACAGTAGTGTGGACGCGGGGTTACATTTTCCCATTAGAACCGCGGTCATAATTTCGATAGAAGAGAGTTGATGTTGGTTCTGAATATGACCAGCTAGTTGGTCGAGAAACGTGAATGGAGCCTCTAGGTTCAATAGCAGCATCTCTGGGCGATTGCTGTGGCAATGCTTTGGGCAACCTCTAGGACAGGGCTGCTTAAACCTTTTCCCATTCCCAACCCCATTTAAGCGACCCCAGGTTTATAGGTATATAAAATAAGTATAAAATTAAACATTAATGATAACACTATGTAACATTTTTTTAAAAGAAAGTTCTGTTTCTGGTTTGAAAGTGTTATTTCCTATCTATTGTATTCTACTTACTTTGAAAGTAGTTGTTATGGTCAAAAAGTTCGTTTTGGTGGCTGCCACAAACTATGTGGAATTGGTTGAGACTCGATGAGATAGTCATTGAAAAACTAGAGCAATATGTGCTGCAGGATGTCTCGCAAGCATCCCCGGAGGTTGTGAGATGTTGGAAATTAGGCAAGTGGGGTTTATAGATCTGTGGGATGTTCAGGGTGAGAGAAAGAACATCCAGGCTTTGAAGCTGCCATTGAATAGCCTGGCAGCTTCAAAGTCTGGATGTTTCCTGTCAGTAAATAAAGAACAACACTCAGAAGAAAGGGGAATTCCAAACATGAAACAATCAGGGCCACTTAACATCTCCCAACAAAGGATTCCCCCAGGCAGGAAGTAGCCAGGCTTTGAAGCTGCCAGGCTATGCAGTGCTAATCAAGCTGGCCAATTGAAACATTCACACTTCCTTCAGACAGACAAGAGTTCTTTCTCTCACCCTGGACCTTCCACAGATATATAAACCTCACTGACCTAGATTTCAATATACCTCATATCCTCTGAGGACCTGCCATAGATGTGGGTGAAACATCAGGAGAAAATGCTTCTGGAACATTGCCACACAGCTCGGAAAACACCCAGCAACCCAGTGATTCCGGCCATGAAAGCCTTCGACAACACATTGAAAATTGATAAAATTTTCTAATTTCCAACACTTCACAACCTATGAGGATGCCTGCCATAGAGGTGGGCGAAACGTCAGGAGATAGTGCTTCTGGAACATGGCCATACAGCCCGGAAAACTCATGGCAATCCAGCATTTATAAGGCTTTCTAAACAGGCTGATTTCTCTTTTAGTGGAGTACCGCTGAAGCATTTTCTGTAGAGTCCACTCTGAACTCTGCATGTCATTGCCAGCAAGTTTGTGCCAATGGGTGGCATTCAGAAAGTTTTTCCTGTTGCCTAAGTTTTCTGGGCCCCAGCATTGAGCTGAGGTGCCCCCATTGGGGTCGGGACCCATCAGTTTCAGAAGCAATGCCCCAACGCCCTCTCCCCGGGACGTTGCACGCGAGCCAGGCTCTTTACCTTGGTGCCACCTGCAAGATTTCGTAACTAAAACAAACAGCTTCCGAGTCTCTCGGTCGGGGCCGTTTGGGGCAGGCACCAAACTGACGAGGAGCCTGGCCGAGGCGGGAAGGCGGCGGGGGGGGGGGGGAGGAGGACTCTCTTTCCGCCAGCCAGCCGCCTTCCTGAACAATGCCCTGCCCCGCGTCGCTTGCCCAACCGCTGGCACCGAAAACGAAGCCAGGAAGCCAACCCCAGAAGCCGGCAGCGAGGTCGAAGGAAGCAAGCATGCAAGCAAGCAAGAAGTCTCCCAGCAACGGTGACCGCAGATGACTGACAGGCAGGGCGAGTGCCTGCCACCTGGTCAACCCATGCAGGGCATACAAGGATGGGCAGCTTCCTCCTCCTTCCCTCCTCAGACGCCTTGCTGCCCACGGGTGACTCGCCAATGTGCTCGGAAAAGCTTCCCTCCACAAGGGTGGCTGCTGGAGGGAGAGTAGAGAAGATGTCCAGATCTTATAGCCTTGAAGATCTGGACATCTTCTCTACTCTCCCTCCAGCTGTTTGTCCCTGATGTCCCACTGATCATCGATAGCCCCTGAGCGCCCCCCCCCCCCCAAAGTATTACTCAGGCCTATGGCATGCTAGGCTTAATATTGTTGGAATAATCATAATAGTAATAATATATTTGAAAAATTGAGAGTAAAATTGGTATAAATACATGGATGTGGCTCACAAATGGAACTTTGAAAAAGGAGATGGAGGGCCTGATTATTTGCAGCCCAAGAACAAGCAAATAAAACAAACACTGTGTTGAAAAATAACATATGGATCATTGATGTTGCAATTGCAGATGACAAGAATCTCCCCAGCTGAATCCACGAGAAGCAACTGGAAAAGCTTACATGATACAAGCATTTAATGATCAAACTGCAAAGATTCTGGCACAAGCCAGTACAGGTGATCCCAGTGGTGATCGGCACACTGGGTGCAGTGCTTCAAAACCTTGACCAGCACTTGAAAACAATTGGCTTGGATCTGCATGCATTATTTTCTGATACATCGCATAGTCCTAGACACTTGGGAAGTGTCCAACGTTTGATCCAATACAACAGCCAGCATAGTGATCTTGTTTGATGTGTACTAATCTTGTATCAAAGATTAAATAATAATAATAATAATAATAATAATAATAATAATAATAATAATAATAATAACCTTGTTTATAACCCACCACCATCTCCCGAAAGGGACTCAAGACGGCTTACAAGCACGTGGTTGTGAAATGGAAAATACAATTTAAAAACACAGTAAAACACATAACAAAATACAGTAATGCACAAGACAATGGTAAGCAACAACAATGTCAATAACATAAAACAAATGTACTTAAAAGTATAAACCCCCTATTAATTAGAAGGCCCACTAAAATGCAGCAATAGCTGCAGATAAAGTGGTCATACCAATTTTAGTCACGTAAATACCCGAGTCAAATAAAATGCTTGATACTCAGGAATAGATTAATGTTAACCCTGGTTGAAGGTGTGCTTGAAAAGCAGTGTTTTCAAGTTTTTATGAAAACATTCTCTGTGGAGAGTGTTCCAAAGCAGGGGGGCCACCACCAAGAAGGCCCTCTCCCTTGTCCCCACCAACCGCACTTGGGTCGGAGCTGGGACCGGGGGTGGGACTGAGAGGAGGGCCTCCCTGGCAGAGCTCCTCAGAGATAGGGATGACCTGAACAGTGTAGGGCTTTGTAGGTAATGACCTGCACTTTGAATTGAAACTGGAAACTTGTCAGCAACCAGCGGAGCTGCTTTAAAAGGGATGTGGTATGATCCTATCCAGTAATCTGGCTTCCTATCCAGTAAATGCTCTTTCCTCAAAAGTCACGTGGGCATTTACTGGCCGCCCAGTGTGGTGGAATGGTTTGAGTACTAAGACAATGGTAGGATAGGATTTGTATCCTGATCCCTTGGGGAAACTCTTGGGTAAATCATACTGTGTCAGTATGGACAGCAGTGACAAACCTACTCTGAATAAACCTTCTATGAGCCCTAGTTGGTTTGAAGGCAGGAAAAACAAAAAGAATGAAGAAGTGTTTCAGGACTTTCAGGAAGTGCATATCGCTCACACTGTTCAAATGGTGCCTCCAACTGGCCAGAGCAGGACTTCAAAGTCCTTCAAATTGATACACTTATCCTTACCCTATGCTTATCCTTACATCAAAGCTGTAGGTACTATTTTGTTGTTCTGTGCTTTCAGGTCATTTTCTGATTGATAATCTGCCTATGGTGAAGCTATTACAGACTTTTCTGGAGCTGGGTGTGTGTGATTCACTCAAGGTTACCCAGTGGACTTCCATGGCCAATTTCCATTGGATCCTGGTTTTCAGAGTCCTGGCCTGAACTCAAACCACTGCACCACATTGGTACTATTATCCTCCACTTAGGCCCCTTCCATGCAGCTGTATAAAATCCACATTGAACTGGGTTATATGGCAGTGTGGACTCAGATAACCCAGTTCAAAACATATATTGTGGATTATCAAAGCATATATTGTGGATTATATGCCTTGATATTATAGAGTATGTGGAAGGACCCTTAGTCCACTTTCTATGTATGGCTGTGAAAGCTGGGTAGTGAAAAACCTGATAGGCATAAAATCAACTCATTTGAAATTGGAATAGAGTTTTATGGATATCATAGAGAGCCAAAAAGAGAAATAAATGGGTGCTAGAACAAATCAAGCCCAAATTCTTCCTAAAGCTCAAGGTGACTAAACTGCGACTTTGGGCACATCTTAGGGCACATCATGAGGTGACACGACTCCTTGAAAAAGATGCTAATACTTAGTAAGGTAGAAAGCAGTAGGAAAAGAGGGAGACCACATACTAGGTTCCTTCCTTCCAGTCAAGGAAGTGATAGCCATGACTCTGCAGGGCCTGAGAAGACAGGGTTGATGTCAGAGTTCGCTCATTCACAGGGTTGCCATAATTTAAAGCCAGTAATAATGAAGAACAAATGTATTTTCACTGTATAAAGCTCAAATGGCAGAGAGCTATTTCCTGCAGGCTACTAATGCATTGCTGTTTGATTGGAAAACATCCAGCTTTTCAATTTGAAAGTCATGGGGCAGAAGTTCAACCAATGTATGAGTGGTATTCTAAACACAAGTATGTCCTCTGGCTTAAACCTCACGTTGAATGTGCAAGAGAGGTACACTTCCTTACACTTTTGGCATGAGTTGAGCTTGATAGATAGGGATGTATCATTTTGCAAAAACTATATGTTTGACAACTTTTCCATCCATGGGGTTGTTGTATGTCTTTCGGGCTGTGTGGCCATGTTCCAGAAGCATTCTCTCCTGACGTTTCGCCCACATCTATGGCACAACCTCTGAGGATGCCTGCCATAGATGTGGGCGAAACGTCAGGAGAGAATGCTTCTGGAACATGGCCACACAGCCCGAAAGACATACAACAACCCTGTGATCCCGGCCATGAAAGCCTTCGACAACACATTTTCCATCCATGTTTGTCATCAGCAAAATGAAACAAAATGCTACCAACATTAGGTCCTTTGTACTATTTGGGCACCAACTGTTCTTTCACACTCAGTTCCCAAAATAAGGGACAAGACTCTGTGTCCAGCTGAAAAATTTCCTTGGGTTCCAAATAAACCAGTAGGGGAAGCTTGTCTGGCAACTTTGATGGCCCTCAGGTGTCATGGTGGTGACCATTCCCATGACTCAATTCCTCATTTAAATGCTGCTTTTTACTTGGTCTGCATTTATTGAGAGCCAGTGTGTGGAATGGCGGTTAGAGAACTGGATTATGTCATTGTGGAGACTAAGATTCCAATCCATGATGGTCCACAGTAACTCAGTGGGTAATTCTGCGTCATTCATACCCTCTCAGCCTCAGAGAAAGACAAAAATTAATTCTCTCAGAACAGATCTTGCTAAGAAGTCCTATGACAGATATGCTTTAGGGACACCATTGTCAGAAACCACTTGAAAGTCCATATGAACAGTTTATTTACTGGGTTGCTGTGAGTATTCCGGGCTGTATGGCCATATTTCAGAAGCATTCTCTTCTGACGTTTCACCCACATCTATGGCAGGCATCTTCAGAGCTTGTGAGGAATACTGGAAACGAGGTCAGTGAGGTTTATATATCTGTGGAAGGTCCAGGGAGGGAGAAAGTTTCTGCCAGGCTTTGAAACTGCAAGGTTTTCAATACTAATCAAGGTGATTAATTGCAACATTCACACTTGCCTCCAACAGACAAAAGTTCTTTTTCCCACCCTGGACCTTCCACAGATATATAAACCTCCCTTGCTTAGTTTTCCAATATACCTCACAACCTCTGAGGATGCCTGCCATAGATGTGGGTGAAAGTCAGGAGAGAATGCTTCTGGAACATGGGCATACAGCCCGGAAAACACAGCAACCCAGTGATTCCTGCCATGAAAGCCTTCGACAACACAGTTCATTTACTCCCAGCCCATTTAGCTAGGCGACCCCAAGGAAGAGAAAGTCTGCCCTATTCATCTCATTTCCAACTTCCATCATCCTAGCCACCTTGATTAAACTGAAATTGGAAATATAGCCAACACATTTGATGGGTAGAGCACCAAGTTAAGGAAGAGTTCCTTAAACCAAGGGTAGGCAAGTGTGACCTGAGGCAAACATGTAAGCCACCAAGGCTGGTTTTGCAACTTTTGTGGGCAGAAAAGAGTTTTTATGGTCTTTCTTGGACTTGTGATTTTTCTTTCAAATTAGTGGGAGTCCCCCTCCACACTATTTAACTTGTGGGGGGGGGGGCTGCTTTTCAGAACCAGAAGTTGTGCCTACTTCTAGAGTTTGTTGCTATGTTGCTTTGTTCTTTGGAATTTGGGATAGTCTATAGAACCTCAGAAGGTTTCATGGGCAGAAAATTAACTTTTCAATCTGCTGAAAGTGCCCACCTCTGCTTTAAACAGTCTGGGACCATCAGGGAAAAGTGCCGGACCATCTGTTCCTATTTGAACTCCTCTGGCAGTTAAAGCAGTTTTCTGTGGAGGCCTAACAGTTTGTGATGGCCTTCTTAGTGGTTCTTTGCCCTGACTGTGAAACTATTCTACCATGTAGATATGATACACATTCAGGTGTACACACATTTCCACTGTGCCAGCAATATCCATTTCATTTCTTTACATTTTGGGAGTAAGTGATGGATTTCCAGTTATTTTGATGGATATATGTTTTCATTCTGTATGTTTGAACTTAGGTTCTGGTGCTTAAATAATGGGCTTGTAAATGTTATGGCTTCTTTAGTATTTTGTTGTGCCCTGAACCAGTCACCAGAACTGACTGGGGGCGTGTCATCTCTTCTGTCAATCCAGTAAACAAAGAATTCATTAGTATTCAGAGGTCCACAGATAGGTCTTCCCTTAAATTCATGTGAAAGTTTTCCTCTAGTTTTTTTTCTTAAGCCACCTTTTTTTTAATCAAGAAAGGGGAAGCCTGGCAAGTATGGGAAACAACACAATTGCCCCGGAAATGTCAAGCCGGGCCCTTTTTCTTGCTCAGGATGTACCACCTTTCCAATTCCCCAGGGACCCCCCAGAGGTGTTAATCTCTGTTTTCATTCTGGCAGCTACATACAGCAAATCTCAGATCCACATCTACAGTGTGGTGTGACTGGGATCTTTTTGCAAAGTGCAACAACAATCCATAATGGCTTTCCTGTAAATGGCACCTAGGGACAGATTAATCCTGTTACAACGCGACATCCTTGTTCTCTTCCTAATAAACACATGGCGGGTGTGGGCGGTGGGGGAGAAGGAGCTCTTTTTCAAAAAGCTGGAAACATCATAGGATGGGGTGGAAATTACATGCTGATAGGCAAACCTTCAGCTTGTCCTGAATTGTGAGAGAAGAAAGGAATAGGAAACTATGGGATTAATATACAAAAACCAATGATTGCTCTGATTTGTGGATTAGCCTGTACAAGCAAATTGGGGTTGCATCTATTAGTATTCATATCCTAATGTCTTGTTAAGCAATCCACCCCCCAGCCCGCTTCTACTACTGCCTGCTATCAAAGACTCTTGAAAACCATGAATGCCATTGCGAGTGCTTTAGGGGTCTTAGATCTAAATCACCAATATCAACTATGTTGTTTATCATCTTTTCCAAACTTTTAAAAATCAGAGGGTTTTTTTTTTAATAATTCAGAATAGTTTCTGTGAAAGGAGGGTTTTTTCTATATATTTTTAATATCAGAAAGAAAAAGAGGCAGGTTAAATTCTAAGCTAATATAAAATTTTTCAGAAAAAGGTAACCTAGAAAAATTTATAGCTTCTTATTGAATCCTCTTTAAGAATTTCTTTTGCGTGAATAATCCTCTCAAGACTTGTTTTTTTCCTATTCTTTTAAAACTTTTACCTTAAAAAAAGATTTTTATTCTACTTTAATGCAAAATAAAGATTTTATTTATTTATTTATTTGCAGTATTTATATTCCACCTTTTTCACCTCAAAAGGGACTCAGGGCGGATCACAGAACATACATATATGGCAAATATTCAATGCCGTTTATACACTGACAAGGCAGACAATTGTACACAGATACACAAGAGTTCCTCCATTTATTCTGATATAACAAAAGCAGAGAAATAGAGGAGAAAGTAAACCTCATTTATCATAAGTTTCTATAAAAGCTAACCAAATGTCCAAATCTATACTCATTCATAGGTTTTGTCATTCTGTCAGGTGTTGCAAGCAATGCTGGATCTTCTTTCTATTGGGTAATAGGTAGGGAAAGACTGTGTGTAAGCCTTCAAATTATGATGGCAGAATACTCAGGGTGCATCTACACCAGGGGTCCTCAAACTTTTTAAGCCGAGGGCCGGTCCACAATCCTTTTGACTGTTGAGGGGCCGGATTATCATTTGAAAGAGAATACAAACAAATTCTGATGCACACTGCATATGTCTTATTTACAGTGCAAAAACAACAACAACAAGTACAATGAAATAACAATACAATATTTAAAAATAAAAACAAATTTAACCAACATACATTTATCAGGATTTCAATGGGAAGTGTAGTCCTGCTTCTGGCCAATGAGATAGTCAAGTTAATTAGGGTTGTTGTTGTTGTTGTTGTTGTTGTTGTGTGCCTTCAAGTCATTTCAGACTCAGAGTGGCTTACAAATTATATGTACATACAATATATTATATTATTAGCATAGCACAATATCAGCATTATATATTACTACATTGAACTATACCACTATACTGTAATATTATTAGTAATATTATGTGTAATATAGAATATATAATTAATATTATTATATGGTATTATTATTAGTGTTATGTTGTATTACATTATAATATTATTATCAATATTATATGTATATACAATATATTATATTATAAAACTGAGGGCGGGGGCCAGGTAAATGACCTCGGAGGGCCGCATCCGGCCCCCTGGCCTTAGTTTGGGGACCCCTGCACTATACTGTAATATTATTAGTAATATTATATGTAATATAGAATATATAATTAATATTATTATATGGCATTCTTTTTAGTGTTATATTGTATTACATGATAATATTATTATCAATATTATATGTACATACAATATATTATATTATTAGCATAGCACAATATTAGCATTATATATTACTTTATTGAACTATACCACTATACTGTAATATTATGAGTAATATTATATGTAATATAGAATATATAATTAATATTATTATATGGCATTATTTTTAGTGTTATATTGTATTACATGATAATATTATTATCAATATTATATGTATATACAATATATTATATTATAAAACTGAGGGCGGGGGCCAGGTAAATGACCTCGGAGGGCCGCATCTGGCCCCCGGGCCTTAGTTTGGGGACCCCTGATCTACACTGTAAAATGAATACACCTTGATGCTACTTTAATTGCCATATCTCAATGCTATGGAATCTTAGGAATTACAGTTTGGTGACATAACAACACTCTTTGGCAGAGAAGACTAAAGACCTTGTAAAATTACAACTCCCATATCAGATTAGTTTGGGAGACAGACTGAGCCCATGGACTGATGGCTTGTTATCCTTGATGGAGATCCTTCAAGAAATCATTCAAGTTGAAATCACAAGGGCCTGTGCTTTTTAACATGGTAGCAAAGTGATAGGAACATTTCTGTTTGGCATGGTGCTGTTACAGTCCAAGAAGCAAGCCCAGAAAATCAAATGGAAACTTCTGTTACCTCTGGTGGATTCACACAATACCTTTTTTACCTGAAAGAAAGAATGGGAAGATACCCAGTGCCCCATCCAGTTAAAGTAGAATTCACAAGGAAGTTCAAGTCTATCACCAGAAGTTTGAATCAGGGTAACAGTTTCTTATTACTTACTGTCTGTGTTAATTGGCCCACTGTATGCCAAGGTAGTGGAATTATCAGGAACAACGGTTTTGTGAATGGCCATGATTAATAATATAATTGTCACTCCGAATGCTATCTGCATTTAATTTCCTTTTGGTTCACTGCCTAAATCCCACCCCAGAGTATGTAACATACTGTAATGTTCATGTGTGAGTGTATGTATCCATACTTAGCTATATAAATATCCTATCTGAAATTCTGGATTTTACTCCATGACTTTGATTTCTTTTTTGTGTCAGGAGTGACTTGAGAAACTGCAAGTCACTTCTGGTGTGAGTGAATTGGCTGTCTGCAGCTATATTGCGCAGGGGGCACCCAGATGTTTTTACCATCCTTGTGGAAGGCTTCTCTCATGTCCCCACATGGGGAGCTAGAGCTGATAGAGGGAGCTCATCCGCATACGCATTCTCCCCTGGTTGGATTTGAACTGGCAACCTTCAGGTCAGCAGTCCTGCCAGTACAAAAGTTTAACCCACTGTGCCACCAGGGGCTCCATTAATTTGATAAAATTAGACTATAATCCACAAACATTCATGTTATGTTTAAAAAGTTAGTGATTTAGGTACAAACATCTGAATAAGATACTTCCAGACAGAAATGCTTTATATGTGCTGTGAACAAGGAAAGGTGATTTATTAATAGATAACATGTTTGTACTTATATATTGGTTTGCACTAATGCAGTAGTCTATGTCAACTACAGTAGAGTCTCACTTATCCAAGCTAAACGGGCTGGCAGAAGCTTGGATAAGCGAATATCTTGGATAATAAGGAGGGATTAAGGAAAAGCCTATTAAACATCAAATTAGGTTATGATTTTACAAATTAAGCACCAAAATATCATGTTATACAACAAATTTTACAGAAAAAGTAGTTCAATATGAAGTAATGTTATGTTGTAATTACTGTATTTACAAATTTAGCACCAAAATATCATGATATATTGAAAACATTGACTACAAAAATGGCTTGGATAATCCATAAGTTTGGATAAGCGAGGCTTGGATAAGTGAGACTCTACTGTAAATGGGAAACATTTGTAAAACATGTTACAAAACACATATTAATTATTAATAATTTAGTTTGTTTATAATAAGTTAGATTTATTCAATTATTATTTTGGGAATATTGTATCTCTCTTTATTCACAATGCATGCCTTTTTAGGTGCAACAGAACTTCTTTTTATCCCATCTCATTTTCAGTTACTTAGGAATGCTATGTGCTATGATACAAGAGTTCACTTATTTATTTACAATCCCCTGACTAAGACACTTAATTTGGAACTTCTAGAAACATGACCATGTCACCCTTAACACATCCTGTCTCATCTATTGTTGGATGCTCAGCTGTGTATAATCTAATTGATGTTAACGTGAAAGATTACTTGAGAAAACTAGAAATTTGTGGAAAGAGCTAGGATGCAACCCTGCCTAGCTCCCTGGAGAGTGCTGCTAGTCAGAGCTGACAATATTGAAATAGGGAAATGATATAACTCAGTATAAGGTGGCATACTGTGTTTTGGGCTTCCTTTATAACATGCTAAGGCAAGCTCTCATAGAAAAAGAAGGAGAGTTCTTTCCAAGAAGGCTCTCTAGAGGAAGGCTTCCAACCAATGTTACAACAGTGTCATAATACAAGCTTGCTTTATGCAGAATTCATGTCATGAGCATTTGATTCAGAATTGTATTCCTGTTTAGACACAGCAGGAAAATTGGACAGCTGGAAGAACTGAGGCTCCTTCCACACAGCTGAATAAAATCCCACATTATCTGCTTTGAACTGGAATATATGTTTGTGTGGACTCAGATAGTCCAGTTCAAAGCAGATATTGTGGGATTTTCTGCCTTGATATTCTGAAGTACAGGGCTGTGTGGAAGGGCCCTGAGTGTATAGCTATAATGCTCTTCTATTCAAGCAAAGTTGTCTGCATGGCAGCAACACAACTTCCTTGAAATATGGCAGAAGGTAAGCACAAGCTTTTCCTGGGCTAAGTGGCCTTCTGACAAAGCCAGCTTTGGGGTTTGAACTTGGTGCTTAGCCAAGGCACTTGCAAAGCTGTCAGACAGGTCATATTGCATGCCTGAGCAAAAGATCCTGTGCTTGCTGGTCTGAAAGGAGTATCAGGCAGATGGAATGCTGGATCGTGAGGTCTTCTGCATTGCCTGGCATCACTTCTGAAGCTGACCTGGCATGTCAGAAAGAGAATGAGGCCAGAAGGCAGTTCATTGTGTGCCCTTTGTGTACAGGTTTTTCACCTCAGGAACAGGTTTTTCACCTCATTGGCAATTGTTGAGAACCAGACCATCATTTCCTTCTATACTTAGATTTCTCCTGTTCTTCTTAAACCTGCTTATTTTTAATGTTGATGGCACTTCCTATTGAAATGTATATGGTTCCCCACCCCTGTTGTTGTAGCCTGGTCAGATTCTAAGTGCTCAGAAGATGAGGAAGGGGATGTTGGGAGAGATTTGGCGGGCCCAGAGGTGGATAGAAGTGGCCTGAAGAGGGTTGTTTTGGAATCTCCTGGCAGTTCCATGAAACAGGAGAAAGTGATATTGGTTTTCATGAGAATCTACCAGAAGTGCAGGTTGAGAGGAATGTGGGAAACAAATGTTTGTCCAGATCAAGACGCTGTATTCAGGTGAACAGCTCTCGGTTCCTAGTTCTACGTTTTGGGATTCATGTATTCAAGTTTCTAAGTTTGTTCCTGTTTCTAATTTCATGTGTGGCATAGGTTGCCTGCCTTGGATTCATGCTAGCATGTTTATGGATATATCTGTGGATTGACTCTTGAGACTGTATTTGAAAGGATTTTGGAATCTTGGCTATCTCAGAAATAACTTTTTGAACTTTGTTTCTCTTTTTTGGGTTTACCTATTTTTATATACACTTCTCTTAATAAACTTTTAATTACTGGATTACCTGGACAGAAGTGGTTTGTGGTAAAAAGGTGTTCCAGGGCTCTAGAGGAACACTTGTCTCTTTTTAAACTAAGGGATTGAGAGTCCTTTGCCAGCTAATTCGCATTCTTCCTGGGATACCATTATATTTAGTAGTAGTATTCTTTCCATTATTTCTATCCCGCTCTTCTCACCTGAAGGGACTCAGGGCGGCTTACAAAACTGGCAGAATTCAATGCCAATACACAACAATATAAAAGAATAAAACATAAGCAATTAAATACAAATTTAAAATAATACAAAATACTTGAGCCATTCATCCACAAAACATTGTACATAAACCTTAGTCCAGACCGAGTCGAAGCCAACGAAACCTATTCTTTGAATGCTTGCTCGCATAGCAAGGTCTTCACTTTTTTTCTAAAACTCAAAAGGGATGGAGCCTGCTGGATGTCACTAGGGAGGGAGTTCCACAGCCGAGGAACCACCACTGAGAAGGCTTTGTCTCTCGTCCCCGCCAGCCGCACCTGTGAGGCTGGCGGTACTGAGAGCAGGGCCTCCCCTGAAGATCTTAAATTATGTGGTAGGTCATAGCAGGAGACACGTTCGGACAAGTAAGCTGGGCCGGGACCGTATAGAGCTTTATAGGCTAAAGCCAGCACTTTGAATCATGCTTGGTAGCTAATCGGCAGCCAGTGGAGCTGATGTAACAGTAACAGAGTAGTGCGCTCCCTGTACATTATAGCTTTCTGGTCACTTGAATGCCCAGCTTGTCAGTGAAAACCAGATAGACAGTTAATTTTAACACACCACTTAAACATTCTTAAGTAGAAGAATCTCAGGATATCTATATTAGAGAAAGGTTAGGCCCTCTGGCAATCTTTTAGGCTACTTATTATGTACAGATACAAATATATGTGGTTCCCTTAGGGGAAAAACACAAATATATCAAAGTGTGGACATATTGCTTTCCTTACATTACATTGTACTTCATATAAGGCATGATACAGTCATCACTTTAAAGCATACGGCAAATCAACTGCTAGACCTTCATAAGGACTGCAGCTTTACCGCTGCATCTCTCTAGCAGACTTCTTTATCATAATCATATCATAAAATAATATTATCACCTTGAACAATGTAACTCTGCTATTTTCTCATTTAAATTAGCTTTCAAGGATCAATATCCCTGACCATCTTCATTACATCCCTAAGGGGACCATATATATTTGTATATCTATTACTGCATTTAATAAGTAGCCTAAAAGATACTTCGATGGCTGTTTTACCAACATCTGTGTGTCTGTACAGTTTATCAGCTATCATGAACACGAACAGCATGACTTGAAGACTATATTGTAGCCTTCTCTTCTTACGTTGTAGAATGCAAAAGCACTCTGATTTTTCTTTGTTCTTGGATTATATTCTCTTTAGTCTCTGTCTAGCCTTTCTGCTATTCTATCTGGTCCAATCAAAACAAAGGTGCTGATGGTATCCCATTTATGTCAGCAATCCTCTCCTTTTAATCAGATTATAGGAGATCATATAAACCAATTAAGTAGAGTTAGATCTTGGCTTTTGGCTGCCTTACACCAAATTACATGAGCCAATGCACCTGCTAGAAGGTTAACTCATATCAATTGTTAGTAGTGTGTTGGAGTTCCCATCTTTTTATTTACAATTTGGTAATTATTCTGCATGGAATTCACCTGTTTGTTCACAGTAATATATAAGCACACAGACAGAGACACATACAGGTACACACATACACTTTCTCATATACATGCAGTTTTGTGAAGTTTCATTCGTGCCATCTTATTTTTGTATTTGGTTCCCGCTAACGAAAATGGGCCGCCTATACGACACGAATTTTTATCTGGCTAATGAAAAACATAAAAATTTTAATTGGCCATTGGCTTTTGGGCTAAAGGGGTGAAAATCACCATACACGGAGGGCATTTCTACCCCTTTTAGCCCACCAACTTTTAAAACATTTGGATCTTCCCCAAAGTACTATTATTAATAATAATATTATTATTAACACCCATTGGCACACATCAGCTGTCATGGGGAAGCATTATTCTCCCAGACTCAGCTTAGAGTCCCACAGTAGCTATCATTATTAAAATATATATTAATATTATTAGTAAGACCCATTGGCACACATCAGATGTCATGGAGAGGCACTCCTTCCCCAGACTCAGCTTAGAGTCCCAGAATAGCTATCATTATTAATATACACATCCCTCCAACCCTCCTCCTCTTCCTTCTTCACACCTCTTACTCTAGAGTAAGCCAGGCAGCAGCAGCAGCAATGACCCAAGGTGCCGGCAGCAGCTCAAAAGCCGAGGAGGAGAGAGGAGGAGAGGGTAAGAGGTACAAAGGATGACTAAAATGATCAAGGGTCTGGAGAACAAGCCCTATGAGGAGCGGCTTAAAGAACTGGGTATGTTTAGCCTGCAGAAGAGAAGGCTGAGAGGAGACATGATAGCCATGTACAAATACATGAAGGGAAGTCATTGGGAGGAGGGAGAACAATGGCTTTAAACTACAGGAAAGGAGATTCCACCTGAACCTTAGAAAGTACTTCCTCACTGTGAGAGCTGTTCAGCAGTGGAACTCTCTACCGCAGAGTGTGGTGGAGACTCCTTCTTTGGAGGCTTTTAAGCAGAGGCTGGATGGCCATCAGTCAGGGGTGCTTTGAATGCAATTTCCTGCTTCTTGGCAGGGGATTGGACTGGATGGCCCATGAGGTCTCTTCCAACTCTACTATTCTATGATTCTATGATTCTATGTGCCCTGTCCTGCCTCCCTCCTGCTGCTGATCCTGGAGAAGTTAGAGGGTGGGGCTATCAGGGGAAAGAGGGAATGTTTTTAAGATTTTATTTCTTAAAAGAAAAAAAAATCCCTAAATATCGTGGGATGACCCAAACATTATAAAATTTGGTGGACTAAGAGTGATAGATGTTCCCTCCATGTGTGGTGATTCTCACCCCTCTAGCCGTAAAACTGAGGAGAAGGGGAGCCTGGGAAAGAGTGCCCATAGTGGACAATGGACTGGAAAATTTTATTTTCGCATGCAGACCAAAGATGCCCATTCGGAAATGTGCCGGTTTTCGGAAGGCACATGAAAATGAAAACAGGGGCCTTACAAATGAAACAGAAACGGATAGTGATTCTATACAAATGTGCAAGCCTACTGGTTAGTATTTGGACCTTCAACAACTATCAGGTTTTGTGCACTATACTTCAGAGAAAGGAACTGATGAAACTGATAAAATCACTTCTGAATTTTTCTTGTCTAAGAAAATCCTATGAACTTCATGGGATCTCCATAAGTTAACAGGGGATTTGAAGCTACGTACACATACACATGCACATACATAAAGGGCTGAAGAATAAAGAAAGGAGGACATCAGAGAAATAAAAGGGGGAGAATCATAGAAAAAAAAATAAGCCAGAAAGGAGGAACTGTCTGGTCATCAATTTCTCCAGAATCTTAGTTTAGATAGGTGGAAACAAGGAAACAGCTCTTATAAATGTAAATAATGGGTGGTTATCTTCTGTACATCCAGATGTTGGATTGCATTTCCCTTAATATCTTATCATTGGCTATTCTGTCTTGGCCTGATTTGGAGAGGCACATGCTACCCACTCCAAAGGGCAGTGCCAGAACCAATCCTACTGTTTGGCTCTCACGTGGACAGAATTTCCCCTGATCCTTACAATGTTCAACAATTTCCACCCTTCTAAATGAGCTCAAACTTGCCAGAGAGATTAAAAACAATATAAAGGGGTTCATTGGTTATGTCAGTACAGTAGATAAAGGGAGAAAAAGGAAACAGCAGGGCCTCTGCATGGAGAAGGTGGTGAAATGCTAATGGGATAGAGAAAGGGAAGAACTACTCAACACCTTCTTTGCCTCAGTCTTCTCCCAAAAGGAAATTGGTGATCAATCTGAGCAATATGAAGTAGATGAGGTAATGGGGAAATACAACACAAAATTAGAAAAGAAGTAGTCCAGGAATACCTGGCTACTCTAAATGCATTCAAGTCTCCAAGGCCAGATGAACTACTTTCAAGAGTACTGGAGGAACTAACAAAAGTCATTTCAGAACCACTGGCAATAATCTTTGTGAATTCTTGGAGAACAGAAGAAGTCCCAACAGACTGGAGGAGGGAAAATGTTGTCTCTATCTTCAATCGCTGCAATCACTTAGAAAGGAATGCTGTCATTACTAAAAGTCAACATGGGTTTCTCAAAAACAAGTCATGCCAGACTAATCTTATCTTTCCCCCCCCTGATAGGGTTACAAGCTTGGTAGATGCAGAGAATGCTATAGATTTAGTAGATGTAGTAGATCTTGATTTCAGTAAAGTCTTTGACAAGGTCCCCTATGATCTTCTTGCAAACAAACTAGTAAAATATGGGATAGATAATACCACTGTTAGGCTGCCTGTTAGCTTCCGGGCACAATTTAAAGTGCTGGCTTTGGCCTACAAAACCTTAAACGGCTCTGGTCCAACTTACCTCTCCGAACTTATCTCCCTCTATGAGCCGTCCCGCAGATTAAGATCTTAGAGTGAAGCCCTGCTCTCAGTCCCGCCGCCGTCACAGGTGCGTTTGGCGGGAACGAGAGAAAGGGCTTTTTCGGTGGTAGCTCCACGGCTGTGGAACTTCTTGCCAAGGGAGATAAGGAAAGCCCCCTCACTCATGTCTTTTAGAAAGCAGCGGAAGACCTGGATGTGGGACCAAGCTTTTGGCCCATTCTAGGATACGAGTTGATATAAGCTGATGTATTCGTTGGATTAATGTGAAGTTGAATACAGACTGGCTCTGACTTTTGGCCCAATGCTACTGGCCCTGTTGTAACGGTCACACAGTGTTTTACTGTTTTAATTGGATATGATATTGGTTTTTAAGTGTTTTTTTACAATTGTTGGTTTTTACTATATTTTGTATTATATGTGGCATTAATCTTGCCATTAAGTAAGACTGCTCTGAGTCCCCCTGGGGGAGAAGAGCGGTATATAAAATAAATAAATAAATAAATAAATAAATAAATAAATATTGTAATTGGTTAAGCAACCGAACCCAAAAAGTGCTCACCAGTGGTTCCTCCTCATCCTGGAAAGAAATGACTAGTGGGGTGCCACAGGGTTCTGTCTCAGTCCCCATACTGTTCAAATCTTTATTAATGACTTGGATGACGGTATAGAAGGCATGCTTATCAAGTTTGCAGATGACACCAAATTGGGTGGGATAATACATCAGGGGATAGGATCAGAATTCAAAATTACCTTAACAGGTTAAAGAGCTAGGTCAAAACCAACAAAATGAATTTCAAGAAGGAGAAGTGAAGGTAGGATACTTCATTTAAACAGACAAAATGAAATGTGCAGATAGAGGATGGGTGATCTGCTTGGCTTGATAATAGTACATGTGCAAACGATCTTAAAGTCTTAGAGGACAACAAGTTGAACATGAATCAACAGTGTGATACAGCAGCTAAAAACCCAATGGGATTTTGGCCTGCATAAATAGAAGTATAGTGGCTAGATCCAGGGAAGTTTTGCTACCCCTCTATTCTGCCTTGGTCAGACCACACCTGGAATACTGTGTCCAATTCTGGGCACCACAATTCAGACAGGTATATTGACAAGCTGGAAGGTGTCTAGAGGAGGGTGACTAAAATCATATTATTATTTATTCATTTCTATCCTGCTTTTCTCCTGTGCATGGGAGAAATTATGATCTGGAGACCATATACTATGAGGAGCGGCTTAAAGAGCAGGGCATGTTTAGCCTGCAGAAGAGAAGGTTAAGTGGAGACATGATAGTAATGTTTAGATATTTGAAAGGCTGTCATAAGGAAGAGGGAGCAGGCTAGTTTTCTGCTGCCCTGGAGACTAGGATTCGGGGTTCAAATTACAGGACAGGAGCTTTAACTTGAACATTAGGAAGATTAGGAAGTGGAAATCTCTGTCTCGGAGCGTGGTGGAAGCTCCTTCCTTGGAAGCTTTTAAACAGAGGCTGGATGGCCATCTGTTCAGGGTACTTTGGTTGTGCTTTTCCTGCATGGCAGGGGGTTGGACTAGATGGCCCATGTGGTCTCTTCCAACTTAATTATTCTATGATTCTAAGTGAGCTGCTGCAGGTTAGAATGATTTTATGTCTGAATTGCTCAGCCAACAAGATTCCTGACAATGGAAAACATATGGGAATTACTACAATTACAATGTATAATATTTGCTTAGGTATTTGAAGAACAATGAAGCCAGGACCATTTTAATTAGATTCACATTTTAATAGGGCTTTTGAATTCATGAGAATATTGTCATACTCTGTAACCAACCCATATTATCAAACCCAAATTATTTTACCTTTTGAACTGGCTGGACCCAACACAAAAGTCAGATCTGCCTAAATACCACTAAAAATGGGATAGCTGTTCACTGGGGATACATCACTTATTCAGCTTTGTGGACCATATGTGATGCTACTTGGCGGGTACACACATGCCTATACACATACATGACTGCAGATCTTCAGAGAACCCCAATGCTGTCCACAAAACCATTTCAAAACAGAAATGGTGAAAGGTTCATGCCCAGTTTCCTAGAATATTAACATGGGCAAAAGACCAAATGGATAAGCATGCAATTTTTTCAGTGAGTGTTGTTGTGTGCCTTCAAGTTGATTCTGATTTATGGTGATTCTAAATCAAATCTAGCACAGGGTTTTCCGAGGCTGACAGAATGTAACTCACCCAAGATCACATAGTGGGTTTCTATAGACACATGTAGAATCCAATCCAAATTTTCAGAGCTGTAGGCCAAGGCTCAGACCAGGAAACCACACTAGCTCTAACTGAAGGAGAGGTAATTAGAATTAGAATTCCCCCTCAATTGGCTAATCTCAGGATTCCTTGCAATATTCCCATGACAAGTGGAATCATAGTGCTATGATATGATTTTTGTCTCCTCTCCCTACAGAGAGAGCCTTGAGAGCTTCAGCATCTGAACTGCGGAGGCCTGCAACTCCAGCAGAAATTTTAGTTGAGATTTCATTTCTCAAAAGTAACTGTGGATAAACTCCATCCATATTAACTTTAGTCATTATTTCTAGCTACATATTTTAGCGATATGGGTCAATCTTTTGAAACTGGAACAATGGGAGAATACAACTCTGGTGGAAGAAGGGAATGTTATGGTTCTGATGTTGAAGGAATTGCCAAGTTTCATTGTAAGCTCATTTTTGTTTATGGTGATCACAGGATGTCACCAAATATGTATTTCTAGAAATAGAATCACTGTGAAAGTGCACTCTTGTTGCCTTATTTGTATACATCTTTTAAAAGCTACTGTTGAGAATTAGAACTTTATGTTTCACTTTGTATTTAGGGCTGACTTGGGTTGGGTTAGATGGAAATTATCCAAACCAAATCAGGGCTGAATCCAAATGACCAAACAGGGTCCTTGAAATGAACTAAGGAGCCTTAATTTCAATCCAAGAAATAGGATGGGGGTGGCTATTTTAGACTTATTGTTATTATTGACCTGATCCACTTTTCCTCTGCTGCTTTATTTATTTATTTATTTATTTATTTAATTTATTTTATTTATTTTGTTTACAGTATTTTTCAACTTCTCACCTCGAAGGGGACTCAGGGCGAAACGCAATGTACGTATACATGACAAACATTCAATGCCATTAGACATGCAACATACAGACAGAGACAGAGACAAAGACAAAGACACTGAGGCAATTTAACATTTTCCAGCTTCTGGCTTCATGAGGGTATGCTCGATACCGGCCACAGGGGGAGCCGCTGCTTCATCATTCACTGTGACACCGAGCCCTTGATGGAATACTTCCTCATTCTTCCACACGGTGCTGAACGATTTTTATGGTGTTGTAAATTAGTCAAATTAACCTCCCCACATAAGCGGTACCTAAATTTCCTACTTGATAGATGCAGCTATCTTTCGGGTTGCTTAGGTCAACAACAAGCTAGGGTATTTTTTATTGGTCAGGCACTCAAGCCAACCCAGACTGGTTCGAACTCATGACCTCTTGGTCAGTAGGAGCTGCAAGTTACTATACCCTGAGTTTTAAGCAAAGACTATGCTATTTCAACAATCCCATAACACTGTGGGGTATTACTATCCCAGAATGGAAGGTGTGCTAAAGAGCACATACTACTTCCCCTTATGTGTGCATTATAATGCGTGATCAGTAGTTATGAACAAATTGTCTTTCAGCAAAGCTGCCCTCCTGGTTATAGATCAATTTTCAGGGACCTTGACCAAACTTCTCAAACACTCTGGGGTCTCTTGGAAGCTGGAACACAATCTGGAAACCATTGTGCCAGTACGATAAATTTCACTGGCTTCCAATAACAGATGCCTCATATACACCAGAATTTTGGAAATGAGCACAGAGGGTGTGTGTGTATAAATTGCTTCCGAGTTGAGCCTATAAGCAAAATGACTGTTGGAACGTATGAAAAATTATGAAAAGCCTCCAAAACAAAATAAATAGCATCCATCTGTTGGTTGTTTACTGTATCCCACATGACTTCCACATTTCTGATGCTCTCATCTCACACATTTAGTTAGGTAAACAAGAAAGGCAGACGGCTGGTGCTAGGTCCGGAACAAATGATTTGGTATTAAAAATGTAAAGTTAACATGCTCATCCTGGGATTGTTATCTCATGGAGTATTTTGAATGTTAAAGAGATGCATCCTTCCCTCCTATAGAAGATGGATTCCCCCTTCTAATCCCTGCTAAGAGCTGAGCATGACAGCTTTCTTTTCTCTTTTCTCTTTATTCTTTCATTTTTTCCCTCTCCTTTTCATAAATGGTTGCCATGTATAAACACTTCTCATATCATTTGAAGTTGTAAATCTTGTAATCCTGCTTAAGTAATAGATGTTTCTATATCAGACTTCACAATTTTGAAAATTCAGACGTGGATGCATAGAAGCCCACTTCACCTCCTCCAGGTGAATCCAGGAAGGTTAAAACTGTAGATAGCAGAAAAAGAGATGTTACAAAATGAACACAGAATGTATACCCTTATGTTCCCAATACCCTGAAGCGCTCATTATATGCATCAAACCACACATAACAATCTTCAGTGGAAGGCTTTCCATGAGTGTCCCTGGCATCTGAGATTAGTATGGAGGCAGCCACAGTCAGGACCATCTTGGTGGTGGTGCCACGTGCTGAAATCCTCTCCACAGAAAGATTTGCTTGACGCTTGCCTTTTTGCCTTTTCAGTATCAAGTAGAAACAGTGGTCTCTGTGTTGTCAAAGGCTTTCATGGATGGAATCAATGGGTTGCTGTGAGTTTTCCGGGTTGTATGGCCATATTCCACAAAAGCATTTTCTCCTGACGTTTCACCCACATCTATGGCAGGCGTCCTCAGAGGTGTGAGGTCTGTTGGAAACTAGGCAAGTGGGGTTGTTGTATGTTTTCCAGGCTGTATGGCCATGTTCCAGAAGTATTCTCTCCTGACGTTTCGCCCACATCTATGGCAGGCATCCTCAAAGGTTGTGAGGTATAACTAAGTAAGGAAGGTTTATATAGTCTGTGCATTTGAGTAGATCAGATCTAGTTTGCCAAATAGTCACTGTTGAATGTTTTATGTTGAATGTTTTTATATTGTGGAATGATATTTTAAATTGTAAGTCGCTCGGCGCTCTGGTGGAGAGCGACTAATTAAGAAATAAAGTGAAGTGAAGTGAAGATATATATCTGTGGAAAGTCCAGGGTAAGAGAAGAACTCTTGTCAGTTGGAGGCCAGTGTGAATGTTGTAGTTAATCACCTTAATTAGCATTGAATAGCTTCATCTCCTGGCTTCTTCCTGCCTGGGGGCATCCTTTGTTTAGAGTCGTTAGCTGCCCCTGGTTGATTCATGTCTGGAACTCCTCTGCAGGAGTCTATCGTATACCATGCAGCTGTGGAAAGTCTACATAGGGACCACGAAATGCAGCGCCCAAACACGAGTCAAAGAACATGAAAGGCACTGCAGACTAACTCAACCAGAGAAATCAGCCATAGCAGAGCACTTGAACCAACCTGGACACAGTATATTATTTGAGAACACAGAAATGCTTGACCACTCCAACAACTATCATGTCAGACTACACAGAGAAGCCACGGAAATTCACAAGCATGTGGACAACTTCAACAGAAAGGAGGAAACCATGAAAATGAACAAAATCTGGCTACTAGTATTAAAAAAACTCAAAAATTAGAACAGTAAATAAGAAGCAACACTCTGAAAACAGAGGAGTTCCAGACATGAATCAACCAGGGGCAGCTAACGACTCTGAACAAAGGATGCCCCCAGGCAGGAAGAAGCCAGGAGATGAAGCTACTCAGTGCTAATTAAGGTGATTAACTACAACATTCACACTGGCCTCCAACTGACAAGAGTTCTTCTCTCACCCTGGACTTTCCACAGATATATATATAAACCTTCCTTGCTTAGTTTCTCCATACCTCACAACCTCTGAGGATGCCTGCCATAGATGTGGGCAAAACGTCAGGAGAGAATACTTCTGGAACATGGCCATACAGCCCGGA
Organism: Anolis carolinensis; assembly: GCF_035594765.1. Taxonomy (NCBI): domain Eukaryota; kingdom Metazoa; phylum Chordata; class Lepidosauria; order Squamata; family Anolidae; genus Anolis; species Anolis carolinensis. The sequence continues at coordinate 140,299,183 of NC_085844.1, forward strand.
AAACATACAACAACCCTGTGATCCCAGCCATGAAAGCCTTCAACAACACATTAGGCAAGTGGGGTTTATATATCTGTGGAAAGTCCAGGTTGGAAGAAAGAACTCTTGTCTGAGGCAAGTGTGAATGTTGTAGTTGATCACCTTGATTAGTATTTATTGGCCTTGCAGATTCAAAGCCTGACTGCTTCCTGCCTGAGGGAATCCTTTGTTGGGAGGTGTTAGCTGGCCCTGATTGTTTCCTGTATGGAATTAGGACAAGCATAGTCTCTAATTCATTTTCATCACGTAGCAGGTGTATGTGTAAAGTGAATGTGTTGTCAATCATGTGAAAGCTTTTTAAACAAATGGCTGATAACTATGTTCTTTCTCTGTACTTGTGACTTTCAGTTGAAAACATTTTGTTTCCATTTACTTTTATGTGTACTTTTCTTTTATGTAAATTACTTCTGGGAAGCGCACTGGGAGATGACATCCAAAGACCTTTTAAAAACAAAGAAATATTTTAAATAAGAAAAGACAGAGGGCAAAATCCACAGCAGGATTATAAGTACTTGTTCATACAATCAGCAAAGTATTTCTCCCCCCACCCCTGGACTCTGCCATTTCAGATTAGAAAGCTGGTATTGATACTCGTATATTCAGGGCAAAGAAATCTGTCAATGGCTCTTAGCCATGAAATTGTTACATAGAACGTCTGTGTTGAGAGTTCATATATCACCTCTCTTGAACACAAGACAACAAGTGCCCATTACAGTCAACGTCTTCATGTATTCTTTATATGAACATCAGGGACATCCAGCTGTTACTGGTGAAGACAGAAGGTTTATCAAGCTGAGTCACTTTAATGCAGAGATAGGGAGCATATGGCTAATCAAATGTTTTTGCAGCTCTGCCTTGATTCTGCCAGCCAGAGCTAAGGACAGTTCCACCTCATCAACTTCTGAAGGATTACATCCTCTCCATCCAATGATTCCCAAACTTGGTTTGGACTTCAGCTTCCAGAATTCCTAACTGATGGACAAGCTGGTTCAACAGTACCTAGAGGACCAAAGTAAGAATTCTATTCATGGTACTCTGGTGGCTTCAAAACTGTAACAAAAATGTTCTTTCAGATCTTTCACATAAACTGAATTCAGGTTTGAGTATCAGCTATGGGAGATCAGACAGAGTTATGGGCTGCTTTTCTTGCTGGAATTGTATTTTGTCAATTTCAGCCTCAATCTCTGATACATGGTGTACAACGAGCCTGCAAGCGCAGCCAAGGCAAACTGGAAGCCACCTGCTCTTCTGCAGTTTCATCCAGTGGTGCTCAGATGGCCACTCATTAGAGTTGCAAAAGTATACACAGACCATTTGTGGCAGCAGCAGTGATGATACCCAGATCAATCTTATTTCATGACTGTATGCTCTTGCAAATAGTCCATTAAGCTGGACAGAGGAAAGGGAACAATATGACCCTAAATATGACATAGGAGCTGCAACTGACACAATATAGAGCAGCTAAAATGTTAAAGGAGCATTTTACTGGAAATCATATGACAACAGTTATGATAGAATTACCCTTGTTGTTGCCAATATAATCCCTGAATTAAGATCTGGATTAAAATGTTGGCAAGGACATTTATTGTATTGTTCTGGGCATGGCCCCACGTAAGCCGCCCCGAGTCCCCGTTGGGGAGATGGTGGCGGGGTATAAATAAAGATTATTATTATTATTATTATTATTATTATTATTATTATACCCCTAAATGGTCTAGGATCTCAAAACTGATTCTACCTGAGTATTGGGATCTACAAGAGGGGTCCTTCTCCATGCCCCCCCCCCCATAGCAGTAATCCACATGGAGAGGGCATTTTCTGTTTTGACACCTTAGTTGTGAAATGCCCGCCTTGTAGAGTTTGACCTGGCACAGAACTTTGCTTCCTTTCATTGTCACAACAAAATATGGCTGTTTACCAAAGCTTTTAGGATTTAAAGATCTTGGTTTGAGTCTTTATAAGAGTATGATTTTAACTCTTTAAATTGCTTACATCGTTTTTGAAATGTCAGAGAAAAATCTGACACCTAGAGATGACCCCTTATGATGTCATGGGGACAGGAATGGATGTTGTCTTAAACATAGTACATTACACACAGAGCCGGTCCAACAATGAGGCGAATTAAGTGGTCACTTTGGGCGCAAAACATATGGGGGCGCAGTCAAGACTGCTTTTTCTGTTGATTTGTTGTAAAACATGATGTTTTGGTGCTTAATTTGTAAAATCTTAATGTAATTTGATGTTTAATAGGCTTTTCCTTAATCCTTCCTTATTATTCAACATTTTCGCTTATCCAACGCTTTTATTTTTCAGTTATTGGGGGGGGGGGGCAAAATTCTGTTCACCTACACTTGAAAAATACCTAGGGCCGGCTCTGATTACACATCAACCACAGCTGTACAGAATATGGCATTACAATGGAAAGCACTAACCAATGAGGAATAAACACACACAAACTTTTCACTACGAGGAATTTCACCTTCACACTGCGAATCAAAGGAGAGAGTCCATCCCCTGAGATATGGACACTCTATCTGAGACCTTTCCCAAACTAGAGTTCAGCCCATGAGCAAAAATATAAAAAGTTTTTTAAAAATTTCTACTCAACTTACTGGTTGAAGGGAATGGAAAATGGAATAAAAGCTTCTTTGGTGGCATACATATTCAAAGTGTGCTGTGTTTTATTTCTGTGATGTTTAAAATTTAGCTTCTGTTATTTTGGAAAGCATTAGAGTTAATTAGATATGCAACCCAACAAAAAATAACTTGGTGTCCTGGTCTTTAGGCCCGTTCCTGGGGTTATTTGCTGAATGAGAAAATTACATCAGATAGATCAAATCAGATCTATTTCTTAGATATGGTTATCATGATTTCTCATGGGAAACACATGAAGAGTGGTATATGGCATTTGTTCTGTATCTCCAAAACCATATCTGATAGGGGCAAATTGGTGACATTTTTGGAATCAGTAGGTCAAAAATATTCAGAACCATGTCTAACATTTGAGGCACCAAAATGCGTTTTAGCCAGTGCAACCCTTCAACAACCATAGAAACTGCTTTAAGCTACTCTGACCCTATGGGGTACATAAATAAACAATCCAGCAGAAGTGTTTTCAAGTTGCTATTAAGGCATGTTGCAATATCATTGTTTCAGACAGCAATGTAATCACTGCAATTTTACACCTTGGATGGTGCATTATTTGCCACCACATTCAAGTGACCATTGATTTACTGTGTTGTGAAAAACTCCTCTACCCTGCACTGCACAATGCCCACATTTTCATCATCTATAACATCGATTGCACAATGTTGGCATGCAGTAGACAGGAGGTATGGTGCAACCAATTACTTAGATTTACACTATGCAAGCACCATGTTGGGTTTCAGTCAGTATGTCTGATAACTGTCAAATACTAAATGCTAATGGAGCTCTGCTGTCAGATAGCATCAAATGCAGAAATCTACTGCCTGCCTATCCACAGATACTGTCAATTGTTGATGGCTACATTTAAGTAGTTACAACTACATGTCAGCTGCCAGGCACTGTCAAATATTGATTGCTGCAGCAAAATCTTTAAATGTCCCATGCCAAATACCAAATATTGACGTATCAAGATCATATTTGAAGAATATTCATCACCAGGATGCTTACTAAGGAACTAAATTTTATGCCTACATGATTTCTTTTAAATTGCTATAATTAAAATGATTATTGACTTTCTTAATGTTTTTTTTTAATTGAATCTCAGCAAAATTAAACACAAATGGGTTGGGACAAAACCAGGGGCAGTTCAACCGTGAGGCAAATTAGGCAGTTGCCTGTGGCGCCATCCCCTAGGGGACGCAGTTGAGGCATTTCCGCGTGCGCACGCATGTGTACATGCATGTGCACGCACCCCCACCTCCTCCTCTTAGGGTTGCTCCACTCGCCTTCAGCCTGGGCCCACCTTTGGGCCTTCGGGCCTGGACCCACCTTCGGGCCTACCTGGGCCCGCCGTTGGGCCTGCCTGGGCCCACCTTCGGGCCTGCTTGGGCCCGCTTTCGCTTGTGGGGCCACCTTTGGCCTGTGGTTGCCTTCGGGGCCAGGCCTGCCTTAACCCACACTTATGGCAGGCATCCTCAGAGGTTGTGAGGTCTGTTGGAAGCTAGGTAAGTGGGGTTTATATATCTGTGGAAAGTCCAGGGTGGGAGAAAGAGCTCTTGTCTGTTTGAGGCTAGTGTGAATGTTGCAATTGGTCAGCTTGATTAGCATTTAATGGCCTTGCAGATTCAAAGCCTGGTTGCTTCCTCCCTGGGGGCATCCTTGGTTGGGAGGTGTTAGCTGGCCCAGATTGTTTCATGTCTGGATTTCCCCTGTTTTTAGAGTGTTGTTCTTTATTTACTGTCCTGATTTTAGAATTGTTTTTTTTTTAATACCGAGGCCAGATTCCCTTTTGGTGGCCTTTTAAGGACCCCCACTGCTCTTCCATACAGCCATATAACCCAGAAAGCAGAATAACCCACAATATCTGCTTTGAACTGGGTTATCTGAGTCCACACTGCCCTATATCCCAGTTCAATGTTTCGGTGCTAAATTCGCAAATATAGTAATTCCTACATAACATTACCATGTATTGAACTGCTTTTTCTGTTGATTTGTTGTAAAACATGATGTTTTGGTGCTTAGTTTGTAAAATCATAATGTAATTTGATGTTTAATAGGCTTTTCCTTAATCCTTCCTTATAATCCAACTTTTTCGCTTATCCAATGCTTTTATTTTTCAGTGATTGGTTTGGGGGTGGGGGGTGGGCGCGCCCAAGTTCTGTTCGCTTACACTTGAAAATTACCTAGGACTGGCTCTGGACAAAACTTAGTGAACCTATGTCTGAATGCTCAGGTAGAAAATGGTAAGCGTGGTTCATTCGTGATGTACATGCCCTGTAATCTAAATGCAATTATTAAGCTACTTTTGATTTCGATCCATGTTTATTCTTCATGACAGTCTAAGGACTTTATTGCATGAAGTCGCAATTCCACAGCAATCACACCGTCATAAATTGCAGATACAAACTGGGATAAGCACTTTCAATGCCATACATCCCATTTATACAATTACATTGCTGCACAAATCTATGGTCCCATGATCATAGTTCTGCACCTCTCTGTATTAACTCTGCTTCGTAATTTTCATTTTGCAGTTTTAGCAATGAAAAACATTAAACATAATTATTAAACAATTTAAAATATATACTTTGTCATGTGGGGAGGGGAAATGAAGACAATCCTTTATTGTGATATCACTTTGCTGGCACAGAAGCAGAAACAGACCCGTCTCACCAAGGTAGGTGACAGGAACCCTATGGGATTGCAAGCCAGTGGTGGGTTTTGCCCATCAATAGTGAGGAATGATTAGTCACATGGAAAAGGCACACCAGTAGCGGAATGTTCATGGCGTTGTGCAATAGGTACTTTCAGCAAAGGTGGTAGTCATGCTTCACTTTTGGTTTGTTAGCCTTCTGTGATAAAGTTCTAAGGATATAGACAGTCCCCAAGTTATGAACAAGATAGGTTCTCTAGGTTTGCTCTTAAGCTGAATTTGTACATAAATTGGAACAGGTACATTTTTAAGTGTAACACCTGCCATATATATATAAAACAGCTTTTGACCGCATAGGGAAGAGTTATCACCCCTATGGTGTTTGTTTGTTGTGCCCTTGTTCAGAAGATCCCACCTCACGTTCTGTCCCTGACAGAACTGGATTTTGATAAATTTGGCTTGTTATAAAAACAAGGATTCATGATAAAGCTTCAGTGGAGACACCTTTCCCCCATGATAACTCTTTCAGGAGCGAATTTCCCTTCTGAGTCGTAGATTTCCCTCACTTCCTGTTGTCTCATCCACATTCTTAACTATGAGCCATTTGTAAATCGGATGTTTGTAATTCTGTAACTGTCTGTATATCCACTTTTTGTCCAAGGAACTCAGTATTTTTAATCCCATAAAAACCCTGTTAGCCAGATTATGCTGAGATTGTGGCTGTCAAGAATTGGGAACTGGGTCTCTCCAATCTAGTCCAGTACTAAACAGTAAACTAGACCAGAAATTGAATAAGGGTAGAAAGCCCACAGGCTTTGGATTTGGATTTGATACCAAGTTTTGAAAGCTTTGATATAGAGCTGGACAGTGCAGATAACAAGAGGAATGCTAAGCATTGTTATTGTTACTCTTATTATTTATATTCCACCTTTCTTCTGAGTCTGAGACTTAGAAAATATTAGAATTTATACAGGTAGACATTTAAATCATATAGATGAAGGGGGGAAATCAAATTATAGGTAAAATGAAATGTTGCTAAAAGCAAATGCATCAATTGCAACACCTGTTTCCCCTCTTTAGCAAGATGATCAATTTTGAGGTGAGTTTTAATTGTAGTAAGATGTTTTGGGAGAAAGTCCTTAGTAAAGGTAAAGTTTTCCCCTGACATTAAGTCTAGTTATGTCCGACTCTGTGGGGTGGTGCTCATCTCAATTTCTAAGCTGAAGGCTGGCATGATTACATGGAGTGCCGTTACCATCCCTCCGGAGCAGTATCTATTGATCTACTCACATGTTTTAGAACTGCTAGGTTGGTAGAAGCTGGGGCTAACAATGGGAACTCACCCTGCTCCCTGGATTCGAACTGGCGACGTTTCGGACAGCAATTTCAGCATTCAGTGGTTTAACCCACTGCACCACCAGGGCCTTACAGGGATAAAAAAATTAGGGCTGGAAGGCAGAATTTAAATATAGAAAATAAATAAATGTGCATTCAAGAGGGCAGTAGTGCAAAAAACAAATAAACCCACAACACTATAAGCTCCAGCAATATGGCTGACCTGTGTGAAAATAAAAGTTGGTCAAAGCTGCAAAGAAATATGTGCTGCTCAGAGCCTGCAGTGTTGGCAAACATTCTTCAGCAGAATAGGAGCCGGGATGCTCCCTGATGTGGCACAGCTGTGACCACCGTGGTTGGCTCTTGGTTCACAGTCTGTCATATATGTTTACCTGCAAATGAATCTCAAAGGCTGCAGAAACCACGCTGTCTCCAGGAAGAGCAAGGAACTATTTTAAAGTGAAAGGATGGTACATCTTGACCATTGACTTCCCATTCACATGAGCAAACAGCCTCTATCTGAGCCATTAAGGGGTTCCCCCAAATAAAAATTCTTTGCATTTAAAGAGATTCTTTCTAGGAGCAAGAAAGCATCTTGGATGGGATGTGTGTACAATTAAACCAAGCAAACATTCACAAGAAGGCAAGCACATTTACATTCTTCTTTTGCATTCCCTGGTAGAGAGATGTTAATGAAACTTATGCTGAAAGGATCAGGGAGGCCACATCTCATACAGGCGTAACTTCAGTGGGAATTGCTACTTGGAAATCAATATGACCTCAAAAGAAAGCAGTGCTACCTATGAATAGTGGAGTATGGTTATTGTAGTGGTTGATTGTTGAAGTATATATATTTTATCCTATTCTTCCTTCAAGGAGCTCATGGCCATCTGCAGGTATCTTCCTGATTTTGTCCTCACAACAATTCTGTCCCCATCCACATTGCATCTACACTGCCATACAATCCAGTTCAATGCAGTTAATCTGCATACTGAAACTGCATTATATGGTAGTGTATGGCCTGAGAAAGAGAGACTGACAAGTAGTTACCCAGGAAACTTGTGGCAGAGCAAAGATGTGAAAACAGGTGTCTCAACGACTACTGCGATATTCTGTCCCCTACAGTGCAATAACCTTCTGATCTTTTTCTGTTTTGTTTTGTAATCTTTTATTGAATTTTTATTGGGCCCGCTTTCGCTTGTGGGGCCACCTTTGGCCTGTGGTTGCCTTCGGGGCCAGGCCTGCCTTAACCCACACTTATGGCAGGCATCCTCAGAGGTTGTGAGGTCTGTTGGAAGCTAGGTAAGTGGGGTTTATATATCTGTGGAAAGTCCAGGGTGGGAGAAAGAGCTCTTGTCTGTTTGAGGCTAGTGTGAATGTTGCAATTGGTCAGCTTGATTAGCATTTAATGGCCTTGCAGATTCAAAGCCTGGTTGCTTCCTCCCTGGGGGCATCCTTGGTTGGGAGGTGTTAGCTGGCCCAGATTGTTTCATGTCTGGATTTCCCCTGTTTTTAGAGTGTTGTTCTTTATTTACTGTCCTGATTTTAGAATTGTTTTTTTTTTAATACCGAGGCCAGATTCCCTTTTGGTGGCCTTTTAAGGACCCCCACTGCTCTTCCATACAGCCATATAACCCAGAAAGCAGAATAACCCACAATATCTGCTTTGAACTGGGTTATCTGAGTCCACACTGCCCTATATCCCAGTTCAATGTTTCGGTGCTAAATTCGCAAATATAGTAATTCCTACATAACATTACCATGTATTGAACTGCTTTTTCTGTTGATTTGTTGTAAAACATGATGTTTTGGTGCTTAGTTTGTAAAATCATAATGTAATTTGATGTTTAATAGGCTTTTCCTTAATCCTTCCTTATAATCCAACTTTTTCGCTTATCCAATGCTTTTATTTTTCAGTGATTGGTTTGGGGGTGGGGGGTGGGCGCGCCCAAGTTCTGTTCGCTTACACTTGAAAATTACCTAGGACTGGCTCTGGACAAAACTTAGTGAACCTATGTCTGAATGCTCAGGTAGAAAATGGTAAGCGTGGTTCATTCGTGATGTACATGCCCTGTAATCTAAATGCAATTATTAAGCTACTTTTGATTTCGATCCATGTTTATTCTTCATGACAGTCTAAGGACTTTATTGCATGAAGTCGCAATTCCACAGCAATCACACCGTCATAAATTGCAGATACAAACTGGGATAAGCACTTTCAATGCCATACATCCCATTTATACAATTACATTGCTGCACAAATCTATGGTCCCATGATCATAGTTCTGCACCTCTCTGTATTAACTCTGCTTCGTAATTTTCATTTTGCAGTTTTAGCAATGAAAAACATTAAACATAATTATTAAACAATTTAAAATATATACTTTGTCATGTGGGGAGGGGAAATGAAGACAATCCTTTATTGTGATATCACTTTGCTGGCACAGAAGCAGAAACAGACCCGTCTCACCAAGGTAGGTGACAGGAACCCTATGGGATTGCAAGCCAGTGGTGGGTTTTGCCCATCAATAGTGAGGAATGATTAGTCACATGGAAAAGGCACACCAGTAGCGGAATGTTCATGGCGTTGTGCAATAGGTACTTTCAGCAAAGGTGGTAGTCATGCTTCACTTTTGGTTTGTTAGCCTTCTGTGATAAAGTTCTAAGGATATAGACAGTCCCCAAGTTATGAACAAGATAGGTTCTCTAGGTTTGCTCTTAAGCTGAATTTGTACATAAATTGGAACAGGTACATTTTTAAGTGTAACACCTGCCATATATATATAAAACAGCTTTTGACCGCATAGGGAAGAGTTATCACCCCTATGGTGTTTGTTTGTTGTGCCCTTGTTCAGAAGATCCCACCTCACGTTCTGTCCCTGACAGAACTGGATTTTGATAAATTTGGCTTGTTATAAAAACAAGGATTCATGATAAAGCTTCAGTGGAGACACCTTTCCCCCATGATAACTCTTTCAGGAGCGAATTTCCCTTCTGAGTCGTAGATTTCCCTCACTTCCTGTTGTCTCATCCACATTCTTAACTATGAGCCATTTGTAAATCGGATGTTTGTAATTCTGTAACTGTCTGTATATCCACTTTTTGTCCAAGGAACTCAGTATTTTTAATCCCATAAAAACCCTGTTAGCCAGATTATGCTGAGATTGTGGCTGTCAAGAATTGGGAACTGGGTCTCTCCAATCTAGTCCAGTACTAAACAGTAAACTAGACCAGAAATTGAATAAGGGTAGAAAGCCCACAGGCTTTGGATTTGGATTTGATACCAAGTTTTGAAAGCTTTGATATAGAGCTGGACAGTGCAGATAACAAGAGGAATGCTAAGCATTGTTATTGTTACTCTTATTATTTATATTCCACCTTTCTTCTGAGTCTGAGACTTAGAAAATATTAGAATTTATACAGGTAGACATTTAAATCATATAGATGAAGGGGGGAAATCAAATTATAGGTAAAATGAAATGTTGCTAAAAGCAAATGCATCAATTGCAACACCTGTTTCCCCTCTTTAGCAAGATGATCAATTTTGAGGTGAGTTTTAATTGTAGTAAGATGTTTTGGGAGAAAGTCCTTAGTAAAGGTAAAGTTTTCCCCTGACATTAAGTCTAGTTATGTCCGACTCTGTGGGGTGGTGCTCATCTCAATTTCTAAGCTGAAGGCTGGCATGATTACATGGAGTGCCGTTACCATCCCTCCGGAGCAGTATCTATTGATCTACTCACATGTTTTAGAACTGCTAGGTTGGTAGAAGCTGGGGCTAACAATGGGAACTCACCCTGCTCCCTGGATTCGAACTGGCGACGTTTCGGACAGCAATTTCAGCATTCAGTGGTTTAACCCACTGCACCACCAGGGCCTTACAGGGATAAAAAAATTAGGGCTGGAAGGCAGAATTTAAATATAGAAAATAAATAAATGTGCATTCAAGAGGGCAGTAGTGCAAAAAACAAATAAACCCACAACACTATAAGCTCCAGCAATATGGCTGACCTGTGTGAAAATAAAAGTTGGTCAAAGCTGCAAAGAAATATGTGCTGCTCAGAGCCTGCAGTGTTGGCAAACATTCTTCAGCAGAATAGGAGCCGGGATGCTCCCTGATGTGGCACAGCTGTGACCACCGTGGTTGGCTCTTGGTTCACAGTCTGTCATATATGTTTACCTGCAAATGAATCTCAAAGGCTGCAGAAACCACGCTGTCTCCAGGAAGAGCAAGGAACTATTTTAAAGTGAAAGGATGGTACATCTTGACCATTGACTTCCCATTCACATGAGCAAACAGCCTCTATCTGAGCCATTAAGGGGTTCCCCCAAATAAAAATTCTTTGCATTTAAAGAGATTCTTTCTAGGAGCAAGAAAGCATCTTGGATGGGATGTGTGTACAATTAAACCAAGCAAACATTCACAAGAAGGCAAGCACATTTACATTCTTCTTTTGCATTCCCTGGTAGAGAGATGTTAATGAAACTTATGCTGAAAGGATCAGGGAGGCCACATCTCATACAGGCGTAACTTCAGTGGGAATTGCTACTTGGAAATCAATATGACCTCAAAAGAAAGCAGTGCTACCTATGAATAGTGGAGTATGGTTATTGTAGTGGTTGATTGTTGAAGTATATATATTTTATCCTATTCTTCCTTCAAGGAGCTCATGGCCATCTGCAGGTATCTTCCTGATTTTGTCCTCACAACAATTCTGTCCCCATCCACATTGCATCTACACTGCCATACAATCCAGTTCAATGCAGTTAATCTGCATACTGAAACTGCATTATATGGTAGTGTATGGCCTGAGAAAGAGAGACTGACAAGTAGTTACCCAGGAAACTTGTGGCAGAGCAAAGATGTGAAAACAGGTGTCTCAACGACTACTGCGATATTCTGTCCCCTACAGTGCAATAACCTTCTGATCTTTTTCTGTTTTGTTTTGTAATCTTTTATTGAATTTTATATTCATAATCATAACAGTAGTACTTCCCTTTCTTTAACATTTGCCTTCCAAATCATCCTATATTTTCCCCTCACTCCCTCCTCAACCACAGTATATTTCTGCTAATTTTGCAGGTCCTGCCACAGGTAACGTCTTTGTTTTTGTTTTTTTCTTTGATGTAATCGTTGGCTCCTCCATTTTTCACCCAGTTGAAGTAGTCCTTCCATCTATTTCTAATATCCTTTTGTTTTCTGAAGAAATCAGAAGACAAAATTTCTTGAATGTGCAGAAATGAACATACTCATCTTGCTATAATGTCTATAGCACTAAAGGAACTGGAGCAGGAGCTGGCAGAACAAAAAAGTTGGCATTTTTACAGCCAGTGGAGGAAATGGCTTTCCTTTCGCAGTTCTTTGGGAGAGCTTCTTCTACTTACTGCAGCCTTTATCTATTGATTTAATTAACATCCCATATTGAATTTATTGTTTAGTTAGTTAATGGTGTGTAGCCAGAAAAAAAATTCAAGGGGGGGGGGCGGTTTGAAACTATTTTGGCGAATCATGAAGAGTAATTCCATAATGCAAAATAATTTAGAAATCAGGCTCTATTGATAAACTTCAGTGGACACTCAAGACAGATAAGCTTCAGTGGACACTCATGGGGATTTGGTTAATCGGTTAAAACTCCTGAGTAAAGGTTTTTTTAAAAAGAAAAAAGAAAAAGAAAAAGAAAAATGTCGGGGGGGGGGGGGAGTTGAACCCTACCCCCCCCCCTTGGCTACAGCCCTGGTGTGTAGCATATACCCTTTGTTTGGTCTACCAATGAGATGCATATTTCAGCATTGTTCCTAAAACAGAATGGCCCAGGTGATGAATTGATCACAATAACTTTGAACACAATGATAGTGTGGATGGTGGATGTTTTTAGGTGGCTTGGAACAAAAGTGCAAGCCACTACTTGCTCACAAATAGTTTGTGGAAACTACTACTTCTCTTCTCCTCTCTACATGCATTATACATATGCCACACACCCACACCCCCCAGCCAGATGACACTGAGAAGAGTTCAGATTTGACTCACATAGCTCCACAGTACACCATGCTCCTTGACAATGCCATACCACACAAATTATAATAAAAGGTAAATGTTTTCCCTTGACATTAAGTCTAGTCGTGTCCAACTCTGGAGGGTGGTGCTCATCTCCATTTCTAAGCTGAAGAGCTGACATTGTCTGTAGGTCATGTGGTCAACATGACTGCATGGAGCACTGCTACCTTCCCGCCGAAGTGGTACCTATTGATCTATTCACATGTGCATGTTTTCGAACTGCTAGGTTGGCAGAAGCTGGGCTAACAACAGGAGCTCACCATGCTCCCACGGATTCAAACAGCTGACCTTCTGATCAGCAAGTTCTGCAGCTTAGCAGTTTATTCTGCTGCACCACTGTGGCCCCTTGTACAAATTGTAACATTGTACTGAGCAATAGGACAACAAATGTATTCTAACCCAAAAGGTTTCTCTCTCCATTCCTTGTTAAATGGAATGGGATTAATTCAACTGTCTAATTACCAAAGTGATAGACCACCCCATAATAGTCCTGGCACTGTGAACTACCCCTCCTGTATTTACCCAGCCAAGCCCTCCCTTAGGTTCACCCCAAGGACTACTGTTCGCACTTCTATTTTACAGCTCAGGCAGAAAAGACACTTTTAAAAAGTCTCTACACATTAGCACCTCATCAGCTTCCTGGGGTTTTTGGCAAACAGAGCCTTCCTTGCTGAGGAAATAAGGTTTTTCTTGTAATGCAGATGTGAATCTGAAGAGGAAGGGGGAGCTTCCGGGCTTTGCTTTGAGCCCCACTGCCTTCCAGGGGTTTGGGCTGAAGGCACAGAGTGCCGTTCAGGTGAGCAAACAAGTCCCAGTAAGTGAAAATTACACTTGGCAATGATGTGTATTCTCTCCAGAAAAGCATGGTGAGACTTGACTGGGGCAGTGGCTTTCAAACTTGTTCCACACTGACCTGGCTCCCTAGGAACTTTTTAGCATCTATGTGCATTGCAAAGGATTGGGCGCAACCACATTGTAGAGTTAAGGCAATTTGAAACTACTTTAACTGTCAGGGCTCAATGCTATGGCATACTATGATTTGTAGTTTGGTGAGGCACCAGTATTCTTTGGCAAAAAAGGCTAAAGACTGTATGACTATAACTCTAGTGGTTCTATCATATTGAGTTAAAGTGGTGTTAAACTGCACTAACTTTATAGTCTTAATGCACCCATGCTTCTCAAAGATAGAAACTGCACAATGAGATATAGCAAATGCTCTTTGGAAGGTGTACAATGAAGGAGAAAATAGGCAGTGGGGCGTGCAACATCTTTTGGGGACTTTTGCTTATCACTACTGCTATCTAGGAGCCCCTGGTGGTATAGCAGGTTAAACTGCTGAGCTGCTGAACTTTCTGACCAAAAGTTCAGAGGTTCAAATCCAGGGAGCGAGGTGAGCTCCCCCTGTTAGCCCCAGCTTCTGCTGACCTAGCAGTTCGAAAACACTCAGATGTGAGTAGATCAATCGGTACCGCTCCGGCGGGAAGGTAACAGCGCTCTGTGCAGTCATACCAGCCACATGACCTTGGAGGTGTCTATGGACAATGCCAGCTCTTTGGCTTAGAAATGGAGATGAGCACCAACCCCCAGAGTCAGACACGACTAAACTTACGTTGCAGCTATCTTGAAACCATTTTCAGAAATGTAGCCAGATTGTTATTGTATCAAAAATAACAAAGACTATTGTGGTACTTTAAAGTCTAACAAAATTGTTATGGGACAGAATTTGTTCTTCTGGGCTTATTATCATGTGGAGTTCGTCTCCAATAAGTACCCAATCCAAAACAAAGAAAAAGAAAAAAGAGCAGTGACTTATAGGTGGCAGCATATTGTTGGCTAGGAGTAGAATATTATGTACAGATGAAAACTATCGAATTACTTTGGCATAGAGCTTGGAAAATTGCATTTCATAGCAAAAGAATGTGTATCTTCTGCACATATTTTTCGATTTCTGTAAAATTTGTTCAAAGGCTGCATAAACCACACTGTCTCCAGTACTTTTTGGAACTTTTTGGAAATAAGCTCCACAAATATAGGCTGTAAAAATGTGAAGTTTGAAAGTTGATAAATGTGGAAGTAGAGAATGGAAGGGATGGCCTAGACATACATTAGGTGTACATATCTATTAAGAACAACAAGCAATGCCATGGTGACAAGTCTGTTATTATATAATGTCTGGAGTAAAGAGGTCTAACTGTTTCTGAATGGGACCAAGAGATAAAGCATGTTCAAATTATTCCCATTTGCTCTGACTTGAAGTTTTGTACAATGTTTTCGGCTGGCCAGAACTCAGCAGCTATGCTCAGCTAGAGGGCTTGCATGAAGCTTTGTGTGCAGTACAGAAATCATAGCATAAGATGGGAATCCTCTTTGCCCCACCAACACTGCCAAGAAGGCAGAGGTATGCCTGCAAGCCCCATTGCTGCTGTGGCAAATAAGGGAAGAGGAAGGATAGAAGCGACATCCTCCATCCATTAGGCAGTGGCATAGGATTTGCATTCTGCTAGCGACCTTCTTGGATTCTAGACTAAGTGTTAATCTTTTTCAAAACTATTGCTCAGAAATCCAGAAAACATTAGCATTCTCAAAGTACAGTAGGCCTTCTACAGTTTTACCTTTTGCAGCTTTGATTATTTATGTATTTAATTTAAATGTTTTCTAAGAGTGCCTTGGACCGCAAGAAGATCCAACCACTCCATACTCCAGGAAATAATGCCCGACAGCTCACTAGAGAGAAGGATATTAGAGGCAAAGATGAAATCCTTTGGCCACATATGAGAAGACAGGAAAGCTTGGAAAAGATAATGATGCTGGGGAAAAGGGAAGGAAAAAGGAAGAGGGGCCGACCAAGGGCAAGATGGATGGATGGTATCTTTGAAGATGGGGTGGCCACGGGGCCGACAGGAAGCTCTGGTGTGGGCTGGTCCAGGAGGTCACAAAGTCAGAAGAGGCTGAACAAATAAACAAAAAATGTTTTCCTAGGAATCTCTAGGTCCTCCAGGGTGACTTTATGGTCAATTTCCTACAGTCTTGCTGTAGGACGTGGAGATTTCTAGAGAGAACAAGTCTCTAGGAATCTCTAGGTTCTCAAAGGGATTTATGGTCAGCTATCAGAGAAAGGGGCCCAGGCTGTGGCGCAGGCGGGAGAGCAAGCCAGTGCAATTAACTGCAATGAATCACTCTGACCAGGAGGTCATGAGTTCGAGCCCCGCTCGGAGCCTATGTTTGTTTGTTCTGTGTTAAAAGGCATTGAATGTTTGCCTATATGTGTAATGTGATCCGCCCTGAGTCCCCTTCGGGGTGAGAAGGGCGGAATATAAATGCTGTAAATAAAAATGCTGTAAATAAAAGTTGACTATAGAATCACTCTGGGAGACCTAGAAATTCTTTATTATGTTTTTTCACTTTCACTGGAATCCTGTGTCCCTAATCTAATGAGTATGAAGTGCTGACTATGGCTGGATCTACACTGCCATATAATCCAGTTTCTGAGTCCAGATGATCTGCTTTGAACCGGATTATCTGAATCTACAGTGCCATATAATCCAGTTCAAATCAGATAATCTGGATTCAGAAACTGGATTATATGGCAGTGTAGATGCAACCTAAATCATATTTTCCCTTTATTCTTGTTTGAAAAAGAAATTTTCTTACTTCAGGATTATGATGAAACGTTTGGCAATATTGGACTGGATGGGGTGCCGTTACCTTCCTGCTGGAGCAGTACCTATTGATCTACTCATATTTGCATGTTTTTGAACTGCTAGATTGGCAGAAGCTGGGGCTAACAGCAGCTCACCCTGTTCCCCAGATTCGAACTGCTGACCTTTTGGTCAGCAAGTTCAGCAGCTAAGTAGTTTAACCTACTGTGACACCGGGGCTCTATATTGGACTATAGCTTCCATTATTCCAAGTCGGCATGGCCATTTTGTAGGCAACAGGTTAGGGAAGGGTACTATATAATGTACCTGGCCCAGAGGCAAGCAATAAGAGCCTTCATTATTCCAATACATATACTGTATTTCTTCAATCCTAAAACACACTTTTTCCTGTGTGAACATACCTAAAAATGGGGTGCGTCTTTGAATTGCAGGTATATTTTATGTATGCTTGTTGGTGGTAGTTGAACCAAAATAAGGGTGTGTCTCACAATCAATGGCATCTTCCAAGAAATGTGGTATTACTAGTACTAGTAGCAACAGAAGTAGCCATATTCCTGTGGTACCTTACAGGCCAAGAAAAATAGCAAATATTTAACCAGCCAAACTCACTTTGTTAGATACATGAACATTTATTTTGTTTAAGCTGTTCTCACAATAAATTTGATCATCTTTAAGATGAAGCAAGATTTTATTATAGCTATGGTTTCTTCCCCTTCCCTCTCCATCATCACCATCAGCATCTCTTATGGTACCTAGGCACAGTAGAAATTATTTTTGCATCACATTGAGTAGACCAGCTTGAATTCTCTTCCTTTGTGTCTCACGAAACTGGGAAAGCACTAGTCCACCTCCCTTCTTCCTTTCTTCCAGGAAGGCTAACCCACACAGTTCTCTGCAAAGGCCTTTGGACAAAGAAACGGTGACTCTCTTCCCAGTGTCACCGCCAGCTTTGTTTGAATGAAATAATTCTATTTGACTACAATATACTATTTCAACAGTTTTAAGTTGCATGCAGTTATTTCAGGTTGATCCTGTTTTAATTTAATCATTTTAATGGGATATTGCATTTCCAGATATAGGAAACCTCCAAATTGTCTGATTAACATTTTTGAATCAATACATTTAACAGAAAAGTATACAATTACCCAGACAAATTACCCCAAAGGTCAGGTGGGTGCGAGTTTTTTTTTTCTGTCACTTTGAGAAGATGCAATAGGGTAAAGAAACTTCAGCTATTCAAACCAAATCCGACTTCTTTCCAAAAAAGGTCAACTCTCCAAGGGCAACATATAGATATTGTATAGATAGATTTAGATCCTTTGTGTGCAACCTTCTGGGATCAAAGTGGCTCATGTTTAGTTATAGATCCCTGATCATAATGACAGCAAACTGATAAAGAGAATTCTGATCACCAAGTAAGCACTTGGTTGTAATTATTATTTCTTTCTTGTGTATTGATGTGGATGTGCTAGACATTTGATAGGGACCACTTATGAGTGAGAACCTTGCGTGTTCTAGTTAGTGAAAGCCAACTGAGAGAGGCCAAGGAATTTGCTGAGGTTTAAAATAACCTAATTCATAGGTTCTTTTATTGTTTCAACTCTAATATGCATGTTATAACATACCTATTATAGGCGTTATGGAGTTGAATGTATGGCTATCCTTTAGCTACACCCATATAATCCATCAGCTTTCTGAGACTTTGGCACAGGTTTTTTGCCTTGCCATGACACTGTGATTTGTGCCTATGGGATGTGGATTTGGTCATAGATCTCCACCTACAGACTCAGCTGGGAAATTACATCTTTTAAGTCAAGCTTCACACACTAGTACAGATATGAATGTGGCCCTGAATGCTCCTCAAAATGTTGATGTCAAATATACTTCAATTATTCCTTGGATAAGCAAATATTTGCTATTTAGCACTAGCGTTTTACAGCTGTTAATCTGGTAGCAGCTTTCAATTATTGGGACGGCATTCTCCACCAGCTGCCGTGCAGTAGCAAGGTAGCATCTGACAGTGTCAGAAATGTAGCTTTTAACAGCATCTGACAGCTGACATACAATAGATGCCAACACCGGACAACGTCTGACATGCTACAGGCAGTATTTTACAGTATCTGATCTGAGATAAAAACAGAAAACAATCCAGATTTTGTTCATTTGAGCAACCAGAAATGGTTGCTTTGGACAGCTTTGAAGAAAAAGGTACTTTGGACAGGTGGGCACAGTCCAAATGGCCAACATTTGAATCCCAGTGTCAACCTGTCATTCAAAACTGTGAACAATCAAATGGCAAATTCATGTTTCCATATCAATATTTAGTGGATGGAACTTTCAAATTAACCCTGGGTATCCAGCTTGGTTTTTGATATAGTGAACCCCCAGTTGATTCCATGAAAGGGAGCTGAGGTTGTAGCTCACAGAACAGTGGACACATTTGGGCTTCTTCATTTCGTTATCAACATTGGTTTATTGGTATCCAGCTGCCAATCAACTGTGACTTTGGTTTTATATGTTGATGACCAATTATTTTTTTATTTATGAAGGAAGATCATGAACCCCAGATATGAGTACTAATGCTTAAAGATACTTTTGAAAGAGAGAAAGGATGTCACATTGAGGTAGGGGCAAGCTTATTTTTTGCTGCTCTGGAGACTAAGATACAGAACAATGAATTCAAACTACAGGAAAAAGAAATTCCATTCAAACATTAGAAAGAACTTGCTGATGGTAAGAACTGTTCCCCAATGGAATAAGCAGTTTTGCAGGTTGGTGCAGTCTTCTTCTCAATAGGTCTTTAAGCAGAGGCTGGGTGGCCATCAGTTAGGAATGCTTTGATTGTGTTTTCCTGCATGACAGGGGTTGGATGCGATGGCTCTTGTGGACTCTTCTGATTCTATGATTCTAGGCATAAAGCTTTAAAAAATTAATTTAGCTTCAGCAAGGGACACCAGGAACCTTAGAATGAGATGGCAAGAGGGAAGTTTTCCAAAACTAGACTGAAAGAGCTGAGCCCCCTAAAATCATCAAGCACTATAAACCAGGGTATTAACAGCATTTCTGGGAAAGAAGGGGTTGGTTCAGTGATAAACCTTAAGCAGAGTTCACAGGTAGAAGTGTTAATTCTCTTGGATCTCTCTAGGATAGTGGTTCCCAACCTGTGGGCCACAGCCCAGCAGTGGGCTGTGAGAACGAAAATCTGATCTGTGAACCTCCTTCCACTTTATTTATTTTATTTCTGCTTTTTTCTGCACAGCTGACCATTGCATTGGATAGACCACATCAGCTATAGATTAATCAATGTGTTTTTCTGTGGGTGAGCAGATGGCGACTACTGGATAGCTTATGTTCTGTATCAGAAACTAGAGCTGATGTGGTCCATCCAATGCAGTTTTCTGAATTAGCACCCCAAATAAACAAATGAAATCTAAAGTTGACCAAAAACTTATTCATAACCCTTTTAGTACTAATGTTGGAGAGTGGGCCCTGGTCAAAGTGGGCCCTGGTTTTTTTAAAAAAGGTTAGGAAATACTGCTATAGGGCCCTTCCACACAGCCATATAACCCTGAATATCAAGGTAGATAATCCATAGTATCTGCTTTGAACTGGGTTATCTGAGTCCACACTGTCATATAATCCAGTTCAATGTGGATTTTATACAGCTGTGTGGAAGGGACCTGAGACTAGTATTAGCAAAGACAGACAGATAGGTGTTATGCTAGTTTCATATATAGAAACTTCAGTAATTACATTTTAAAATGTATCCAAACATATACAGGCTCCCCCCACCTTTTGACACCTCACTTTCTCACAATTTCCTCTTTCAGTGTTTGCAAATTACACACACGTTTCATTAATTGGATGAAGAATCTGCTCTTTTGTCAGTTGTTTTTGCTTTGAGGCTCTCTTAGGACTGCTGATGTGTATATGCGCAGTGCCAAGGCTTGCCTGCAGGAAGAACAGACCTTTCCTTGAATAATTTTTGAATGTATGCAAAAGTTCTTTTAGTTTTATCGTGTATTCAAAAGTGATGTATAGTATGTTATTTGTGTATTTCTGTGCCAAAATGCATTTGCAAGCTAAAATCGACTGTATCCCACTTTTCAACTGATTCCAATTTCTAGCAGTGCTCCAGTTCGTAATCCATAACTGAGGATTCTTTCATCCATGCAGCACCTAAGCCCTGCCCAACTCCATAAAAATTTCAAGAAGAGGAGCAGCTCAGCAGAGTTTGGGTCCACCACCTTGAGGGAGGAGGAAGAAAGAAGAAAGAGGAGGAATCTTTCAAAGTGCTTCTAAACACATCTGAGAAGTCCTCTTATCACATGGCATAGCTGCTTAACTACATCCTTAAATGGGTGGCTCAATGGATAGGAAAAGACTGAGAGACAGATGCAAAGGGTAGAGGCATGGAGGAATCTCTAACTATCTAAAACCCCATTGCTCTAAAAGCAAATAGGTGAAACAGGCTAAAGAGATAGGTTGGTTGGTTGGGAAGATTTTTCCAGCAAGAAAGTGTCCTGGTTTATAGAATCTTGGGACCCTTCCAGACAGGCCTTATATCCCAGGATCTGATCCCAGGTTTTCTGTTTATCCCAAATTATCGGGCAGTGCAGACTCATATAATCCAGTTTAAAGTAGAAGCCCTGGGATCAGATTGTGGGATATAGGGCCTATCTGGAAGAGCCCTTAGATAGTTTCAATTTCCTTGGAATATTAATTTACGGTTTAAACAATTTTGTTTATTATTTTGTTATCAAATTCACAATAGCTTCCTAGCTAACTGATGTACCCAGAGCCGGTCCAACAATGAGGTGAATTAAGTGGTCGCTTGGGACGCAAAACATACGGGGGCGCAGTCGAGACTGCTTTTTCTGTTGATTTCTTGTAAAACATAATGTTTTGGTGCTTAATTTGTAAAATCTTAATGTAATTTGATGTTTAATAGGCTTTTCCTTAATCCCTCCTTATTATCCAACATTTTTGCTTATCCAACGCTTTTATTTTTCAGTGATTGGTTGGGGGGGGGGGTGCCAAAATTCTGTTTGCCTACACTTGAAAAATACCTAGGGCTGGCTCAGGATGTACCACAGGTTTTTCTAGGACCCAGGGAGTATAGGACCCATGGAAACTCACTAGGTGATCTTGGGCATGGTACACTCTTGCCCAAGATCACCCAGTGAGTTCCCATGGTTGAGTGGGAATCAAACCTTGGTCTCCAGAGGCCAGCTGTCAAACCACTACCTCAAGATTTGGGTTTGGTGCACCCTTGAGCACTTTGGGCCAGGAGCAGCCTGATAAAAAAAACTAGACCAATCATCTACACAGCTTATCAGTAAAGTATGGATTCTGGGTGCTGAAGTCCAAAACTCCTGAACAAAGGTTGAGAATAGCTGGCACATAGTGCTTCATTCCCTTGTTTCTCTGAATGCAAATAGGAACTATTATAATAGAAACCATTGTTTGGGAGCCATCTAGTGGAAAAAATAGACCAAGTCAGCAGCCTTGCTACTTGGTTCAAAATTGGGTCTGGGGAAATCATGGATAGGTTCAGGGATCCTCCAGCTTTTTAAGCTGAGGGCTGGCTCACAGTCTTTCAGACTGCAGCAGGACTGGAATATAGTTTGGGGGGAAAAAACATGGACAAATTCCTATGTACACTGCATGCATCCTATTTGCAGTGCAAAAAAAAAAACTGACAGAACAAAACAGTATTTAAAATGAAGAACAGTTTTAACCAATACAAATGTACCAGTATTTCAGTGGGTAGTGTGGGCCTGCTTTTGGCTGATGAGATTGTCAAGTTAATTAGGATTGTTGTTGTTATGTGCCTTCAATTATCACCATGATAATTCAGTGGAACATCTTGTACAACAAGGCTTCTAGACAGCATGTAGTCTTACTGAGAAAGTTCTCCCAATAGCAGTTTAAAATGTATTTTAACCCCCGAAACTTTGTGAAGGATGTATGCAGGCTGGAAGGGTAGAGTAAGTAATGCATTTTCTTTATTTATGTCTCCCACTGAAAAGGAGACATAAATTAAGGGAACCAAAGTGGCTTACAAGAAGCTTAAAACATGATACAACTAAAAGGCTCATAACACAAAGTTTTAATAGTAAAAATAATTGCATTAGCTGTTATATCAAAATCTACATAAACTGTATAGAATCATTTTTGTAATATATAAAAAAGCTTGTCACAATAAAGATAAAATGAATCATACACTTAATGAACAGCTTTTTGCACCACCCATTAGTTATCAAATCCCTGTTTGAATAAACAGGTCTTCATCAGCCGGTGAAAGGAGACCAGGGAGGGAGCCAATGTAGGCCCTCATCAGAGGGAATTTCTCAATGTGGAAGCAACCGCCCAGAAGGCCCTCTCATTGAGTCCTTAACAAATGGTCGCATGAGGATGAGAAAATTCTCCCCTGAGGATCTTAGTGGTTCTCAACCTGTAGGTCCCCAGGTGTTTTGGCCTACAACTCTCAGAAATTCCAGCCAGTTTACCAGCTGTTAGGATTTCTGGGAGTTGAAGGCCAGAACATCTGGGGACCTACAGGTTGATCTTACTGATCTTAATGCTCAAACTTATATAGTGAGATAAGAGTATTTAATAAATACTATTTATTTAACATCATCTGGATCTAGGGCTCTATAGATCATTACCATAACCAGCACTTTGAATTGATCCTATGCAGCTCAGATGAAGGCTATTAGAAGGATCATACTTCGTACATAAACCAGTTAGAGCTTTAATATTTCTAAGAGAGACTTTTCTGCCTCCTCTCAATGTTTTCAGGTTTGTTTGGTGGGACCAAAGGAGAAGTCCATCTTGGTAGCTGCTGCCAGGCTTTGGATCTCCCTCCCTAGGGAGGCAGAGATGGTTTTGTCCTTGCTCTCAGTCCACCTGCAGACTATTAGAAATAGACAGTAATGGGCTTTTAATGGTGCACTGTGTTCTTCTATTGTTTTTATATTGTTTTTAAATAACTTTTCTAATTATTTTTCTCTACTGATTGTATGTTGTTGTTGTTTTAAAAAAGAATCTGTACAACTTATTTTCATAATGGGATATAAATGAAAAATTATAACTACTACTACTACTACTACTTTGGTTCTTTTTTTAGGAGCCTTCCACACAGCCATATAACCTAGAATATCATGGCAGAAAATCCCACAATATCTGCTTTGAACTGGGTTGTCTAAGTCCACGTTGCCATATATTCCAGTTCAAAGCAGGTACTGTGTGATTTTATTCAGCTGTGTGGAAGTGGCCTCTGAGATCTTCTTAGCACTGTTCATGCAAAAGAAAAATAAATAAGATAAATAAACCTTACATTTATATCCTTGGCCCTTCTGTTCTTTCTGGCCTAAATCTAATCGCCAGAGAAGACCAACCGAGTTAATGGAATTTATATAAGTGATGATTTACAAGGTGAGTTTAAAATAATTGCACTAGCAATAGCATCTATTGTCTTCTAAACTAACCTATAGTGTTTTTTTAAGTTGTCTGCTTCTTCCCACAGCATCCAGTAGATGGAAGCAGTGTATTACAGTTTTGGCATCTTGGTTGGGTAAATTCAAAGATCATCCCGCTCTCTCTCTCCCCCCCCCCCCCCCCAAAAAAAAGGTCAGCCCTAGTTATTACTTGGATAGGAAACTGCCAATGACTACCAGATGCTTTATTTCAGAAGAGGGAAATGGCAAAATACCTATTTCCTTGAAAACGCTACAAAATGTATGGAATTGTCATAAGTCGACAGGTGATTTGAAGATATGTAACACTCTTAAAAAGAAATGAGCAAACAAAGACTAGGAATTGCAGTAATGTTAGACTAGTATTAGATCAGAGTAATCCTAAAATAAAATTACTGTGCTCCATAGTAACATTTTGGTTATTTCCAGTATCTTATTTTATTGTCATATACTTTGTTGCGGAGAACCCAATTAGAGAATGTATACAGAACTCTTCCTCCCCTTAAATTTTTTGAGAAATCACCCACCATGTATTAAAAGTATCTAGAGTATTAAAAGTAACAGTGAAAGAAAGGAAGACTTTTTGTAAACGAATCAAGGCTGCACACAGGCCCCTTCCACACAGCAGAATAAAACCCCACATTTTCTGCTTTGAACTGGAATATTTGGTAGTGTGGATTCAGATTACCCCTGTTCAAAGCAAATACTGTTGAATTTTCTGCCTTGATATTTTGGGTCATATGGCTGTATGGAAGGACCCAAAGAGATCCAGGGGTTATATAAAATGTTCCCATAGGCTAGTATAGCCTATGGTAATATATAATTTATTTTTACATCTCAAGCTAAACAAGAACTGTGTGAACTGTCTAGCCCCTTCTACACTGCCATATAAACTAGATTATCAAATTATCAAAATTATCTGCTTTGAGCTGGATTAAATGAGTCTACATTGCCATATAATCCAGTTCAAAGCAGATAATCTGGATTTTATTTGGCAGTGTAGAAGGGCCCTAAAAGGGGTTAGAGAGTTTTGCTTTTGAAAAGAACAAGCAAGACTAGAGAAAACAATAGAAGTTTATAAAATGATGGTCATCACAGACTGAATAAATGTATTTTTCTTTTTTTTCATCAAGCAGGAACTCAAGGCTACTCAGTAAAACCGATTAGCGAAAGGATTAAGGCCACTTCTACACTGACATATAAAATCCCGATTATCTGCTTTGAATTGTATTATCTGTTAGTGTAGACCAGTGGTTCCCAATCTTTTTTGACCAGGGACCACTCTCCAACATTAGTACCAAAAGGGTTATGAATCAGTTTTTAGTCAACTTTAGATTTGATTTGGTTATTTGGGGTGCTGATTCAGAAAATTGCATTGGATAAACCACATCGGCTTGTGTTTCTGATACAGAACATATGCCATCTAGTAGTCGCCATCTGCTCGCCCACAGAAAACTATATTTAATCATCTAGAGCCAATGTGGTCTATCCAATGCAATGGTCAGGTCTACAGAAAGGAGAGGAAAGAAATAAAATAAAATAAAATAAAATAATGAGGAAGGAGGTTCGCAGACCAGTTTTTAGTTCTCACAGCCCACTGCTGGGCCATGGCACACAGGTTGAGAACCACTGATGTAGACACATACAATCCAGTTTAAAGCAGATAATGTGGATTATCTGCTTTGATAATCTGGATTATGGTATATGGCCGTGTAGAAGGGGCCTTTGATGCATTTTTTTCAGCAATTGGTTGCACTGCTTTATTTTCTACTCAGTACTTCCCAGGATTTAAAAAGGTTATCTTTTCTGACTTTTCTACCAGTTATGCTGGCATGGAGCAAACGTGTTTGCTTTTTGGACTATCATTCACTTCTGGGACTGATTGTCAAAAAAGGAACATTTCCAAAATCTGACCACAAGTTTTCTGTCTAGAGCAATTGTATTTAATAGTTTACTGCTTTTCATGTCCACCCCTTTTGAAGCAGAACTATGCAGTCATGTTTCTTTCCAATTATTCTAGTGAAGTCATTGTATACTAATAGTTGATATTCTTATGATTAAATAAGTACACTGTCCATCATGATATCCCAGAGGTTTAATCATTTGGTGTCTTTATGTAAGCACCCTCTATTGTCAGGACTTTGGAGGCTGTGTTTCTAATAAGTCAAATACAAATTCAATAAAATGCAGGATCATTTTTTGAATGGTACGCCGATCATCTCACAGTTGTTTTCCATGACTTGATTCTTGGTATGCTGACCTGTTCCGGAATCTAATCTTTAAGCTAGTTTTGCATTTGACATGTTGCAATAACAATAAAAAATACCCTAGCTTAAATCCCAAAGGTAACTTCAGTAAGAAAAGAATGTTTTGTAATGCAGCTGCATGCAATGGATTTATAAATGTTTGACAAAACTGTTTCCACAGGGACTGATGTCAATAATAGCCTGTTTGTAAACCAGCATTAATCTGGGCCAGATGATAAACCTAAAGAAACTGTAATTGATTACCGATTTCATGATAATTAACAATCCAAATCCCTTACATAAAGATCAAGAATGTTATTTTGTAAACTCAAGACACAATCCCGCATGCTTTCATGCTGAGGTGGAAGATAGAAATAACAATATTTCCCTGTCTCATGTAAACTTGGAAAAGTAGTGTGGGGGTAAAGGGCATTTAGAGGAAAGAATCAGCAGACAAAAAATTGACAAAAAGAAAACTTTCCAAAAAATAAATATGGGAAGTTGCTGATGGCTTGGCATGCTTAACTCTTAATGGTCTGAGAGCCTTTCCACACAGCCATATAATCTAGAATTTCAAGGCAGAAAATCCCACAATATCTGCTTTGAACTGGGTTATCTGAGTCCACACTGCCATATATTCCAGTTCAAAGTAGAAAATGTGGGATTTTATTCAGCTGTGTGGAAGGGGCCTGAGTTTGAATTTTTGTTTATCCAACCATGATTCTGATTCTGGTTCTTCATGGACTTTGTACTCTGAAACTTTATCTGAATATTTCAGGGTTTAGCAGTTTTGGTAAAAACCCATACCCTGTCCTATCTACTGAGCATTCTCCAGCCTTTCAGAGCTCATCCAACCATCTTCATGATCCTAAATCAGGATTGCTACTCCTCTGGTCCCAAGAAGCTGTTCTTTAATGCTCACATGGCAAGTTGGTATCACCAGATCCCTTTTATGTTGAGACTGCAGTATTGAGCCAATGCAAATGCAGGAGAATTTTTGTTTTTTAATTTTTAATTTTTGAAAAATTATCTCAGTTCAGAAGCTGGATGTTCAAGATAGAAATTA
Organism: Anolis carolinensis; assembly: GCF_035594765.1. Taxonomy (NCBI): domain Eukaryota; kingdom Metazoa; phylum Chordata; class Lepidosauria; order Squamata; family Anolidae; genus Anolis; species Anolis carolinensis. The sequence continues at coordinate 140,326,360 of NC_085844.1, forward strand.
TTTGAAGTTTTAAAAAAAACAAAAAACAAAACAAAACAAAAAAAAACCAAAAAACAGCCCAGAGAGCTCAGAAAAGGATCTTAAGGCAGAGGCTATAGTAACTATTTGCCTAGCTTGAAGTTATTAGATTCCCTGGCATTCTATGGGGCACACATGTTGGTTACATCCCATTTGGAATGCATTCTATGTGGGGATGATCAGAATTTGTAAAAAAATATTTTTAACTACATATCTCAAAATGCCCTAGGCAGCATGGCCAATGGGGAATTGTAAAGCAAAAAGGAAAACTGAAGAAGAAGAAGAAGAAGAAGAAGAAGAAGAAGAAGAAGAAGAAGAAGAAGAAGAAGAAGAAGAAGAAGAAGAAGAAATAGTAATAGTAGTAATTTTTTGAGTTTTGTAAAAACATTGATATAGGTTCTCTAGTATATTGTCTAGGATGGTGACCTTAGGAAACTGGAAACTTCAGTGGGTCCAAAATGCTGTGGCCAGACTGCTGACCGTGGTCAGTCATGGGTAGTGTATATCTGGCTGAAACAGTTCCACTGGCTAGTGGCTCCCCATCTGTTTCCAGGCAGAATTAAAAGTGCTGGTTATGACCTTTCAAGCCGTATATGGCTGGGTCCAGATTATCTGCAAGGCCCTTTTTTCTTTCATGAACCTGTCTAAGTTTGAAGATCTGCAGGAAACACATTTCCTTGTTCCCGTCATCATTACAGGCTTCTGTGATGAGGACATAGGAGAGAAATTTTTTTGGTGCGTTCTCCCAAAATGTGAGATTCTCTTCCATGGGCAGTCCATTTGCTATTGTCCCCTCTCCCCCAAGTTGTCTTTCTGCAGAAAAAGGCAAAAACCTATGTATTTATTTACTGTATTTCCACCCTGCACTATCTCATCCTGGAGGGAACCCAGAGTGACTTCCAGTTTTGGCAACCACTCAATGCCAAGCAACAAGTACACAACATAATTAAACATTAAAATAAACATATAAACACAATTAAAAACGTTAAAAAAAATAGCACCAAGCTGCTTTGTTTCTATCGATTCCATGGGTATATATGGCACTTATATATGGCACGTATATATTGCACTGTGGTTGTGCTATTCCCCAAACGCCTGGTTCTACAGCCAGGTTTTGACTTGTTTTCTAAAACCCATGAGGGAGGAGGCCGATCTAATTTTGCTGGGGAGGAAGTGCCCCAGCTGTGTTTAAGCTGCTCATAACTTTTGCTTTTTTTTTGTAGCATAATTGGCTGTGTTGTGCTTGTATCTTATGGTTTAAGTCTGTTTTATGGTTTGAAACTTTTAAAAACAGAATTGTTGTTTAATGGTTTTGAATCTTGGCATTAATAATATTTTTCCTATGTTTTGTTTTTTCTCTTGTTGTGAGCCAACTTGTTAATATCAAGAAGGATATTGACAAGCCAGAATGTGTCCATAGAACAGCAACCAAAATGATCAAAGGTATGGAAACCAAGCCCTATGAGGAATGGATTAAGGAGCTGAGTATGTTTAGTTTGGAGAACAGAACACTGAGAGGACACATGGTTTTGTTGTTTACTTGTTCAGTCACTTCCGACTCTTTGTGACCTCATGGACCAGCCCATGCCAGAGCTCCCTGTTGGCTGTTGCCACCCCCAGCTCCTTCAAGGTAAAGCCAGCCACTTCAAGGATACTAGGTTGGAAGATGGTCAAAATGCTGCTGGGGAGGAACAGAGGATAAGTTCAACTAGCCCCAGAGGTGATGACAGAGTTAGCTCAAAGCCGAAAGGAAGGCTAACGACCATGGTGCTGGAGGTGAACAACAAATCCGATGTTCCAGGCCCGTAGCCAGGATTTTGATTCGAGGAGGGAGGGGCTGGGATTTTGATTGAGGGGGGGCTGAGTCTGAGTGAGAGAGGATCTACCCTAGCAAACCTTTTGTATCATTATCCCAGTACCCCCATGTATATGGGATATATTGAGCATGGTGATCAGATCATAATATGAATAAACATAACAGTTTAGATAATAAATGTAAGCCTTTCTCACAGACCACCCTGAGAATTTGGGGGGGGGGGGCTGAAGACCCTCAACCCCCCCCCCCCCCCCCCCGGGGCTACATGCCTGCAATGCTCTAAAGATCAACACACTATAGGAACCTGGAATGTAAGATCTGTGAGCCAGGGCAAATTGGGCGTGGTACTGGTGAGATGTCAAGATTAAAGATAGACATTCTGGGAGTCAGTGAACTGAAATGGACACATGGTAGCCATGTTTAAATATTTTTGTTTTCTGCTGCTCTGGAGACTAGAACATGGAGCAATGGATTCAAACTGTAGGAAAAAAGATTCTACCTAACTTCCTGACGGCAAGTGCTGTTTAGCAGTGGGATATGCTGCTGCCTTGGAACGTGATTAAGTTTCCTTCTCTGGATGCTTTTAAGCAAAGGCTCAGGGGTGCTTTGGTTGTGTGTTCCTGCAAGACAGGGTTGGACTGGATGGCCCTTGTGGCTTTTATGATTCTCTGATTACCTAGCCCATTAACCCTTGGATCATTTAGTCCAGTGTCATTCTGTTCTGAAGATGCCTTAGGAAGAGAGAGGATCCTTCCTAGCTCTACTGTTTGCCATTGGTTCTACAACCAAACTCTGCCCTGTCTCTTAAGGATGCCATTTGTTTCTGGGTCAATTAAAAGGTGCTAAATCTGATCTTGGAAACTAGATAGGATCAGTTCTGGATAATAGTTGGAAGGGAGTTTGCCAGGAAACACCAGGTGCTGCAGGCTATATTTCAGGGGGAGGAACTAGCAAAAACCACATCAGAAAATGCCTTGCTTTAAAAATGTTATGAAATTTAGAGACTCCTCATAAACTGATAGGTGACTTAGAGGCATACACAAACAAAAGAGGTCAAAAAATCTGTTATAATATAGTACAGCAAGCTGTTTGCTTTTTTTCAATACTTTGGCATAAAACTTTTGCCATGGGATGAATTTAATCTTTTGGCCTACCAGCTAAAACTTGAACAAGTTCAGTGCATGTGTTGAATAAACAAAAGTCCAATAAAGTCCCTTTATTGAATAAAAAGTTCAACAAAAGTTCAATAAAGACCAGGAGCCAGAGGGCACGACTGCCTTACTTTACTCCCATAATTCCCCAGGAAGTCCAGTGTCAATTACATGCAATTTTGGCACCTCTGCAAATCCTAGTCTCCACCTCAATAATCTTGGGTTCATTTCATTTCTACTTGTAATGAACATCTTAATCCTCACCAATACCCTTACTTAAGCACCTGCGATTTCACTAAGAATTCCCTACCTCATTTGGCTGCAAATGGCAAATAATCCCCACAAAATGTGTGCCATGACCTGAACAGTGGCCTCTGCAGCATTGGTTTCCAATTAGTACATTCAAAGGAACTGCTGTTAAAAGTGGGTTTCACTAGTAGCTACATGTCTATCAGCAGAAAAAGACATCACAGTGTATGGCGAAAACTGCAACTATTTCCAGTTCACAATATTAGATGGTAGCATTATCTGCATAGAGCTTGAAATGGTTGTCAACTGTGATAACACTAATAATTGTAGTAATGGTAGTAGCAACAGATGTATGCTTTATCCTTTCCCTCACTTTCATAATTGGTTCTCTGTGTACAGATGTCCTCATAAAGACTAGACTCCAGGGGCTAGATAAGTGGTGGTGAATCTATGGCACACGTGCCAGAAGGGACACAAAATGACCTCTCTCCTGAGACGTGTACTGTTGCCCTCCTCCCACTCATTCACCCACTTGTCTGCTCGTTTGTCCCCCCTCCTCACTCACCCCCCCCCCCCACTTGCCCACTTGCTCACCATCCTGCCGCCTGCTCACAAGACCCAACACACATGCCCGGCCTCTCACTTATCCACACCACCAGGCTTACCAACCCTGCTCGCCATCTCCCAGTCACCCCAGTGCTCGCTCACCCCTCCTGAGTGCCCAACCCCTCTCCCCCACCCCAATTTGGGCACTCAGTCTCTAAAAGGTTTGCCATCACTAGGCTAGATCTAGTTTTGTTGCAAATGGAGGAAATTAATTGCATCAACGAAAGACTGGCAAATCAGTACTTAAGTCCATTCATTTTCAATGAGTTTACTACAATTTAGACTGATTTTGAGGTCAGACAGCACATGGAACACTAGAAGTTATTTGTCTTCTATCCCATATAGGTGGACAGCTAAAGTCTTTTTGTCCTCCCCTAAGTTCAGCATGTTATTATGAGTACACCAAAAAGAGAAATGCATTGTAACCCTTTCTATGATCAAGAGCTGGCAGGACTGCTGACTTGAAGGTTGGGTTGCTGACCTGAGGGTTGCATGTTCAAATCCAACCTGGGGAAAGCGCAGGTGAGCTCCCTCTGTCAGCTCCAGTTTCATGCAGGGACATGAAAGAAACTTCCCACAAGGACGGTAAAGCATCAAAAACATCCGGGTGTCCCCTGAACAATGTCCTTGCAGTTTCTCAAGTTACTCCTGACACGAAAAAGTGGAAAATATCACAACTTTCCCCTCATTAAACTGGAGGTAAGAATAGTGGCCTGTTTCCACTAGATTTGACAAGAGTAGCAGATATTGTAACCTGTTTGGATATTACACATGTGAATTTCCTAAAAGTAAGGGTTGGAAAAGATACGTGGTGTGTCGAAAAAGTAATGAGAATTGTTTATAAAAATGTTGAACATACATGTAATTACAGTTTATCCCCTTCAAAATAGGTTCCTTGTAATCGAATACAATGATTCCAGTTGCTTCCTGTCTTCATAGCAGTGGATGAAGTCTTCACTTGAGATGTTCCCCAAAGCCCTTGTAGCAGCTTCATGGACATTTTCAACAGTCCCAAACAAAATGATATACTTTGCAGTGGATTTTGAGCATTGGGAAAGAAATTGCACAGAGCCAATCTAACTAGAACTGGCTGGATCATAATGTTCTAGCTTGGTTACCACCTGTGTTGATATTGGCCTACTACTGCAAGGTCCATAAAATAATCATATCAGTTTGATGGTTTCTCACCCTGAATACATGGAATTATATCTCATTTGGCTTATTAAATGTAATAAAAACTATCCTCACTTTGACTGACCTTTTTTCCTTATTGTTTTTCATGTGTTGGGATTGGAATTTCACTGTACTATTTAATGTGTAGTCATTAAAATATCATTTGTGAAATATTTATCCACTGGGTCATAATTCCAGGCAGTGTAAAGCCTGTGTAAATTTAAACTAATTAGAATTTGATTCACATGATAAGCACAATATTTTGCTGTCTTGGTGGTGTTTTAAATCATGTCTTCTGATAATACATGCTTTCAGAAACTGGGGTGTGTGTGTGTCCCAGGGTGGAGCACTTCCAAAATCTGTATTTAGCTTTATTAGATCATCCAAAAAGACACAAAAATGTGTGCATCTAGTATCTGTCTGCAAACTGCTGGGTGACTGTACCCTGGACAATTTTGGCCCTCTGGTCATGGCCACCTCTAAGCGCCCTATTGCCAGAATGTAGCCTCAACGGATTTGGAGAATTGCAGGGAAAAAAGCTGCCCATATCCGACTTAACAGTGCAGTCAGCCCTCCACATTTTCAGATTTCTCTTTTGCGGATTGGATAATTCTTGGATGTGATTAATATGCTCTTCCTAGGAATCTCTTTGTCCTTCAGCACAATTTTATGGTCAACTTCCAGTAGATGTTTACTATAAAGTTGTGCTAGAGGACCCAAAGATTCCTAGAGAGAATTCAAAGGATCTCCAAAATTTTTGTATTGGAAGTTTACCTTAGAATCTCGCTGGAGAACCTAAAGCAGTGGTTCTCAACCTGTGGGTCCCCAGATGTTTTGACCTACAACTCTAAGAAATCCCAGCCAGTTTACCAGCTGTTAGGATTTCTGGGAGTTGAAGACCAAAATATCTGGGGACCCACAGATTGAGAACCACTGACCTAAAGATTCATAGAGAGGTGTTCTCTCAGGTAAAATAATAGGTGTGTGTGTGTGTTTTCTCTTTTTGTATTCCCTATTATACAGGATGGATCTACACTGGCATATAATGCAGTTTGGACCTGTGTTAGGCCAGTGTAGACCCATTTAATGCAGTTTAACTTCATGGAAGTTTCTTATATGGATTTACACTGACCATAAAATGCAAGTCCAAATTGCATTATATAACAGTGTAGATCCAGCGTGTATTGTAGGGAATACAACAAGAGAAATCCATTTTAAAGTTTCTTTAATCCTTACAGTGGTTTGATAAAGCTAATTCATTGTCATTATGTTACTGTTTTCATATTTTTTCCAAGCTAGAACATTGCTTAGCCAGAACAACAAACTCTTGAAGACAATTTCTTTATCTCATTTATCTTTTGTGCCTTATGACTTCTTGCTACAAAGCCTTTCTGGCATCCTTTCCCTGCTGTGCCAGACACAAGAAGAGCGCTCAGCTTTGAAGTAAAGTGGCCGAATGGATCATGGTGCATAGAAACAATGGCAGGAAATGAAGGAACACAAACTGTTTTAGTAGATTTCTACATTTGTTTAAAGATGACCCTCCTTCATTTATTATTGTTGCAGTAATCATCTTCAATATTTTGCGGCAGGAGTGGTTTCTCCAAGGACTCTGTGACCCAAAGAAAGTTCAAGAGCCATGTAACAAACTATCACACCTATCTTATCAAAGACACAGAGAAGTATTATTATGTGTATGAAATATACCTTAAATACTCGAGTATAAGCTGACCCAAATATAAGATGAGGCACTTAATTTTTCAACAAAAAACTAAGAAAACTTACTGGTGTTGATTCAAGTATAAGATGAGGGTGGGGAAAGCAGCAGCTACTAGTAAATTTCCACCTGGGGAGAGTGTGGATGAGCTCCCTCTGTCAGCTCCAGCTCCACGCGGGGACATGAGAGAAGCCTCCCACAAGGATGGTAAAAACATCAAAAACATCCGGGCATCCCCTGGGCAACGTCCTCGCAGACGGCCAATTCTCTCACTCCAGAAGCGACTCAAGTTGCTCCTGACACGAAAAAAAATTTTCAAAAATAAAAATAGATACCCATAAAATTACATTAATTGAGGCATCAGTAGGTTAAATGTTTTTGAAAGGTAAAGGTAAAGCTTTTCCCCTGACATTAAGTCTAGCCGTGTCCAACTCTGAGGATTGGTGTTCATCTCCATTTCTAAGCCAAAGAGCTGCCGTTTTCTGTAGACACCTCCAAGGTCATGTGCCCGGCATGACTGCATGGAGCACCATTACCTTTCTGTAGAAGTGGTACCTATCAGGGCCGGCCCTAGGTAATTTTCAAGTGTAAGCGAACAGAATTTTGGCGCCCTCCCCCCAACCAATCACTGAAAAATCAAAGCATTGGATAAGTGAAAATGTTGGATAATAAAGAGGGGTTAAGGAAAAGCCTATTAAACATCCCATTACATTATGATTTTACAAATTAAGCACCAAAACATCATGTTTTACAACAAACTAGCTGTGCCCAGCCACACGTTGCTGTGGCGTATGTAGAGGGTGGATGGCCATCTGTCAAGAGTGCTTGGATTGTGTCCTGCATGGTAGAAGGGTTGCACTGGATGGCCCTTTGGGGTCTCTCCAAACTCTTGGATTGTATGGTTGTATTATGATTATTATTGTTTTTATTATCTTTATGATTATTATCATTATTATGTGGAGGTTGGATGGCCATGTGTTAGGAGTGTTTGGATTGGTAGAAGGAAGTTGAACTGAATGATCCCTAGGGGTCTCTCCTAATCTTAGGATTGCATCATATTGTTATTATTATTGTTATTATTATTACAGTAGAGGCTCACTTATCCAAGCCTCGCTTATCCAAGCCTCTGGATAATCCAAGCCATTTTTGTAGTCAAGGTTTTCAATATATCATGGTAATTTGGTGCTAAATTCGTAAATACAGTAATTACAACATAGCATTACTGCGTATTGAACTTCTTTTTCTGTCAAATTTGTTGTATAACATGATGTTTTGGTGCTTAATTAGTAAAATAATAATCTAATTTGATGTTTAATAGGCTTTTCCTTAATCCCTCCTTATTATCCAAGATATTCGCTTATCCAAGCTTCTGCCAGCCCGTTTAGCTTGGATAAGTGAGACTCTACTGTATTTACAGGCTGGATGGCCATCTGTTGTGTGTGCTTGGATTGTGTCCTCTATTGCAGAAATGGTTTGGGCTGGATGGAGTTTAGGGGTCTGTCCTAACTGTATGATTGTCTGATGGGATTATTGTTATTATTGTGGAAGTACTGGATGGGCATCTGCGAGGAGTGTTTGGATTGTGTCTTCCATGGGAGAAATGGGTTGGACTGGATGGTTTTGGGGGTCTGTCATAACTGTTTGATTCTGTGATGCGATATTGATTATTATCAGGCCTGTAGCGAGGGTTTTTTTTTAGGGGTTCAACCCCCTCCCAAAAAAATTTTCAGGTAAAAAAAACCCTGTTTTACTCATGAATTGGAAAGGAAGTGGTTTTGGCAAATTGGAACTCTTGATTTAATTCAGTGTACTGGCAAAGTGCAGCAAGGTGCACGGCTAACTGGAGGATTCATTGTGTGAGCAAGGCTGCAGCTACACTGTAGAAGTAAGACAGTTTGGCCCCACTTGTATCTGCATGGCTGAATGGTATGGATTCATGGGAGTTGCAGTCTTGTGAGGTCTTTAGCCTTCACTGGCCAAAAAAGGTGCTGGTGCAGCATCGGACTGCAGTTGCCATGATACCATAGGACTGAAGCATTGCAGTTAAAGTGGGGTAGAGTCTGCCATCCAAGTACTAAGGAGAGCTGACCCTGCCTAGGGTGCTTGTAGGGTATTTGGAAGTACAGTAGAGTCTCACTTATCCAAGCTAAATGGGCTGGCAGAACCTTGGATAAGCGACTACCTTGGATAATAAGGAGGGATTAAGGAAAAGCCTATTAAACATCAAATTAGGTTATGATTTTACAAATTAAGCACCAAAACATCATGCTATACAACAAATTTGACAGAAAAAGTAGTTCAATACACAGTAATGTTATGTTGTAATTACTGTATTTACGAACTTAGCACCAAAATATCACAATATATTGAAAACATTGACTACAAAAATGGCTTGGATAATCCAGAACCTTGGATAAGCGAGGCTTGGATAAGTGAGACTCTACTGTAATTCATAAACAAACAGGGAACTTTGTTTGGGGAACCTAGCCAGCGGGGAGACCCTGACACACGTGCATGGCTACTAAAGAATATGGAGCTTTCATTCCCAGGTAGATGCGTGCCAACAGAGACAGGAGTATAACTATAGTGGAAATGTTGGATAATAAGGAGGGATTAAGGAGAAGCCTATTAAACATCAAATTACATTATAATTTTACAAATTAAGCACCAAAACATCATGTTTTACAGTAAATCAACAGAAAAAGCAGTTCAATGCATGGTAATATTATGTAGGAATTACTATATTTGCGAATTTAGCAAATTTAGCAAATTTAACAGTGAACTGGGATATAGGGCAGTGTGGACTCAGATAACCCAGTTCAAAGAAGATATTGTGGGTTATTCGGCTTTGATATTCTTGGTGATACGGCTGTGTGGAAGAGTCCTGAGGGTCCTTAGGAATCCATAGGAATTAAAAGGCCACCGAAAGGGAATCTGCCCCCCGGTATTTAAAAAACTCTAAAATCAGGACAGTAAATAAAGGACAACACTCTGAAAACAGGGGAAATCCAGACAGGAAACAATCAGGGCCAGCTAACACCTCCCAACCAAGGATGCCCCCAGGGAGGAAGCAGCCAGGCTTTGAAGCTGTAAGGCCATTAAATGCTAATCAAGCTGGCCAATTGCAACATTCACACTAGCCTCAAACAGACAAGAGCTCTTTCTCCCACCCTGGACTTTCCATGGATATATAAACCCCACTTACCTAGCTTCCAACAGACCTCACAACCTCTGAGGATGCCTGCCATAGGTGTGGGTTTACCGTCAGGAGAGAAAGCTTCTGGAACATGGCCAGGCAGCCTGGAGACCTGGCCTCAACGGCAAAGGCCAGGCCGCGGTGGCAGAGACAGGCCAGGCTGCAGAGGCAGGAAGGCTACGCCTGGGCGGAGGTGCCTCAGCGGCGCCTCCTAGGTGCCCCCTAGAGGATGGTGCCTTCAGCAACCGCTTACTTCACCTAATAATTGAACTGCCCCTGGTACCTATTGATCTACTCACATTTGCATGTTTTTGAACTGCTAGGTTGGCACAAGCTGGGGCTAACTGTGAGAGCTTACCCTGCTCCCCAGATTCTAACCGCCAACAGTTAGATTAGCAAGTTCAGCAGCTCAGTGATTTAATCCACTGCACCACCAGGGGTTTCATAAAACTGTCATTTAAGATAATAATAGGACTTTAATAAGATAAGACTGTCTAACTCTGATTACCTATATACCCGAGTATAAGCCGATCTGAATATAAGCTGGCCAGGACCCTCACTCGAGTATCACCTGAGGGGGGCTTTTTCAGCTCTAAAAGGGGCTGAGAAACTCGGCTTATACTCAAGTATATATGGCACCTATAATTCCAAAGCAGGTGCCAAATGAATGTGGCTGACCTTTTTCCCTCTTAATATTTTTAGTCAGTAAAAATCCTTTCTATATCCCCACCACCATAGCTGCTAATGGTTTCGTGGCTATAGATCACATTTCTAAAGAAAAAATTATTCCAAATGAAAGCATAAGTGTGAATCTGTTATGTAACAGATCCCTTGTGATCTTGGCAGTTAACTAGGGCCAGTTCTGGTTAGTACTTGTATGGGACACCACTGAATGAATACCAACTGCTGTAAGCTATATTTTAGAGGACAGAATTGGCCAAACTATCTCTGAGTATTTCATGCCTCAGAAACCTATATAACATTTGTAGGGTTACCATAAGGACTCATTTAACATGCTAGGATATAAGTGTGTTGGTACATGGTACCCTTTTCTCAGGGTAGCACTCAGGTGGCCATTTAAAGCAGTGGGACTCCAAGAGCAACACATTGTAGCATCTCTCTTTCCGTAGGAACTCAGGTGCCATTCACGTTCCTCTCTCACCCTTCTTGCTGTTGGCACTTTATTCTATACCTTATTTTATCCTCATGCCACTACCATGCCTTTGCTTTCTCTGCTCTATTGCTCCTCATCTCACTGACCCTTTTTTCTTTTTCATTCATCTCATCTGGGACTATGCCTCCTTTCCTTGTCTCTGCACTTTGCCAGGACACCTCTGACCCTCACTTTCTTGCTTCTCACTCCCTTGCCTCACTTCACTACTGCCAACCTGCCTTTTAAAGATAAAAGAGTTTCACAAAGCAGTCAATGCTGCTTTAAAGAAAAAACAGCTAAGAAGGCAGGCAGGAGCTGCTGCCAGATGAAAATCAGCAGGAAAGAAAGAGATAAGGAAAGATAAAGAAGATGGTCATAAGGGCAGTAGAAGGAGGACAAAGTAAGGTGGGATGGAGAGAACATGACATTAATGCAAGCAACAATTTTCCTTTTCCACCAGGCATTGGGAGACCCCTAGCTGTCCCTATTAAATGTGGATTCATTTAACAGTGGGATGTGGCAAATAACAGGATTGCAAGGCAAGACAGCAAGCAGGGGGATGAATCCACTTTTAGCAACCAAAATAGATCCAATTAGACATTCAAAAACTAGGAAAGCCAGAATTTTCCAGAAATTTGAATACAAATAGGTTCTCAGTTACCAAGCCTTTCTGTAATCCTGAGGAATCAATTACTAGAGATATTGCAGATATACATGTTGATTAAGTATGAGCCCCAGGTTGTCAGGGAATTTATTTATTTCGTGTCAAAAGCATTGCACATCAAACAAGTCCAAAAGTGATAAAATAAAGGAATCACACATAGTTAAATAGTTATAGACCATAAGCGGGCAACAGCGACCGCATTGTCCATAGCTTTAAACAACTCCTCCTCCGTACATGAGGCAGGGCATTGTGGGCAAGCATACATATGCGGAGTTGTTTGTTCTGCTCCACAGTCACACAAGGTGGAGGATTCCTCCAGGTAGTGCCATCTTGCCAGGTTGTCTTTAGATCTGCCCACTCCGCTTCTGAGTCTGTTCAGGGACTTCCAAGTTGCCCATTCTTGATTTGCCCCTGGAGGAAGAACCTCATGGGGGGTCATCCAGTTAGAATTGCCAGGTTTAGCTGCCCAGAGGGACACCCTTGCTGTTGCTGGAGGAACATCAAGAGGAGTGGTGGTTCTCATGAAGCCCTTTCTTGATTTGAGTCTGGTGGGAGGAGGCTGATAGTCATGCAGTGGGTGGCTTTCACAATGTTCAACGTTATTTCTCTCACCGTTAGCAGCAACTTCCTGTCGCATGTCAGGAGGGGCAATGCCAGCTAACTTGTAGAGTTTATCAACAGGTATAGGTTTAAGGCATCCTGTGATGATTCTGCATGTTTCGTTCAGTGCTATGTCCACCTGCTTTGCATGAGCAGACTTGTGCCAGACAGGACAGGCGTACTCAGCAGTTGAGTAAGACAAGGCCAGGGCTGATGTTCTTATTACTTGTGGGTCTGTACCCCATGCGCTGCCAGTAAGTTTCTGCAGGATGTTGTTGCGTGCAGCTACTTTGTGCTTGGTGTTCATGCAGTGTTTCCTATATGTTCGTGTTCCATCTAAGGTGACACCAAGGTATTTAGGATGGAAACAGTGTTCAAGCTCTTGGCCTTCCCAAGTAACTTTCAGTTTCCTGTTGGCTTCACGGTTACGTAGGTGGAAAGGACACACTTATGTCTTGGCAGGGTTAGGCTTCAGGTGGTTCTCTTTGTAGTAGCTGGAGAGATCTTTCAAGGCATTAGTGAGTTGCTTTTCAACTGTTTCAAAATCTTTTGCTTGTGTTGTTAGGCCAAGGTCATCAGCATATATAAAACTCTTTGTGAGTGGTGGTTGTGGCTGATCGTTCGTGAAGATGTTAAATAAGGTTGGCGCAAGAATGCTGCCTTGGGGCAAACCATTCTTTTGCCTCCTCCATCTACTTTTCCTGCCCTGAAACTCCACATAGAAACTGCAGTTTTCCAGCAGGGTCTGGACTGTTTTTGTAAAGTCAAAGTCCCTGATGATATGGTAGACTTTCTGCAGCATTCTTCTATGTTGCACCGTGTCATAGGCTGCCGTAAGGTCCACAAAAACTGTTCCCGTGATGCAGCCTTTCTCATAGCCTTCCTCAATATGCTCAGTCAGATGGAGAATTTGACCTGTACAGTTTTTCCCTGGTCTGAAACCTGCTTGTTGTGGAATAAGCTTGGGTTCGATGACAGGTCCTAATCGGTTTAATAGCATCCTCTCATAGACTTTATATAGATGACATAAGAGGGAGATTGGTCGGTAGTTCCTGGCATTGGAGGCATCTTTACCAGGTTTTAAAATGGCAATGATCTTAGTTTTCCTCCATGCTCTGGAAATCTGTTTGTGTGCCAAGCATTGATTGTAGAATTTCAAAAGTCAGTTTTCAGCTTTGGGCCCCAAATGTTTGATTTGCTCCATCATCAGGTCATCTAGGCCAGGTGCTTTACCAGTCTTACATCGCTTGATGGCTTCTCTGAGTTCTTTCAGGTTTAGAGGAGAAGACAACTGGTGGGTTTCAAGTTCTGGCACCCTGTTGATTTTCATCTTTACTCTGCTGCAGTTGGTTTTCCCATTCTGAATTAGCTGGTGAGCTATCTGGTCTGGTGTTATGTTTGCGTGGCCATGGTTGACCAGAGGGTCACTATCCAGGCGTCTCAGCAATTGCCAGGCTTTTCTGCTACTCTTGTACATGTCAAGGTTCTCAAGCAGCTCTATCCAACGGTCTTTCTTAGCATTAGCTAAGGCTGTAGATAGTTTTTGGCCTGCTGCTATAGTCTCATCGCTGTATGAATTCTCTTGAAATAGTCTGAGATATTCCTGTAGCTGATTTAGCGATTCTCCGTCTAGGCCTGGTAGGTAGCTTGTGCGACAGCCTCTAGGGATTGAGAGCCTCGAGGATCTTTTCACAGCTTCTACAAACAGGTCATAATTTTCTGTAGAAGGTTCTATATCAGAAATAGCTGCTTCCAAGGTCTCTGTAAACTTTGTCCAGTTAGCTTTATTGAAGTTATATCTTCTGCAGGATGGGACACTTTTTGGTCTTACAGCTGCATATGCTACGCAGCATATTGGTCTGTGTTGAGTATTGGGTATCAGGTTCAATATCCTTTTAATGCATTGGTGGATTATGCTTTCATTTACAAAAATCAGATCAGGGTTATAACCATGCTTCCATCAGCCGCTATTGAAATATGGTGGTAATTTACTGTCATGGAGGAGGCTCATTCTACTATTGTCGGCCCACGTTAAAACTGCTTTGCCATTTCTATCATCTTCGTCATAGCCCCAGACACAGCTATGGCTATTGAAATCTCCCACAACAAAATGGGCTTCATGATTGTGGCAATTGGTTGGGGGCATAAAATAGAAATCAGCCCCAGGTGGTTTGTAGAGTGAAGATACACTGCAACTATCCAGTTCCACAGATAGGATTTCAATGTTGTTTACTTCTGTGAGAGAGGTTGAAGATATTGCTATACCAAATCGTAAAAAAAATGGCACTACCATATTGTCTATGAGGTTGTTCCACTGCCAGTTGCATTCCGAGAATTTTTGATCTTCTCATTGTGATGTCTCTGTGTTTCCTGTATACATAAAATGTCACACGAGATGTCCTCAGACATTTTGGCTAATAGCTCTTCCTTAGCAAGTGACAAACCTTCTATATTAATAGACATAATTGTTAGCAATGGTCTTGATAAAGACCTTTGGTGTTCAAACATTTGTGGAGAGATAAAACACATTTAAAATGTTAAAAAAATGTTTAAAAAACAATGCAATGCTTTTGGGTTGGAAAGATTCGCTGTTTACAAGAAACGTTGCCCAGGGGACGCCCGACTGGATTTACTTTGAGGAGACTCTTTCCATGTCCTTAGCCTTTCGCCTCTGTGACACTTCCCTGCAGCACAAGATCAAAAAATGCAGTCCTCTTCTTTTTTGCTCTCACAAGGGAACCCATGAGCCTTGACATCTCTTTCAGGTTGGTACTGACAGCTCACGGCAGCATGTGGCAGCATTCTTTTCCTTCTCATCTTGGTTTCTTTTTTCTTCCACCTCCCTTTATCTGGCTGTCTCAGCTTATTTTCCCAGGTTCTTTTCAGCTAGGTTACTCTAGCGTGGATTTAAAGGCAGCCGTCATGCTGAATAATGCTTGAGGAGGAGAACAGAAGTTGTTAATACCCCAGAGAAGAAAATGGGGTTCTTGTTAGTAGGGCTGGGCTTTAGCATAGCAGGTTAACCACCAGTAAATCTTACCAATTGAAAGGTTGGCAGTTCGAAGCCCAGGTCAGGGTGAGTGCCCAGCCTTCAGACCAGCACACTGCCCACGTAGCAAATGGAAAACAGCTTTGAATAGATAAATAGGTACCGCTTAAGCGGAGAGGTATTTTAATGGCACCATAAAGGAAATACCAGAAAAAAATGGTAGAGATAAAAAGGAGGAAGTTATGAACAGTTCTCTTTGACATGGAGGATGGAGCAACAGCACCCCACCCCCCGGTGGCTGGAACCAAGCACAACCTTCAGCACAACCTTTGGTTCCTGGTGGCTGGAACCAAGCACAACCTTCAGGATGCCGAAGATAGGAAATGCCTATATACCTCTATCTGTTGTCTGTCCTGTCTGCGTATAACATGATAAAATGTTTGCTATATATGTGTTCTGTGATCCACCCTGAGCCCCCTTTGGAGTGAGAAGAGTGGAATATAAATACTGTAAGTAAATAAATAGATGGTTTATCTCTCCGAACTGATGTTTGCTTTTGGTAGAGAAGGGTACACATTTCCTGTAGGATCAGTTTTCCAGTCTGAGGCCCCTTCTACACTGCCATATAACCCAGATTATCAAAGCAGATAGCCCACATTATCTGCTCTGAATTGAATTATATGAGTCAGTCTACACTGCTAAATAATCTAGTTTAAAGCAGATGATCTGGATTTTGTATAGCAGCACAAAAGGGACCTGATTGTGGTCCATCTTTGTTACTGCAGGAGTAGTTTACCTTTAGTATGAAGAGCATCTTCTACCAGCTTCAACTATTGATCCATCTACTAATAGGACTTCCATTTCATTAATTTGTCTTTTTTTGGTTTTGGGGAAGTTGGTGGTATAGTATGATCTGCTCTGGAGACAGTGATTTTGAAAGTGTCAAGAAATCTAAATGACAAATGAATGGGTTACAGAGCAAATCAGGCCTAAATTCTCTCTTGGAACAAAAATGATTAAACTGAAGCTGCCATACTTTGGCTATATCATGAGAAGAGATGACTCACTAGAAAAGATTATAATCTTTGATAAAGTCAAGTGTAATAGAAAACGAGGAACACTACTTTCCAGATGATATTCTCAATCAGGAAAGTAAATGCCCTAAGTCTGCAAGACTTGAGCAGTACTATTGAGGATAGGATGACTTGGAGATCTCTTGTTCATAGGGTTGTCATAAGTCAAAATTGGCTTGAAGGAAATTAATATAAAAATAGTTATAAAATAAAATGCAATAAAACAACCACCCATAACATTCAGAAGACCAAACCTTGTGTTTTTACTTACATTACTCTGTAAAATGCCGTACTGTATATATTTATGACTGTGATATAATCATATCCTGATACTATTTCTGCTCAGGAAAATAAACCAGAATAGAACAAGAATATGTGAGTTGAGAATTCCAAGAGTAGGTCAATGTGAAAAGCTAAAGCTAATCTAGATCTCCTCCCAAGACTGGTATCTTCTCTGTAGTTTGCGTAGTTCGTATTTTAGTGTCCTATGGGTGTTGAAAGAGACACAGCAGTGATAAATTTGGCATCTTCTACTTAAACCTGATCACTATTGTTTCCATCTTACATTAATAAGATTTTTTTGAAGTCACTTAAGATTAGCTCAGGAAATACTCCACCCTTCCATAGTCTCTCAGGAACATAACCAAAAAGAAAAGAGAAACAGGAAAGGGTTCCACCCTTCTATGCTGAAGGCGGGTGGGAGAGAAAATCATGTGCAATTTTTTGTCACTTAACGTGCCACCCTTAACAGTTGCTTCATGTTAAATCATAGTAGGATAAACTTTGAATGACTCAGAATTATTCTGAAATTGTTCCATTTACATCTTACACAATGTACCAGGTATTTTTTTCCATGTGTTCATCAAAAAAGCATTGTCACCTTTGTTACATATACTTACATTTCCCATTCATTCCAAATTATTAATATTAGTCTAGTGCATACTATACTGATCACCTCATGTCAATGAGATTTAAACATGTATGCAAGTTCGCACCACTTGTAGTACACATAACGCTGTCATATAAGATTATTTATCAGTTCTGATTCTAAATGCAACCATTCAACAAGCAATCAGTATTGATAGAAGTTGGTATTATCAGCCCCTCTTTTGATGAGTAAGATTCTATATGGAAAGCAAGTAAGGGTTCTAGAAGTTTCACAATAATATGATGTTATAAATAGCATAATAACTTTAGCATAGGTAGGGAAAATACCTAGTCACTTTAGATATTTTTTGGTGTTTTAAATCATTATCAGTGTCCTCTAGAACTAAATAAAACCTGTATATGATGACTGATTTGCTCTATGCTCTATGCTTGGGACAGATTTAGTACCAAGTATAAGCACCTCCTATGAAAAATAGAAGTGTCACTTTATTGTAGGATTTGTACTCTTACATCCTTATTTGCTTTCGTTAGAATAATCATGCATAGGTGTTCGTGACACAAAATAATTTTCTGTCGAGAATGCTTGCTTACCTGGAAGAGGACCAGTGGTACCTGTTAAATCCCATGCAAGCAAAATGATGATTTTACTCCAGGGTTTATTCCAGGAGCTCTCCTGGAATAAATCCTGTTACTAAATAGGTTCAGCACCTTGAATATATCCCTTATAGCAGTAGTTCCTAACCTTTTATTGACCAGGGACCACTTGACCAAGGACCACATTGACCAGAGACCACTTTGACCAGGGACCACTCTCCAACACTAGTACTCAAAGGGTTACAAATCAATTTTTGGTCAACTTTGGATTCAGTTTGGTTATTTGGGGTGCTATTTCAGAAAACTGCATTGGATAGACCACAACAGCTCTAGGTTCTGATACAGAATATGTGCTATCCAGTAGTCACCATCTGCTCACCCACAGAAAACCATATATAATAATCTACAGCTGATTTGGTCTATCCAATACAATTTTCTGAATCAGCACCCCAAATAACCTCAGGAACAGGTCTAAAACTGAAGACACGAATGCGCCTCTGCTTTCAGGCACCACATGGTATGGCTCTGCTCAGGGGGAGGGAGGAGGAGGAGAAGCAGCAGTCAGGAGGCTTGTTTTTGCACCTTTCTGGAGTAGCCAGCCTCTCCCCTCCTGACATCCCTGTTGTCTTGGCACTATAAGAGAGTTTCGAGAGACCAGTTGCTCTCATTGCAACAGTGTAGTAATGGTGAGGCCACAGACCATATTTTAGTTCTTGGTAACAATTGGTGGTCCACAGACCACAGGTTAGGAACCACTGCCTTAATGCTAGCCAAAGCCTGGGTAGGATTCACTGTTCCCCTATTATGCAGAGGCGGTCCAACATTGAGGCGAATTAGGTGGTCGCCTGTAGCACAGATCATGCGGGAGCGCTGTCGAGGCGGCAGCAGAAGGCCCAGCCACCCATCTGCGCAGCCGCCCTCCTGCTCTCCCTTGCTGTTGGAGGACTCCTCACCCGCTGCCCACCCATCAATGAGCCTGCGCACGCGCACAAGCCCATTGCCCAAAAAGCATGGTCGATCGCCCTGTGCACATGCGTAGGCCTTCCAAACAACCGTGCGGTCGATTGGAAGTCCTGCGCATGCGCACAAGCCCATCGACAGACGGGCGGCGGGCAAGGAGTCCTCTGACAGTGAGGGAGAGCAGGAGGGCGGCTGCACGGACGGGTGGCTGGGCCTTCCTCCTCCACCGCCGCTGCTGGTATTTATCAGCAATTTGTTTGGGAGGGGCACCAAAATTCGGGAGGGGCGCCAAAATTCCGACCGCCTACTCCCAAAAATTACCTTGGGATGGCTCTGCTAACATGACAGCCACCAGCCACTACTGAAGAGTACTGTCCACTGGTCATGGAGATATATGACAAAATGTAGATACAGGACAGGATAAAAATTAAATGACAAGATATATTATGAGCATAACTCCAACCTGTACTCCTGGCTGCCAGCCTGGACAGCTTTAAAGGGATTAGATACATCAATGGGGAATGGAACCACTCATGCCTAGGAATCAGGATGGATATTTATCACCTCCAGTATCAGAGGCAATAGGCAGGAGATGACTCAACTGAAGTTGTCATACTTTGAACATATGATGCAGTAGGAAAAACTGGTCCCTCTACAGATGCATAAATTCAATCCTGGAAGCCACAGCCCTGTGTTTGCAAGATCTCAACAGGGCAGTGCAGTTGGTGACCAGAGTTGGAGGGCACTCATTCATAGGGCCATAATGATTTGCCATCAAGTTGACCTTGATGGCAAATAACAAGGAGAGCAGGCCCCTTTAGATCAATTGCCATTGAGTATGAGATGGAAGGTGTAATTGCACTGATGTCTTGATGGAATGCTTTATGAGATCTGATCCAAAATCACTCTTCTTCCCTTCTTACGATATGGTGTAGTCCTAATTTTAGCAGGGTTGCAAGTGAATATTAATTCTAGAGTCATATAGTTTACCAGATATTAGTGACACTGCAACAGCAGGGGGTGTGCTACTTGAAGTGTGTGTGCATTTTGCACTATACTTTTTCCACAGGTAGTAATGAAAAATAATGTGGTGTAGTAGTTGAGAATTGGACAACAACACCAGAGACCAGGGTTTTAATCCTCTCTTGACCATGGAAACTCACTGGAAGGCTTTGATCAAGCCACACTCTTTCCACTTCAGAGGGAGGAAGGATAAGCACCCAAGAAAACCTATCATGGAGTTTTCTTGCCAAGAAAACCCCATGATAAGTTTGCCTTAGGGCTGCCATGTTTTGGAAACAACATGAAGGCACACAAAAACAAAGAAGAATATGATTTTACTGTAACAGAAGAGTGCTAAACTGGAAAAACTCTAAACAATTCTTGCCATCTTTCAAAGATTTTTCTCTGCAGAAGTCTTTCCTTCTTTCCCTCTATTACATCACCCACAAGTAAATTAGCATTAAATAACAGATTACTGATATCAGCAAATCTTCTGAGCCAATTTAGCAATGTGCCCTTTGTTTTAAACAGAACAAAACTGATATGGCCACCATACGTGCGCATGTGTTATTTGCATTTGTAATTCATCTTTCCTCCTGTGAGCTCAAGGCAATATACCTAGTTCACTTTCTCATTCTCTCTTCACAACAACCCTGTGTGTTAGCCCTGTATGAACAACTGTGACTGACCCAAGGTGAGTTTCATCAGTGAGGACCCAAACCTGTATTTCCCAAGTCTCAATCCGGCACTCTGTCCGTAACACTGTGCAATTTATGTGTGTACTCAGATGCCTGCAGGGTTAGGGAACAAAGAGCTCTCCATCCTGGCTTTGCTAACAACTGAGAGAATGACTCAATTATAATGTGTGTTGTCCAGCACACAAAGACATTCCCATCTTCATTTGTCATTGTTAGGTTATCCTGAGGGCAGCAAGCCCAAGGTTTTTCTTTTGTCTTTTTGCTGCCTTTTGCAAATTTAAATGTCATTGTCTTGCACCCACCCTTTTCCTTCTGCTTTATTATATGCTAAGCAACATGACAAAAACAGTATTATGTAATAATTGACAAGAATTAAGTGGAACAGTGGTATATTTTATTGGTCTTTATCATGACCATATTATTCTGGACTATATAGTTGTGAGGAAATCAATGAAGGTTAGAAGGAAGTCACATTCCTCGGAAAGTTATCATTGGATGCTTTTGTGCCACAACTAAGTACACACAATTGCAGAATTCTCCCCCCTTGCCTCTTTTAAAACAATTGGTCTTAGATTAAAGGAAAGAAGATGCAAGGTTGTTGCTCGTATTAGAGCTGTGAATTTTGGATCTGGGATCTGGGCCCATTTTGCATTGACTTGACCCAGACCCCCAAATGCAAGTAGTAATTCAGGAATCCAGCTCACCAGTCCTCCCTCACTGTGTTGAACTTAAAAAACAAAAATAGCTGTAATGTTCTTTACGTGTTGTCAAAGGCTTTCATGGCCAGAATCACTGGGTTTCTGTGAGTTTTCTGAGCTGTATGGCCATGTTCCAGAAGCATTCTCTCCTGACATTTCACCCATATCTATGGAAGGTATCCTCAGAGGTTGTGAAGTCTGTTGGAAATTAGGCAAATGGGGTTTATATATCTGTGAAATATTCAGGTGGGAGAAAGAACTCTTGTCTGCCTGAGGCAAGTGTGAATGTTGCAATTGGCCAGCATGATTAGCAGTGAATAGCCTTGCCGCTTCAAAGCCTAGCTGATTCCTGCCTGTGGGAATCCTTTGTTGGGAGGTGTTAGCTGGCCCTGATTATTTCTTGTCTGGAATTCCCCTGTCTTCTGAGTGTTGTTCTTTATTTACTGTGCTGATTTTATAGTTTTTTAATATACTGGTAGTATATCATAGATATATAAACATTCCAGAGATATATAAACCCTAGTTGCCTAGTTTCCAACAAACTTCACAACCTTTGAGGGTGCCTGCCATAGATGTGGGCAAAATGTCAGGAGAGAATGCTTCTGGAGCATGGCCATATAGCCTGGAAAACTCACAGCAACCCCAATGTTCTTTGTTTTCACACATTTGCTTACAATTTGGAGACATGGTAGATGTCTCAATGAAATAATAACATTTTTCTTGAATCCAAAAAAGGATACATTTCAATCAAAAGGAACCTTTGGATAGTACTGCTTGCTAATTCATTCTTTCAAGAAATAACTGGGATTGCTAACTATATATTTGTTCAGAACTTATTGTCATCACCAGCCCATCTGTATATTACAGCAGAGGGCTTTCTCCAATATGCATACTCAAGTTGGGGTTACTCAAGCTAACAGAGACATACAGTTTATCAGAAATGAAAGCCAAAAACTGCAAAAAGGTGAGAATTAAAAGGAAGAAACGATTGTTATTAATATGAAAAGCTGAGCAAAAAAAAAAAAGGTCAGCATGTTATTTGGAACAAAATGTTGGCCAGGGCTCAAAGGAAGTCCATAGTGACTCAACAAGAACAATAAGCATTCAAGAAACCATAACCAAGGTTGGAGCACAGGCTGGATTGAAGAATCAGAAAGGACTCAATAAAAGATACTCCAATCTTAATCCAGCCACTGAAATTTCAAAGGTTTTGCCAGACATGGGAGAGTTAGTGAAAACTGTCAATGCCATTAATAAACTTTTTTTTAAATCCAGTTCAATTACATCTACATTACAATTGGGGAAATATTAATTATTATGTTTATGTTATATTGATACTTAAAATGAAATTAAAAGTCTGTACCCTAACCATCCATGGATTCAGTCAACACCTCTCTCCTTCCCTGACTTGAGTTTAGGTGAGAAGGAATCAGCTGCGTAAGTTTTTGAAAACCGCACTGTTCATTAACTCCACTAAAAACAATACTCTTACTTTTTCCCCATAATTACAACCACCTCTCTATCTTCAGTTCACTGATTCCCCATGAAATTGAGTTTCATTCTTTCCTTTCACTGGGTTTTCTTGTCTTCTCATGTCTGACAGTCTCAGGAAGCATCCAAAATTTCACAGTAAGGCACTAAAGAAGGACATTTATCTAGTGTATTTATGCTTTGCTTTAGATCTTCTGCTATTAACTCCCCCCCCCCCCCCAGCTCATATTCACAAGGTTTTACCCTGAATCATTTGACTACAGTCAATTACTGCTGCCCTGTTTTGCAGATACCATCCTGCACTACGGCTGCCTCATATCCTGCCAGTAAAAGCATTGATCCACTCCGCACCCACCCACCAACCCACTGGACATTTCCTTCCTTTTATTTCCCACCACATTGTCAAACTGGCACCAACTGAATGTGAAAGGGAAGCTGAATAGTATGCATTGTTTATGTTATGTATGTTATGTTATAGATTACTGCAACGCGCTCTACGTGGGGTTGCTTTTGAAGACTGTTCGGAAGCTTCAACTGGTCCAATGGGCGGCAGCCAGATTAATCACCGGAGCAACATACAGGGAGCACACAACTCTCTTATTACACCAGCTCCACTGGCTGCCAGTCTGCTACCGAGCACAATTCAAAGTGCTGGCTTTAGCCTATAAAGCGCTAGGCAGTTCTGGCCCAGCTTACCTGTCTGAACATATCTTCCCTTATGAACCCTGCTCTCGGACCCACCTGTTTCGCAAGCGCGGCTGGCGCGGACGAGAGATAGGGTCTTCTCGGTGGTGGCCCCTCAGCTGTGGAACTCCCTCCCTAGCAAAATAAGATCGGCCCCCTCCCTCTTAGCCTTCAGGAAGAAAGTGAAGTCCTGGCTCTGGGATCAAGCCTTTGGTTAAGAGCATAGTACAATAATACATGTATATTTGTTTAACAATCATGGAATGGCTTAGACCAGGGGTCCTCAAACTAAGGCCCGGGGGCCGGATGCGGCCCTCCAAGGTCATTTACCTGGCCCCCACCCTCAGTTTTATAACATAATATTTTATATCAGTTTTAATAATATAATATATTGTATATACATATAATATTGATAATAATCTTATGTTATACAATATAATACAATAGTAATACAGTAGAGTCTCACTTATCCAACATAAACGGGCCGGCAGAATGTTGGATAAGCGAATATGTTGGATAATAAGGAGGCATTAAGGAAAAGCCTATTAAACATCAAATTAGGTTATGATTTTACAAATGAAGCACCAAAACATCATGTTAGACAACAAATTTGGTAGAAAAAGTAGTTCAATACGCAGTAATGCTAGGTAGTAATTACTGTATTTATGAATTTAGCACCAAAATATCACGATATATTGAAAACATTGACTACAAAAATGCGTTGGATAAACCAGAACGTTGGATAAGCGAGTGTTGGATAAGTGAGACTCTACTGTACCATATAATAATATTAATTATATGTTATATATTACATATTATATAATAGTATAGTGGTATAGTTCAATATAGTAATATATAATGCTAATATAGTGTTATGCTAATAATATAATATATTGTATGTACATACAGCTACTCTGAGTCCCCTTCGGGGTGAGAAGGGTGGGATATAAATGTAGTAAATAAATGCAGTAAATAAATAATTAATTTTAGACTTAGGCTCAGCCAAAGTCTGACATAACTTTAAGGCACACAACAACAACAACAATCCTAATTAACCTGACTATCTCATTGGCCAGTAGCAGGCCCACACTTTCCATTGAAATCCTAATAGGTTTATGTTGGTTAAAATTGTTTTCATTTTTAAATATTGTATTGTTCTTTCGTTGTTGTTGTTGTTGCACTACAAATAAGACATGTGCAGTATGCATAGGAATTTGTTTTTGTTTTTTCAAATGATAATTTGGCCCCTCAACAGTCTGAAGGATTGTGGACCGGCCCTCTGTTTAAAAAGTTTGGGGACCACTGGCTTAGACTATGTCTCTCAGACAGCATGATTTTAATTGACTGTTAGGCTTTAATGTTATTGTTTAGAATCATAGAATCATAGAATCATAGAATCATAGAATCATAGAATAGTAGAGTTGGAAGAGACCACATGGGCCATCTAGTCCAACCCCCTGCTAAGAAGCAGGAAATCGCATTCAAAGCACCCCCGACAGATGGCCATCCAGCCTCTGCTTAAAAGCCTCCAAGGAAGGAGCCTCCACCACGGCCCCGGGGAGAGAGTTCCACTGTCGAACAGCTCTCACAGTGAGGAAGTTCTTCCTGATGTTCAGGTGGAATCTCCTTTCCTGTAGTTTGAAGCCATTGTTCCGTGTCCTAGTCTGCAGGGCAGCAGAAAACAAGCTTGCTCCCTCTTCCCTATGACTTCCCTTCACGTATTTGTACATGGCTATCATGTCTCCTCTCAGCCTTCTCTTCTGCAGGCTAAACATGCCCAGCTCTTTAAGCCGCTCCTCATAGGGCTTGTCCTCCAGACCCTTAATCATTTTAGTCGCCCTCCTCTGGACGCTTTCCAGCTTGTCAACATCTCCCTTCAACTGTGGTGCCCAAAATTGGACACAGTATTCCAGGTGTGGTCTGACCAAGGCAGAATAGAGGGGGAGCATGACTTCCCTGGATCTAGACGCTATTCCCCTATTGATGCAGGCCAGAATCCCATTGGCTTTTTTAGCAGCCGCATCACATTGTTGGCTCATGTTTAACTTGTTGTCCACGAGGACTCCAAGGTCTTTTTCGCACACACTGCTGTCAAGCCAGGCGTCCCCCATTCTGTATCTTTGATTTCCATTTTTTCTGCCGAAGTGAAGTATCTTGCATTTGTCCCTGTTGAACTTCATTTTGTTAGTTTTGGCCCATCTCTCTAGTCTGTCAAGATCGTTTTGAATTCTGCTCCTGTCTTCTGGAGTGTTAGCTATCCCTCCCAGTTTTGTGTCGTCTGCAAACTTGATGATCGTGCCTTCTAACCCTTCGTCTAAGTTGTTAATAAAGATGTTGAACAGAACCGGGCCCAGGACGGAGCCCTGCGGCACTCCACTTGTCACTTCTTTCCATGATGAAGACGACGCATTGGTGAGCACCCTTTGGGTTCGTTCGCTTAGCCAATTACAGATCCACCTAACCGTAGTTTTGTGTAGCCCACATTTTACTAGTTTGTTTGCCAGAAGGTCGTGGGGGACTTTGTCGAAGGCCTTACTGAAATCCAGGTACGCTACATCCACAGCATTCCCTGTATCGACCCAACTCGTAACTCTATCGAAAAAAGAGATCAGATTAGTCTGGCATGACTTGTTTTTGGTAAATCCGTGTTGACTATTAGCAATGACCGCATTTGTTTCTACGTGTTCGCAGACCACTTCCTTAATGATCTTTTTCAGAATTTTGCCTGGTATTGATCTGAGGCTGACCGGACGGTAATTGTTTGGGTCGTTCTTTTTTCCCTTCTTGAAGATAGGGACCACATTCGCCCTCCTCCAATCTGCTGGGACTTCTCCCGTTCTCCAAGATCTCTCAAAGATAATTGCCAGTGGTTCTGAAATAACTTCCGCTAGTTCCTTCAGTACTCTTGGGTGTAGCTGATCTGGCCCTGGGGACTTGAATTCGTTTAGAGAGCCCAAGTGTTCCTGGACAACTTGTTTCCCTATTTGGGGTTGGATTTCCCCCAATCCTTCGTCCATTCCGTGTTGCTGAGGTTGAAGATGGCTTTCTTTTTCTGAGAAGACCGAGGCAAAGAAGGCATTAAGTAGTTCTGCCTTTTCCCTGTCCCCTGTCGCCATCACCCCATCTTCTCCTTTAACTTTAATTTTGTAAAAATTTTAATATGTTTGATATGTATTTTATATGTACTGGACAAGTGCCTGTGTAAGCCGCCTTGAGTCCCCTTTGGGGTGGATAAAAGCGGGCTACAAATGTGGTAAATAAATAAATAAATAAATAAATAAATTTCATTCTTATTAGTCAATAACTGTGGTACTCAGCACTGCTTAAAAAAACCAGCCATGACCCATCCTTAATAACCATTCAGTTCCAACTCCTCTGGACAACAAATTCTTCAGGAGCCCAAGTGTTTTTCAATTACACATAAGTCTCAGTAGTCCTTGACATAACATCCTTCTCCCACTTGGATGCTGTGTGAATATATTTATTTGGTTGAAACCTTACATACTCACTCACATAGGATGGACCTAAAAGCAAATAATCCAGATTATCTACTTTGAACTGGATTATATGAGTCTACACTGCCATATAATCCAGTTTGAAGCAGTTAATCTGGATTTTATATGGCAGTGAAGATGGGACCTCGGAAAATTTCCTGGCTGAATCAATTCAGCTATTTACTCATTCTGTTTATAGGGAAATTGAATTTTATTTGTATATATTTTATTTGTAGTTTTTTTCTTAAGTTATCTTATCAAAATCTTTCAACTGATATGCCATACATATCTCTGAATGAATGAAAAATAATAATATTTGGAGCGGCTTTTCAGGGTCTCCAAGGTGAATGACATGGATGTGTTGTTGTTGTCACCTTTAAGTCATTTCCAATTTATGGAGACCCTAAGGTGAACCTATCATAAGAGTTTGTGTGTGTGTGTGGGGGGGTGTAAGATTTGTTCAGATGGGACTTGTCTTTGCCTTTCTCTGAAGCTGAGAGAATGTGACTTGCCCAAAGTCACCCAACGGGTTTCCATGGCTGGATAAGGTTTCAAATCCTGGTCTCCAGTGTCATAGGGCCCTTCCACACAGCCATATAACCCAAAATAGCAAGACAAAATAACCCACAATATCTACTTTTATTGGAATATCTGAGTCCACACTGCCATATATGCCAGTTCGAAGCAGATAATGTGGGATTTTATTCAGCTGTGTGGAAGAGCCCTTAGCCTAATATTCAAACAGTTACACTTTGCTGGCTATCCACATGAATGCTACATAGCCAGTATTTAAAGTCAAGGGAGTGAAAAAAGCTGATCAGAAGAAAATCAATTCATTTGGAATGTAATACTCAAAAAAGCTGTACATATACCATAAACCAATAAAAAATCAGATAAATTGGTCATAGAGCAAATTCAATGAATTGGTCATCTCGTGAGAAGATCTTAGTCACTAGAAAAGATTATAATGCTTGGCAAAATAGAAGGTAGTAGGAAAAGAGGAGATCATATGAACAGATTTAATAAAGGAAGGCATGGCCCTGAATATGCCCGAGCAGGACTGTAGAGGATAGAGTGACTTATACTCTCATTCATGGGGTCGCCATAAGTCAAAGTTGACTTGGTGACAATAACAACACCAACAAGATGGTGATTGGTATTACAGGGAAGAGGAGATGTGCATAATCTTTTCCCCTCGGGTTTCTCACCAGAAATTGCTGAGCCAAGTTGCTTTTCACCCTGCATGGTTTCCAGCAGCCCATTTACCCAGGAAGCCCAGTGAGATAATTTTTCATGTCAAACGGAAGTGAGGACAAAAACAAACACACACTTCTCTCTTGATTCCTTGTTCAAAATCACAGGCTGCCGGGGCTCATTTTCCTTACTAAAAACAAACAGAACTGTCGGGCTTCATTATACACATTTGAGTATAAAGGGATGCGTTGGCTTTCACTGAATAGGATCCATTAACTATTCAACTCCATATCATTGTATTAATATTTTTGATCAACAGTGGATGCAGTTGTCTGAACAGTTCTCTATAAGCCCCATAATGGAAACAAATGGGAGAAAATGCAAGAAGTATATGCCATTTTCATTTTATTGGGGGCTTTTGCAAGACAAGTGTAGTGAACAATATTTATACTCATGCAGTTGCATGGGTTAAAACAAATCTGAATCCCAAAACGTATCTACATAGAGTTTTTTAAATTCCAGCCTTCCAACAAAATAATATTTCTATGTGCCAGCTGTCAAAACAATCTCATTACCAAAAGTTCAAATGTGCATTATTAAAAACAAAACAGAGCAGAAAACTGCAGAGCCTCAAACTGATGAAGTAGAACATTCATCCAAATCTACAAATCTTAATCTCCAGTCAGGAACTATGAAGATAGAAGTATGTTTTCTGCACGCACGCACACACACACCCATCCTAAAGGTGTTTTCTTAAGTCCTTAAAAATAATATGGTATAATATGGTTCCAATAATAATTCCAGGCAAGTCACTTGAATTGATCTTTCACTATGCAACTGCCACTGTTTCCGTAGCCGATAATGAGATAAGGATTGGTTACAAAGAGTTGGAAGACCAAGCTGTTTTATACCATTTAGTCTGCCCTGCATTCCCAGGAGCGAGTCATCTGCCCTCAAATGAAGTGGAGGAGATTGCCTTGTCTACTTTGCTGAAGTATAATTCAAGTGCCAGTCTGTTCAAATTCTGTACAAGGATGGGGAAAATTTCAGTCTTAATTCAGATAGCAAACCATCTTGGACAATCCCTATCATGCTCATCACATGTTGTTTGCAGCTCCTTGTGAATACACAAGATAAGGCAGGAGATAGTAATCTATGATTCACTCCGGACTTTGCAACTTTTGACTGGAAGAGCTCCTGTGGGGTATCATCGCCTGTATTTAGGAAAGTAATTTCCTTTGGTAAATGTGAAGAACTTTAATGGGCTTTTCTTATACATCCAGTCTTCAAGATTGATAAAAGGGGGAAAATTGTGTACACAGGTGGCTTCAAGCAGGCTGTCAAATTGTCATAGAATCATAGAGTTGGAAGAGACCTTTTGGGTCATCCAGCCCAACCTCTTGCCAACAAGCAGGAAAATTGCATTCAAAACACACCCAACAGAGGACCATCCAGCCTCTGCTTAAAAGCCTCCAAAGAAGGAGCCTCCACCACAGTCTGGGGGAGAGAGTTCCTCTGCCAAACAGCTCTCACCATTAAGAAGTTCTTCCTAATGTTCAGGTGGAATCTCCTTTCCTGTAGTTTGAAGCCATTGTTCCGCATCCTAGTCTCCTGGGAAGCAGAAAACCAGCTTGTTCCCTCTTCCCTATGACTTCCCCTCACATATTTATACATGGCCATCATGTCTCCTCTCAGCCTTCTCTTCTGCAGGCCTTCACTGGATCTAGATACTATACTCCTATTTTTGCAGGCCAAAATACCATTGGCTTTTTTTTTTTTTTTTTGCTGCTGCATCACACTGTTGGCTCATGTTTAACTTGTTGTTTACAAGGACTCCAAGATCATTTTCACACTTACTGCTGTCAAGCCAGGCATTCCCCATTGTAATAACCTTATGAATTTCATAAGGTTTTCTTAGGCAAGGAATGCTAAGGCTTGGCCTACATTGCCATATTATGATATAATCTAGTTCAAAACAGATAATTGTATTCAGAAATGAGATTATATTGCAATGTAGATAGGACCCAAGAGGCAGATTTATTACTTCCAGCCTCTGAAACATAGCCTATGGCAACTGGTAGTCATTGGTGGTCTCTCATCTAAGTATTAGCCAGGGCCACCTCTGCTTAGTATCCAAAATCAGATGGGGTCAGAATATTTATGATGGCTAGTGGAAATATACTATGCCACAATTTAATGCACAATGAGACATTGTGTAAAATCAAAGCTAAGCAGCACATGATGCTAAAATTTCTAAAGATATTTTAAACATGGACATGTTATTTCCTAACCATACATATCTAATTTGCTTTACAAAACCAAACAGACTGAGTAAGAACATGTGGGTTTTTTTATTAAAAAATATTCCAGGCCCTCCACCCTTTTCACTAATCAGAATCTGAGAATTTCCTGTTGCCTGACTGTAACTGGATCACCACTCTGCAATCTGCATTCCATCATAGATTTTGCTCTTGTTATTACAACATGACTTTTGCTTTACTGAAATTGCAGAAAGCATTTTGGAAGCTCCATTCTTCAATCTACAACATGGCAGTGTTTTGTTACTGTATGATAAGCTCATGCCGCTGTAACTTTCCTTATTGATTTAATAGCTTGATACTCAAGCTACTGCTTTGTCACATACTGACAAAAAATAGAACAAAAAAACAATTCCATCACACTGGTTATCATAAATTGGAACCCCCCCCCCCCCACACACACACACACACACAAAACCAAGCACATCAGACATAGTGATGCACAACAAAACTCCTCTGATTTAGTCCAATGGTAGTTGATCTTTCTAGATGAACTTTAAACTTACAAAAACTACAGATTTTGGAGAAGCGGTCTTTTGTACTAGCTGCATGCCATGATCCTACCCAAGCAAGATTAGATTTATTTCATTTTTAAGAAACATTGTTTCCAAAATAAAAGGATCCTGCATAAAAAAGAAATGAGTTGGATATTGAAACTTCCCACATTAGTCCTCCATGGTTTAAATGCAGACAGAACCCCCTTCTACGCTTCCATATAACCCAGATGAATAAAGCAGATAGGTGACTCTCATGACTGTGTTAGAGGATTTGGAGGAAAAAACACGGTTACATCACATGCAGAAACAACCCCACAAATTATCACAAGCCATCTCTCAGGTGCCAGTCTTCTTCTGTCTCATTGCCCTGATGGAGCAATGGGTTAAACCCTTGTGCTGGCAGGACTGCTGACCAACAGGTCAGTGGTTCGAATCCTGGGAGAGTGGGTGAGCTCCCTCTGTCAGCTCCAACTCCCCATGCGGGGACATGAGAGAAGCCACCCACAATGATGGTAAAACATCAAACATGTGGGCATCCCCTGGACAATGTTATTGCAGATGGCCAATTCTCTTACACCAGTTCTCATGTCACTCCTGACACAGAAAAAAAATCCTCTGTATTCGTCAATCCTAAATCCACCTTCCCTTTCCTCCACCCGACATTTTTTACACATACACCTGGGTGTTCCATCTTTTCAGGGACATACAAAACTTTCCTTCCTAAGTTTCTTACTTACTTATTACATAGCATTTTATTTTGAATTAAACTCACCGAGGCAATGAGTTGTGGAAAATGTATTTGTAAATGCTAGACATTCAAGAGAAAATGACATTACTCTCTAATATTATAAATAGCACATCAGTTTTATTCTTTAATTGAAATTCCCTTATAGAAAGTCAAAAACAGTCACCTTCAATGAAAAAAACGCTACAAAATATTAATCATTACTTAATTTGTGTTAATGTTAGTTGTGTTTGACAGTTAAGCTAATTCTAAAATAATTGATATGCTTCATAAATTAGGAGTACAAAAAATAATTTTCTTGAATTATTTCTGAGATGTGAAATAGGGTAATTAAATTCCCTACATTTTTGATGCAAGATCTAAGCAATGGTTAGCAAATTAATTGAGGTTGTCTTTTAAATCACCTTAGGCTTGCTTTCGTATTAGCAGTCTATGGAATGTTTGGCCTCATTTTTTGCCAAAGTTGCTGTTTTTAGACAGCCTTTGATGAAAGAGGAGATTTGGAGGACAGACATTAATTTTATGCAAGTTTTTGAAATCAAACCAAATGTATTTAATTCCTAAAATGGGGTTGGTACAGTTTGAAGACAAGTAATAATAGTTGTGTGAGACAGACGCTTATCTACAGCTCATGCCTGCTCAGATTATGTTGTTTTATGACTTTCAAAAATATACACACCCCATTTAGCTATGAAGAAAAATGGGTGAAAATGTGTATACCATGGACGATACCCAGTATTATTAAGAATTAAGAATAACTCTTTCTAACTTTTGGCTGATAATTTATATATTGAATAAAATCCATTATGTCAAAGGCTATAAAAGAAGTTTTTAAATAAATTGTGCTGTAGGGCAGTAGTTGCCAAACATTTATGATCATTGAACCAGTCAGAAGATCCCCCCCCCCCACAGAACCCTAACTCTTCTCCTAAGCCAGGGGTCCCCAAACTAAGGCCCGGGGGCCGGATGCGGCCCTCCGAGGTCATTTACCTGGCCCCCACCCTCAGTTTTATAATATAATATATTGTATATACATATAATATTGATAATAATATTATAATGCAATACAATATAACACTAATAATAATACCATATAATAATATTAATTATATATTCTATATTACTTATAATATTACTTATAATATTACAATATAGTGGTATAGTTCAATATAGTAATATATAATGCTAATATTGTGCTATGCTAATAATATAATATAATGTATGTACATATAATTTGTAAGCCACTCTGAGTCCCCTTTGGGGTAAGAAGGGTGTGATACAAATGTAGTAAATAAATGCAGTAAATAAATAAATAATAAATAAATACATTTTAGACTTAGGCTCACCCAAAGTCTGAAATGACTTGAAGGCACACAACAACAACAACAACAACCTTAATTAACAAGCAGGACCACACTTCCCATTGAAATCCTGATAAATGTATGTTGGTTAAAATGTTTTTATTTTTATTGTTCTTTCATTGTTGTTGTTGTTGTTTTTGCACTACAAATAAGACATGTGCAGTGTGCATCGGAATTTGTTTGTATTTTTTTTTTCAAATGATAATCCGGCCCCTCAACAGTCTGAAGGATTGTGGACTGGCCCTCGGCTTAAAAAGTTTGAGGACCCCTGTCCTAAGCCTTGTGAACCCACAAAGGTCTTCCTTTTTCGTCTACTCTTATTGCCCAAGCATTTTGTATAATGTTGTAAGTTTGGAAAAAAGAGAAAACATTTTAAATATAACCACAAACTTTATTTTGGTACGAGAAAATATTGCATTCATACCTAAATTGATTAATGAAATTCTTTTATTTTTAAAACTAAAAATACTTTTGAAAATGTGCTTTATGTCTGACCACAGAAAATATAAATTTGGAGTGCTATCCAGCTTACTCCTAAATTTGTTTTTGGTATAGGTATGAGTTGAAAACCTTGATTTGCATTGATAGATGGATATGAAGAGGAGCATCGCTCGAATAGCCTTTCCAGCTATTGATGGGTTGGGTATATGTCTAGCAGTCCTACCAAAAAGTCATTAAGTGGCACAGATTTAACTTTTGCTTTTAAAGCAGATATATATTGAATTTCAATAAGATCTTTATCATCTGGCATGGACTTGTTTTTAAAAAGATTTTATTTAAGATTTTTCGGGTAACCCCTACAAATGCTTGAGTTCTATGAAACATAGTATGGGAATCATTGCTTGAGGGAGCTTTTAACATGGTTTTAAACTACCTTATTTATTTATTTACCGTATTTCTATCCTGCCCTTCTCACCCCAAAGAGGACTCAGAGCTGGTTATAGCTTCGCACAATTTGATGCCACATCAAAACATAAACACACAAATTATAAATACATTAAACATTAAATCATTAAGCATAAAACAATAACATATAAATATGAAACTGGGTTTAAAACAGCAATTAAAACCACATAGTCCATATGTGGTTCAGGGCCTCAAAGACTAAAGCCAGCACTTTGAATTGTGCTCGAAAGAAAATTGACAGCCAGTGTAGCTGACGTAGCAGGGGGGTTATGTACACCGCTCCAGTTGACAATCTGGCTTCCGCCTATTGCACTACTTGAAGCTTCCAAACAATCTTCAAAGGCAACCCCATGTAGAGTGTGTTGCAGTAGTTTATACGAGATGTAACAAGAGCGTGGACCGGTGTGGGCATGTCTGGCTTCTCAAGGAATTGGCGCAACTGGTGCACTACTTTAAATTGTGCAAATGCTCCCCTGGCCACCGCCAAAACCTGGGGTTCCAGGCTCAGTGATGAATCCAGGGAAACTCCCAAGCTGTAGTATGCTTACTAAAGACTTAACATGTACTGCTCACGAACATATTTTAAAGTAATACTACTTGAAGTGGTGATCCATGAACATTGGCTGCCAGTCTATATTATATTTCCAGGATATTATATGATTATGTGGCACAATTATGATCCTGGTGTCTGGCAAATTGAAGAGAGAAAACTAGGCCTGCCATATCAGATAGTTTGATCACACTGACATGTGATGCAATATTTGCAATGTCATAAGTTAACTATATGACTTCTTAAATTTTGCCATTCATATTTATGACTGTGGCCCTGCTGCCATGATAGCAAATGTGCCCTAATATGACACCTTCAAAGCCAAGCAGCCACACTTACGGAGTGGGCCATAGCCATGTCACTGCAGACACATGATCCTGGTCATGCAATTTTAAAGCACATGTTCAAGCTGAACATACCTATAACGTATGGACTGACAACTGGGATGCATTCAATTTTAGGAATGCTCCAGTGTCACACATTTTCCAGAGAGAAACCCCTATTGAATGAAGCAGACTGAAGTTCTTGTTTTAAGTAATGTTCCACATGTTATTCTGGTCTATGAATATTGTTTCAATTTCATCTCTTTAATAAAACCTCACTGTGATGTAGTGGATCAGGTAATGGATTAGGACTATAGAGACCAGGGTTCAAGTCACCTCTGCCATGAAAACCCACTGAGTCGCCTTGGGCAA
Source organism: Anolis carolinensis (assembly GCF_035594765.1). Lineage (NCBI taxonomy): Eukaryota > Metazoa > Chordata > Lepidosauria > Squamata > Anolidae > Anolis > Anolis carolinensis. The sequence continues at coordinate 140,361,540 of NC_085844.1, forward strand.
TGGCAAATCTCCTCTGAAGAAATCTTGCCAAGAAAACCCTGCGATAGGTTCACTTTAGGGTTGTTAAAATGGAATTGATGTTATTTTGTTAAATGATACTCTGCTGACTTCATTTTTTTCATGATTTAATCAGAATGTATGTTTACACCAAATGGAAATGCCTAACAAAATACTATTTCCACAATTTCCAGATTGGCCAATACAAGGTTAGTGTAAAAACATGGTTTGGGCATGTGTTTCTGATCTATTGTTATTAAAGCTACTACACTTCATTATGGAAGTCATGCTCTTTATGTGATGCAAGCATGACCTATAATTACAACCAGGCTGTTGAACTTAGCAGTTATTGTACATTTTATTAGAGGTCAGACACATTCATATCATACATATCTCATGAAACCTAATACACTGATCTGGCACATCTTCCTCATCCATGTAGGAAATGAGCAGATGAGAGACAGAAAGAAATATTCTTCCCAATAAAGCTACCTTTTAAAAATAGTGAGGATAACTCACAGTTTAATAAACAAAGGCTTCAGGATTAGAAAACATGCTGTACAACAGTATAAATATACATAATGAGATTTCTGAACACGTCATATATTATACATTCAAAGCTACATTAAATGTTTTTGGGAAATGGATAGCTATTATAATTATTTAGATTTGAGCGATAGTATCAAAAAAAATCAGATTATGGCACTTCAACAATATACTATTGTACACTATCAGTTGAATTTGAAGTTAGATTCATGTCTAATTATGTTAAACCCACTCCATCCTAATTCTAATTCTGCCTATGAGTCTGTTTTTCTCTTAGTATTACTGTAATTTAGTTTTGTTCAATGATGTTTAAAATATAGACATATCTCAGTTAATTAAGCCTTTAAAAGTAAAGTTTAATTTGCAATCTTTACACCTGCCCAGCATGCCTTTTTGCTCTCATTTTCTGTCTAACTGCAAAGTGTTTTTTTAGCAGCATCAACATTGGGAGGATGATGAAGGAAGGTTGGGAAAAGACATTTAGTTCTGGTTACCGAAGCATCTGCAGCAAATAATGTAATAAAGACTGAGCTGAAAAAGAATGGGATTATTCTCTAGTTAATTAAACTGTAGCTGTTTGTCTGCAAAGTAAACTATCTTCACAATCCCTTACTGCGCATGTGTGAACAATAAAATAATTAGAAGGGGAAAACAGACAAGTCTGCCTCACCTGTTCCCTCCAACATATTTACAAAACAAACAGCTATATACATAGCTACCAAAATCATAATCTAAAAAAGCAAAGGGTTGGGAAATGAAAAGTCACTTCTGGATGAATTTTGGAAGGAAAAAGTACTGATGAATAGTGTTTTTGTTTATTTATGCTTATTGCTTAGCTTACCTAACCAGGTTGTTTCATTTCACACATACATATTTTGAATTTTAAATAAACTGTTTATTGGAACATGTTCAATTCCTCTTCCTTTTGGTGCTGTAGGAACCTATTCTTATTCTTTCCATATTGTTTTACCAAATTTTCTGTTAAAGAAATAATTCCCAAAAAATATTTATTGGTTAAGGTATACTAGTGGTATAATTAGCAGAAAAGTTCACATTTAGTTTATTCTTTTCCTTAAGCAGTAATATCCTGAAGTCAGTTCACAGGTCCAACAGTTAGTATTTGTCAATTAGCCCAGGTTTTAATTAATTCGACTGTGACCAATTTCAGCTCTAATGTATTCAATTGTTGTTTGCTGATAATAACTGTATATTCTTCCTGAAACATACTCACTGTAATTGTCTGTGTGTTCATTCAAATAATATTAGACACCCCATGGAATTCAACTGTACAAATTCTCAGGTTAGTGTATGAGCTTACTGTATATGTTTTACCAAGTACAGGCTACTTGTATGTTTTTCTAGAATAAATCTGTGGAGCATAGGTCTTGTTCAATATTGGAAGGCAACAACGTTTCATACTGGAAGCTTTTGATTGATTGTTTGATTGATTGAGATAGATAGATAGATAGATAGATAGATAGATAGATAGATAGATAGATAGATAGATAGATCGGTTTTTTTATTATATGCAAGGACAAAATAATTTTGCAATGTTATATTTCTCATAAATAAATAAATACTTACAACAGTGCATAATTTATAATACAGATGGTGGAAAATGTTCTTATTTACTTTTTAAAACAGTCACATCTTCCAACATTAAAAATGCCAGTTTCATCATTTTCAAGATTTATGGTAATATTTGTAAGGTAACACTTCAAAGGAAACTACAGCAAACGAGATCATGAAAATCCCTTCAGAACCCAGTTTTAAGTCATAGGAGACATCTACACTGCCATATAAAATCCAGATTATCTGCTTTGAGCTGGATTATATGATAGGGTAGACTAATATATTCCAGTTCAAAGCAGATAATCTGGATTCAGAAACTAGGTTATATGGCAATGCAGATCCAGCCATAGTCATCACTTCATACTCACTGGAATTAGGGACACAGAATTCCCATGAAAGTGAAAAAACATGAATAAAGAAATTGAAGGGGCCTTAAGAGTAGGGGCACAAACTCCTTCACTGCCATTCCTGCAAAGTGCTTAATCTTGGTTAGACTTTATTCTAAAGCTGAATTAATGCCATCAGGTTTTTAATGCATTTTGAACCCCACTGTACAAGACTTGCATCTTGCTTACAAAAACAAAAATAACCCTGCTGGGAACACTAAAACATTTTTTTGAGTTCTCCAAGACAATGCTAAAAAGCAAAGTGAAAGGGCACAGTCACATTTCCATTGAAAACTTCATGCAATGGAAAAATTAAAAAGCATAACAGTAAAGAGATTCCATTCAGCTCAATAAAAGTTTCTGAATGCATACTGGAATGTGACAGATGACCTGGAATAAACAGCTTTTATTTCTAAATCTCAGAATAATCTACTACAGAACAAATAAAATAGCCTAAAACTGAAAAAATGGGAATTTCATAGAGATGACATAATGGAAAAAGTACTAACACTGCAGTAAAGCAGATGTGTTGTCTCCAGCACCAAATATATAAAACTGCTGTGGCAGTTAACAATTATCATGGTGTACAATCTAACAATGAATTAATTTTCTTTCTGGAATACCATATTCTGAAAGGGGGAACTGCATGGTATTGCTCCTGTTTTTCCCCAGAATGTTGATTTGATATGAATGTTGTAGGCAACTACTTACTTCAGATAAAAAGACTAACAATATGATGAGAACATTACATAGAATATTAGACTAGTAAACAATTTCAATAGTGGTTCGAACATTGGACTACGACTCCAGAGTTCCTCACTCGGTCTTGGAAACACACCAAGTGATTTTGAGCAAATCACAAACCCATCGGCCCCAGAAATCCCCTTAGGGCCTCTCAAAGTCAAAAAGGACTTGAAGGCACAAGCAACAACAAACCATGGATTTTGGAAACAGAGAGTCCCCCTCCCAACCAAAGTCATTTTTCAAAGGTAGATTAGTTCTTCCAGCTCACCAATTTTCTTCAGTTTTAAGCATACCAACTGTCTGATAAATCAGGTTGACATTTACATATCTACAAAAACTTGGCTCCCAATAGTTTTAACATCAAAAAAGTCAACATCCTACGCTTTAAATTCCATTGTTGAAACAAAGGAAGATTGAGGCAGGAGAACTGTGAGTTCTTGAACAAAACTCTTGGTAGATCTTTGCATTCCTGTAACAAATTCAGTTTTTGAAGCCTGAGGTATGCTCATCCCTGTGGTATATCTGCACTGATATGTGAAAATATGTATGTATGCACGTTTGTACCCCAAAGGTTCCTTCACGGCTTGATGGATTTGGACCAAACCTGAAACACATGCACTAAAATACTGATGGGGTTTTTAAAAATCACTCCTTTTTGTCTGTTTTCTTATTTTTAAAATGATCTACATTGCTATTCAATGAACCTCACACTGCAGCAATCAGATGCAACCACTAGAGGATAGCAAGTTTATGGACCCTTCCATACAGCCATATATCCCAGAATATCATGGCAGAAAATCCCACAATATCTGCTTTGAACTGGGTTATTTGAGACCACACTGCCATATACTCAGGTTCAAAGCAGATAATGTGGGATTTTATTCAGCTGTGTGGAAGGGTCCTACCTCAGAAGGAGAGATGACAAATGGAAGAGCATCAGTCCCTTTCAGATGGCCAAAACCTTGTCATGGAGACATTCTAAGAGAGGCCTTCTCAGAGACAGGCAAAGGAAGTGATCTGGACAAGGGAGAAAGGAATCCTTAAAATGATAAAATTTGTGTAATAATTCAGTTTTTAACAGGATCCTACATTCAGAGTGATGCATTTTTTATGCATGGAGGAACAAAACTAATCTGAGTTAATCTGTACAGAGATGAGTATTGAAACTTTTATAAAACACTAGCGCATGTATCTGGCATTGCTCAAGTACGCATTTTCTAATGGGATTATTCATAAAATCATGAAGTTAACAATGAGTATTTTTGATTTAAAAAGCATTTGAAAATGTCATGCCAAGCACATATGCTAGTTAAAAAAATAAATCACAAATGTTTTAGTTGAATGCAGCCTCTGTGGTGATCTGCTGCTTATTCTTTCTCCCTTGTACAAGTCAGTCTCAAGTTCTGGCGCTGCTTACAATCTATGGTTATTAACAATCATCAGGAAGTTGAGCAGAAAAATGTTTCCTGTGTTCCTTCAGAAAACCATTAATAAAACAGTATCTGCCCAAGGATTGTCATTGAAATCTGTCACTATTTCCATCCAGCATTTTATAAAATTAAGAAAATAGTATCTGCCCAAGAATTGGGTTCCTGCGACTTTCCTGGGCTATATGGCCATGTTCCAAAAGCATGCTCTCTTGATGTTTCACCCACATTTATGGCACATTTATATTGGAAACCAGGCAAGGGAGGTTTATATATCTCTGGAAGGTCCAGGGTGAAAAAAAAAAAAGAACTCTTGTCTGTTGAAAGCAAGTGTTAATATTGCAATTAATCGCCTTGAATAGCACTGAAAAGCCTTGCAGCTTCAAGGACTGACTGATTCCTGCCTGGGGCATCTTTCGTTGAGAGGTGTTAGCTAGCCCTGACTATTCCATGTAAATAAAGAACAAAACTCTGGAAATGGGGAAATTCCAGACATTATACAATTAGGGCTGGCTAACACTTCTCAACAAAGGATTCACCCAGGCAGGAATCAGCCAGGCTTTGAAGCTGCAAGGCTTTTCAATGCTAATGAAGGTGATTAATTGCAACATTCACACTTGCTTCCAAGAGACAAGAGTTCTTTCTCCCACCCTGGACCTTCCACAGATATATAAACCTCCCTTGCCTAGTTTTCAACATACCTCAGAACTTCTGAAGATGCCTGCTACAGATGTGGGGAAAACGTCAGGAGAGAATGCTTTTGGATCATGGCCACAGAGCCCGGAGAACTCACAGCAACCCAGTGATTTCAGCCATAAAAGCCGTCGACAACACATAAAACAGTATCTGCCCAAGGATTGTCATTGGGATCTGTCACTATTTCCATCCAGCATTTAAAAATATTACAAAAACAGAGGTTGTATACCTCACAACCTCTGGGGATGCCTGCCATAGATGTGGGTGAAACGTCAGGAGAGACTGCTTCTGGAATATGGCCATACTGCCCAGAAAACTCACAGAAACCCATTAAGAAAACAGTATCAGCCTAAGGATTGTCATTGGAATCTGTCATTATTTCCATTCAGCTTTTAAAAACACTCCCCTGTCCCCCTTTTTTCTGCACACAGTCTCCAACATTTTCTTCCTTCACTGTTTAGGTTGACTTCCTGCAGAACCATACCAGGCATCCTGAATCCCTTCAGGACTGTGCAGGGCAATGCATCTTCACCCTCTAGCATAGCAGCGCTACTGTCATCACACTCATCAACATCATACTAACAGTGGGTCCAACTAGCACCCATTGATTGCTGCCGTCCTTTGGTGGCACAGTAGTAGTAGTAACCGGTGTGCTGGAGTACACTTCGGTTTCACCTGACCCCTCCTCATCCTCCTCACAGGGCTTCTGATCTTGGACATGCCCACTGGGGCAGATGCAGTGGTAACTCCCTGGTGTGTTTACGCACTCCAGTTTACCACATTCTCCGGAATGACACTCATCAATATCGGTACAAACTTTAATGTCATCTTCGGTCACGTCAAAGATGAAACCGTCCGGGCAGTCGCAGTGGTCTCCCGTGTGGGGGTCACACTCTGCCGGGCAGTGGCTCTGGTTACAGAACCGGAGGCATTCGTTTGGCTTTGAGGGGTCTGGCACATAGCCCTCAAAGCAGGTACATTTGTGCGTCCCATTGACGAGGGTGCAGTCATGCTGACAGAGAAGGTCAAAGCAGGGCCGCTGGTTCTCCTGACACTTGCCATTCAGCATTTCGTAGCCTGCCGAGCAATGGCACTCAAAACCCCCTGGGGTGTTGCGGCACACCTGCTCGCAGGGGCCGGGCTGGGTTTGACAGTCATCCACGTCCACGCAGCTCTTGCCGTCGGCGTCCAGGAGGTATCCCTCCATGCACATACAGACGGCGGAGTCACTTTGGGGTACACAGTGATGCTCGCATTCCAGGTGGGCACAGGGGGACCGGCAGCTCCGACCGTCGGCCTCTACGAAAGCCACGCCGCCGGGGCAGGTGCAATGAGGTTGTCCTGTCTCTCCGGGGTGGCATTGCCCCTCGCAGCCCCCGTTATCGAGGCGACAGTCCCAGGCTCCCTTTGTGGCAGAGTGCCAGCGCCCACGGGGTTCCTCCTGGCCTTGTGCAATGCACTCCAGGGCGACCCCCAAGCTGGGCACTTGGGCCGTGCTCCCTGGGGGCAAGGATGCCAGCTCGGCCTCTTGGGCCCCGAAGGGAGTCACGTAGAGCACCTCCGCGTTTGGCGGGGGGTTCAAGGGGGCGCAGGTGCCGGAGGGGAAGCTGTACTCGCAGAGGAAGCCGTCGGAGGGGGCCTCGCAGCTGCGCTCCTCCCAAGACAAGGCTTCGGGGGTCACGGCCACGCAACGCGGGCCGCACAAAGCGGGCAAGGCCTCCCCTTCTGCTCCGTCTCCAGCCCAGGCGGCGTAGTCGGTGCTCTCGTCGCCGGAGACCCACTGGAAGCCGCGCAGCTTCTTGCCCCGCTCCCGGCAGGCGCCCACAGGTAGGTGCAAGCCGAGCCAAGCGCGGCCCGGCCCGCCTCGCAGCAGCAGCGCGATGGCCTCCGCTGCCACCGTCGAGCGCACCGTCATGAGCCGCCCGCCGCCTCCCTGGCACGCCTGGTCCGCCTCGGCGAAGCTCCGCGCCGCCCAGAACAAGGCGAAGCAAGCCGAGCCCAGGCACTGCGCCCCCGACGGGGAAGGGGCCGGCGGCGGGGAAGCAGACACTGCCAGCGCCAGCGCCACCGGCAGCAGCCTCAGGAGCCACATGGCTGCGCGAAGGAAAGTCCTGCGCCGGAGCCCTGGCCTCCCCCCTTCAGGCAACGCGTCGCCCTTATAACGCCCTCCATGCGGGAGGAGGCTCGGGAAAGGCTCGGGGGAACAGGCCCCGCCCTCCTGGGCTCCGTGGGCGCGCCGGGACGGGCCTTCCTCAAGGGCGGGCCCCAGGCTGCCTCAGGGCGGGAATGGGAGCTCCTTCTTCCCCCTCCTTTCCCCTTCCACGAGAGTTCTCCCCGGGACCTAGGAGAGCCCCAGACGCCCTGAAGCCACACCCGCGCGCTTTCCTGTCTCCTGAGTGGAAGCGCTGCCCCGCCCCGCACGTGCGCCTCTGAGAGGTTTCCCGCCCAAAGTGGGGAGGACCGCGCAAGGACTCTCCTCCTGGGCACGGGCGGGGGGGGGGGGCGAAGTATGCTACCCGCTCTCCGTCTCAGCCCTCCCCCCTTTCCCCTTTGGCGCTTTCCCGCCTTAGGCGACCCTGTCATCGGGTTTTCTTGGAAAGAAATATTCAGAAGAGGTCTGCTTTTTCCTTACTCAGGCCTCTTCCACACAGCTGAATAAAACCCCACTTTTTCTGCTTTGAACTGGGATATATGGCACTATGGACTCAGGTAACACAGTTCAAAGCAGATAGTGTGGGATTTTCTGCCTTGATATTCTGGGATATAGGTTTGTGTGGAAGGGCTCTGAGTTCTCTGAGTCCACACTGCCATATATTCCAGTTCAAAGCAGAAAATATGGAGTTTTCTTAAGAGGCCTCAGATAATCCAGTTCAAAACAGTTATGGTGAATTATCTGCCTTGATATTCTGGGTTTTATAGGTACAGTAGAGTCTCACTTATCCAAGACTCGCTTATCCAAGGTTCTGGATTATCCAAGCCATTTTTGTAGTCAATGTTTTCAATATATCATGATATTTTGGTGCTAAATTCGTGAATACCGTAATTACAACATAACATTACTGTGTATTGAACTACTTTTTCTGTCAAATGTGTTGTATAACATGATGTTTTGGTACTTAATTTGTAAAATCATAACCTAATTTGATGTTTAATAGGCTTTTCCTTAATCTCTCATTATCCAAGATATTTGCTTATCCAAGGTTCTGCCAGCCCATTTAGATTGGATAAGTGAGACTCTACTATTTGTGAAAGAGCCCTCAGAGACTGGGCCCCCTTCCACACAGCTGAATAAAATCCCACATTTTCTTCTTTGGACTGGAATATATGGCATTGTGGACTCAGATAACCCAGGTCAAAGCAGATATTGTGGGTTTTTCTGCCTTGACGTTCTGGGTTATATGGCTGTGTGGAAGGGCCCTCAGAAACTGGGACTTGCCCAGTGTGCCCAGTTTCCATAGCCAAGTGGGGATCTGAATCCTAGGGCCCTTATACACAGCCATATAATCCAGAATATCAAGTTAGATAATCCACAATATCTTTGAACTAGGTCATCTGAGGCCACATTGCTATATAAGACACTTCAATGTGGATTTTATACAGCTGTGTGGAAGAGGCCCAAATCTCTAGAGTCAAACAGGCAAACCATTAAACCAGGGCTCCTCAAACTAAGATGTTGTGATCTGTGCGAAAGCTGAGGAATGGATCATCTAAGTGCTAAATGCGAAATCTTCAAATTAAGGCCGGATCCAGGTCATTCACCTGGCTCCTGCCCTCAGCTTTAGATTTAGGGTTGCCCACAGTTTGAAGTGGCTTGAAGGCATGCAACAGCAACACTCCTAATTGACTTGACTATTGCTATCAGCCCAAAGCAGGCCTACACTTCCCATTGAAACACTGGTAAATTTACGTTGGTTAAAATTGTTCATCATTTTAAAAATTTTATTGTTCTTTCATTCTTTTGGCAGTATAAATAAGATATGTGCAGTGTGCATGGGAATTCATTCATGTTTTTTTCAAACTATAGTCAGCAGGGCCGTAGCCAGAAAAAAATTTCGGGAGGGGTTTTGAAAATTTCGGGGGGGGGGGGTTGAACCCCTAGCACATACCCCTCCCCGCTACAAACCTGTCAATATCTGCTTGAGATAGTGCCTGGAGGGACTCTTAATGTTTTGCATCTCATAGACTTAGCATGGGGATTTGGTTAACCAGTTAAAATTCATGAGTAAACGAGATTTTTTTTATAACTTGAAAAATTTCAGGGGGGGTTTGAACCCCCTCGCTACAGGCCTGATAGTCAGGTCTCCCAACAGTCTGAGGGACCATCAACCAGCCCTCTGCTTAAAATGTTTGAAGAGGGGGACAACTAAAATGATCAAAGGTCTGAAGACCATCCCCTATGAGGGTGGTCTTAAAGAACTGGGTATATTTAGCCTGCAGAAGAGAAAGTTGAGAGGAAACATAATAGACATGTATAAATAATGTCATAAGGAAGAAGGAGCAGGCCTGTTTTCTGCTGGTCTGGAAACTAGAAATGGGTTCAAATTACAGGAAAGGAGATTCCACCTCAACATTAGGAAGAACTTCCTGACTGTAAGAGCTATTCAGCAGTGGAATTCTCTGACTTGGAGTGTAGTGGAAGCTCCTTCCTTGGAAGCTTTTAAACAGAGGCTGGATGGCCATCTGTCAGGGGTACTTTGATTGTGCTCTTCTTGCATGGCAAGGGGTTGGACTGGATGGCCCAAGTGGTCTCTTCCAACTGTTTTATTCTATGATTCTAAGACTCTTGCATTATACCATGTTTTGGTTTATATGGGCGGTCCGTTGAGACATGGTTTAAAATTATGAAAACATGGATCTCTTGTGTGTTTTTAACCTCTTTAGTCTCATATATTAGGAATTGCTCCTTGGACATCATCCCCTTCATTATTTTGTCACCAGTAGCTGAAGGTTCTCTGACAACTAAAGCTGGGTGCCCATCATCATCAAACTGTCACCATGAACAGGATTACATCCGGCAGCTTGTAGTGCTTTCCTTTTCTAATAGGCTGCTTCAACATAGAAAGGATGTTGGGGCCTTTCATGGAGGCAGCCATGTATTGTACAATTCATTAATATAAGCAATATGTCAATTTTACAAATGAAAATCTAGCTCAATTAACTAAAATCAATAGTTTCATTTGACATTTTGCTAGAGCACAAACATGCTAGTAACTATTTCCTACCTGCCAGCCATTCTGGTCATAAATTGCAAATCTCCACTCCTCCACTGCTATGCTGTGGTCCCAATAAAAATGGGAGCAGGGCAAGAAGTACATAGGTAAAGTTGAAATTGAATTTTTTAAGATGACTATAGCATTGTAAGGTTTGCAGTTAGCATCACATGTAGATTATACCCTAAAGGACTCCTTCACACTTCACACAAAGTTAGATTTTGTTTTCCAATTATATTGGTGTTGTGCATAACAATTTTGGTGCATTAAATTCTTATAAGTGTGAAGGGGGAAATGTGGATTATTTCTGAACATAGATATATGGCTATGAGTTAAAAGCCAATAAGGACTCTACAACAGCTGTTTCTGAGTATTTTGTGATGTATGTATGTGTGTCACAGGCATAGACCAGAATAGTTGTGAGAAATGCAGCTGCTGTGATGCCTGGCTGGCCTTCATCCTTCTGACCTTCAGCACTGCAGCTGTTGACTGTGAGATTGATGCCAGATGTAATCACAAACTGTTGAGACAGGAACATGCCTTTCGGTGCTAGACTTTCTATGGCATGGAGAGACAGAAGGCTTGGGGTATGTCATATTTGCCTCAGTCTCCTCTTGCGCAAAAGCGGATCAGGATATCTTTATTTTCCAAGATGTCTCATGGCACTCTATGATGAAATGGTGCATTCCGTATGACACTATCCCTAGTAATTTAGAGCAGTTTGCATCAATTTGTAGAAGTTTGGTAAGAAGAGAGATGGCAGCCCCCCTTTTTTTTAATAGATGAGTTTTGAAGTTTGGGAACCTCCCCACCTCTCAGACTGAGTCCCCACTGACTCAGAGGAGCTGCAAGGGCTGCCAAGGAGTGAAAAGTGAGCACTCCTCCCAAATACAAGCCAGCAGCCTACATCACGCTAGGGAACTGGCATCTGACCAGGACAGTAACTTTCCTCTCCAAGAGCAGTACTTCAGCAAAAATGCTGAACAGTCAAGTGGCTTATCTTCATTTTCTTCTGAACAGCATTTCCTATGCAGCAAGGGAACCTACCCTGAAATGAGGAAAGGGGTGTGGGTACAAGCAGACTTTTGAGACCTAATGTGCTTTATGATATAGTGCTTGGCTTGTGATGGGAGGACCTGGTTCAATTCTCTATTTGGCTGTTAAACACAGGATGAATGGATCTAACTCCTATGGGTCTAACTCACCTCATAGGAATCTTCTGATGATAAAATACAATGGGCACATTTTATGTTGGTACTCCTTACATGGAATGAAGAAACTACCATCGACAATGACAATGAATTATGCCTCTGTTATCCATGTTTTATTGTCACTGGACAGTCTCCAAGATGCTCTAATTATAGCATTTCAGTGTTTGTCTAGTGCTGTGTAGTCAGGCTTCCTTGCTTTTACCAGGTTTCAATCTGAATGGTTCTTTGGACAGTTTCTTGCTTTGATTTCTTGGAGTTGGGAAAGAGTTTGCTCAGCGTGCATGCATATACAGGCATGTGTATACACAGGGAGTATGGCACCTTTCAATCTTTTCTTATCTGATGCTCGTAATCCACTACAACCTGGATCAGCCCCACACAACTAAATGCCAATTTTTATACAGTGCTGTCCTTCTACAAATGTCCTCTCTCTTCATTTTCTGAATCATTGGGATCTTGCACCCCTCAAGAAACTACAACTCCTCCATGTTTCACATGGGGCATTCTGAGAGAGGCTGAGAAGTTCAACAAATTCTGGAATACAACAGGCCTTTGGACAAGCCAGAACTTTAAGTTAGTTTCGAACTGTAGTTCCAAATCCTGGCTTTGCTTTAAAGTTAGTAGCTATATTTTCTTTGTTCATATTAAAGGTTCTGTCTCACAATATAATTTTATTGGAGAACAAGATAATCTGGGGTTAATTACAGTTTGTCAACTCTTAACTTTTGGCATGATCTGAGTCTCATAGCAGTGACAGTTGATGGTTGCCAGGTCAGTTGGGCTGTGAATCTGCTTAGGTTTGTAGTTCAGACCTTGGAGGAGCTCTCCCAGGTGCTGAACCTCTTGTGACAAACATATAGTTCAGTGCCTTTCAAGCTGAGACAAAAAAAACAAAAACAAAAAAACAAAACCCAAAAAACAGATCAGATTCACCTGCCCACTGACATGGGAGGCAATCATAGTTTCAGGGTGGTGACACCCTTCCTTATTTGGTTATGGAATGAATCACCTCCAAAAATGGTGTTTCCACTAAGATAAAGTCAGAGGAACTTTTCTCAGTCCAAATCGATCAGTTCTTCATTGGCTATTTCCGATTTAATTAAAAATATTGGGGGTGGGGGTGCACAAAGGACAGCCCAAGCCTGTGTGCATGACATTGCTTGGGCCCAGTCTTCTGGGTCTACCTTATTAAGTCTCAGATGGAGACTCTTTTGTTGCTGTGACCGAGAATTTTGCACTATGTGTATAACATTCCTCCTTTCGTATTTCCTCATGATATGATATTTATGAAATGCAGGTTCATTTTAGGTACATTAATTAATTTTTGATGTAAGTAGAAGAAATATTTTATGTAGACACCTTTACTAGAGTCAACTCTTTGGTTGGCTGGATGAATGATTGGCTGGCTGGTTGGCTGGTTTGAATCTATTGTTTTTCCTTCTGATGCCACTGACAAGCACTGAACACAATCTGTACCTTCCTAAGCAATGCACAAACTCTGGAATCTCCAAATGCTGGAAAGGTTAGTTAGACCATCAATTGTTGTAGGAGATGCCAGATATAGATAGCTTCTCATATATATATACATCTTTGTAGAACTTCATTGGATAATATGCAAATTTCTTTTTTAATTTTGCTAATCACTATATTATTTACATTAGTTTCTGGATCTCTGTGATTATTTCTCACTACTAGTTCCATAGCAAAATGGGAAGCAGTCATTTCCTCACATCAGATAAGGATGTGAATTGGGAACATAGCAGTAATTAAGAAAACATTTTTGACTTTCAAAGGAAGAATGTGGAACCTAAGGAAGTAATGCTTTCTCTCAAAGTGCTATTGGATTCCACTCCAGTTTGATGTTTTAAGAAGAGAGAACTTTTCTTCAACATTTAGAGGTTATCTTAGTGTGCAGCTATACTATAGAATTAATGCCATTTGATACAACTGTAACTGCTGGGATTGGATACTATGGACTCCTTGGAACTGTAGCTAACTGTAGCTGATGTAGCTAAACATCTTGTAAAACTACAACTCCCCTGACTCCTTGGCCTTGAGCCATGGCAGTTTAAGTAGTGTCACACTTCATTAATTCTACAGCGTAGATACACACTTAGCCTGTTTTAGCAAAATAACTAAGCAGTCTTGAGTTTTTCCCCTCAAAATGAGTTTTTCCATTTCATCTTACTTCTTTTTTTGTTACAATCATTCTCAGCCTGCTTTTTTCTCACTTCTCTCCCCCAAACAATGGAAAACTTTTTCCACCACCAGGCTTTTCACAATCAGATAGGAAGGGCTTTTAATTATGTGCTGTACTTTTTTGTTTTGTACAGTTTTTAAATTAATTTTATTATTTTATACATTTCAAAATTGCTTTCTTATTTATATACTAAATTTAGTACAGTTTTTGTTCTGTGTTGTTTCTAAATTGGAAGATAGGCAAAATTAGAAGAGGAGGAGGAGATAATGGTAGTCATAAAGAATACATCTCTCAAGAGAGACATGAAGCTGAATTGATTTGACATGGCTTTTGTTAACTAAGATTTATAAGGAAATCTCAATCGAGAAGACAGAAACCTTTGCTATGATAATTTAAGTATCAGACCATACCCCCAAGTTCACTGATGGTTTTGCACCTCTGAACCTGTCTTCTTTAACCTGGTTAAAGAACCTTCCAATAATGCTGAATTACAATTTTCATCTTTTCCAGCCAGTATGGGACTTGTAGTTGAAAACAGTGCACTGTTTGGAGTAAAGATGCTACAGACAAAGAGCAAGTTCATAGTTTGTACATATTTCATTTCATATTTCACTTTGTCTTGTTCTGCATTAATAGCACATTTCGAATGTGCCAATGTCCCAAGTACACCATCCCAGGAATTTTTCATTAGTTCAGTGAGCCAGTTATTACTTCCAAATTGCAAATTAGAAATAAAGCTGTGGCCAAGGAAATCATATGACTGACAATGGCTTGGATGAGCCATTCCTAGCATCACATGCTTAACCCGCAGTGTCCAATCTCTTTGCTTCTGCTTTTTAACTGTTCTGTTTCCACTTCACTCAAGCTTCCTTTTGTTTTTATTGTTGTGTGACAGTAATCCTTCTCTAATTGATTTACGTATAAAATTAATTGCACATTTCAATCTATTTTACAACATCATGCAAATAATATATCTTTGCTAGCTGCTTTGAGAATCCTTGACTGCACTGGCAGGATATACCCATATGTGTGCATTCATCTTCAAGCTGTTTGTTAACTTAAGGCAATCTCATCATTTTTTAGTCAAGGAATATTCAGAGCTGGTTTGTAGTGGAGGCCTTACTATAAAATAGGGTGAATCTGTAATGTTGAAATAATGTCTTCATTATTTATGGTTTCTGAAAGGCTCCCATATTGTTCATCCCTTAACTCTGTTCTTGGTAATTATACAAAAAGAACACACAGACAACTGTTTAAAACATTCAGGCAATTGAAATTCTACATTTTCATCACTGCTTCCTTGATCTCATAACAAGCCTACTGGAGAGAAAAACCAGGAGGAAAATTATTTTCTGTACTTACTAAGCAACAGGATGTAGCTGGCAGATTATAACAAACTTTACTGTAGTAATGCACACCTGCAACAATCTGGGACATGTGTTGCAGGTTATAATAAAACAATTCTGACTGATATTAAATAAACGATTAAACATGTACTTAGTTCTCTGTTGTTGAAACCAATTGACTATCAAGATGTTTAACTCTGGAGGGTCCTGCACAGTGTTGATTGAAATGTAAATTTAAAATGAGTAAATATAATCTCATTATATAAATATTCACTTGAGAAAATGTATACCTGGGGAGTTAAATTGTTTATACTGTAGAAAGAGCTCTGCAGTGGCTGAGGAAAATTCTTCCAGAGGAAAATCTGAGAAAGCATCTGCCAAGTGCCATTGCAGTATATGATCCTAGTATCAAATGTACTTATTTCCATAATAAAACATGCAATTATAAAGATTTATACAGCTATGTGGAAGGGGCCATAATTAATTCTTACTATCATTTCATTATCCCTACATCTTATACTCTGCCTTGATGTTCTCGATTATATGGCTGTGTGGAAGGGCCCTGAGAAATTCCCTAAGAAATCTATTTAATAAAATACAACCAATTCATGACCTAGAGTTCTCTGATTTAAATCTGCTTAATGGCATACAAACTTTTTTCAAGCAATTTATTGATGGATTACACAAATATGGTTTTTGTGGAGTACTTTGAATGTGCTTAGAGCTGTTCTTCTGAAGCAGGTACCTATTGGCTTGCATCCATTTCACTCATATGCTTTCTTCTTCCAATCTTTGGCATAATTTTGCAACTTAAAAAATGCTTTCCCCCCCCCAAAGTTGGAACCAGAAGAAAGTGAAGGGCATATACCATTGGTGAGAACCATGTCCTTATTGTTAAACTGCAACTCCCATTAGGCCTAGTAAGAAATGCTGGGAATACTAATCTAACAACATCTGGAGGATCATGTGATTTCCACCTCTGATGTATATAAATAAATGTGCATTCACTGTTTTAAAAATATGGTTAATGATTCCCACCTGATGCATAGACAAGGCTGATCCTTTTTTCCACTTGATCTTTTGTGTATGCTTCAGAGAACTTCCAACAATCAAAGAAGATTTTACAGGTATTCCCTTTTCCCCATTAATGTTTTCTGAAATAAGAAAATACATGAAGAAAGCCACCCACCCCAAAATTCAATGTTTGAGGCTATGCAAAATGAAATGTCCATAA
Organism: Anolis carolinensis; assembly: GCF_035594765.1. Taxonomy (NCBI): domain Eukaryota; kingdom Metazoa; phylum Chordata; class Lepidosauria; order Squamata; family Anolidae; genus Anolis; species Anolis carolinensis. Next base: position 140,378,109 of record NC_085844.1, read on the forward strand.
TATGCAGATCTTTCTCTGTTTAGTCTTAAAGTCCCTTTTCTTTCATCATCCTCAGTGTTTAGGTGGCACAATGAATCAGAGTTATTGTCTTTAATGAGTGCCATGTGACAATGTTCTTAGCAAGTTCATTCTTTTCCTATCTTCAGTTTTCATATAGATTTTCTTTGTCCTCTGCTGAGTGCCATGGCTACAACAAAAACACAGTGTCAATTATATGTATTCGTTGCTCTGTGCCTTAGTATCCCGCTGATCTGGCACCCACGAATAGTTATCAGCAGCATTTGTAGATGTTTTCTTGGCTTTTTTGGCTTTCATTTTCTTGTAGGCCATCCCAATTAGAACAAGAGCCAACAGTAGCAAGACAGCCACCCCACCCAAGGTGTAATATAGAAGTTGCTTCGAGTTGCCACTATTATTGTCAGTGTAGCCATCTCTGACAACATTTTTAGCATCTAATGGGCTGCTGAACACATTTGGCTGGAAGGTAGATTCCTGGGATACAAGAATTCTTTCTTCAACATGAACAGAGGAAGTAGAAAGCATGGCTGGTGTCTCTGAAGCAGGAAAAACGTTTTCTGGACTCACCAATTCCTGTTTCTGGGTAGGTGGGAAAGAAGTAATGGCATCTGGATAGCAAGAGATCTTATTGGGTGCCAGAATCCAGCCTGGCCTGCAAGAGCACTGGTAACTTCCTGGTTGGTTGATGCACATGTGCTCACAAAACTCTTCCTGGCACTCATCATCATCTATACAAGAAGAACTATTGATCCCCTCCAACTGATAGCCAGTTTGACAAGAGCAAAGGAAAGAGCCTGGTGTGTTTAAACAAACTTGGTCACACGGTGTGAGTGTAGCACACTCATCAATGTCCTGGCATGCTTGGCCATTAGGTTCAGTAGGCTTATAGCCTTGGTGGCAGCGGCATATGAAGCTGCCTATTGTGTTCACGCAGATCTGTTCACAGGGCCGAGAGGAAGCCTTGCATTCATCAACATCCAGGCAATTCAACCCATCTTCGGCCAACATATAGCCCACAGAGCACTGACATGTGAAGCCACCAGGGTACGGCAAGCACTTCCCCTGACATGGACTGGAGATGCAATAGTCCACAGGAATGCAAGAAAGATGATCCCCACCAAGCTGGTATCCAGAGTGGCAAGAGCATTCAAACAAGCCCCCACCCTGGTCTAGGCAGTCATGCTCACAGCCCCCATTGCTGTAGCTACAGCCATAAGCAGGTGAAGCACAAAATGGCCCAGGGCTGCTCCATTCAGAGATATTGCTGTTTGGCTGAGGCATGCACATGAGGTAGGTAGTAATCTCTTTCCCCTCAGGTCCACACTCCACTTGAGCATTGGAGCCAAATGGCACTGCTGCAAGGGAAGCTGTAGTCACGCCAAAAGGGGTGGTGTATCTGGCAATGCCTGGCCCTGCCAATACAAGTGGCCGGCACATGCCCTGGAAGTTGAACTTGCACAAGTAGCCCTTGGTAGCCTGACTGCATGGGCCATCTGCCCAAAATAGTTCTTGAGATGAGGAAGGAGTCCCTTGAATGGTGACACACCTATTTGTTGTGCATGTTCCCCGAGGCTCCTGTCCCCAGTTAGAGTACTTAGTTTCTGTGCCTCCTGTCACCCAGACGAAGCCCTTCAGGGGCTGATGTTGCTGGTAGCATTTGCCCTTCTCTCGGTGGAGCCCAATCCACACTCTTACCTCCACATCTGTGCCAGCTCCCTCCTGGGGTATCTTGTTCAGTAGCTGCTGGACAATTAATGCCTCCTCTTGGCTCTTCAGGGTCATCAGGTTTCCCCCATTGTTTTTGCACATTTGCTGAGCTTTTGTCCATGAGTGCTTTTCTAAGTCCAGTGTGTAGCAAGCAGTCCCAGTACACAAGACCTCTGCCTCTTCACTGGGATGGATGATCAGTGCCACAAGAAGTAAGACTGGCCAGAAGATCTGAAGGCAATTCTCCATCTTGACAGAGCGAAGGAGCACTGAACTTCGTGATCTCTGCATTGCAAGCTGAGATTGAATAATAAGAAAGCTTTTAAAAACACATGCTAAGACAATGGATCACAGGCTGTTTGCCTCCCATATCCCTTCTGCTCAGCAGTTGGGTCCATGTGTATCCTGTCTTGTTGTGACTCTTATTTGTCACCGGAGACTTAAGTTTCCTGAGAAAGCTTGTATTGTTAACTGTAGTCCTAGATATCCAGTTTGGTTTATCCTCTCATTATTCCAAACATCCTTCTTTTATACTCTTTCAGAGTTCTTATTTTTAAACTTGTCTGTTTTCTTCATGTGAGAATCTCAGTGGAATGCTCCTTCCCTTCCCATTTTTAAAGTAGTAAAACATCATCCAGCATTTAAAAATCCAAATAGGGCTATCCATTTTTCAAACAGGCACTATAATTTAAAAAAGCAACAGCAACCATCACGACCATGTGATCTAGAGATAAGTTATCTCACGATTCTGCATTTTTTTTCTGGAAGAGAAAACATAGCATAGCTCCTTCACAATTTTATATCTTTAAATAGACGCAGAAGCTCTGAAATAGAAACTGGGTCATGGGAATGTTTAAGCTTTAATAACAGAGCCAAGTTTTCAAAGGGTTGTGAACCAATTAATACACAGTTTAATGCCCTGATCCAGTTTCAGCTGACAAGTCTGCATTTTTGCTGGGATGAGGATGCAACAAGTTTAAAGTTTCAATTTATTAGCAATACAAAATTTCGGAAATGGAGCTCTAAATTTGGACAGTAGGTTTCGGACCTCTGTTGTCTGCAGTATGTCCAGAGATTGATCTTTCTCATTTGTAATGAAAGAGGGCCCTAGTAGGAATATTTAATAACAGGTTCATTCTGTAAGCCATCATGGTAGGAAATTGTCTTATACTGATTGATCAATCTTGTGAATATTTTCTAATTGATAATGTTTACACAGAAATTTCCCCAGAGCTCTGTAGGATAGGTCATTGGACACATTTTAGATATATGGAAAGCTTTTTATCAATACTGTATATGTCTGAGGGAAAGGGAAAGATTTTATGTGTAGGTCTGGAAATAAAAACTTATTTATTTGTATATGTTAAAAGAGGCAAGAAGTAAACAATTTATTGGATATAAGGAGGAAGAAAAATACTAACTTTTCAAGAAACTAAAAAAAGAAGCAAGAAATTCACTTTTAAAACCAGTTTATGTATGTATGCTAGTAGTTTATACTTACATGTAATTAGAGTAGAGATGTATGTTGTGAATTTTGATATGTATCCTAACTGGTGATGTACTTGGACAGAACTTGACCCCAAATTCCTATTACAATTGCTATTATAGTGGTTCTCAACCTGTGGGTCACAGGTGTTTTGGCCCACAACTCCCAGAAATTCCAGCCAGTTCACCAGCTGTTAGGATTTCTGGGAGTTGAGGTCCAAAACATCTGGGGACCCACAGGTTGAGAACCACTGTGCTATTAGAATTATCTTAGAGCTTTTCCACACAGCCCTATATCCCAGAATATCAAGGCAGAAAATCCCACAATATCTGCTTTGAATCTGAGTCCACACTGCCATACATTCCAGTTCAAAGCAGGCAATGTGTGCTTTTATTAAGTTGTGTGCAAGGGTTTTTCACAGAAATACCCCAAATTATGTGGTGTAACCATACCACCTTATGCAGAGATCAGAATTAAATGCACAGAAGGATGGTAGGTTAGTAGTGAAAGGGAGTGGTGTCTTGAGACCTTAGAAAACAGCTCACTAAGGGAAGTGTGTAATGTGTGGCAGGGGCATAGCTGGAAGGGAAAGATGGGAGCAGAAAGGAACAAAGAAACACAATACTTTAAAAGGAGGCCAGGGGGACTGATGTGTTGGTAAGTAAAGTGGCCAAGGATGTATTTCCTTTGTGGAAATACATACATGTCAATGCAGTTTATTTCAGAAGGTACCTCTGTCTCATGTTCTTCTTGGTGGAAATCTTCCATGTCTCCAGTAGCGTTCTCTGCTGTGTCCAGTTTACAGTAAGGGCCATCCCTACCATAAGGATAAGTGAGCCAGCCATCTCGGGCAGTGGATGCAGGGCAGTGAAATGCTGCAAGGCAGCTCTGTTTACCATGCACTGGGAAGATAGTGAAAGAAGTCTGGAAAAATACCGACTTCCAGCACCACATATTTGCAAAGCATCTGCAATAAACTCAGTTCAGACTTTGCCCAACTAAAGCTGGAAAAATACGCAATGGAATCCAGCTCTTGCCGGGTCTGCTGTGGCTGTGTATATGACAGCCAAGGTAAAAAGCATTTGCCTCTAGAAACCCTTACTGAGCATGCACATAGAGTAAAACAAAGAGAAAGGGGAATAAGCCTTACACACTAGCTATCTTATAACAGATTAAAAATAAGAAGACATGTACATTCAGCCACCAAAATGAAAGTAAAAATAAAATGGAGGCAAGTCAAGGGGGAAAGCAATCTGGATGCATTTTGAGAGTGCATTCAAATGGTCTGTAGAAGGTTCTACATACTTTATTTTCTTATGCAAGACTCGCCTAATTTGATTGGTTCAATTCATATTCTTTGGGTATCTTATTCAGAGGCAGGTAGAATATCAATCAATCAGACAAAAATATTGATTAGCCAACCAACCAACCAACCAAATAAATAAATAAATAACCTCTGTATTATTCATTATACTTCAGGATACAGAGACAAATATTCACCACCTATCATACGGTAATGAGAGGTCTTAATACTGAATCTGTGTTCATTTTATCATCATAAGCTTTAACCAGATTTTTGAAGAGGGACTTATTGTCAATTTACATTAATATATATGCCTAACCTAGGATCATGTCTTAAGAATTGCATGAATCTCTTTCCCTTATTTTTTTCTCTTTTTCCATTTTGTGCTATTGTATCTGTAATAAGCATACTTTTTAAAATGTGTTTTAAAAATAGGAGCCAAACTAGATTAGTCTTTTTTTTTTGCCTGATCTTTAGAAGTGTAATAATGAGTATAATATTTCACACCAGTAACTGGATTGAAGGAGTCCTCTATTACCATCAGTGGAAAAGTTCCCATTTGTACCAGTATAAGATGATGGCATTAATTGGGGATGAGGGGTCAAGTTTTTAACAGGAAGGAGATGGAAAGGGGGTACAACTACATTTCCCCATACATTGCAGGGCAGAGAAGAATCAGGACTGCACCAAACCAATAAATCAAGCCCCAGTTCTCCAGACACAATAAAATAAGGATTTTTGTTAACCTTCAGTTGTCCTTCCATACAAAGGGGTGAAGCAATCTGATTTAGATAGTGGTGGAAGGGGACAGAGTTCAGAAAGACTTTCAAAAGCACTGTGCCATATAAGTTAGGCAATCTTTTTTTTTTTTTTTTTTTTTTGCTCAAGTAGCAAAATGCTTTGGGCTTGCACGAAATGACATTCACTTCTTCCAAACCAATTTAAAAGCTCTAAGTGATACTGCTGAAGATGCCACACAGTCAATTACAGCCAAACAGTAAACTCAAGTCTATGTACTCCAAGGTAATACTTCATCAAGTTTAAATGCTTCATGGTATATAATCTTGAGTGTAGAAAAGATGTCTTACAAGTATGTGCTGTTGATCATTCTGCACCCTGCAGGCAAATCTGGGCAAATTTTGGCCCTCCAAATGTTTCTGAATTGCAGCTCCCATCATCTTACATCAAGAGCTTGGGAAGTTACTTTTTTTGAACTATAGCCCCCAGAATTCCCCACTAGCCTGACCATTTGGATATGCAATTTGAAAAGCTATTGTCCCCAAATTGAGGTAGATAATTGAACTGATGGGAGTTGCAGTCCAACAACATATGGGGACAGGAGCGATTTTCATCCCCTTCCCTTTCTCTTGGCATGTCATTTTGTCATGTCAGGAGAGCTCTGGCAGCAGTTTAATGGCAGTCGAGTAAGTTATTTCACTTTCCCCCCTGTTTTTAAGGGGTTTGGGGGAGGGGGTTAGAACCCTCTCGCATTTTCCAGGCTATCTTCTCCCTCCTCCGGTAGGCTTTGAGGAATTGTGGGAGCTGAAATCCACCCGGAGGGCCGAAGTTTGCCCATGCCTGCTCCAGTGCCTCAGAAATTGTCCTGTTGGGGTTAAAATACATGGCTTAAAGGGTAGATTTTTATGGGATACCAGTCACTACAATGGTGCAATGACTGTGAAAGTAAATTCATAAAATTGTGATGTCATTACTGGGGCTTACAACATCATAATGATTGAATTGGCTGCCAGCCCTTGGTTACAGAGTAAACTATTTGTAACATTTTCCTAACATGATGATGAACCCTTTTGCACTGTTACTCTTTTTCAGATTATAGAAAACATAGAAAAACTTTCACCTCAGTCTAGGATTATTTCTTTCTATGCCATATGTGCTTTAATTCTTGGAAATTATTTGTATGTGTATCTATATGTATGTATGTATACCAAAACGTTATATACTCTGTACACACCAACAGTCATTTCAACAGTCCCTGCATGGTATGTGGTGAATCAGTTCTTAGAACCATCAGCCTTTCCCATCATATATGTGTTGGACTACAGCTTCTATTATCCTCACTGATTCAGGCATTTAATCTAAAAGATCTTGAAAACTGAACTGAGGTTGATTTTGAAAAGGTTTCTAAAAGTTTTAAAAGACAAAGACAAGCATAACTATAGTAGCATTTCTACATCACAGTTCTTTTTCATTTTAGTGGGGCTGGCAAGGTAGAACTTCCTGATGGATTGAACCTTTGGTTTATCTTAAGGAGCCAGAAAATGCTATGTTACCAAAATGTCTTCACTGTGGTATTGTATTCTGCATTTAACATCCTGCTGGGATATCCTGTCACAATCATTTGTTTCGTCTTAACAGCTTATCTGTTGCATCTTGTTCAGTTCTTTTCAATCACAGGAAATGCCTACAATGTAAATTACTTCTAATGTGTTTAAGGTATAGGCTCCTATATGGCAAGTGTTACAAAAATTCATGGGAAGGATGAAGGGTTATGATTAGTTGTGGATTAAGGGCTTATTACAGGGGTACTTTGTGGTCTCTAACTCAGATCCAGCAGGGAAAAAGACACCTAAGGGTTGGCCCAAGTCATTCTGCTACATGGAAAGGCTGTCCTTTCTCTCCTATTTCAGGAACTGTTGTTTATTCATTTACTTTGTTTTTATCCTGCCCTTCTCTTAATAAAGGGACCAAAGATGGTTAACAATAAATATGACAAAATGCAAATTAAAACAGTGTAAATGCATTAAGATATAAAAAGATATTTTAAAAACAATTAAACCCTTTCTGTCATTAAATCGTTAAACTTAAAAATATTAGAATGCATTAAAATACACAGCCATTGCAAAATCTCAGTCATATCATCCACAGCAACCTGCCTCTCATCAGTCCCTAAATGCTCAATGGCAGAGGTACATATTCACCTGCCTCCAAAAGGCAATCAAGGACAGGCAAAATCATCTCTGGGTATTCTTTGCCTATGAAACCTTATAACATTCATATGGTCATCATAGGTCAGCGTGTTATGTGTTTTATGGCCCAGAGTGTCAAGCTTCCAGAAGGCCAAATAAGACACAGATGAGCTGAAGGCAAAATCAGAGGCATTTATTCTCCTTGGCTAAAAGTGATGTCAGCAGATTCTGTGCTTCAAAGACTGACGTATTGCAATTAGGAACATATAGGTTTATTTATAACACTTCGATAGCTATTCAAAACAAAGGCACCTTGTGGTGCTGGCTTTTGATTAGTCCAAAGTGGTACTGGCTACTAGGATCCACTCCTGGATAGGTCAAGGGTTCCATTCTTCAATCTTGCTAATTGGCTCTGGTCATGGCAGGAAATTTAATGAACTATCATTGGGTTATTTTGAAGATTTATGTCCATTATTGATCCACCCAGGAGAGGAAAGCGGATGGAAAGGAGTGAATTACTCCAGGATCAAGTCCTATAAGTCCAAGAAGGTAGCTTTCAAGGGATAAACTTTTTAATATAACTTGTGCTGTACATGTGGATCACAGAAAAATCATGATAAGGTGGGTAAAAACTTTATTCATCCTGACCTGCTTCTTTCTTGATTGCCATTATAAGAAGCAGAAAAAAAAATAGTCAATCTGTGCATGCAAGCCTTCTAAGGGCCTACTGAGCTAGGATTATTTTTGGAGCTATTGGGACATGGCAGTTGTGACTCAATGTAAAAAGCTGGAAAAGAGTCATACAGCCTATTAAGATGTTGCACAATAATACAGAAAAGTTGTCTGCTGCTTGTTTCTATGTTTGTAACAGTTTGGGCAGACTGCCTGTAATCTTGTTGCCCTTTCCATGATGCAATGAAAATGCCTTGATGTAATTATGCTGCATTCAGTATCGTGAGAATTGGAAGAAACGTATTCACACTTTTAGTGAGTTTCTGTTATATTACTGTTTATTTCATAGAATCATAGAATCATAGAATAGTAGACTTGGAAGAGACCTCATGGGCCATCCAGTCCAACCCCCACTAAGAAGCAGGAAATCGCATTCAAAGCACCCCCGACAGATGGCCATCCAGCCTCTGCTTAAAAGCCTCCAAAGAAGGAACCTCCACCACAGTCCGGGGGAGAGAGTTCCATTGTCGAACAGCTCTCTCAGTGAGGAAGTTCTTCCTGATGTTCAGGTGGAATCTCCTTTCCTGTAGTTTGAAGCCATTGTTCCGTGTCCTAGTCTGCAGGGCAGCAGAAAACAAGCTTGCTCCCTCCTCCCTATGACTTCCCTTCACGTATTTGTACATGGCTATCATGTCTCCTCTCAGCCTTCTCTTCTGCAGGCTAAACATGCCCAGCTCTTTAAGCCACTCCTCATAGGGCTTGTTCTCCAGACCCTTAATCATTTTAGTCGCCCTCCTCTGGACGCTTTCCAGCTTGTCAACATCTCCCTTCAACTGCGGTTCCCAAAATTGGATACAGTATTCCAGGTGTGGTCTGACCAAGGCAGAATAGAGGGGGAGCATGACTTCCCTGGATTTAGACGCTATACCCCTATTGATGCAGGCCAGAATCCCATTGGCGTTTTTTGCTGCCGCATTACATTGTTGGCTCATGTTTAACTTGTTGTCCACGAGGACTCCAAGGTCTTTTTCACACACACTGCTGTCAAGCCAGGCGTCCCCCATTCTGTATCTTTGATTTCCATTTTTTCTGCCGAAGTGAAGTATCTTGCATTTGTCCCTGTTGAACTTCATTTTGTTAGTTTCGGCCCATCTCTCTAGTCTGTCAAGATCGTTTTGAATTCTGCTCCTGTCTTCTGGAGTGTTAGCTATCCCTCCCAGTTTGGTGTCGTCTGCAAACTTGATGATCAATTTGTTTTGTGAATTAGTGCAGCACTTTTTCTGTTGGAACAATGAGAGCAACATCCAATCTAGTCAACTAAAATTTCTCTGGAAGTTCCAAGTTTTTTTCCTGTACAAATCAATTGTATTTTGGAGATGCACATGGCATTTCTTGGGAACTCCCAGCATTAAGGTTGACCCTGGAACCCCAGGTGTCAGCGATGGCCAGGAGTGCCTTCGCACAGTTAAAACTTGTGTGTCAGTTGTGCCCGTATATTGAGATGCCTGACTTGGCCATGATAGTCCAGGCCTTGGTCACATCCCGTTTGGACGACAGTTTTCCCTCACTCATCATGGGGGTTACATTCCAGAACCACCTGCGATAAGTGAAAATCTGCGAAGTAGGGACATTAGGCTTCTCTTTAGGAAGGAAGTAGAAAGAGGGAGGGAGGGAGGGAGAGAAGAAGGGAAGAAAGAGGCAGGAGAACATGGTGTCGCCTCCTTCTCTTCCCGCTGCTATTTGGGCTCCTTCTCTGCCTCGCTGCCCGCACCCGATTGAGACCACCGCCACAGTAAATCATAAGTTTTTATGATTTATAATATTATTTTAGTGTTTATATTTTTAAAAAACTAAACAGTGAGGGCACAAAAAGCAAACCATGAGGTAGTGAGGGAACACTGTACTGCAACGCTTTCTACATGGGGCTGCCTTTGAAGATTGTTCTGAAGCTACAGTTATTTCAAAGATCACCAGATTATTAACTGGAGATCCATACAGGCAGAGAACCACTTTAATGTTATGGCAGCTCCGTTGGCTGCCTATCCATTTATGAGCTAAGTACAAAATGCTGGTTGTTACCTATAAAGCCCTAAAAGGTTCGGGTCCAGCTTATTTGTCTAACTGCATCTCTCTATATAGACAATTTCATGCACTTCGGTCAGCGGAGGAGGCCCTACTCTCAGTCCCACCCCCGTCACAAGCGCGGTTGGTGGGAATGAGAGAGGGGGCCTTCTCCATGATTGCCCCCCCCCACACACACACACCTCTGGAACTCCCTCCTGAAAAAAAATGGTCCCCACCCTCCTCTCCTGTGTACCTTAGTGTATGGAGAGCGGGAGGATTAACATAACCGTCACCTTATAGCTGCTAAGTTCCATGTTGAATTTCAACTAATGCCAGGCACCCTCTGCAGTTAGGTCATTTTAATTGGTCCAGGTACGCGCTGTGCACAATAATGTTCTTATTGGTTTAACTGTTATCTTATAATTTATTGTTACTATGTTATCTGAAATTTTATTGTATTAAATGTGTTATTATTATTTCCAGGGTCCACATCTGGAAAGATCTGGGACCTTATATTAAATTCCAGATCTTTCCAGGCGTTTAACAAGGTCTTTAATCCTCTCTGCAAAGAGTGCTGCTGCCTCAGCAAACTACAGCTCCCATTATTCCATAGCACTGAGGCATGGCAGTGAAAGTGGTGCCCAACGGTATGGATTTTACAGTGTAGATGCACCCTTTGAAAGAAAGAAATTATTTGTGCAGACTAAAAAAATTAGGGGACTGGAAATAATGGAAACTGCAAACTCAAATTAAAAGACTGACTCTGATTAGACTAAGATAGAACAGAAATCAGGAGCTAACTATCTGCATTGGTACTGTCCAAAACAAGGTTTTGTTTCAGATGGCGCAGAGGTTATTTGAGTTGCAAATGAACATGGAAATCTCTCATCATTTTGGAATGTTATTTTGAACTGTAATTTCCTGTCCTCTTGGTAAAGTGATGAGCTCTGGTCTTTTCCATACAATACTGCAGTAACTTCATTGGGCACATTTGCCTCCAGAGGGGGGTATTGTAATGACTATGCAGAAGGAAAGACACAGAAACAACCAGTAAGTGATTTGCTGGCCTTGACCTGTAAATATTTGCCTTGGCAACTTCAATAACATTCTTCTATTATTTTTATTTTTTATGTTGGCAGTATATTTCTCAGAGCAACAAAACTACTAAAGGCAGTTGAAGGCAAACTGCAACTGCACTCATCAAATGATTCCCAGGGTGATGTGGCCCAGAGGGCATGCCTCTCTATAGGACTCACTCAAGGGCAACAGCCCAGTCTTTTCCAAATTCTCAAAAATTATCTCCTGGGAGGGGAGCCAGGAAAGTAGGGTGGGGTGGGATGAACTGTGCTGTGGCAAGCTGCCCAAATTTGAAAAATGAAATGAGAGTGAATATATGGGAGCAAATTTGGAAAGATGTTGCAAAAGAATGTACCCAGAGATGCCTGTTTTTCAGGGCTAGGCTGGCTAGGTTTGCACCTGAATCCAGTTCAGGGAGGGGCATCTAGAATTCTGAGCCAGACAACTCCTCTAATGCTTCCCATCAAATAAAAGACCCCAGGATTATGTAAAATGAAGACAAGGTGGTTACTGTGGAATAATATGACTATAAATCACATGTTCAGCCTTAGGGGAAAAGAAGGGCAAACTCACTCTGAACAAATCTTACCAAGGAAGCCACGTGACAGGGTTGCTATAGCACATAAACAACTTGAAGTCATACAACAACAACAATTGTTTGCATTAAAGGGCCCCTGAGCAGAAAAGGGTGAAATCAGACTACGATTTTCAAGTTTTAAAATTACTTGGCATCAAATGTTAGTTCCAAGGAAACAGAATGCAGGATAAGTTAAGGGTTAAAGTCAACCTGAGCAAGCCAAAAGACAAATAAGAATAATATTTAAATCTTGACTACTACTTGCCAAAAGAAGATGTGGACTGTAGGGTTGACTGTTTCTATCCTATATATTTCAGTTATTGCGTATCGTGTTGTTATCCTTTTACTTAACCCAATGTTAGATTAGTTTTTTGCAGTTGGGCTCTCAGGGCTGATTTATTCTATCTGATAGCTTCAGATGAAGAACAAGATGTCACCCACCCTGTTTTATAACCATAAGTTGATCTGATCACAATTCCACAAGATAAACATTATTTTATTTAACAATTTCATGATTTATTATTCAAATTCAGTCTCCAAGGTCTGGTCCTTTTGTGTAGCCTGGTTGGGGTAGAACAGCAAATGACATTCAGTATTCAAATTGAGGTCTGTATTCCCCAGAACTGGTATCTTCATTCCCTCTTAATATCAAAAAATACATTAATAACAAATTAAATAACCCAATTTGCTGGCCTCTCATGGCATTTCCTTGGCTGATCCTCTGATGGTATACCCACTACACAATTAAAGGTTTTTCCAGACAGGCCCCAATCTCGATTTTAACCCAGTTGCTCTCAGAATTGAGGCCCCACACCCACCCCAAACCCAGGGCTTTCCCGGGGGTGGGGGTGGGGGGGGCTACATGCCCTGGCACATCAAAAGGATGCATCAGGAGGTTGGGGAGAGGGGGAATGTTGATGCAGCAGGAGTTTTCACCAGAGTGGCCTGAGCAAGTTTTGGGGTAAATGGGGGGCTGAGAGGGGAGGATGGGGTGCCAAAAACTGGGAACGCAGTAGGGATTGACTCTGCAGGATTGCAGAGGGGTCACAGGAGTCAATCCCAACAAGGTCCATACCTGGAAAGACCTTACATTAAGTTCGAAATCTTTCCAGGTGTTTTATTACTCCAGAGTAAACTGAGAAAACCCAGGTTACTCCAGATAAATTTGTGTTTGGACGCCTCAGGTAAACCCATGGCAAGTCCTGCATTTTGGACCTGTCTGGAAGGACCCTAAGACTGATTTTATACTTTAACTCTGTCTTATGGAGTTCTAGGATTAATACTGTAGTGAGCTATTTAGAAATTTCTTAAGGGTCTGGAGAACAAGCCCTATGAGGAGCGGCTTAAAGAGCTGGCCATGTTTAGCTTGCAGAAGAGAAGGCTGAGAGGAGACATGATAGCCATGTACAAATACGTGAAGGGAAGTCATAGGGGGGAGGGAGAAAGCTTGTTTTCTGCTGCCCTGCAGACTAGGGCACGGAACAATGGCTTCAAACTACAGGAAAGGAGATTCCACCTGAACATCAGGAAGAACTTCCTCACTGTGAGGGCTGTTCGACAGTGAAACTCTCCCCCGGGCCGTGGTGGAGGCTCCTTCTTTGGAGGCTTTTAAGCAGAGGCTGGATGGCCATCTGTCGGGGGTGCTTTGAATGCGATTTCCTGCTTCTTAGCAGGGAGTTGGACTGGATAGCCCATGAGGTCTCTTCCAACTCTACTATTCTATGATTCTATGATTCTATGATTCTAGAAAGATTCAGTTCTGTAGTTTAGAGGATTGCATTAGATAATTATGTTTCTTACTAAACTACAAATCCCAGGATTTGATGGGACAGAGTAATGTTAGCTAAAGTGGCATCAAATTATAGAGTATGGGTATGCTCTTTAATGCCTGGGCTGTGACAGCAAGCAAAATTGGATTTGGCAAATTTTCTTGCTCTAGTATTTCCTCCTACTCCCACTGCACAATGTAAAAGAAGATAGGTCTATCAGAAATACACTTTTTTTAAAAAAAGTTCTTAGGTAAAAACATGTTTTCTGTCAGCAGAAGAACAGTGTGTTTTACCAGAAATGATTTTCAGCTTGTTGTACCAGTAAGTCAAAGTTTTACACAATAGAACAAGATTTCCTTGTAACAAGAAAAAATAGAGATTGGACAAAAAGGTCGTGGGTTACTAGGATTGATTTATCTGCTATTCTATGAATAAGATAGACATGTTCTATAGATGAAAGTGTTCTTTTTCCTGGCAACATTTTTCATACTTATCTTGTATCAGGTACGAAAAAGTTGCATGCTTTCCTGATATCTAAACTATCAAAAGCTCAATCTTCTGCCTGGAGTTACAAAAGTGTAAAACTGTAATCAGATTTGCCATTGATGGTTAGACTCTGCCAATTGATATATGCTGCCAGAAGAGAGAAATACAAACATGCAACAGATGCTGTTTTTGACATCTGGGTTAACAAAACTCATGCTTGTTCAAACCTTTGCCTGAAGACAGAGTGATGAGATGATCTTGGTTTTCCTTTCTAGCCGGATAAAGCACCTTTGGGAACTAGGGCCAAACTGGCTCCATCTATTACCTAGAGATGGGGCCATTGCTTCCATTTTATTTTCCTTCCCTGCTCCCCCCCCCACCCCTTTTGTACCATGTCTATTAGATTGTGAACCTACACATTGTTTGCCAATTTATATGTATCAAAGCATTTGTGACTGTTCAAAGAAGAAGGCAAGAGTCTTACTGCATTTTGTAGTGAGGAGCATTCTGCATTTGACTGTGCATATTTATGGAACAGAGCCATGAAATTTAATATTTTTTTTGGAGCCAAACTGAGTCAAAATCCAGCTTTTTCAAGCCTCAGGCCATCTCAAAGTATTTGTTTCCATCTGTACAATTAAGGAGAACATGACAGTCTTGCTTCTTGGATGTATGTGGCATTGCAACAAAGTGTACTATACTTCTTTCTTCTTCTAAATTATTCTGTGTGTACAAAGTGCTGCTATGGCGATATCACTCAGAAATAGCTGGAAGAGGCGATCCAGTTCTAGTTGTGTCGGACACATTACAGGTCAGCTGTGGAGGTCACCTGTGGCAAGTAGTGCTGTGGAATTTGAAGAGGCACGAATGGAGGGCAAAAGAGAGCAACGTGCCAAGAAGCTTGTCATAAATTGGAAATGCCTTGAAATTACAGACCAACAAGAAAAGCCAATTTAGCCCGGAAAACTATGGGACTGTTGTCTGGACTACAGTCCAGACAGTCAGAGGCGGTCCAACCATAAGGCGAAATAGGCATTTGCCTGTGGCGCCATCGTCCCGGGGGCACCATCGTCCTGGGAGGAGGGCACCACTCTCCACCTCCTTCTCTTTCGGGCCTTCCAGCGGCTGCGCTGGGCCTTCCGGCCAACGCAGACCCACCTTCGCACCACGCAAGCCCACCTTTGGGGCCTTCAGAGATTGTGAGGTCCGTAGGAACTTGGAAGCTAGGTATGTGGGGTTTATATATCTGTAGAAGGTCCAGGGTGGGAGAAAGAACTTTTCTTTGAAGCAGGTGTGAATGTTGTAATTAATCACCTTGATTAGCATTTAATGGCCCTGTGGCTTCAAGGCCTGGCTTCTTCTTGCCTGGGAGAATCTTTTTTTGGGAGGAGTTAGCTGTCCCTGATTGTTTACTGTCTGGATTTCTTCTGTTTTCAGAGTGTTGTTCTTTATTTATTGTCCTGATTTTAGAGGGTTTTTTTAAATACTGAGGGCTATCTGGGTTATCTAAGTCCACACTGCCCTATATCCCTGTTCAATGTTTAGTGCTAAATTTGCAAATATAGTAATTCCTACATAACATTACCATGTATTGAACTGCTTTTTCTATTGATTTGTTGTAAAACATGATGTTTTGGTGCTTAATTTTTAAAATCATAATGTAATTTGATGTTTTATAGGCTTTTCCTTTATACTTCCTTATTATCCAACATTTTCGCTTATCCAACGCTTTTATTTTTCAGTGATTGGTTTGGGGGGGCGCCAAAATTCTGTTTGCCTACACTTGAAAAATACCTAGGGCCGGCTCTGCAGACAGTGGAAGTAGTGAGTTTATCCTGCGCCTTCCTGGAAGGCACGGAATAAACCCACTATCAAATTAATTTGCCACAAACCAGGGTTTTCCTGGATTGTGCTGAATTAATTCATGTTTTCAAAAAACATCATCTGGACAGCCCCCTTTTTGATGCAGGAAGTCCTGCATAAAAGGGGCTGTCTGGGTGGGCCCTAAGAGAGCTGGGCCAAAACTAACAAAACGAATTTCAAAAAGGAGAAATGTAGGATACTTCACTTAGGCAGAAAAAATAAAATGCAAAGATAAAGGATGGGTGATGCCTGGACACCCCCCTTTTTGATGCAGGAAGTGCCCTATGATGAGTGGCTTAAAGAGCTGGGCATGTTTAGCCTGTAGGAGAGAAGGCTGAGGGGAGACACAATATGCATGTTTAAATATTTGAAAGGCTGTCGTAAGGAAGAGGGATCAGGCTTGTTTTCTGCTGCCCTGGAAACTAGGACTCAGAGCAAGTTTCAGGAGATTCCACCTGAACATTAGGAAGAACTTCCTGGCATGAGAGCTGTTCAGTAGTGGAACTCTCTGCCTCAGGGTGTGGTGAAAGCTCCTTCTTTAGAGGCTTTTAAACAGAGGCTGGATGGCCCTCAGTCAGAGGTACT
Organism: Anolis carolinensis; assembly: GCF_035594765.1. Classification (NCBI taxonomy): domain Eukaryota; kingdom Metazoa; phylum Chordata; class Lepidosauria; order Squamata; family Anolidae; genus Anolis; species Anolis carolinensis. Next base: position 140,394,643 of record NC_085844.1, read on the forward strand.
TTGATAGTGCTTTTCTTGCATGGAAGAGGGTTGGTCCATGTGGTCTCCTCCAATTGTATGATTCTATGATACTGTGAATCACAGTATCCCAGAACAAAATATGGGATCTATTAGAAGAGAATTGAAAATGAATTTAATCTTAAATTACATGAGTTAAGCAAAAGGCATGTGGCCAAATCTGGTCAGCCATGTCATTTTATGTGGGTCTCCTGACTCTGAACTACTAGAGCTGATGGGAGTTGGAATACAGTAACAACTGGAAGGCCTCAGATTTTTTCTGTTTAGTTCGGATAATGGGGTTTAAATTCAGATACAAGGCTTGTGGATATGATGTTGGACTTTAAAATGTCTTTTAACCTTTCCCCAACTCAGAGCTACAAGTACTGTTAGGTTTCAATTCCCATTATCCCCAGTCTGTGTGGCGGATAATCAAAAGTGATGGAAGTTGTCATTCAATAACATCTGGGGACCCAAACTGAGTAAAAACCAAAGAACATCAACCCCCATGTGAAAAAATTATAGTTGGCCCACTGTATCCACAAATTCTGTGCCCATTGATTCAATGGCCCTTTGAAGCTATAAGGCCAAAGTGGCCTATGATAAAAATGAGTTTGACTCCCCTGTCCTAAATGCTTCTCTGGTCTGGATGTGGAAATGTACATGTTGAAATGATTGGAAACAACAATCACAATGCTATCAATTTCAAAATGTTTGTCAGTCTGAGGTTCAACATAGCACCTCAAGAATAGTTAAAGCTTAAATCTATACACATAATAAAAGTGGAAAATGTTTATGTGTGTATGTGAAGGAGGTGTCCACTTACACAGACAGCCTACCACCTCCACAAACATCTAATTCCCACTGAGCTGGAGACACCTATAGCCCTCCCTCCATTGACATGCAGGTTATAGTGAGTGCCATGAACATGTAGCCCAAACCCTGCCAGTGCCCTGCACAAATATTATTCTGCTTCCCACCCAAGTGAAGGCTTTCATGCGAAGACAATTTCATCCTAGATGTTCTGTTTTTCCTCCAGAATGGACATCCCAGGGTTCCTTAATTTGCATGACCCCAAAGTCATGCTACAAAGTATTCATCATGAAAATAGAAAACGACTAAGCCCAAACAGAAACTTCTCTGACTGTCTATAGTACATTAGTACGTGATGTCTAAATATTCTAATTCAGCCTTCACCATTTTGGTGTGTTAGAAAAGTGATTGGCATAATCAGTGGTGACATTGTTGGAGGGAATGCATATTGTAGTACGATATTTGGGCATGGTTTGGGAGAAATCAAATCTGAAATCTGATTCCTCCAATTTGAGGCTTTGCATTGGCCCATTTTGGGACTCGTTGTTATACAGTTCTTTCAAATCAGAAATTTCACTATTATCCCAAATGTCTTTCATCTCAAAACTATACAAATCAAATACAAATGTGAAAAATCAACTATGTGGGAATCTGTTGTCGAAGACTTTCATGGCCGGAATCACTGGGTTGCTGTGAGTTTTCCGGGCTGTATGACCATGTTCCAGAAGCATTCTTTCCGAGCATTTCACCTGCATCTATGGCAGGCATCCTCAGAGGTTGTGAGGTAGGTTGGAAACTAGTTGTGGAGAAGTCATGGCTATTGTGTTTAAATTATGTCTGTTGGAATATGTATTTGTGTTTTAGTTGACAGTAGCCATTTTGTAACATGAAGGAAACAGCAGCCATTTTGTTTCAATTCCACAGTGGTTCGGTTACCATGGAAACGAAGCTGGCTAGCTTATGAGAGAGAGAAGTAGGCGGAGTCAGGAGAAGGAAAAAGAGCAGTTTTAAAAAGAGAAGCCAGTTTTTGAGGGTGTGGGAGAGAAGGAGAAAGTGTGTGTGAGCGTGGCTGGAGGCTTTGGAGTCAGGAAGGGCTGACTGGCCAGAAATCTTTAATCAGGATAGACTAAAGGGAATCTAGTAAGACCACTAGTTGAGAGAAGACTAGTGATCAAAGATTTGATCGATATTGGATCAAATTATTAGTTTTACTGTAGTGGGGACATTGTCCATGAAGGAACTCGACTGAGGTTAGGGTTCGCTACAATTTGGTAACATCAATAAGAGAGTGAAAGAAGATTTACACCAAAGTCTACTGTTAGGTAGTTATAGAGTTATTAAGCCACTTGTCTATTTAAAGTTATATAAGTTAATCAACCAAACCCGCAACTAAGCTTTGTACAAATAAATTTGTTGTTATTTGTTAACATCTGTCTCATCTCATTCCATTTACGTCTGTGGAGCCAAGTTTCATCAGTATTAATTCAAAAACCTCACGTTGGTGGCAGTTAATTGAATAAATCACCTAATTGGGGGAAGAATAACAGACATATTTACCTCAGAAAGGGAACCACAACATCTAAATCCCTAAATACAAAAACAGAGGCTGGGATCTTGAAACATAGATCACCCCCTGTAACCCTTCCCCTCATATAAAGGTGATATATATAATCTAGAGGGAATAAAAGATCAATATTCCCCTCAGCAGTGGAAATAGCATTTACCATTTCCCTGCCTCACCTCATACCATCGCAATCACACACACAGTATATAATTGGTGGCAACGTATCAAGATTTAGTGTAACACCTAAGTTTAGTGCCTTACATCATTTCAAATTGGTGACAGTGGTGGGATCTGAAAGGATTCTCCCCTGCCTGACATCCTTTCAAATTGGTGGCAGCGGTGGGATCTGAAAGGATTCCCCCCTGCCTGACATCTTTTCACTAGTCAAGTGGGGTTTTATTCCACAGATATATAAACCTCACTTGACTAGTTTCCAACATACCTCAAAAACTCTGAGAATGCCTGCCATACATGCAGGTGGAACATCAGGAAATAATGCTTCTGAAACATGGCCATACAGCCCGGAAAACTCACAGCAACTCTATGTGAGAATCACTCTTTGTTATTTTTTCAGAACCCTAGGATTCCACAGAACACCATTTGGGAACTTCTGCCTTCAGTCTTTGATCTCTATCAATACAGTGGTTTAAGCAGTAGACTATGACTCTGGAGACTAGGGTTTGATTTGCTGCTTGGGCATGGAAGCCCATTGGATAACCTTGGGCATGTCACACCTTCTCAACCCCAGAAAACCCTGGGACAGGTTCACCTTAGTGTCATCATAGGTCGGAAATGACTTGAAGGCATACAACAACAGGAACAAAGATTTGGTTGTTAATGGACATTGAATTGACTTAAACTTATGTCTGTCTTGGAAATGAGAGACCTCCAATTCCCCCTGTCCCAAGATCTCTGAGCAGGTCTTGCAGACTTATTCTGTGATTAAATCAATTGACCTGTAATATACTCTCCCTTTTTTCCTGCTGCCCTCCGCCTTCCACCTTACCAAGCATCACTTTTGCTTCTAAGTTTCTTGTCTCCTCATATGTTCAAAGTCTCAGCTGAGTCATTTTGTCTTCTAGGGAGAATTTAGATTTGATTTGCTCTTGAATCCCTCCATCTGTCATTTAAGGACTCTCCTCCAATGTCACATATCTTAGGTGGGGTGTCTTATTTTTTTCTGCTGCTGAAGATTAGTGGTTTTCCAGATTAATCTAAATCAGGGAGGTAGGGGACTAGACTGGATATGGGCTCTGTGCCTTTCACCCTAGATAAGACACACCTGTGTCAAAAAAGTTTATTGGGACATGTGCAGATCACCCTTCCCTCCCAACACCTGGGAAGAGAAGACTCAAAGGCCATGATTTTGTAGCAATTAACTTGGAGTCCAGTGTTTTTTCACAGTCTCGACTCCTGCTTCTAGAGCAGGAGCTCAATTTTGGGATGTTAGCAGGGGAGACAAATGCGTCTACATGCAAGGAATCCCTGTTTATTTCAGAGGCCTTTCTCTCAGGGAAATTTATTTATTTATTTATTTATTTGTTTATTTACAACATTTCTACCCCGCCCTTCTCACCCTTGGGGACTCAGGGCGGCTTACAACAACCGGCAAAATTCAGTGGGTTCAAGACTGTAGTCTTGAAACAATATTGAGCCCAATTTTGTCAAGAGGCTGCCTGCTGGGGATACTTTAGCTCAATGGTTCTCAACCTGGGGTACCCAGATGTTTTAGCCTTCAACTCCCAGAAATCCTAACAGCTTGTAAACTGGCTGGGATTTCTGGGAGTTGTAGGCCAAAAATCTGGGGACACACAGGTTGAGAACCACTGCTTTAGTTGGAGACCTTACACTGAACAGGTTGTTGGATTTTATTGCCCATGAGCCTCCTTCCAGCTCTACAAGTGGATTCTCTTCTTAGCAGCTTTTTTCCCTATCCAACTTTCATGATCACACAGACATTGAAAGCATAATGGCATGGGCAATTCTGACTGTGGTATTCCATATTGTATCTTTAGACAATAAATCCCTCACCCTTGTAAGAAAAACATCCCCATCTCTGAGTAAAGAGAACTACAGAAACCCCAAATGTTTTATCATTTTTAAAAAAATATCTCATCAATGTCCAATAAAGATTTGTTGTCTGAAGCTTGGACCATCCCCCGAAGAAAGTTGAGGTTTAGGAATGTCCTATAGTTGCCCCTCCCAACATTGGAAATTAATCCTCAGCTGAGTAGGACTGACAATTTCCCATTTTCCTTTCCCCACCACAAAATGGGGCTTCGGCCAAGCCTTGGAAGAGGGCAGAGATTGGAACTCAGGTATCTTCTGATCCCATGAAGATACAATGAATTCATCCCAAAGAAGACCCAAGCCCATCATTCCAGGATTACTATCCATTGTTTAATCGAGGAACCTTCCCTTTTCCAGCCCTGATATCAACCAGCAAACATTGTTTCCCCTGAAGTAATCACTTCCTCTGCTAATGAGCTTGCACAGGCACGGATACAGAAAACGGACTCCAGAATTCTTCCAATTAAAAAAATCTTTATTAAATTTTCCACTAATCACAAACATAAACATGACAACATTGAATGTACTTGGAACCAATGAAATAACAGTCATAATTTGTACCAATCAAAGCAATATCTGTTGTTTACAAATGTCTATAAAATGTCCAGGTCTGTGAACGTAAAGCTCAGACCTGGGAGAATTTTCACAACACCCTTCTTTTCACAACACCCAAACGAAGCAATAAAGCGATCTCTGACTCTTCCCTCAAAACCTGTGTATCTCTATTGGATTGATCGGAGCTTGGCACGCTGGGCTGACCCGACCCCCAAGATTTTTGACAACAGATTAAATCCTCTTGCTTTTAATCGTAGTATTTGGTTCATTGATTTCCTCTGGACATAGAATATTTCTGTTTCTACAAAACAAAGAAAATAATTAAAGGAGAAAATAAAACAGCAATACTTTGAGAATGGAACCCCATCCTGGAAACCAGGAGCGCCAACCACCAGCGTCTTTTGCTTTTTTCTGGCAATGCGAGAAGGGGAAAAGCAAAACCTGAGAGAACACAAGTGTGTTCTCTCAGGAAAAGAAAACCTTTCAAGACCCTTCCTCAAGACCCCTCCACTGAAGCAGAGTTAAGGCACCTTTCTTCAGGCACCACTCTCTCTGGGGTCGTTTGCACTCAAGACCCTTCCACTGAATCAGAATTAAGGCATCTTTCTTAAGGCACCAATTTCTCTGTGATCATTTGCTCTCAAGACCTTTCCAGTGGTGCAGAGTAAAGGCATCTTTCTTAAAGTACCTCCAAATGTGGCCATTTTCATCCTGATAGCAGTAGAAATTATTGAAAGAAGACCCTCACAAGTTCTCCCATTATCACCAATGGGCCTGATCTTCCCGAAACGTAAACAGAACTTCCAGCTGCTGGATCATGAAATGGTATTTTCCCGTCTTGATTTTGGGAATTTCCCAGTAAACAGATATTTTCACTGGTCTGGGAGTTTCTTGTCTGTTCAGTGAAACATAATCTCAAAACATCCCTTCTTCAACCTCAAACCTGGAATTCCATCGAAATAATCAGAAGAATAAATTTCTATGTAGAGCAAGAGGAATTAATTGTACTTACATGACTTCTGTGGCTGAGGGTAAATATCAGGTTATTAGAGCACAACTGTTTAACATAGAAAGGGAATCCCATTGAAATAAACAGAAGACTACATTTCCATGTAAAGCAAAAGGAGTCAAATGTACTTACCAACATAACTTCTGTGGCTGAGGGTAAATATCATGTTATTAGAGCACAACGATCTGAAACATAGAAAAGACTCCCCATAGAAATAAACAATGCATTTCTATGTAGAGCAAAAGGAATGAAATTTACTTATCAACATGACTTTTGTGGCTGTGGGTAAATATCAGGTTATAAAAATAAGCAGAATACATTTCTATGTAGAGCAAGAGGAATTAAATTCACTTACATCACTTCTGTGGCTGAGGGTAAAAATCAGGTTATCAAAGCACAACGGTTTAAAACATAGAAAAGGATTCCCATAGAAATAAATAGAAGAATACATTTCCATGTAGAGCAAGAGGAATGAAATACACTTACTTACATGACTTCTGTGGCTGAGGGTAAATATCAGGTTAATAGAGCACATAGAAAATGAAATCCTCCAAAAAAATTCCTCATTTTACACATAGAGAGCAAAAAAGTAGCCAACCTGTATTTTTGTCCACTGAAATTGTAACTGCTTGGTTTCTTCCACAGATCTATGATAAATAATCCCAATATCAGTGTTTCCTCAGCCTTGCCTGGGAACTAAGAAAACCTTGCCTAAGAAAACCAGCAGAAATCCAAACTAATGCTGACTCTACAAGGCTAAAGGAGTGCATCTGAAAGAATGAGACTAATGCCCTCCACTCCGACCAAAGGCCCCCAGAACGATTCACAAACAAAACAAGATCATCAGTTATTTCTTTAAAATTAAGCCAGCACTTCATATTCTAATCGTACAATATTCGAAAAGGAAGTATAAAGTAAACAAAGGGAGGATTGGAAACTTAAACTATTCAAATCGATCCAAATAGCCATGGCTACACCATGTGTCAAAATAACTCACTGCACAGATCTTCAAAGATGGGTCTGCCGAAGGTGGCCAAAGGAGAGTAGATTCAGAAGAGCTTCACAATTTCACAGAAAAATCCACATGAATCTATTGTGTACCTATATTTGTGTGTTATAATATATAGTCAATATTACAGCAAACACCCTTGGGTTTTAAAAATCTTTTCATCACTGGATAAAAATCATGCTCGTTCTTACCATCCTTATCTGTGTCACTAGGGTCTGTTCCCCTACTTTCCATCAGCTTCTTTGTAGTCTCTCCTTTCCACATTTAACTAACTGTTCTCTAACCAGGGAACTTGTTTTTGTAAGTGAAGATTTCATCAAAGGTCCTTGGTTTGCTTTGACAAATCTGAGCTATGCTCTGCTGTGGTTTTGCCAGATTACCCAATTGTTCCTCTTTTCACTTTTTTTTTTGGGGGGGGGGGAGGTAAATTTAATGTTCTTTGACTTACCTGTCCCCTAATCTCTCTCCCTCATCCTGCCCAAAGCTCTGGCAATAGAAGGAGTGGGAAAAAAACAGTACGGAACCAACGGGACAGCCTCACTTATTGGAATGAGCCGGATCCTTCCGCCAGCCACTGCGCATCACAAAGGGACAAAAAGTAGTCCCTGGCAATAGTGCTCAATCCATGCAAACATGCTCCTTGTAAATCCTTGCTCACATAGTACAGCCTGAGCATCCTTTATCTGGCAAATACAAAATACAACATTCTCCAAAGTCCAAAAATGTTCGCCTGGGTGGCTGAAGGATTTTGAACTTATAACTTCCCATGTTCAAAAGTAACTTTCCCATGTTCAGCCCTCTTCCTCTTGCCTCACTGAACTCTCGCACAAAGGTTGGTGGACAAATATTAAAAACATCATTGAGGCATGTATTACTAAAATGTCACAAGACATCTTTGTAGGCATAAGTGCCGCCAGTCTTTTCATCTTGCCAGAACCTGCTTAGTTCAGCGTAAGGGTGCCAGATTGTAACCCCGAGTATCATGTAATATTTTTTCACTGGAAGGTGAGACAATTCACTAATTTTTCCACTTTTCTGCCCAGCACACCAAACATGAACAAACAATGGCCCCTCTTGATTCAGTCCAAATGGAATTTATACAAATCCGAGGAAGTCAGAACCTTGAAGGAGGGAGCACTTCTAGTCTATATCTATATCTTCTATATCTCTATCTCTATCTATATCTATCTATATAATAAAAGTCAGTGTTTGTATGTGGGTATGTTGGTGGGTATGTATGTATGTATGTATGTATGTATGTATGTATGTATGTATGTGGCAGCTTTCTGATTGGCCCCCACTTTCACAAGCCACTGCAACTACTACGAATGACTGACCTAGCCCAAATTTGGCACACTTAACCCCCATGACCTACTTTATGTCTGGTGTGGTTTTTGGGAGGAGGGACCACGGAGATGGGATTTGCAGTACTTTAAATTGCATTGGCTCCCACAGATCACTGTGATGCCCACCAGTGACGGAACTGGACCAAACTTCGCACACAGAATCCCCATGACCCCCTTTACATCCTGGTGCAGATTGGGGGAGGACATACCAATGATGATGGGACTTGCAGTACCGTCACTCACTTCCTGAGACCACTGCAATTGACACAAATGACAGAATTGGACCAAACTTGGCACACATATCCCAAATGACGCACTTTACACGCTGCAGCACTTTGGGGGAGGATGGACCATGGATTATGGGATTTGCAGTACTTTCAAACATTGTTATGACATTGGATCTAGACTAAACTTGGAGCACAGACAAACAATGCCTTTCTCAAATGACCCATGCACCTCGGGCTCCCCAAGCTAGTAGTAAATAAAAGAAAGACCATAAAATCAGTTATTTAGCTATTTTGTGGATATGGCCCAATACCACATATGAATATTACAAATATAATAAAGGACAATGTAAGCATGCAGGAAAATGGACTGAAAAAGCATCAGCAGAAGAATCAATCAAAAGCAAGACAGCTAAGGCAAAAGCACGGCATATAAACCACATGTTTTCACTTTTACTCTGGATAAAAAAGAGCTGGAGGGCCTTATCTGGAATGTATTCAGACTTGGATGGGGATCTTTGTTTTCTTCTGGGGGGAAAAACCCTACTTGACTGCTATATGCCCCCAAGAGGCAGGTTTTCACTATCGTTTCTGCTTTCCACGCTAGGATTCTTGCATTTTCAAGGGAATGAGAAAGACATGAAAAGAGCTGTTTTCAAAACCAATTCAAGACTGGAAACACATTCAGTGTTTAATCCAACCGCTGAATTTTCTCCACAATAACAGTGACCCCATTTAAGAAAAAGCTCTTTTGTATGTTCATATATGATCCTTTATCTAGAATTTGTTATAAAAAAAACCCCACTTTCTATATTTCTGGATATATATATTTTTTGTTCTGAGGTTTTGTAAAAAGAAGCATGGGTAAATCATTAAATTCTGATACTGTTTCATTCTTGCGCCTGAGGGCCCTTCTGACAGGTCCTATATCCCAGGATCTGACCCCAGGTTTTCTGCTTTAAACTGGATTATATGAATCCGCACTGTCAAATAATCTGGGATAAACAGAAAACCTGGGATCAAATCCTGGGATATAGGGCCTATCTGGAAGGGCCCTAACTGCCATTCAAAACTATGTGGAGTGTTCAGTTTGAGCCACTCGTTGCTGCGGCATAGTCCTAAGTGGGGTTTTGTTTGTGGAAGCAAGTATGAATGTTGTAATTAGTCACCTTGATTAGCACTTGCAGCTTCAAAGCCTGGTTGTTTCCTCCCTGGAGAAATCCTTTGTGAGTGAGGCCTAAAGGGGGTGGGGCCTACCCTCCTGACTAGCAGCCAGGGGGAGAACGGCTCCTCATCCTCTGTAGTTTGGACTTTATTTTTCTAGGGTTTTTTGATTGAAAGACATAGATGGGATGACTATGTCTTTTGTGGCCAAATTTGGTGTGATTTGGTTCAGTGATTTTGTTGTTTACACCATGGGAAAAACACACATTACATTTTTATATAGAGAGATTTAAATAGATGTTTCTTAGGATTTAGTATTCTTCTGTGGAAACATGTGAGGATGCTATTTTTAAAATTTTCTTTAGAATATTTGGCAGAATAAATCTGTTAGTTGTAAAGATATCACAGGGCTCTTTTGTATTCATGGAACAGACGGATTCAGCTACTCTTTGACGATAACAGTTACCCTGCCATTCTGAAAAATAAATATATTTAAAACATAATGACTAGTGAGCTAGAGAAGTACTCATTGATAAAGGCTTCTGTCCACTGCATTTCTGCATTAATCACTGTTTTGGGCTTGTCTTCCTCCTAGCTGTCTCTGTTAGAGCCAGCAATTCTACCATCTCTGTGCATCAGCGATGATTGGATCCACCAGTCATTCCTGACACAGTGGAGCTTCCTGTGCTTGGAGGAGGCACACCCAAGATGCTGACACTTCCGGAAAGCAAAGCCTTTGCCATCTGAGAAGGCGGTACATCTTTTAGTTATACAAGGGTTTTTTCCCCTTGCGTCTCTTAATTTTAAATGTAAGGGCTGAGGAAATACAACTTAGCTTTTTCTAACTCCCTATCGAAAAGTCATTTTGCTTAACAACAAAGAGTTTCTAAGAGAAGTTCCAGTATAAAGTCTTTGTATTAGAATTTGTTAGTCATTGTATCATGTACCTTAAGCCTCAAATAGCATTTAAGGACCAGTTTCCTCACTGTAGGAAGTAATTGTCCTCTAATTCTGCCCTTTCTTCCAGTGCTAGTTAATTACTTCTTCCTCTAACTGGAAATCATTCACATCAAATGATACATGAAGGACTCTTACTAGATGGTTATAGCACTGTGGTTCCACTCTAACTGCCACATCTACATTTTATGGGATCTCACGAGGCACTAGAGATACTCTGTCTAAAATCAAACTGAATCTTAATTATTTAATTGATTATTTGATTGTTAATTTTATATAGTGTGAAAAGGTTCTTAGAATTGTAGAGTTGAAAGAGACTGCATGAGCAATCTAGTCCAACCCCCTACCATACAGGAAAAGCACATTCAAAGTACCCCTGACAGATGGCTCTTAAATCACTTTGAACTTCAAAGAAAAGTTTGTCTTATTTAAGCGAGCTGTAAGTGGTAATGATGTTATCTCAGGCCCCATCTATACTGTCAAATAAAATCCAGATTATCTGCTTTAAACTGGGTTATAACACAGTATAATATAGTATTTATATAATCCAGTTCAAAGCAGATAATTGGGATTTTATATGGCAGTGTAAATGGGGCCTTGCTGTCTTCAAAATATAGTGAACCACTTCTGCTGTGTTTAAGGATGCCTCACTTATTCTTCTGGATGAGAGTCTGGACTTCTTCCTCAAAGTCCTACACCAGGTGTCCCACTGGACACATATTATCTGACTGAATTTTATCCTCTCCAGAGAAATATGGCTCTTGCATTAGAGGATTTTCAGAACTTCTGCCTCTAGGTTCCCCTGTGTAACATTTGTTTTTAATCATGTTTTTCTTTTATACATTTGTATAATATAATCCCACTAAGCACCTGAGAGGATTTCTTTGTAAAAAATAAATATGTATTTGTTGCTAAGGTGTCACAGACTTTTACATTATTTTCCCAATAATATATAACTTTAATGTTGCATGAAAACCACTTTCCCATCTCTCCTAGTGATGCAGTAACAAGAGATGTTGGAGGAGCCTATGCAGTGGGTTGTCATCTCATAACAATTCTGGTTATAGAGAGGGAAGCCTGAATTCTTCTTACATAAGAACATCAGAAGAGCACAGATGGAGGAAACTTAAGGTCTTTCCCACAGCCATGAACAAAATACCTCTGGGAAATTCAGAAACAAAAGCAACAGCACCTCTCGCTTGTGTTTCATGCAAATGTATATGACCTCTTTTACTGGAAAAGTTTCCTTGAATCCTTTTAATGATATATATGTTCGTGTGACTTCCTGTTTAAAGGTAAAGGTTTCCCCTTGACATTGAGTCTAGTCTATGTATATTCTTTTGCTTGTGTACCAGCAATTCCATTCAGCAATGCAGATTGAAGGCCATAGGGTGCACCCCTATAATCGAATTAGGGGCAGGGTTCTCCTGGACACCACCCAGCTACATTTATGCCAAAAACAATCCTCTGTATTTAAGCATGGTGGGGTTGTTTTTCAAGGATTTCTGGGAGCTACATGCTTTTAATTCCTCCATAAAGGCATTAGATGAGTTTTATGTTATAAAGCCTGTCTGTGATGTTTATTCAAGGAAATTGTGCTTTGGGACATTTCAATGGCAGGAAGGCTGAGTCTGTGAAACCACAGAGGTCTCCCTCAACAATATTGTTTATAGGAAGTTCAGGTCCTCATGGCAAAGCTTACCCATTATTATGCTACTTGGGCTGTTCATAGAGAGATCCCTTGAAGTGCCCCCATTAATTTTCAGTTAAAAGAAAAATGGAACAACAAGTTAGATTTTCTGATAAGAGAAGCTATAAATCCCATTGTTCCGAGGATCACTCCCTTGGCAGGACTTTGGTCAGATAAAACTGCAAGCTAAGAGTGGATGATTCAGTGTGTGAGGTAGGAAAGGAGATGTCCTTTGTATTTTAATCCAAACATGAAGTTACTCCTTTAAAAAGCATTAAGGCAACACAGTCTCTGCAGGTCACATGTAGCCTCTGTCCCAGGGCGCTTCCAGACAGTGCCAAAATCCACATGTTAAAAGTGGGTTTAAAAATCCTGGAACCTGACACCAGGTCCACAACACATACCTATCAGTTCAAGAATACGGTCCCCTTTTGAAGCAGATTAAGATGGAGGGTGGACGGGAGAGATCCAGAGGAAGTTTATTTTTTAAAATTCACTCCGTTATGCGCTGGACCGTATATGCGCACATGCGAATATCTCAATAGAAATATAAGCAGATTTGCATGTGAGGTCCAGCGCATAACAGTGGAAATTTATTAAAACATTTTTTATCAGATCTCTCTCTTTCCCCAATTGTTAATTCGACCTAAAGCTTTATAAGATTATAAAGTGTAAAATAAAGAGTTTCAGAGAGTTCTAATTGCTTTCCATTTGTGTTTCCCTTGAGCCATCTGTGTGTCTGTTGTGACAGTAGATCAGCTGTATTGGGCTTTTAAAAAGCGTACATGTGCTGGAGCAGTCTACACTGGGAAGGGAAGGAAAGCATGTGTTTTTCATGACTGCAGGGATATATAGTCATTGAAAGGTGTGCATTTTTCAGCTGGAATCGGGTTATACGTTCATCTTTTTAACATGTGCATTTTACCTCTTAACTCAATCCCCCCCACACCCCTTTTAACCCAGTTATTTCTGAGTTTTACAGCACATGTAGAAGGGCCCCCACTGAATGCTCTACAGCTAGTTTTGCAGGATGCTGAAATTTGGCAATGGGTTTCTACATTTAAATCATCCCCCAGAATGCCTCTAAAAATACAGTTCCCTTTGTAACAAAATGTGTGCCCCTCCACACACACACTTGCCTTTTTTCAAGCAAAACAACATGGGGGTAAGCTTCTTATTTCTGTTTCCAAATGTCAACAGTGCATGGTGACAGTGGGGTGGATATTGCCAGTACCTGGGTGGTGAATTGCCCCAGACCTGGTTTTGTTCCTGAACTCTGCCTTCGGAACGCTGATATTTTCCTCCAGCTCACCAGTTGTTAAGTATTGAATAGATATCTATCTATTTGTCTCTATTTTTATTCAACTGTTTTCCTTAGAACAGGGTTCAAAATAGATGCGTTTGCTTCTGCCTCTAGCAGGTATCTAGTATCCTGTGAATTTTGCCTTTGGACCTGAGAAGACTGTTTTAAATACTATATTGATTTGTAAGAGTGCCTCATGTCCTCATATTGTTATCTGTACAAAACAAGAGTAAGATCATATTCATAAAAATATTGCATAGTCTCAATATAAGAGGAAGCGATTGGACCATATATTGAGAGAAACATGCACCATCACATCCTCATGAATGGGCTACCTTTTGCTAAAGTTTGGACTTGTAAAGCCAGCCCCTATCCGTATACTTCCACTGTTGAACATTATCTGCCCTAAGAGATATGAAATTAATGGATTCACTCTGTTTTCCCCCAGTAGCCAGAGAGAATGACTCTGTCAAATAGTCTCACTGCAGAATGGAGAAATGTAGAAAAAAAAAAACCATGCATACAATTGCATCTTAGCATTCCTCTATGGCACAATGGATTAAACACTTGTTCCGGCTGGACTGCGAACCAATAGGTCAGCGGTTTGAATCCAGGGAGAGCAGGTGAGCTCCCTCTGTCAGCTCCAGCTCCCCATGCAGGGGCATGAGAGAAGCCTCCCACAAGGATGGGAAAACATCAAACATCCAGGCATTCTCTGGGCAACATTCTTGCAGATGGCCAATTCTCTCACACCAGAAGCGACTTGCAGTTTCTCAAGTCACTCCTGAAATGGAAAAAAAACCCTCTATTGCCCTTTGAACTTTGGTGCCCTGTTTACTGGAGATCTCTGACCAATGGAATAGATAGAGAACAAATTAAAATTGAGCAGCACAACACTTTTTCCAAGTGTGATAATTCCTATTGTGTGGCAGTGAAGGCATCAACAAGGACCAAATTTGCTGCCTCCTTTATATTCTCTAGAATGTACAATATCCACAAGTTTCAGTTCAGACCCTGATTTGGGGGAAAAGATAGCTTTAATTCACATCAACTTAGACTGTCAGTGTGCTTGGGTCATAGGATCTTAGGATCTGAAGGGACCACAAGGGCCATCTATTCAAACCCCAGCTTGCAGGAATACAAAACTAAAGCACTTCTGAAAGGGGTCCATTCCCACTACAAAATTATAGTACTCTTATTCCACTTTAATTGCCATGATCTGTCCCATGGAATCCTGGGATTTGAATTTAGAAAAGAGTATTTAGAAGTCAACAGGTGACTTGAATGCACATAGACATATCCATATTTAGAATTCTCAGTCAGCTCCAGTGGCTTACTAAACTACAAACCCCAGGATTCCATGGGAGTGAACCATGGCAGTTAGAGTAGACTAAGGCCCCTTATCCACTGCCATATAAAATCCAGATTATCTGCTTTGAACATGATTACATGGCAGTGTAGACTCATATAATCTAGTTCAAGGAGATAATGTGGATCATCTGCTTTGATAATCTGGCAGTGTAGAAGGGGGCTATTAGTGCTGTAATGTGGAATGTGGATGTGCCTCTGGACAAAGATTGGGAAATCCAAAGTTTTGTATTTAACACTGATTATAACTGGAAATTAAAAATAATTACAGGGGGGAGATTATGTGTGGGGTAACTCTTCATGTGAAGGGAGTGATTGTGCCGGCCAAATTTTAGAAAAATGGGAGTAGGAGGAGGGTTTTTTGTGCTATACAACTTCATGCTTTAAAACAATTGGGCTGCCAATAAATACTTTATTTCTTGATAAAAACTGGAAGAAAGTTACAGGAAAAGGAGGGAAGGCAGCCAACTTTCAGATGAAAAGGTATGGAGGGACTTTGGAGCAAATGGAAAAAATGAAGCTGCCAGAAAACCTTACTCAAATCTTTAATCAGGAAGGTTTTTTGGTTGGAAGGCTCCCAAATGGTTAAGAGTACTGCTGCAACATGGGGATAGGTAGCTCAGGTGGTGACTGAACAGGGATCCTGTAGGCACAATGAGGTGGGGATGAATATTAATTCAGAATAGGAAGTCAGGAGCTCCACGCTCCTGAGAAATAATGGAATAGAAAGAAGTGTCCTTAAATGGACTCATGGGAGAACTGAAACGGAACAATTGGCCCTTCTTAAAAGCACCCCCCCCCCCTCTTCAGGTGGAACAGCCTGGGATGGGATGTGCAGAGGAACCAAGATGGGTGCATTCTTGCTTGGACCATCCCATCTGGCTCTAGTGGAGCTGAAAGGTGAGACAGCAAAGCCCCTCTCTTCCCATTCTTCCTCTTTGGTTCCCTCATGTGGCCATTTCAGGCCACTTCTCTCTTTAAATACAGTACTGGGAAATTTCTGGCAATCCATAATACACCCAGGCGTGATAATTTATTCACATAGGTTTTGATATGCAGTCCGAAGTGGTATAGTCCTGAAAAAGGTTTGTTTTAGTAATGAAAAATGTGATCTGTTAGAACATCTCAAGTGTTCATTCATTTTTCGATCATGGGAAAGCAGAGGGTGTTTTGAGGTATGTTTTTAAAGGGACTTCCAAGATACATAGTTTTTTCCAGCCTTTTATAAATTATCTGGAGACCTCTTTCAGATATATAAAGTAATACATAAATAAAATCATTTTAATTTGCTGCAGTAAAACCACCCAAAGCCAGCCTTGCACCTCAATCCTAACTTACCCATATATTGTCTGAGGGCCCTTCCAAACAGGCCCTATATCCCAGAATATGATCGTAGGAACTGGGTTAAAATAAGCCTGTTCCCCCTGGGTTTTAGGACAGTGTCGAGGAGTTCTTAGATGCAAATTTCTGGATTATCATTCAATTGGCGTTCCAAAAAGAATTGAGTTGAATGCAGTCTATTTCGATGTTTAATCAAATAAAGCTTTTCCTGAACATGGGTTTATATTTTACAATAGCAAGACAGGACCATATCCAACAGTAAACCTACCCATCAACTTTCCCCCTTTTATCACACTTCTGCTTCCATATACTCTTCCTTTGTTTTCTAACTCTCAGCTCAAATTAGACACTTTAAGACACATTGATTTTAATAAGTATGTGTGTCCTCAAGTTACCTGTCAATTTATGGCAACCCTGCAAACTGCATAGGGTTTTCTAAAGTAAAGAATACTCAGAGGTAGTTTTATACAGGATTGAAAACATGTACAGTAGAGTCTCACTTATCCAACATAAACGGGCCAGCAGAATGTTGGATAAGCGAATATGTTGGATAATAAGGAGGCGTTAAGGGAAAGCCTATTAAACATCAAATTAGGTTATGATTTTACAAATGAAGCAACAAAACATCATGTTAGACAACAAATTTGGCAGAAAAAGTAGTTCAATACGCAGTAATGCTATGTAGTAATTACTGTATTTATGAATTTAGCATCAAAATATCACGATATATTGAAAACATTGACTACAAAAATGTGTTGGATAATCCAGAACGTTGGATAAGTGAGACTCTACTGTATCTCCAAATATTTCTGTTCTACTATGTCAATCAGCTCAGCCAGTATGGCAAATGGATGTAAATTCTAGTTTAGCCACAACTGGGCAGCTAAAAACTCCTGCATCTTTGCTTTAATATGACTTTGACATGCATTTAATAGTGCTAGTAAATTACGGAATTTAATTAAAAGTTCCTTACAGTTTGACTGTGACCTTTGAGTTTTCTTCTTATGAGTAATTAAATCCATATCCCACCTTTTTCCATTAACAAATAAGAGGGCTCTCAAGGCAGCATTTTACTTCTTGCTTCACCAATTCTTTTTGAGTATGTGCATTATTATTTGACAATCCTGGAGACAGAACCAACAGAAATGTAGACAAGTCCCATGGTGTTCAAAGGGGCTTATTTTATAGTAAGTGTGTGTTGGTTGACCAAGCTAGTCTTACATATCACAGAGTTCTTTAAATGTTTATAAACACTCCTAATTTTTTTTTGCAGAATCACTTTGCTGCGTATGTGTTCACACTGAAACAATAAATTACACTGTAGAAGACTTAACATACTGAAACTAGGTTTCTTTTCTATATTCTACTCAGTCTCTGTAATATACTTAGAATTTTTACAGGCACAAATTCTAAGTACATCTACTCAGATGTCAGTTTCCATCAAGGCTGTCATGTTGGATTTCTTTTCCATTCATTCACCTCTGGCTCATGCACCTACAGACCAAGACCAACTGTCAAATGTTGTACATATGATGGCGGTAGTAGTGTTGCATGTGTGTGGTGAAGGACTCCTACTGAGTGGTTAGCCAGTGTAGCATACCCATTTGAAGACAGGGCTATAATTCTGGAGACCAAGGTTCAAATCCCTCTCAACTTTGGAAACTGTGTGCACTTGGGCAAGTCACTCTCTCAGACTAAGAGAAAGACAAACCTCCTCTGAACAAATCTTGCAAAGAAAACTATATAATAGGTTTCCCACAAGTAGGAAATATCTTGAAAACAAACAACCCAAGCAACAAAGAGTCTACTTTCTTTACCTCTTCAGAGCAGGGATATTTATATATCATGTCAGAAGCGAACCGAGGGTACAAGTTGTAATATATTTGAAAACACAAAGTTTAAAAAACTCACAACAACAACAACAATTTGGCATTATACTAAATGTCCTTTGACCAGTAGCTGGCCACTTGGAGTGCCTCTCGTGTTGCTGTAAAAAGGTCCGCCATAGTGCATGTGGCAGGGCTCAGGCTGCATTGTAATAGGTGGTCTGTGGTTTGCTCTTTTCCACACTCGCATGTTGTGGACTCCACATTGTAGCCCCATTTCTTAAGGTTGGCTCTCCATCTCATGGTGCCAGAGCACAGTCTGTTCAGCACCTTCCAAGTTGCCCAGTCTTCTGTGTGCCCAGGAGGGAGTCTCTCATCCGGCGTCAGCCACTGATTAAGGTTCCGGGTTTTAGCCTGCCACTTTTGGACTCTCACTTGCTGAGGTGTTCCTGCAAATATCTCTGTAGATCTTAGAAAACTATTCCTTGATTTAAGGCATTGGCATGCTGGCTGATACCCGAACATGGGATCAGCCAGAGATGTCAATGCCTTGGTCCTTTCATTGCTGATTGCTTTTTCCTGATGTCAGGTGTTGCAATGCCAGCTAAACCGTACAATTTCTCCAGTAGTCTGGGGCGTACACATCCTGTGATAATATAGCATGTCTCATTAAGAGCTACATCCACTGTTTTAACGTGGTGAGATGTATTCCGCATTGTAGCAAAGCGCAAAGGCAGATGTCGTCACTGTGTCTGGTTGTAATCTCCAGGTTGTGCCAGTCGGCTTTCATACGATGTTATTTCTAGCACCCACGTTTTGCTTGATAGTCAAGCAGTGCTTCTTGTAAGTCAGGGCACGGTCCAGGGTAACTCCCAAGTATTTTGGTGTGCTGCAATGCTCCAGTGGGATTTCTTTCCAGGTAATCCTCAGAGCTCAAGATGCTTGTCTGTTCTTAAGGGGAAAAGCACATGCCTGAGTTTTGGATGGATTAGGGATCAGCTGGTTTTCCCTATAATTGGCAATAAGAGCACCTAGAGCTTCAGAGAGCTTCTGTTCAACCATTTCAAATCTCCCTACTTGGGCAGTGATGGTACGATCACCAGCATAGATGAAACTCTCTGTGCCTTCTGGCAATGGCTGGTCATTTGTGTAGATGTTAAACATTGATGGAGCAAGCATGCTTCCCTGAGACAGGCCGTTCTTCTGTTTTCGCCATCTGCTTCTCTAGCCCTGGAATTCAACAATTGAATTCCAGGGCCTGAGCAGGGATGGACAGTATGCATACCTTCCAACAAAATAATTCCAAAGTCCTGACTGTCCTAGTTAAGGATGATGGAAACTACAGTCCACTAAAATCAGAAAATCTGTATTTCTGCAATCCCTGGTTTAGAGCAACCTTCTCCAATATGCAGAGCAGCAAATAGTATTTCAGTTGATATAATGGATAGCAGCAAGGAATTTGGTCCATACGGACAAAATCTATTTTGGCTATCCAGTTTGATTTCACCTTCTTTAACAAAGGCTTTCACACAAGTATTCTTTCATTAAACTTAGCTCAACCTGCAGTAGAGAACCTGTGGCTTCCCAATGGGTGAAATACTACTCCCATTATATCACACCACAGGACAGGCTGGCAATTATTCTGTACCGTCAAATGGATTGCAACTTATAGTTTTCCTATCATATGGGTTTCCTAGTTTGATTTATTCAGAAATGGTGTACCATTGCCGTCTTCTGAAACAGAGAGAATGTAACATATCAAAAATCACCGGGGACGGACTTGAATGGGCAGTTTCACTCTCTCATACCACTAGACCACACTTGCAACAAATATATATTATGGGAATATATTATGGGAAATGTAGTTCAATATCTGATGCCCTAGGGCAGAAAAACCGTGTACTAGAATCAAAAGGAGGAAATAATGCAGCAATAGAGAGAAAAGGAGACACTGTGGTTTTATTTGATATTGATAGATAACTCTGAATGCATCCAGCAAAGAAAAGGAGAAAATAGAAGCGCACTGTGCTTGCCAAGAGATTTGGATAACTGATCTCTTCCTTCTGGAAGTCAGGGAATAGCATGTATGTCTTACTTGTGGTGAATCTCTTGCTGTGCTGAAGAAAGCCACGAGAAGCCAGATATTATTTCCATTATTTTTAATGGTAAAAATCATTGCAACTTATAATGTAACTATGCATTTTTGCTGAGAGGCTTCCACAAGGCAACAGAACTGACTCCTAAATGTGTCTTAACATGGCAGTCTTCAGATCCCAGTGGACCTTGCTTCCAAATAAGTTTATGAATTATGGCATACTGTCGGAAATAGTAACCTTCTCAAGCCTCCATTAGTTATTTGTTATGTATATAATCGCTAACTGTATATGTGTGCACTGGTGTGAAGTTTTACCGTAACTCTTGTGGAAAGGGCTGCAGACCATGTGACCTGGTCTGGACTTGTTCAGGACTCAGACTCCGTTTTAGAAACTGTTCAGTTTGGACTTCAGTAGGAACAATATGCTTAGAGACTTCACTGGACTTTCAGATTAGACAGAGCCTCTATTAGACTCCCATAACAGAGAGACGCTTTGAACTATGGATTACTGATTCTGAGAAATATGCCCTGTGTTACCTACACAGAGAAATTACTTCAAATCCTATTTGTAACTGGATTTATAAGCAAAGTACCTGCATGCTGAATACATGAAGTTTGTGAGTAAACCAACTTATGTTACTTTTAAATAAGTCTATTTATTTTTGTCTCTTGAGAGCATGATTTAAAGGCAAATATATTTTAAGGGAGAGTAAATGTTTTTGGACAACTAAAAGGAACACTTCTGAAACTCTGAATATGTGTGTGTGTGTGTGTGTGTGTGTGTGTGTTTGTGCATTGGCATATATTTGTCCCTAACAATTCAGACGTACCTAGGTACATCAGTTTAACAGCTGAGAAACCTAGTTACCTTGCATGAACGCTGGTGAATGCAGTTTTCCCAAAAGGTTATGACTCTAACAGGTCATGCTTTTTACCAAGATGTTATGGCATCATTTTTCAACAGGTTATGGCTTCTAATAAGGTCATCCCTTTCCAAAGATCATAAAATCTCCAAAAAAGTTATGGAGATTTCCATTTTCCAAAACATACAGAGAAGCAATGTGACAAGAATGTTGCTTGTCCATGTACAGGGTGATGGGTCGTTTTGGGAGATTCTTGGCCATTTAGTTTATTTTATGTGATAAATATTTTGAAGCAATCTTTCAGCAAGAAAGTAGCAAGGAACAACAATGAATTATTGTTTTCTAAGATAATGCTAACATGAACCTACTGGTGTTTGAAAACATGTTTCTAATTGGTGGGTGATGAACATAATTTGATACATTATGACAGAGGCTCCTGTGTGGTTTCAGGAACATAGTCTTCTGCTCTGGTAAAAATACATATATTAGATACTCACTCACATAACTTGTTTGGCATAAATAGCAATCACATAATTGAAGGCTATGACAGCCATAATGCTACTATTGCCTTTGCAAGGAATATAAACAGGACACAATTTTTCAAAAACACAAAACAATACACTTGTCCTTGACAATGTAAAGTTTTATTTTTCCCCTTCTAATAAAGCATGATAATACTGGTTACAAACTAAATAATCAACAGCAAATATTTTTAAAAGAACACTATATGAATTTACTTGTTTCAAACAAGTATATGCAAGCATTTTCAAGTTAGCAGCCAACCCTCTTGCTTGAGAAAGCACCTGAATTATTGCTCTTTTTGAAAAGGGGAAATATTTTCATAGCAGCAGCTTGCTGTCTTGATCCAAGTAAATACATGTTTACTGACAGTTGTTCCTCTTCAGGGTTATTTTGTTTAACCAAGGAACAGAATACACCTCAAAGTGGCAAGTCACGTGCTGTGGAAAGAAGAGGGATGAGAATTGAAAAACCATGAATATGATAAGAACTAAAACACAGGCTCAAGGCAAAGTTAAGAGAGTGAAGGACCTGGAAAAGTTCCTCTTTCCTAGATCCCCACTGGTGTGACTAAGGTCACCAACTTATCTATGCAAACATGCGATCTCATTTACAAAACTTGTTCTGTAGCAGGAAAATGGGGCTAGGGTAAGTGATAAACTCAACTGATTGAAAGTCATGGGGAGATTGAGGGAAGAGAGATCTAACTATCCAAAGAAACACTTTGTTTTAAGCACTGCAGTACAAGAAGATCGTGTGTGCGTGCACATGCATGCACACACACTCACACAAACACCTGCACATCTTTACATATCGTGCTAAATTAGTCAGTTCATTTATTTATTTAATACAGAGGAACAGTTTTTGCATTTTTACAAAGACAAGCACAACCCATCCAAAGGCACATTTTCATGTGGCATGCTCATTGGCATGAATCTCTGTGGTGCTTCTTCAACCTTTACCCTTCCCTCCTTTAATACAACTGCATCCCAGACCAAAGATTTTGTCCTATGGAATTCAAAGACAGCTATCTGGGTATGCCACCTCTTCATATCTTAACCATAGCATTGTTTCTTAGGATGCCAATGCAGTAGTACACAACCTGTGGCTACCCAGGTGTTGGACTAAAACAGCCATCATTGCTAGCCATATTAGCTTGGGATGCTGGATGAGTCTAGTTTTAGTCGAATTTTAAGAGTTTTTCAGGATTTATATGTTAAATTGTGTGGAACAGTACTATGTCTTGTTTATTTAAGTTGCTTTTTGCTTTTTGATCTGTTATATTTTATCCTTGGCATTGAATGTTTGTCACTGTGTTTTATTTTGTTATAAGCTGCGCTGGGTCTCTTCGGGAAGATAGGGTGTGCTATAAATAAAGCATCATCATCATCATCATCATCATTATTATTATTATTATTATTATTACATTGTATTGATTAGCCCATCAGCTGTATCAAAACACTTGACAAACACATTTAACACATACACATACAGCATACAACCCACAGTACAACAAAAGTTAAAATAAAAATATTATTATTATTGACATCTGGAAGGCCAAACATTCCTCACCAACCTTCTAGTACAAGTAGGAGATTGATCTGCATGTTCACTTTCACTAGAACAGGAATTTGAATGATATAACCACCAGATAATGTTAAAGGGTGCAGCTTACAGCATTCGTCACCAAGGGCTATGCTGACTATCTCATAGGATCTGAAGGAGCCTCATGGACCACCAAGCCCAACCCCCAGTCAGTTCAGGATCTCCAACTCAAGCATTCCTAGAAGGTAGTTTTGAAGCCCCCTCTTGAAGACATCCAATGAAAGAGACCACCACCTCTTTAAAAAGTTGGTTCCTTTTAATGTTCAGATCATTAGATTTGATCCTATCCTCTGGGACAGTTGTTCTCAACCTATAGGTCCCCAGATATTTTGGCCTAGAAGTCCCAGAGATCCCAGCCAGTTTACTAGCTGTTCGGATTTCTGGGAGTTGAAGGCTAAGACATCTGGGGACCCACAGGTTGAGAACCACTCCTCTGGGACATCAGAGAACAGGCCTGCCCCCTTCTCTCTGTGGCAGCCGTTGAAGTATTTGGAGTGCAATCATATCACCCCTCTGTTTTCTAATCCCCAAACTAAACATGCCCAGTTTTTTCAAAATTTTCTCTTAGGTTTTATTCTCCAGAGAATTCTCCTTGCAAAGGTTTCTTGTAGCACTTTAGAGACTAGCTGAGATAATAAAGTTGGTAGTATAAACTTTCGTAGACTACATCTGCTTCCTCAGATCTTCTGATGATCTTTGTTGCCCTTCTCTGAAGCTGCTCTAATTTGACTATATCCTTCTTAAAATGATTTGCCCAGAAGAGACTGCAATACTCCTGATGAAGCCTAACCACCACAGAATATAGTGAGAATATGACTCCCTTTGACTTGGAATCGATGCTTCCATTAATACAAATTAAATAGCAATCACTTTCTTTACTGCAACATTGCACGGATGGCTCATGTTAAATTTATGATCAACAATACAAGTTCCTTTTGGGACATAGTGTTGCTGGGCCATGTATTCCTCACCGTATATCTGTGCATTTGTTTTTTGTGTCCTACATGTAGAATTTTATGTTTCTCTATACTGAATTTCATTTTATTAAATTTTGCTCTATTTTCTAATTCCTCTAGGCCCATTTGAATTCTGACCGTATCTTTTAATGGGTTAGCCACCCTTCCCAGTTTTGTGTCATCTGCAAAGCTGACAAGATTTGTTGGGAGTTGCAGTTCAACAACACATGGACTGTTGATTTCAACTTTGTTTTAGTTGAATAGATCCCTGGGAACTAGTTTCTTATGTCATTTGTTTTATATCCACATAGTAAGTCAGATGCCAATGCTGATGATGCAAAATCTATGTATAGTATATATGCAATCAAGGTGTGATTTGTATATTTTAGTTACATATGTATGTTGCGTGCCTACACGCATGCACACACACAGCCACACCACCTAAAGTTTTTTTGCTTTTATGATTTTACAATCATTTATTTTTCCCCATGAGAGGAAATAGTAACCATTCCTTCACATTAAAATAAGTAGAAGGCAATTTGGGGAGAACCGTTGTGGTTAGGAGAATATTCCTTATCTGTGGTGATCTGTGAACTGAAGACTGTGATTTAGAGAGAGTGGTACAGACATGCAATCCTACTGCTTTCAATGAGTGAGTAAAGTCTATATCTGACCACTGAGACTACTAGGTCTGAAGTGCTTGCTGGAAATAGCAACCTCCCAAGCCTTTCAATATTTATTTGTTAATGTATATATTTGCTAACCTGTATTCTATGTATATGTTGATTTGCCAGTGTTACTGTATATCTTTGGTGTGGGAGGGATTATAGACATGATTGTACTGAGCATGTTCAGACTCAGGACTCCAGTATTCAGTTTAATGTGAAGGTGGATGCATGTTACTGTTTGGACTTCAGTAGAAAAGTATGACTTATGGACTTCAGTGAGCACAATTATATCTAAAGATTATGGAGTATTGATTAAGAATGATACTCTGTGTACTCAGCACACAGAGAGAACTACATCCTATCTGTAACTGAACCTTAAATTAAGAAATAGTGAATTAATACAAGATAATTTTGAGTAAACAAGATATGTTATTTTTCAAATAAGATTTTGTTTTTTTAGTGAGTGTATAATTTAAACTAAGGTCTCAAGGGAGTGTATATAATTTTGGCAACTGCAATTACAATTACAACTGTAAAAAAAACAACAATTCTCCGCTAACCAAATATATTTTTTGTAGTGGCATATCTTTGTTCTTGGCAGTTCAAAGACACGGTTTTTCAGTTTAACAGCTGAGTCACCTGTGTGCCATTACACGAATGCTTATGAATATCACTTGTTCAAAGGACTGACTTCTAACAAGGTCATGTTTTTCTTGACTAGTGGTTTTCAAAAGGTGGTCTCCACCTGTTCATGGAAATTCACATTTGCCAAACGGATATGAAATCATGTTTCCTTTTCAATAAGGTTAAGATTGCCATTTATTTCCAAAGTGATATCTGTTCAGAGACTGAGTGCAGTTATTTCCAATAGTGCTTAATTCTAACTGGATTATTAGCAAATATGATCAGATAGGAGTACAAAACTTAGAGAAGCATTTTACTTGAAATGATAACTTTAAGTGGGGAGGGAGATTTAAGAAGAAATGACACACAAATACTCTTGGAGTTTTGTACTTGTATTTGCATGACATCCAGCTGTTACTGTGACAATAGAAGAATATCAACGAGAATATAAAATAATTAGAAAACAAATAAACTATTTTCAGCAAAAAAAAATGTTAAAAGCTATGTTGCAATGTTGTGAAGTTAATGTTTTGAAGGGCTTTTAAAAAATAAGAGTAATGTGGCAATGCTCCAACTATCATAATTGCTAACAGAACAAACAACAAATGCTGTTGTAGCTGCTCCAACAAAGAAACTTGGACTAGTTTGGGAAAGAAGGCTTTTGTGGTGTGCTCGACTAGAAGTCTTCTGACTCATTAAACAGCTGATCCCAGAGCTTTTGACAAGGCAGCATTCCTCTCAAAGAAGAAAAAACACAGGCTCTTTGTATGCTAAGCAAAGCCTTCTCCAACCCCATGTTTCCCGCTTGCCTCTTGTTGGCTACCAAAATGCTTGGTGCCAGTTAGAAACAATTTAAACAGTGGCATTGTGTGGTTAAAGGATTTCATTTAGTGGCATTTAGGGACAAACTGCAGTGGTTCTCAACCTGTGGGTCCCCAGGTGTTTTGGCCTACAACTCCCAGAAATCCCAGCTAGTTCACCAGCTGTTAGGATTTCTGGGAGCTGAAGGCCAAAACATCTGGGGACCCACAGGTTGAGGACCACTTCTATACTGGTTTCCTGGTGCCAAGCAATTTATCATTCTGAATTCACGTGTTTAGTGTTGCACTATAAGTAGAAATGATATTTCTTTGGACAAGGAGATCTCTGGAGAGGACAAGGACAAGACAGTCATCTACTAGCATGATTAAATATCAGGATTATATGCCTTAGGGTTTTTTAATATTTGTATTTAGGTCATTATCTGTGCATTTACTTCAAAAGCAAGCTCCACTGAACTCAACTGAGTATACATAAATGCAGAATTGGCCTACAAGGATCAGGATGTAGTGAGGCTTCCCCAAATATATTGAGCTATAGATAAAAGCATCCTTTGAGGGCTTGGCCTGGACATATTACTTGAGGATGATGGGCGAGCAATTACAGGTCCAGACTACACTGAAATCATCTTTACATCCAAGGAGTTCGTATTTTAAAAAAATGGAAGTTGCATTAGCAGGATGTGTACAGAAAATATATTCAAGTCATTTCACCTTATTGAAGTCCTGAATGTTCTTCTAAAGCTGATGTTTGCTGGGGGAGGGGGACTTTCTCATTGGCACCCATTCCAATTATTGAAGCAATTATTCTTGCACACATGAATGTTAATGCTATCTGTGTGTGTGTGTGTGTGTGTGTGTGTGTGTTAATCTATGTAAGAAATGCATGGGCTTATTTAAAGTCTTGCCTGTCTCAGTCCTGAGTCTCACAAAATATGGAAAACAGGTTAATCCTATAACCACCCACCTCCTCCTCCTCCTCTGCCTACCATCATCAGCACTGTCGTTTTGCTACCCTCAATAATCTTAATGCTGTTAAATATTGTGGATTTTGTTGTTGCTTTGATTTCTGTCACATACCCTGGCCAGTTCTGGAGCTTCATGGAAGGCACAGGTCTCCAGGTTAGCTTCTGACTTGGAACAAGTTGTTCGCCCAACTTTAGCAGCAATATTGTACTTGACTCCAGCAACAATCTGCAATGACATAAAGACTCTTTAAGAAACAGAACTTTCTGTTATGAGATGAGGTGACAGCCACTAGTCAAAAAAGCTTCGGTAAATTACACAAAACTCCCAGAAGATAATCAACCACAAGAGTTAAATGGGAACTTCCAGGTTCAGAGTCAACATTTCTCTGAATACAAGACACAGATGCTGGATTTTTCCATGGAAAACTTTTCACATAATTTTTTTTATTCCACAAAATGTTTTGCATACCAGTCTTGCAAAATGTAGTAAGTTGCTTGTGTCCACAGATTTACAAACAGTAGTTCAGGAAGTGACTGAGTGAAGCTGAAGGTACTCAGCAAAAGAAAATTAAAAGCTGATATATTTTGAATAGTTTTTTAAAAGAAAAAAAAACCCCTATGTATATGAATATAATGATAGCAAAACATAACCCCCATAAAGTTATAAACTACACAAGACAAAAAACAAATAGGCAGAAAAGGTAAGAAGATGACTTCCAACTTTCCTGTTTATAAATGATATCATATCTTACTTCATCTATTGCGAAATGTTTTATACTTGTACCTGCACTATTTATTTGCCCTTCCTAGTCTTCAAATCCCACTGTAGATTATTTCACCCCTTGTTCCTGAAAAAAGACAATGATTGGCCTTTCATAAAACTACCCACTGACTTTTCCTAATTAAGATAGTTAATTTATCAATTTCAGCAAGATCATGAGTCTCGGTGGCGCAATGGGTTAAACCCTTGTGCCGGCTGAACTGCTGACCTGAAGTTGGGTGGTTCGAATCCGCAAAATGGGGTGAGCTCCTGTCTGTCAGCTCTAGCTTGCAGGGACATGAAAGAAGCCTCCCAGTAGGATGGTAACACATTTGGGCGTCCCCTGGCAACATCTCTGTAGATGGCCAATTCTCTCACACCAGCAGCAACCTGCAGTATTTTCTCAAGTAGCTTCTGACACAATTTTTTTAATGCAAGATTATACAGTTTCATTAACTAATCCTTTTGTATCGTATCATTCCATTTCTGTATTGCATGATTCTTCCAAATTTTTAACTGTGAAACTGTTGATACAGTAGATATATTAGTTCACTTTAAGTATATGTCCTTAAAATTGTGTTCTTTTAAGCGAGGTTGGGTTTTGGGAAATTCAAAGGAAATACCTACTATTCTCTTTGTGTTATTACAAATACAATTATTTCCACATCAGGAAATTGAATGTTGTGGAACAAACTGTAATATTTAAATGAAAGGTGCTAAATCAAGTAACATTATTTGGAGCAGACAATCTGGAGTTGTCTGGATTTTTTCCCCAGTTCTCCTTTTTCTGTAAAACCCACATCCTTAATATCAGGCAATTTACTTCCGAACTTTTCCGAGGCATATGATTAGCAATAGTATGACAAAGTTGGCTGCATATTAATAGATAGGATGTCTCTCATAAGTATACAGTATAGGAGACACTAATTCTCCAGTGAACTTACTGTTCAAACACTTCAGGGTAACTGTACTTACGTTTATTTGAGAGTGTGGGTACAAAACAAACAGAGCAATGGAGCCTGGACATATTCCCGGGTGTTCATTGACCTATGACAGTGTTATGCAAAGGGAGCAGGCACCCAAAAACCTTGTTAGTGTTTTGTGTTAGGAGTTTATCTATCTACTTCAGAGTTTATCTTTCTAGATTATAGGTCTCAAAGTCCCACAGGCAACATGGCCACTGGGCATGCATGGAGGGTTTTGGGAGCTCTTACTGAAAAAGGTAACTCTTCCAAATTTGGGGCTATTGACATGTTCTGGTATAAGTAACAAGAGAAATATAGGTAAAGGTTTCCCCTTGCCATTACGTCTAGTTGAATCCAACTCTGTGGGGTGGAGCTCATCTCCATTTCTAAGCTGAAGAGCCAGCGTTGTCCATAGAAACCTCCTAGGTCATGTGGCCGGCACATTTGCATGTTTTCGGACTGCTAGGTTGACAGAAGCTGGGGCTAACAATGGGAGCTCACCCCGTCAGCACATTCGAACTGCCAACTTTTCAATCAGCAAGTTCTGCAGCTTAGCGGTTTAACCCCACTGCACCACCGTGGCCCCTATTGATATGTTCTGGTGTAAGTAACAAGAGAAATATAATATGCCTGCTATTTCTGACAAAGCTGGGACATATTTACATTTGTAAGATGTGTCAGTTTCCACTGTCAAGCCAATTCAAGATGGTGGGAGTAGAGCCATGCCACTTTGCTCCAAATTACATGTCAGTTAGAAAAAAAAGATACTTTCTTAAATTTCAGAATTGCATACAACATTTAGTCAAAAATAAGGGAAGTCAAAGTGTGGAGAGAAAGAGTAATTTCTGCTTGAGTTTCAAAATTAGAAATGGAGAAACAGAAATGAAACACAAAAAAGGATCAGATTCCATTGTAAATGGAAGTCTCGCATACAGATCTTGTTTTTCTTTTGTTAAGATCAACTATTGCTTGTAACAACAAACAACTAGCTGCTCACCAAACTGTTTAGGAACAGTTGTTTAATGTGAAACGAGGAGATATGAAGTGCAGCATTTTCTCCTTGAGCCTACATATGCTCCCCCCACCTCCTCCAGTCCAAGTTGGTCCCCTTGTAAGGAAAGGAGAAAAACAAATGCAAGTTTCAGTTCTTAAGCAGTTCCAAATTCCTTTTGAACCTGTTCAAAGAGCTGGCACAACAGGGCACAACAGAGCTCCCAGTTGGAAGATGCCCAAAGGCTTTAAGAAGCATATCTGACTTAGCTGAAGTGGAGAAAGGAACAAAGGAGGAGTGCTTTGACTTAATTAGGTCAAGAGTGTTCCAGTCAACAATCCAGAATCCAAACTGGATCATGGGCAGAAAAGGAGGTTTCTCCTCCTCCCCTCTTCTTTCTTGGAACACTGCAGGGGGGAGGAAGGAGGAGAATTGGTCTTCAGCACACAATAACAAGCCCACTTCTGTTTCCCTGGAATTGCCAAGTCCCTGGAATTGCCAAGTCATGCCCAGTTTAGTATGCAGAAGTTCACAGCAAGCATGGTTGGAGCACTGGATCAGGACTCCAAGGGACAAAAGACTGATTTCCCAATTGGCCATGGAAACCCACTGGATGACCTTGGGCAAGACCCCTTCTACACTAACATATAAAATACAGATTATCTGCTTTGATAATCGAGATTATATGGCAATGTAGAAGGGTCCTCCAGTGAGAAATCCCATCTATATTGACAATGTGTTTTTCATCTAATCATAAAGTTGGAAGAGACTTCATGAGCCATCCAGTCCAACCCCCTGCCAAGAAAGCAGGAAAATCGCATTCAAAAAACCCTCGACAGATGGCCATCTAACCTCTGTTTAAAAGCGTCCAAAGAAAGAGCCTCCACCACACTCAGGGGCAGAAAGTTCCACTGCTGAACAGCTCTCACAATTAGGAAGTTCTTCCTAATGTTCAGGTGGAATCTCCTTTCCTATAATTTGAAGCCACTGTTCTGTGTCCTAGTCTCCAGGGCAGCAGAAAACAAACTTGCTCCCTCCTCCCTATGACTTCCCCTCACATATTTGTACTTGGTCATCATGTCTCCTCTTAGCCTTCTCTTCTGCAGGCTAAACATGCCCAGCTCTTTAAGCCACTCCTCATAAGGCTTGTTCTCCAGACCCTTGATCATTTTAGTCGCTGTCCTCTGAACGCTTTCCAGCTTGTCAACATCTCCCTTCAATTGCGGTGCCCAGAATTGGACACAGTATTCCAGGTGTGGTCTGACTGAGGCAGAATAGAGGGGAAGCATGACTTCCCTGGATCTAGACACTATACTCCTACTGATGCAGGCCAAAATCACATTTTTTAAAGCTGCCGCATCACATTGCTGGGTCATGTTTAACTTGTTGTCCACGAGGACTTCAAGATCCCTTTCACACGTACTGCTGTCAAACCAGGCGCCCGCCGTTCTGTAATTTTGCATGTTATTTTTCTGCCTAAGTGGAGTGTCTTGCTTTTGTCCTTGTTGAACTTCATTTTATTAGTTTTGGCCCATATTTCTAATCTGTTAAAATCATTAATCCCGGAAACAGATTGAGGCCCATATAGCCATTACACAAATTACAGAGCATTAAGGGCATTTTTTCACCCCTTTTGTGGGAGCGTGTTGTCTGGCCACTGCAGTTTGAAGCTAGTATTGAGCTGCATACAATAACCAATGTGGATGGGGCCTAATAGGAAGTCAAGTGATAAATCTTATCAAACAAACCCTAGGGCAGTGTCATCATGAATAAAAGTCAACTTAATTATAGCATACAGAAACAACAAGGCAGAGGTTTAAAGGCAAAGCTCCCCACCCCCCACCCCCCAACATGACTGCTAGACACAAAAATGAGTGGAGTTATTTCTGTATGCCCAGTTGCTTTTAGTAGCAGAGGAGCAAAAGGAAAGAGAAAATATGGCAGACCCATAGAGAGCTCACAAAACATGGATGCCACAGCACATTGGCACTGGGTTTGTTGCAGTCTCCAGTTACAAGGCTCTCATGTGATATAAACCGATAGGCTGGAAAGAAAAGAGCCCAACCTAATGTAGATATTACATACTGACTACACTCAGCTGTTGGAGCCCTTGGTTGCGCAATGGGTTAAACTGCTGAGCTGCTGAACTTGTTGATGAAAGGTTGGCAGTTCGAATCCAGGGAGCAGGGTGAGCTACCACTGTTAGCCCCAGTTTCTGCCAACCTAGCAGTTCGAAAACATGCAAATGTAAGCAGATCAACAGGTACTGCTCCGGCAGGAAGGTAACGGTGTTCCATGCAGTCATGCCAGCCACATGACCTTGGAGGTGTCTACGGACAACGCCAGCTCTTCGGCTTAGAAATGGAGGTGAGCACCAACCCCCAGGGTCTAACATGACTAGACTTAGTATCAGGGGAAAACCTTTACCCTACACTCAGCTCTTCATACCCACGGATCCTGCATCAATGGCTTGAAAATATATTTTATTTAAATCCAAAAAGCAACCCTTGGTTTTGACATTGTATATAAGGGACACCTTTTGACTATGTAATGAGATTGGAGCATAACAAAGATTTCGGTATCCAGGGGTGTCCTGGGACCAAACCCCAGAGGATAACAAGAGTTCATTGAAACTGCAACAAAACAAATCCCTGTGTTATTCTTAGTTTTACTATATTATGGCTGTCTTAGAGTAAGTCTCTATGTGACTAGATAATGCTCACATCTAAGAAACCAATATTTATTTATCATTTCAGAAGCAAACCGAAGGTACAAATTGTAGTATATTTGAAAACACAAAGTTAAAAACTTGGCATTATACTAAATGTCCTTTGACCAGTAACTGGCCACTTGGGAGTGCCTCTGGTGTTGCTATAAGAAGGTCCTCCACTGTGCATATGGCAGGGCTCAGACTGCATTGTAATAGGTGGTCTGTGCTTTGCTCTTCTCCACACTCCCATGCCGTGGACTCCACTTTGTAGCCCCATTTCTTAAGGTTGGCTTAAGAATTTGTATTGGGTTGTTGTATGTATTCCGGGCTGTATGGCCATGTTCCAGAAGTATTCTCTCCTGACGTTTCGCCCACATCTATGGCAGGCATCCTCAGAGGTTGTGAGGTATATGTGGGTGAAACGTCAGGAGATAATAATTCTGGAACATAGCCATACAGTCCGGAATATATACAACAACCCTGTGATCCCGGCTATGAAAGCCTTCGACATAGAACTTTTATTGGTTTCTTATTTCTTAAGAAACCAATACAAGTTTGCCATTGAAGGCTGAAGGATTTAAACGCACTTAATGAGGACACAAGCCTCCCATTTTGATGGTGCTACTGGCTTTGTTGTTGTGCTTCAAATCCTTTCTGGAACCAACAGGGTTTGCTTGGCAGGATTTGTGCAGAAGGGTTTGCCCCGCTCCCCCGCAATTGCCTTCCTCTGAGACTGAGAGAGTGCGACTTGCCCAAGGCCACCCAGCGGGTTTCCTAGGCCAGGTGGGGGGCTCAAACCTTAGTCTCCGGAGTCACAATCCAACATTCAAAGCGAGCTTCTCCAATAAATAAATAATATAAATAATGTAACAAATAATATAAATAATATAATAGATAATTACATGAATAAATAATAATAATAATAAACAATAAAATAAATAATATAAACACTATAATAAATAATGAATAAATGTAAATAATATAGATAATAAAATATAAATAAACAACAGAACAAAGAATGATATTAATAAAAATATTATTAATAATATTATTAAATGATAAGGTAAAGGTAAAGGTTTCCCCTGACGTTAAGTCCAGTCGTGACCAACTCTGGGGGTTGGTGCTCATCTCCATTTCTAAGCCGAAGAGCTGGTGTTGTCCATAAAAACCTCCAGGTCATGTGGCCGGCATGACTGCCTGGAGTGCCGTTACCTTCCCGCCGGAGCGGTACCTACTGATCTACTCACATTTGCATGTTTTCAAACTGCAAGAGGTTGGCAAGAGCTTGGGCTAACAGCGGGTGCTCATTCCGCTCCCAGGATTTGAACCTGGGACCTTTTGGTCCGCAAGTTCAGCAGCTCAGCGCTTTAACACATTGTGCCACCTATGATACCTAAATACAGCAGAGTCTTACTTATCCAAGCTAAACGGGCCGTCAGAAGCTTGGATAAGCGAATATCTTGGATAATAAGGAGGGATTAAGGAAAAGCCTATTAAACATCAAATTAAGTTATGATTTTACAAATTAAGCACCAAAACTTCATGTTATACAACAAATTTGACAGAAAACGTAGTTCAATACGCAGTAATGTTATGTTGTAATTACTGTATTTACAAATTTAGCACCCGAATATCACAATATATTGAAAACACTGACTACAAAAATGGCTTGGATTATCCAGAGGCTTGGATAAGCGAGGCTTGGATAAGTGAGACTCTACTGTAATATAAATTATAAACAATGAAATAAATTATATAAATAATAGTACAATAAAAATGAATACATGTAAATAATATAGATAATAAATATAAATAAACAATAGAACAAAGAAATGACATTTATAAAAATAAATATTATTAATAATATTATTAAATGAATAAATACATAAAATCGGGTATAGGTTTTCTCGGTCAACCTCGGGCACCCTCTAGGCTGGGCGTTCCGGGCCAGAGCGGCCTGCCTGCTTTCCTTACTTGCTTGGTGACGCTGAGGACCTCGTCGACGCGGCTGCCGTAGCGGTCGTTGCTGGCCCGGTTGTACTCGTTCATGGCGAAGCGGAGGGCCTGCTGCACGCCCTCGTCGTCGGCGGAGACCTCGATGGGCGCCCCCATCATCCGCTGCTTCTGCCCGGTGGCCAGCGCCGCGCCGAGCAAAAGAACCCCCCACATCCCGATCCACCCGAAGAGAGCCATCCTTGCGCCGCGAGAGGAGACCGACTGCGCCTGACAGAAGCTGAGGGAGGGAAGCTGAGCTGCTGCGGGTCCCGCCCAGCGAAGCGGAGGGAGGTCTCGCCCTTGATCCGCCCCGACGCAGTGTTTTTCCAGGCGAGCGGGGGAGGTTGTTCCTCACTGTCAGGCACTGATTAGTCACTGGGCCACTTCCCCATTGGTTCACCCCAAGGGCAGATTGACTGTCACTAGCAACAGAAACAGAGATGGGCTCCTCTATCTGCCAGGGAGGCTGTGGAAGATCTAGTGCTTACAGCTCAAAATCAAAGCCTAGTGACCCCATGTCATTTTAGATGGCCCTCCAGGTGTTGGGGGGAGTTGCGACGTTGGAAATAGCAACCTTCCAAACCTTCACTATTTGTTAATGTATATACGTAGTTGCTAACCTATATTATGAATATGTTGATTTGCCAATTTGACTGTACCTCTTTGGTGTGGGAGGGGTTATAGAAATGTGGTTGTACTGAGCATGTTCAGACTCAGGACTCCATTTTGTTGTCAATATGCTTTAGTTTCGACCTTCGTGGAGGTGGATGCATGTATGCTTTTGCACTTCAGTGGAAGCAGTTTGCATTTGGACTTATGCAGGAATAGTTTACTATATGATTTTGGAATCTCACTTATCCAACATAAATGGGCTGGCAGAACGTTGGATAAACGAAAATGTTGGATGAGGAGTGATTAAGGAAAAGCCTACGTCATGATTTTACAAATTAAGCACCAAAACATGTTTTACAACTCGTCTGCCACTTGTTTGGGAGTGTGACTGCACTTGTGTTGTTGTTGGGCGTGTTGGCCTGCTGCACATTGCTGCCTAAAGAAACAGCTGTGAATCCGGGCGGGAGGTAGACTGTGTTGGATAATACTGAACATTGGATAAGCAAAGGTTGGAAAAGTTAAACAAAAACTTTGGACTATGGACTATTGGTTAAGAATTATGTCCTGTGTTCATAACACAGAGAAACCACGCCTTATCTATAACTGATATGTGCCTGTATGGTGAATTAATACAATAGGTTTGTGAGTAAATGTTTTCCAAAGCAGACTTTTATCTGAGTGCATATTTTAAACTATGAGGTTTCAAGGGAGTATATATGTTTTGGGCAACTGCAACTTCAACTTAAAATAAACATCTTTAAAACTCTAGTAACCAAATATATTTTTGTAGTGACATGTCTTTGTTTCCTGGCCAAATACATGGTTCTTCAGTTTAACAGCTGAGCTACTTGTGTGCCATTACATGAATGCTTGTGAATATCACTTGTTCAAAGGACCGACTTCTAGCAAGGTCATGTTTTTCTTGACTAGTGGTTTTCAAAAAGTGGTTTCCACATGTTCATGGAAATTCACATTTGCCAAATGGATATGACATCATTTTTTCCTTTTCAATAAGGTTGATTGCCATTTTCCCCCAAACTGACTGAGTAACATCTGGAAGGTTGCAATTTGCTCTGCTTAGTTAGGAGAGTGGGGTTTGAAGTACAACATACTCTAGGACAAACATCATGTAGTGGCTTTGATTATGATTCTGGCCATGCAGCATTTAAGTCCCTGCTCAACTGTGAAAACCCACTGGGTGACCTTGGGCAAGTCACACTCTCTCAGCCTTTGTGGTAAACCTCTGCATAAATCTTGCCATGCATCAATTGTCTTGACAGAAGAGCTTTTGTGCTCCTCACAAATTCTGCCAAATTCTGTTGTCTGCTGTATGTGACACGTTTTTGAATCACTTGCATTATCTTTCAATCTGCTGGTTCAGAATTCAGTTCAAGGTGCTGGTGTTGACCTTCAAAACCAAGGACAGAGATAACCGAGTCTACTCAAGGAAGGGAGGGATATGAATTTCTTGGCACTCTTGAGACTGAAATCCAGGATGGCATTGCACTAAAGATTATTGTTTACAATTTTGCTCTGGTTTGCAATCTCAGGTGCTATTATCCTGGGCTTACTTCTGAGCAGACGTGCAGAGAATGAAGTTTTGTTTCCTATTTGGAAAACGTTCCCCTTGCTAGGAATTACATCTACTTCTATCCATGTTTTCTACTGAGGATCATAAGCAGCCCAAGAGTCGATTAACTGTCCTACAACAAGGAGAAAGTCCTGGGATGATGTCTCCAGCCATACATATTCTTGAACACTGTTTATGTAGAAAAAAAGAGGGGGAGACAGCAGACCAAGTCCCAGCCATTTTGCAGAAAATGTTACTCTACTCAAATGAAGTTGTGCAATTCATAAAAGTAGCCAAGTTGTTTTGGAACAGGAGGCTGAATATCCCATAAGACTCTTATCCGATAATTAACACATTGCACCTCTTTCCCGAAATCCAGAATCTATTCCTTAAAGTCTTCACCCCCTCTATCTAATAGTAGAGCCAATTCTAGGAAGATTACCTCATTTAAGAAAGCAAAGGGGGGGAGAATGCTATTTTACACTGTAATTCCAGGAAGCAGAGACATGGTTAGTGGCTTCCAGAATAAGTGGAAAACCAATAACTAGTGGGATAATAATATATCACAGTGCCACGAAGAAAGCTAAACCAGAACATTTGGCACATTTAGAGAGCAAAATTGCTGTCTCTTGGTTCCCATCCCTCCTAGAGCACAGAATAAACCAGTTCTACCCCAAAAACTGTCTTCAAGTTAGAGTTGAAAGACTTGTAATAATTTACACAACTGGGAAGCTATGGCTGGGAATATAATTTGCATTCTGTACATGTTACATTCCTTCCCACTTCCACAATTGTATATGCTTAAGTATCTTGCTTTTTGATATCATTGCACCAGCAATCCGCTATATCTAAGGCAGCTCATGGTAAACTAAATCAGTTTATGTCCAACGCTGCTAGATTCTTTCCACACTCCTTTTGATGCAGAAACAGATTAACATGGTTTTGAAAACATGTAACAGATTACAAGTTATTCTTCAAATGTAAGAATAACAATCAATATTGATTTTAATGGAAGTATGTAACTAGCCCCCCCCCCCCCAAAAGTACAGTAGAGTCTCACTAATCCAAGCTAAACGGGCCAGCAGAAGTTTGGATAAGCGAATATCTTGGATAATAAGGAGGGATTAAGGAAAAACCTATTAAACATAAAATTAAGTTATTTTACAAATTAAGCGCCAAAACATGTAATACAACAAATTTGACAGAAATAGTAGTTCAATACGCAGTAATGTTATGTTGTAATTACTGTATTTACGAATTTAGCACCAAAATATCATGATATATTGAAAACATTGACTACAAAAATGGCTTGGATAATCAAAGCTTGGATAAGCAAGGCTTGGATAAGTGAGACTCTACTGTATCAGCAGAATTTTAAGTAACTAATTAAGTCTCATTAAAATTAAATCTCCACTAGATGTCACCCTAACCATGCCTACACAAATATGCCTACTATGGGGGCCAGATGCGGCCCTCCAAAGTTATTTACCTGGCCCACGCCCTCATTTATAATATATTTTTATATCAGTTTTAATAATATAATATATTATATATACATATGATATTGATAATATTATCATGTTATACAATGTAATACTAATAATAATACCACATAATATTAATTACATGTTATATATTACATATAATATTACAGTATAGTGGTATAGTTCAATATAGTAATACATAATGCTAATATTGTTCTATGCTAATAATATCATATATTGTATGTACATACAGCTGCTCTGAGTCCCCTTCGGGGTGAGAAGGGTGGGATATAAATGTAGAAAATAAATGTAGTAAATGAATAAATAAATAATTTTAGACTTAGGCTCGCCCAAAGTCTGAAATGATTTGAAGGCATACAACAACAACAATCCTAATTAACTTGACTATCTCATTGGCCAGAAGCAGGCCCACACTTCCTATTGAAATCCTGATAGGTTTATGTTGGTTAAAATTGTTTTCATTTTTAAATATTTTATTGTTCTTTCATTGTTGCTGTTTTGCACTACAAATAAGAAATGTGCAGTGTGCATAGGGATTTGTTCATATTTCTTTTTCAAATGATAATTTGGCCCCTCAACAGTCTGAAGGATTGTGGACCGGCCCTTTGCTTTAAAAGTTTGAGGACCCCTGGATTACACATTCAGAGATGGACCCAATTTTTCCAACTAGTTTCTGACAGCATCAAGCATGCCACATGGCCGGTATGTACCTGACAATCCCACATGGTGCAAAATATATGGCATATCTGGCCTTTCTTTCTTTTCAGTGCTATGAAACCTACCAGACATCTTCTAGTGAGATGGCCAGAGCATAGGTACAGCTA
Source organism: Anolis carolinensis (assembly GCF_035594765.1). Classification (NCBI taxonomy): domain Eukaryota; kingdom Metazoa; phylum Chordata; class Lepidosauria; order Squamata; family Anolidae; genus Anolis; species Anolis carolinensis. Next base: position 140,433,927 of record NC_085844.1, read on the forward strand.
ATAGCAAATGTCAGAACGCCTGCATTTCACAGTGAACCCTTTTTCTGTCCTACCAGAAGATGCCACGGTTTGAACCCAGTTATTTTCCGCACGAAAAGCCCAAGCTGCATTGTTAAACTAAAGCTGGAGCATGAAAGGTGAATTGGCTTCCTCTCAATTAAGTCCTGCTTTTGAACAAGTCTAATCTGCTTTTATTTTCCCCTTCTCTATCAGAAAGTCATTAGAGGAATTGGTTGGGCAAAAAGAACATTCCAAATCTTAGGTCTATGAGGCCTCCAGAGTGCAAATCTGTTGCTGGTTGCATAGCTCAACCTTGCACTATTCTGGACTACAAGACATTTGGATCTATGTTGATAAAGGAAGCACTTGATTCTACATCATACCCCTCCCTGCAAAAGACTGTTCTACAGCAATCTGTGCTGAAATAAATAATCAGGAACAGATTAATGCAAATTACACAGATTTCAGAAAGAACAGGATGAGAATATTAAACTGCAATGAAAGGCTACAAATAGTATGAATAACTGGCCTTTTATCATTCCACAGAACTAGTTTATAAAAGGAATATTTAAATACAGCATACCTTAAGAAAACACACAATGTTCTAAAACAGCACTGAAACCACAACAGTGATTTATTGGTCTAAATTACAATAACAAAAGTAGCCTATAGAAGAGAACAAAACAAAATGGGAGGGAGTCCTGTTGCTGTGGCCACTTAAGATTTCCCTTTAGGTGTTATATTTTCATTCTTCAGTTTCACCCGGCTTGCGAATATCATCGATCTTCAGAATCATTCTAACCATCTGAGTTGCCAGAGAAATCTGCTGCTTTTTGCCAATTAAGGTTTCTATGACATGCTGTTCCTTCATATCTGCCAAGAGATAAAATTAAACATATTGTGATTAAATTTAAATCAATTGAAATATGTTAAATTAAAATATGAATTTCCCACAAAATAGAAGAATTCTGAACCTAATTTCCAGTGATAACTGCCTATGTTATTGGCAAGTTGAAGTCTGTGCTGTAGTTTTTAAATGCAGCTGAAGCATAAAGATCATTTTATAGAGAGGTCACACTGTACACCTCATCACTTAAATCAGGGTTCTTTTTGTCACCAACAGCCATTTTAGGCTGACCAGTTTTTGCTTTTTTGTTTCAACAGGTCACTTCCAGTTTACATGTGGATTCAAACAAATGCCAAACTTTGACCTAAAATGGCTGGGAGGACATTATGTTGTACAAATGCCCCCAAACCTTAGAGAGCATCTTATGGCATTTTGGGGTCCCTAGATGCTACACAAACAGTTCTGGGATGGTGTATGCAGTGTGCTGCCCACTTCTGATGCATGAAATTATAATTTTAAAGCATAAAACTATAAAAATTTAGGAGGGAATTGTTTTATTCTTTATGAATAAAATGAAGACTTTTTGTTATGAATAAGGGAAGGAAATAATAATAAATAATAAAACTTTATTTATATATCATCCTATCTCCCCAAAGGAACTCAGGGCAGTGAAAATCAATTTAGAACTAGAGATTATTTTCAATTTCTAGAAACCTTTATCTACCTTAGCATCCCAAATGATAACAGTTAAAGCTCTGAAGATCACATACAGTATAGCACAAATTCCACCCTGGAATGTCAGTGACTCAATAAGGATGGAGTCTTTAATAATTCAAATTCAAGATTCCTTTTTTATTTGTTTAAGAGAATTTTTCCCTGTTTCCTCAGCTACAAAGGCATTCAGAGGGGCTTACAAAATGTTACATTTGCTCTCAGGCTTAGAATGTACCTTTATGAGAGGAAAAGGCAAGTTGAGGACTCTAGCATCAATATACATAATTGTGTACACAGTAAGATCTCCTTGTACATGGAAACAAAACCAGCACTCCTAGTATAATCATTATTATATATATTATATATATTTATATATTACATATTATTATTATTATTATTATTATTATTATTATTATTATTATTATTATAGTATAATCATGCACGTTCTTACCATTTGTCCCTTTGCGTAAACAATCAATGCCCAGAGCAGTGTTGCTTTCTTTCACCTGGCGAGCTCGCACTGCTGTCATGGTTTGTATGGGATTCATACCGCTATTCTCCGCAAGCGCCATTGGAATAACTTCCAGGGCATCAGCAAAAGCCCTCATGGCGTACTGCTCCAGTGATGGACACTAAAATACAGAAATGTAGACAATACCTTAAAACAAGTTCTATTTTAGTTTAATTGAAACACAATTAAATTTCTTTCTTACCAAAAGAAAAGGAAAACCAGAGTTGTAGCTTTGGACAACAAGAGCCTGGGAATGACTTAACAAACATTCAAGGTGGGGACTGGAAGCATATGTTTATTTCTTTTTGTCCTACAAAAGGTTTTTAACAACAACCTATGGTCAAATCAGTCCTTCACTGCATAATGCTTCCCTTTACCACACCATTTAGGATCTATAACTTTCAAAGTTTGTTAGTTTCTTTAGAAAACCCAGGTACTTTAATTCAATGGAAATTGATTCTTTCTTCTAAAATTAATCCTAACCAAAGTAAGAGATCATATCCATAATAATCTCTAATTTAAGAAGGAAACAGATTATTCAACTATTTGACAAGATAGTTTTCATACTATACTCATTATCACTACAAAGAGACCTACACTAAGCATACTTGCACTTTTCTATCACCATCCTATATCATTTCCATTATGACAGATGAAAAATCTGGCTGCACTCTGTTTAGAATTTGTATATGTGCTATTTAGTTTATAACCTGCTTTTCCCCCTGCACTGAAATTGAGGGGGCTGTCAATGTTATTTCTCCACCTTCTAGCAACCCAGACCACCATCTGTGATCCTCATCAAGCCACTCAATCCTTTGTCCCTTTTTGTGAGATAGCATGAAGGAAATGCAAGGGCTAGGTAACTATAGAAGGCTAGAGGGGCAACATTAGTCCTCTAGGATACTGTTTCTTTGTGGTCCCTGACCCCAAATGGAGTCTCCTTGGTTCAATGTTGGGGTTTCAAATATAGTATTCCCTCACTACTTCGCGGTTCGTTTTTCGTGGACTCGCTGTTTCAGTTTTTTAATCAACACTAAAATCTATACATATAAAAATGTAATGTTTGTTTTATTATGGAGTAAACAACAAAACCACTGAACCAAATCACACCAAATTTGACCACAAAAGACATAGTCATCCAAAATATGTCTTATCAAAAAAACAGAAAAATAGTCCAAATTACAGAGGATGAGGAAGAGCCTTTCTCCCCCCTAACTGCCAGTTAGAAAGGTAGGCTTTGCTGCCTTTACCCCCCCCCCCCCGCCTTTAGGCCCCACCCCCTTCGTATCCTAGCAATTCCCTCAGCCAAAATGGCACCCAGGGCACAGGCAGAGTGCACTAAGGCCTGATCCACACTGCCTATAAAATACAGATTATCTGATTTGAACTGGATTATATGGCAGTGTAGACTCAAGGTCCTTCCACACAGCTATATTACCCATTTATAATCTTATATTATCTGCTTTGAACTGGATTATCTTGAGTCCACGCTGCCATACAATCCACTTGTGTGGATTTTATACAGCTGTGTAGGAGGGGCCTCACATAATCCAGTTCTAAGCAGCAATTATTTAATATCTATATATATAAAAGAGTAATGGCACCAGGGCAGTGGACAAAACAACAAAAGTACAGGCCCCCCAACCTCAAAATTTGACAACACAACCCATCATCCACGGCACTAGGTTGATACAACAAAAAGAAAAGAAAAATAAAGTCCTAATTAGAGAGAGAGTAATAATTGTTTTTATCCAATTGCTGCTAGTTAGAGTGCTAAGCTCCGCCCACTTGGTTTCCTAGCAACTTACTCAGCTCACGGGACAGGCACAGTTAGGCCTCACTTAGGCATTTTCCATAGATTATCTGATTTTAACTGGATTAAATGGCAGTGTAGACTCAAGGCCCTTCCACACAGCTATATTACCCATTTATAATCTTATATTATCTGATTTGAACTGGATTATCTTGAGTCCACACTGCCAGATAATTCACTTCAGTGTGCATTTTATACAGCTGTGTAGAAAGGGCCTCATATAATCCAGTTCTAAGCAGATATAAGATTATAAATATACAGTAGAGTCTCACTTATCCAACATAAACAGGCCGGCAGAACGTTGGATAAGTGAATATGTTGGATAATAAGAAGAGATTCAGAAAAAGCCTATTAAACATCAAATTAGGTAATGATTATACAAATTAAGCACCACATATCATGTTATACAACAAATCTGACAGAAAATGTAGTTCAATACTCAGTAATGCTATGTTGTAATTACTGTATTTACAAATTTAGCACCAAAATATCACAATGAATTTAAAACACTGACTACAAAACATTGACTACTAAAAGGCAGACTGCGTTGGATAATCCAGAACTTTGGATAAGCGAATGTTGGATAAGTGAGATTCTACTGTAATATGAAATAATTTCTGTGGTAATCCAGAACAACCCAATTCTGCCATGGAGGACACAATCCAAGCACGCCCAACAGATGGCCACCCAGCCTCTCAATAATAATAAGAATAAGAATATTGTACAATCCTAAGGTTAGCAGATACCCCTAAGGATCATCCAGTTCAACTTCCTTATATCATGCAGGAGGACACAATCCAACCACTCCTGACAGATGGCCATCCAATATCTGCACAATAATAACACACATCGAATCATAGCATCAGACAGTTAGGAGACACACCTAAAGGCCATCCACTCCAACTCAACTCTGCCATGGAGGACACAATCCAAGCACTCCCAACAGATGGCCACCCAGCCTCTCAATACTAATACTACTACTACTACTACTACTACTACTACTACTACTAATAATAATAATAACAACATCATACAATCCTAAGGTTTGGAGTTACCCCTAAGGTTCATCCAGATCAACTTCCTTCTACCATGCAGGAGGACACAATCCAAGCGCTCCTGACAGATGGCCATCCAGCCTCTACATAATAATGATGAAGAAGAAGATGATAATAATAATAATAATAATAATAATAATAATAATAATAATAATAATAATAATAGAAGCATAGAATCCAAGAGTTTGGAGAGACTCCTAGGGGCCATCCAGCCCAACCCTTTCTACTATGCAGCTGGACACAACCCAAGCTTTCACAACACATGGACAACATATAAATACTATACAATACTAAAAGTAAAGGTAAAGGTTTCCCCCTGACGTTAAGTCCAGTCATGTCTGACTCTGGGGCCTGGTGCTCATCTCCATTTCTAAGCCGAAGAGCCGGCGTTGTCCGTAGACACCTCTAAGGTCATGTGGCCGGCATGACTGCATGGAGCGCCCTTACTTTCCCGCCGGAGCGGTACCTATTAATCTACTCACATTTGCATGTTTTTGAACTGTTAGGTTGGCAGGAGCTGGAGCTAACAGCAGCCGCTCACGCCGCTCCCGGGGTTCGAACCAGGGACCTTTTGGTCTCCAGCTCAGTGCTATAACGCACTTCGCCACCGGGGTTCCTTATACAATACTACACAGGGACATAGACCCCCTCTATCCTCACCACTTTCACAGTACACAAATAACCAAATGCATACTAAACATAAAGACAACCATACAACAGACATTCAAGACCACCACTACCTCAACAAGTTCTCACCAACACCACCAGACAACGCCACAGCAACGCGTGGCCGGGCACAGCTAGTTATATTTATAATCCTAAACAGATAATATAAGATTATAAATATAACATGAAATAATTACTGTGGTATAATACAGTAGAGTCTCACTTATCCAACATAAACGGGCCGGCAGAATGTTGGATAAGTGAATATGTTGGATAATAAGGAGGGATTAAGGAAAAGCCTATTAAAAATCAAATTAGATTATGATTTTACAAATTAAGCACCAAAACATTATGTTATACAACAAATTTGATAGAAAAAGTAGTTCAATATGCAGTAATGCTATGTAGTAGTTACTGTATTTAGAAATTTAGCACCAAAATATCACAATGTATTGAAAACACTGACTACAAAAATGTGTTGGATAATCCAGAACGTTGGATAAGCAAGTGTTGGATAAGTGAGACTCTACTGTAATACAGAACAATATAATCTCTAAAACCAGGACAGTAAATAAAGAGCAACACTCTGAAAGCAGGGAAATTGGGAATTCCAGAAAGGAAACACTTCCCAACAAAGGATTCCCCCAGGCAGCTAACACTTCCCAACAAAGGATTTACTGTGTACTAATCCTGTTGTTTATCAAATAATAATAATAATAATACTGTGCAAGGAAACTGACGACTGTGCAAGGAAACCAACGAAACCATTGATCATATCCTCAGCTGCTGTAAGAAAATCGCACAGACAGACTACAAACAGAGGCACAACTATGTGACCCAAATGATTCATTGGAACCTATGCCTCAAGTACCACCTAGCTAGCTAACACTTCCCAACAAAGGATTCCCCCAGGCAGGAAGCAGCCAGGCTTTGAAGCTGCAAGGCCATTAAATGCTAATCAAGGTGCCTAATCGAAGCATTCATACCTGCCACACCAAGATTATTAATTGCTATCCAAACTGGCCAATCAAGGATTCCACAAGGTAGAAAGCGGCCAGGCTTGCAAGCAGCAAGGCTATTCCGTGCTTTTCAACCTGGCCAACCAAGATTTCCCCTAGGTGAAAAATCCCCAGGCTTTGAAGCCACGAGGCTACTCCGTCCCATTCAACCTGGCCTAGCAAGGATGCCCTATGTAGAAGCAGCCAGGCTTTTAAGCTGCAAGACTATTCAGTGCAATTCAATCTGGCCAAACAATGATTCCCCTGTGTAAAGATGTCATGATCATTGTGTTTTATTCATGATTGCTATGTTAGGGTTGACTGTTTAAGGTTATATATTTCAGCTATTCTTATACAGAAGCTGGGAGCCTCTAAGGCATGGCCAGGAAAAGGGGCGTGGCTTCACCTTGCTGGTGGAAGCCTTAGAATTCAAAATTTAGCAGTTGGAATTTGTCGGTTGAGCAGAGCAGTTGGTTCTGTTCAGTGAGAAAGGAGTGTGATCGAAAAAAAGAGATTGTGGGAGGAAGTTGAGCAGCTAGAGAGTTTTAGCGGAGAAGGGCTAAAATTAAAGTTGCTGAGCCTTTAGTAGGAATAACTAAAGAGATGAGGCTATATCCCTAAGTCAAGGAGGGCTAGGGTTAACCAGTTAAACTCCCCAGTCCAAGTTTGATCGGGTACAGATCAACTAAGTTCAAGAAGGATTATGGGACTTCGCTGTCTGCGCGGATATCCCATACAAATGTTTGATTGGGAATGATTTAAATGGAAAAGTTAGGAATTGGCAGAAAGAAGCTGATAAACATGAAGGCAACATGGAGGTCCACACTCCAAAAGCCAAGTGTTTGACCATCCAAGCTAGCTCAGAGCAACTTCCTGAGTCTAGTTCGAGCATCATTGAGTTGGTCAGCGGAATAGAGGGAAAACAAGAGATACTGCGAGAGCAGCTAGCAGATGAAACATTACAACCTTTGTTCTTGCAAGCTCAGAGCGCCACAGGAACAGAAGAAAGTAAAACTCCTAAGTTCGTACTTAAGGAGGGAGTTTTATACAGGAAAAGTACAAGCCATAAGACTTTGAATGAGCCAGAAACACGTACCCAAATAGTGGTACCTGTAAACTACAGGAAACAACTGTTAGATGTGGCCCATGACAATCCACAAGGAGGGCATTTGGGGGTTAGAAAAACCACACAAAGAATCAGCAAGAATTTTTTCTGGCCTGGCATGTATCAACATATCAAGGAGTTTTGCAGGTCGTGCGATACTTGCCAAAGGTTTAGCACGGGAAGAGATAAGACCAAAGCACCTTTAGTTCCCATGCCGGTTATTGGGGAACCCTTTTTCCGGGTAGGGATTGATCTAGTTGGTCCTTTGTATAAGCCCAGTCGGAGAGGATACAAATATATCCTCACAGTAATAGACTATGCAACCAGGTATCCAGATGCAGTGGCTTTGACCAATATTGAAACTTCCACCATAGCCAATGCGCTGTTATCAATGTGGGGAAGGACTGGATTTCCCAGAGAGCTTGTGTCAGACCTGGGGACTCAGTTCACCTCGCGGCTAATGAAGAAGTTATTAGAGTTGTGCGGAATTAAACACCTAACGTCCACACCTTATCATCCGCAAACGAATGGCCTAGTAGAAAACCTGAACAAAACACTAGTGAAAATGATCAAGGCCTATAGCCAGCAGAGACCCCACAACTGGGACACCAAGTTGCAGCAGCTGTTATTCGCATATCGATCAGTCCCACAGGACAGCACTGGTTACTCGCCTTTTGAATTGTTATTTGGAAGGAAGGCTCGTGGACCCCTTGATTTGATCAGAGAGCACTGGGAAGCAAGTCCTACGCCAGATCCTGTTCCTGTCGACGACTACATCAAGGATCTTCAGTCAACATTAAAGATGGCCAGGGACATCGCCCAGGAACATCTTATGACGGCCCAGGAGCAACAAAAGATCCGGTACGACGCAACGTCGAGACCCCAAGACTCCAACGTCGGAGATGAGGTCCTGTTTTTAACACCCAACAAGAACAACAAACTACAGATGGACTGGACTGGACCGTGGAGGATCGTCAGGAAGCAGAACCATGTGAACTGTGACATCCTAGATGAACGATTGGGGATTGAGAAACGGGTCCATGTAAACATGATTAAGCCGTATGTAAATAGGTTGGCAAATGTTTACTGTATAGTATCAGAGGAAGATACAGGTCCTTTTTCATTTTGGGAAGGTGATAGGGAGATACATAGAAACTTGGATAAAGTATCCATAAATTCAGACTTATCTCCATCACAACAAAGAGAGGTTAAAGGAATCTCGGCTAAGTATAAAGTCATGTTTTCGGATTTACCCGGGAGAGTGCAGGGAGTGCAACATAAAATATGCACCGGTGACGCTGCACCGATAGCATCCCCTCCCTATAGGGTAACGGGTAAGATAAGCGAATGCATAGAGCAAGAGGTCAGGGAGATGTTAGATTTGGATATAATCGTGCCATCTAACAGCCCTTGGGCTTCGCCCATAGTGTTAGTAAAGAAGCCAGACAAAACCGTAAGGTTTTGCATAGATTACCGGCGGCTAAATAAAATCACCCAAAACGACATGTATCCGATGCCCCGTTTGGATGATTTACTAGAAAGAATTGGAAAAGCCAAATTTATAAGTAGTATTGATTTGACTAAGGGGTTCTGGCAAGTGCCTATGGCACCTGAAGACCAGTCCAAAACGGCCTTTAGAACTCAGGGAGAGGATAGGCCCATACTATTCCTCAGTAAGAAGTGGCATTCTAGTGAGCATAGCATGTCCACAATCGAGAAGGAATGTTACTCGATAATTTGGCCCATAAAGAAACTGAAACCATACTTGTGGGGAAGGAAGTTTACGTTACAAACTGATCACGCACCCCTAAGATGGTTGGATAATGTAAAAGGGACCAATAACAAATTATTGAGATGGAGTTTATCACTACAGGACTTTACATTTGATATTAAACATATAAAGGGCAAATGTAATGTAGTAGCTGATGCTCTATCCAGAGCACCTTGATCGGAAGACTTACAGGTTTGTATTTAGAGTTTAAGGTATGATGCTATGTTTATGTATAGATATGTATTTTGTGTTACTCTCTATTATTTTTGCTTATTCTGGGTCTAGAAAAAGCAAAAATAATCTTTCCGGGTTGGAAGGTATGTAAAGATGTCATGATCATTGTGTTTTATTCATGATTGCTATGTTAGGGTTGACTGTTTAAGGTTATATATTTCAGCTATTCTTATACAGAAGCTGGGAGCCTCTAAGGCATGGCCAGGAAAAGGGGCGTGGCTTCACCTTGCTGGTGGAAGCCTTAGAATTCAAAATTTAGCAGTTGGAATTTGTCAGTTGAGCAGAGCAGTTGGTTCTGTTCAGTGAGAAAGGAGTGTGATCGAAAAAAAGAGATTGTGGGAGGAAGTTGAGCAGCTAGAGAGTTTTAGCGGAGAAGGGCTAAAATTAAAGTTGCTGAGCCTTTAGTAGGAATAACTAAAGAGATGAGGCTATATCCCTAAGTCAAGGAGGGCTAGGGTTAACCAGTTAAACTCCCCAGTCCAAGTTTGATCGGGTACAGATCAACTAAGTTCAAGAAGGACAATATTCCTAACTGAAAGAAACAAGTAATATAAAGCTGATACCATACTAAGCTCAGTGAAACTATTGAGAAATCTTGCATCACTTACTGTACAGAAGTAACATCGTTCACCTCAAGATATAACATTCTTGCAACCATCAAGCTTTGTGCTATAAATAAACAAGTTACTGTTTCTTCAAATGTTGCTTATTATTTGAGCAAAGCATCTTTCAAAGGTGGTGGCAGCGACAACATAGAAAAGTGGAATACATAGAGGTAGAAGGTGAATCCTTCGCAATTTGGTGGCAGCGGTGGGATCCAAAAAGATTCTATCCCTGTCATCACACTTCTTTACATTTGGTGGCAGCGGTGGGATCCAAAAAGATTCCATCCCTGTCATCCCACTTCTTTACACCCTGCAAAGGAAGTAGCCAGGCTTCAAAATGAATCTTTGATTGAGGGTGCTACTCCAGAAAACAACCAGGCTTTGAGGCTGCAAGGCTATTTACTGCTATTCCACCTGGCCAACAAATGATTTCCATAAGCCATAGCAACACATGGCCGGGCAAAGCCAGTAATATACATCATAAAATATTATAAATCCCTCTTTCTACTTCCTTTCTAAGGAAAAGCAGAAGGAAGGAGAAGCTGAAGGAAGAGAAAAGGAGTCTGAAGCAGCTTTGTTTTTGCCTCACAAGGCATGCACGTGCTTGAGAGGCAAGGAGGAGATAGTGAGATTGTAAACAACACAAATATAGCATCCCTACTTTGCGGATTTTCACTTTTCACAGGTGGTCCTGGAATGTAATCCCTGCGATAAGTGAGGGAACACTGTATTTCAAAACAGTAAAAGGTTTCTGAACACCACCCATTTACACAAATCTGTTAGCAACAATGTGCAGTATTTACAGTGGACTCTGCAGAAAGTGCTTCAGCAGTACTCCACAAAAAGGGAAATCATACTGTTTAGCAAGGCTTGCAAACGCTGATTTGTTATCAGTAAATATTTGGTTTTTATCCTTTATTTGTATACCTATAGACAAAAATTTATCGGATGATAATGGGTCACAAGAGTAAAAAGTTTAAGAAGCCCTGCCCTAATAGACCCTGGAGGGCTAAACCTCCTCCCATCGAACATATACAAAAGCCCTCCCCAAATAACTCTACTGGGTAGGGGGACATTATAATCATGTATGAATATTCAAAAAGGCTGTTCCAGAAGACCTGCAAGACATAGTGGAAATGTAACTCATATCCCTACTAGGCATTTTGGGGGCAATAAATATTTTTGCAAAAATTACACTATGTAACAATATTTTTGTTCCTGGGTTATAAATGTCATTTCCTATTTGGTTCTATCATAAAAACACAGGAAAATGTATTAAACTGCAAAAACTTTGTTTCTGCAGGACATCCTGCAGCACATTTTCCTATAGTTTTTCAATAAATATCCCACTGAGTGACAACCAATTCAATATAGTTTGTGGCAGCCACAAAAATGGTTTCTATAGTATAACAACTTATTTCAAAGTAAGTACTGGACAATCAAACAGGAATATCACATTCAAAACAGGAACATTATTATTATTTTTTTGTTACACAGTGCTATTTTTGACTCTGAAGTGCTGGGGGACGGGCCTTAAACATTGTGTAAATTACCTCCACACACTCTAGAATGCATTTCAGAGTATTGTGGGGCAGAAAGAAAAGAGGATGTCGACCCCCACAAGCCACACTTTGCCCACCATAAATTCACAGAAGAGGGTGCATTTATATTACACTGTAAAGACTGACTTGTTAGAACAAATAGGGCTAGTTAACAGTACTTTGAATATATACAGTATATAAGCAGAGGGATAACTTTTAAAAACAATTTTGAAGCCACTGGATGAAAAGTCCACTTTTTTTAGAAAAAGGAAACTACAGTAAAATTGAAACATGAAGTATTAGTACTCTGTACAGATTGATGATCACCTAATTACTATAAAAATAAAAAATGCATCTATATATATAAAAAAGTGATGGCATCAGGGCAACCCACAAAACAAAAAAACTACAGGCCGCCCAACCTCGAAATTTGACAACACAACCCATCATCCACGGCTCCAGTAAGATACAACAAAAAGAAAAGAAAAATAAAGTCCTAATTAGAGGGAGAGCAATAATTGTTTTTATCCAATTGCTGCCAGTTTAGAGGGCTAATCTCTGCCCACTTTGTCGCCTAGCAACCTACTCAGCCAAAGGACAACCAGGGTTCAGTTGGGGGACAGGCAGATTTAGGCCTCACTTAGGTCTCTTCCACAGATTATCTAATTTGCACTGGATTATATGGCAGTGTATACTCAAGGCCCTTCCACACAGCTATATAACCCATTTATAATCTTATATTATCTGCTTTGCACTGGATTATCTTGAGTCCATACAACCATATAATCCACTTCAGTGTGCATTTTATATAGCTGTGAAGAAGGGGCCTCATATAATCCAGTTCTAAGCAGATAATAGATTATCAATATGCAGTAGAGTCTCACTTATCCAACATAAACAGGCCGGCAGGATAAGTGAATATGTTGGATAATAAGAAGGGATTTAGGAAAAGCCAATTAACCATCAAATTAGGTAATCGTTACACAAATTAAGCATCAAAATATCATATTATACAACAAATTTGACAGAAAAAGTAGTTCAATGCTCAGTAATGCTATGTAGTAATTACAGTAGAGTCTCACTTATCCAACACTCGCTTATCCAATGTTCTGGATTATCCAACGCATTTTTGTAGTCAATGTTTTCAATATATCGTGATATTTTGGTGCTAAATTCATAAATACAGTCATTACTACATAGCATTACTGCGTATTGAACTACTTTTTCTAACAAATTTGTTGTCTAACATGATGTTTTGGTGCTTCATTTGTAAAATCATAACCTAATTTGATGTTTAATAGGCTTTTCCTTAATGCCTCCTTATTATCCAACATATTCGCTTATCCAACATTCTGCCGGCCCATTTATGTTGGATGAGACTCTACTGTACTGTATTTACAAATTTACCACTAAAATATCACAATGAATTTAAAACACTGACTACAAAAACATTGCTTATGAAAAGGCAGACTGTGTTGGATAATCCAGAACATTGTATAAGCGAATGTTGGATAAGTGAGATTCTACTTTAATATGAAATAATTACTGGGATAGAATAATGCAGAACAATATAATCTCTAAAACCAGGACAGTAAATAAAGACCAACAGTCTGAAAGCAGGAAAATTGGAAATTCCACAAAGGAAACAATCAGGGCCAGCTAACACCTCCCAAGAAAGGAAGCTGAGAAGGGAGTGAAGCACTGTGTATTACCAAAGTCATTATTATTACTATCATTATTATTATTATTATTATTATTATTATTGTGTTGCGGTCAACCGTGAAAATGAATACAATCTGGTTCCAAGTATTCAAAAACACTAAAATCAGAATATATAAAATTTAATGTGGTACAATAAAACAGAACAATACAATCTCTAAAATCAGAACACTAAATAAAGAACAACACTCTGAAAACAGGGGAATTCCACACAGGAAACAATCAGGGCCAGCTAACACCTCCCAACAAAATATTCCCATCATCAAAGTCTGGCAAATCCTGTTTTCTCAGGGCCACAGACAGTAGAAGCACATAAAATATCGCAAACAACACCACTCTGAAAACAAGGGAATTCCAGACAGGAAACAATCAGGGCCAGCTAACACCTCCCAACAAAAAATTTACTCAGGGAGGAAACAGCCAGGCTTTACAGCTGCAAGGCCATTACATCCTAATGATTTTTCCTAATTGCAGCATTCATACTTGCCTCCAACAGACAAAAAAATCAGAAATATTTTATATTCACAACCTTTAGGAAATAATATCCCCTGATGGCGCAACGTGTTATAGCGCTGTGCTGCTGAACTTCTGGACCGAAAGGCTGCAAGTTTGAATTGGGGGAGCGGAGAGAGCCCCCACTGTTAGCCCCAGCTTCTGCCAACCCAGAAGTTTGAAAACATGCAAATGTGAGTGCATCAATAGGTACTGCTCCGGCGGGAAGGCAACGCCGCTCCATGCAGTCATCCCACATGACCTTGGAGGAGTCTACGGACAACGCCAGCTCTTCGGCTTAGAAATGGAGATGAGCACCAACCCCCAGAGTCGTACACGATTGGACTTAACGTCAGGGGAAAACCTTGACCCTTTACCTTAACTACCACCAATTCCTCAATACTTTATTTCCCATACCACCAGACTTTGCCACAGCAACGTGTGGCCAGGCACAGCTAGTTACATATAAACTTGTCTTGGCAAAGAATCAGTATTGAGATTCTGAAGTTGCTTAATAGAAAATTCTATCTTCACCTCTGTATGTGTTTGTTTTTACCTTGTCCGCAGTTTCACTAACAGCCAATGCACAGGAAATCTCAGAAGCACCTCCACCATAAACAATGCGGTTGTCACGAACAAGATTCCTGATCACACACAATGCGTCATGAAGGGATCGTTTGGCTTCTTCGATGATCTAATTGTAGAAATCAAATACAGATCTATGAAAGGTATTTCCTCAATGAAAACAGAAAAGTGTAGAGGCCATACATTGATACTAGGTACTACACAAATAGTTTTGAAGTATTACGTGACCATGGTTATACACACAGAATTAGCTTTTCACTCTCAATAGTTTCAAGTTCAATCAGGTTCCTAAGGCAGAATAATGTATTGCCTTTGAAAATTATAGTGGAGATGTAATCTTATATCTGTACACACATAAACATCACTGAACCAAGAGTGAGTTCTGAACAGATGTGTACAGAATTGAAAATTCTAATTATTCTAAACATTACAAAAAAAACCCCTACATGACACTTTCTCTAACTACTTCTGTCTGTGTAGGCAGATACAATGGAGCACATATTCGGTTGGATTCATAGGTTATTTGTTTTATTTTTTTTCAAAGGGACTATGAATTCCCTTTGGACTGTAGTTTGTATGTCTGCAAGAGGAAAATCAGAAATTGATATTCAGTATTTATTAAGTCTTCATGCTATCTCTAATGTTGGATTTTGTTTTGAGAATTAGGTGCTGGAACAAAAATGTTAATTACAAAACTCTGAAATATAGGTTAACTTCTTTTCTTCAAAAGAAACAAACTGAAGAGTTGAACTGAAGTTACTGAAACATATCACTGTATCGTTGAAGGCTTTCACGGCTGAAATCACTGGGGTGTTGTGTGGTTTGCGGGCTTTACGGCCATGTTCTAGTAATATTTTCTCCTGACGGTTTGCCTACATCTGTGGCTGACATCTTCAGAGTCATCTTCCGGAAATCATACAACACCCCAATCATATTATTATTTTTCATCATAAACTGGTGGTTCCAAATATAAGTAAGCCAGTGGGGATGCACTTCCTTTTCTGAAGCATGTGCAACCACATGGAAACACATTGCCAGGCCAGCTAGGAAGAATAGTCTTGTGGAGGGGCACAATGTGTATCATAACATCAAAATGAAGATAATTTTGATTTCCGTCAACTGAGGCAAATAGTTAACCCTGGCTGTGTAGAAATGCTGAGAATTTCATTTGGGAACAAAGGTAATAGGTAAGAACTAAAATTTTTCACATGGCATGGGAAATATCATTGTGAACTAATCACAACTCACGGCCTTGGAAATTCAGAAGATAAAAATATTGATAAACAACAGAGAAGAACAACATGGATAGATTAGGAAACTTCATGACATAGCAACACTTCAGCAACATTGCTTTGAACCACTGTTGATGTCCTGGCTGATTGTTATAACAGCGAGTTGGCAAGGGCACTTGACACGATCGCTCCCAAACGTCCCCTTTCGCTGCGTAGAGTCACGTCGACTCCTTGGTTCACTGAGGAGCTGGCTGTGATGAAGCGTGCGAGGAGGGGACTAGAGTGCATCTGGAGGAAATCTCAGGATGTGTCTGACCAAGCACGGGCTAAAGCCGCTATTAAGGCTTACTCCGTGGCTCTGCGAGCAGCCAGGAAAGCTTTCACGACTGCCCGCATAGCGTCTGCAGCCAACAGGCCATCGCAGTTGTTCCGAGTTGTTGGGGAGCTCCTGCGGCCTCCTGAGACCCAGGGGCTTCCTGATGACTTGGCAACTCGGTGCAGCGATTTCGCGCATCATTTTGCAGGCAAAGTTGCTCAGATACGTCGTGAGTTGGACTCCAGCTTAACTGTAGTTCCAGCGGAGGTAACCGAGGTACCTGTCTGTTCGATCTTATGGGATTCTTTCCGGCTTGTCCTTCCTGATGACGTGGAGGGGATTCTTGGGTGTGTGAGGGCGACCACTTGCGCTCTGGATCCTTGTCCTTCTTGGCTGGTTAAGCTGGCCAAAGATGGGTTGTTGGATTGGTTTGTGGCTATAATAAATGCCTGGTTCAGGGGTCAGTTCCATCCTGCTTTAAGCAGGCAGTAGTAAAACTGTTATTAAAAAAGACCTCCTTAGACCCATCTGTATGTAACAACTACAGACCAATTTCCAACCTCCCATTTTTGGGCAAGGTTCTGGAGCGGGTGGTTGCCACGCAGCTCCAGGAGTTCCTCGATGACACTGATTTTCTGGACCGCTCGCAGTCTCGCTTCAGGCCTGGGTACAGCACCGAGACGGCTTTGGTCGCCTTGGTGGATGACCTCCGCAGGGAGCTGGACAGGGGGAGTGTGACCCTGCTGGTTCTCTTGGACATCTCAGCGGCTTTCGATACCATCGACCATGGTATCCTTCTGGGGAGGCTCGCCGGGATGGGACTCGGTGGCACGGTTTTGCTGTGGCTTCGGTCCTTCCTGGAGGGCCGTTCCCAGATGGTGAAGCTGGGGGATACCTGCTCGGACCCCTGGCCTTTGACCTGTGGGGTCCCGCAAGGGTCTATCTTATCCCCCATGCTATTTAACATCTACATGAAACCGCTGGGAGAGGTCATCCGGAGTTTTGGAGGGCGTTGCCATCTCTACGTGGATGACACGCAAATCCACTACTCGTTTCCATCTGAATCCAAGGAAGCCCCTCGGATGCTGAACCAGTGCCTGGCCGCTGTGGCGGACTGGATGAGGAGGAACAAGCTGAGGATCAATTCTGACAAGACAGAGGCTCTCCTGGTCAGTCGCTCGTCTGATCGGGGTATCGGGTGGCAACCTGTGCTGGACGGGGTTGCACTCCCCCTGAAATCACAGGTCCGCAGTTTGGGGGTCCTCCTGGATTCAGCGTTGACGCTTGAGCCTCAGGTGTCGGCGGTGGCCGGGAGGACTTTCGCACAACTCAAACTTGTGCGCCAACTGCGACCATACCTCGTGAAGTCTGACTTGACCACGGTGGTCCATGCCCTAGTTACCTCTAGACTGGACTACTGTAATGCGCTCTACGTGGGGCTTCCCTTGAAGACGGCTCGGAAATTACAACTGGTCCAACGCTCGGCTGCCAGATTAATAACGGGGGCGAGTTACAGGGAGAGATCTACTCCCGTTTAAGGAGCTCCACTGGCTGCCGTTCACTTTCCGATCCCAATTCAAGGTGCAGACCATCATTTATAAAACCCTAAACGGTTTGGGACCCACCTACCTTCGTGACCGTATCTCCTACCATAAACCTGCCCGATCTCTTCGATCATCAGGGGAGGCCCTCCTGTCGCCACTGCCTGTATCCCAGACCCGCCTTGTGGGAACAAAGGAGAGGGCCTTTTCTGCTGTGGCCCCCCGTTTGTGGAACTCACTGCCCATCGAAATCAGGCAAGCCCCCACTCTTTTAGCCTTCAGGAAAGATTTAAAAACCTGGCTTTTCTGATGTGCTTTCGGAGAGTAACTATTACACACTTCTTTTGTTACTCCCCCCAACATCTATCCTCTAGATTGTTTTTCTATCTTATGTCCCTGTTCCCTGTGGTTGTATTCTTATCCTTTTCTCACCCCAAGTTTTAACTAAGTGTCTCATGCGGCCCGCCCTGTTATATTGTGTTTTTTTTTGTTTTTTTTATTTTGTGTTGCACTGTACATGATTATTTATTGTATTGTTTAATTGTATTATGATATGTTGTTTTTATATTTTGCTATATTGTACTGTTCTGGGCATGGCCCCATGTAAGCCGCCCCGAGTCCCCGTTAGGGAGATGGTGGCGGGGTATAAATAAAGTTTTATTATTATTATTATTATTATTATTATTATTATTATTATTAATATGACAAGAAGTCACAGTGACTTGGATGAAATACCTAATGATGCTGTATATATATATAATGATGCAGTATATGTTTCTGAAAACTGCACTTGGGGCCAAATAACTTTCTAGAATTATGTGGGATGAAGTGAGGTAAAACTCTGCAGAAATAGGAATGGAGCTCCTTTCTACAATCTGTCTACAGAAGTACAAGGGCAATACCAGGAAGGAGTTAGCCTACCAGTCTTGCTACAACCCATAAAGGAAGTGACAACTCAACACTGCATTGCATATTAATACATATTTTCAAGCACCAATTACCATTAAGAAGCACACAATATATTTTTTGGCATAGAGAGCACGTTCTCTGCTAACCATCCCCCATAAATTAATTGAATGAAAGAGCAGATTACTGATTATAGAAGTAATCCAGTTTTGAATTCTCTAATGGTCTGCCGTGAACTTTTCCTGAACTTTAAATACTTTTCTAAGGTTGCCAACTTACAAGGTTAATAAGGGTGCATTCATACAGATTAATCAACATGTTCCTGTGGTGAGGTAGGAATTCATATTAAGGCAAATCTAATCAAAGCTGTGAAAATATTTTAACAAACTGGGAAACAACTGGCTAACAAGCTACATAAAGAACTCACCATTTTATTTCCACCTCTAATGAAGATAGTTACAGCCCTGGAATTCTTGCATTCTTCAATTATAAGCATTTTGTCTTTAGTTGTTCCAAATGTCATTTCCTTCACAATGCCAGCAAATCCTAGTTTTTCAGAGGTGAGCTCACAGAATCGAGGTACAATGCGACCTCCAGTTGCAATGGCAATCAGCTGAAAATAACCACAGAAAAGTTGTGAGAAGGACAAAATCGTCAACACAAAATATCTAAAGAAGTTAATGAAAGACTTGTACTTACTTCTATTTCTGGGCCCCCCACCCAGCGAACAGCAGGCAACTCGTTCTGAAGCAGCAAGTGATTGGCCTCATCATCAAATCCCCACTGGCAAATAGCTAGGTTTGCACCAGTGTCTTTAATCTAAAGATAAATAGTATTTATTTTATTTGTGTCAAGGTTATTCAAGGACAACTTACATAAAGTACACAGAAGTCCCCTTTACAGAGAAGGTCCTCATCCAGTTCACCCCCAAACCATATTCTGACATAATTAAACTGTCGGGTACAAATCACAACACTTTATTGTGATGAGGAACTATTTCAATTTAAATCCCATAAATGAACTGAATTAGATAAACATTAAACTTTAACTAATACAGAATTTTGTGGCTTCTAATAATCTCTCATGCAAGAGATTGAGTGGCTCAAAGCTTTCTCTTCCCTTGTCACTAGCTAAATCAAAAGTATGTGTTGTATCCAAATTACATGACATTGTTTCTGACTTTAAATGTCATATTGCCTTGATGTAGAATTTAAATGTATTAAATCAACTAAATTCATATAACACAAAATTAAATAATCATTTATCCAGTAAAGTTATTATTGAGGCACCACTGGCAAAAACATTCAGTTAGAACAGGAACTAATTTTCATTCTAATGTACAATAATCTTCATTAGTAAAAATGCAAGCATATCAAAACAAATTCACAACATCCTAACCTGTTTCACCATCTCATCGAACTTATCCTTTTCATACTGCTGCAATGCCTTATAGTCGTCCACAGATGCGATATCAAGCTTATGTTTCGTTTTTGGCTTAGGAGGTTCAAACGGGCAGGTCAAAATTGCAATTTTAGCATCTTTAACTTCCTGAATGGAATAAGAGCTATATTTTAAAACAGCAGCAAACTCACCAGTTTCAATGACTATAAATTAATTTCTCCTACAATAAAAAGATAATGTACTTCTTTTTAGAAAAAAAGAAAGCTGAAAAAATCCAGCAACACAGAAATCTAAGTTTTAACAACGACTATAAGCACATATCTAATTAACAACAAACAAAATCACTCACTTTAGGCATCTGTGGATGGCTGAAGTCCTTATCCACAATCACACCTTTGATTAGCTGGGTGTCCTCCAACCTACCACCTACTTTGCCTTGAACTTTTATCAGCTCAAAATCAACATCTCTGCGTTCCATATCTGCCACAGTAAGGACTGCATTTACAGCTATTTCTGCCATTTGTCTGTGGCAACGGTTAATTCTAAAGAAGAAAGTAAGTCTCATTTCAGCATA
This sequence comes from Anolis carolinensis, assembly GCF_035594765.1. Taxonomy (NCBI): domain Eukaryota; kingdom Metazoa; phylum Chordata; class Lepidosauria; order Squamata; family Anolidae; genus Anolis; species Anolis carolinensis. The sequence continues at coordinate 140,454,553 of NC_085844.1, forward strand.
ATGAGGTAATACAAGAAAACAAGAAAGTTCAAATGATATAGAATGTATTGTCCTTTTGAACACTTTGTGCAACTTGCCAATTTGGAACAGATTCTTAAACTTTGTTGAAGGAAATTCCTACCAGTCTTAGGGGCAAAATACACATTAATTTAAGCATTGTTTAAAGAAGAAGCTTGCTTAATGCATTTACATCTACTTTGAAAAAAGGCATCTGTTGTCAGGGAGAGGGATCAGTAGTATCATCTGCTTTCCCATATCCTACAACAAAACTCGCCTAGTCAGGAAGCACCTTCAAACAGCACATCCCCTTCTGAGTTACTTCCAGGGATGAGTACATTGAGGAAGCTGCTTGTATCTTGCCTCTTTTTCTCACTGTGAGCACTCTTCCAGTGAGGACTGGGCCTACAGAGAAAACTGAGAGCAGCCATTACTAACCATTCACTCTTCTTTTTGGGCCGTACTTAACAGAGATGGTTGGTAATGGGAAAAAGTTGCTATAGAATCTTACTGGCTCAATAATATCATCGTTCTACTGAGTGAAAGTGGTAGAGAATGTGCCCAGTAAGCCCGGTCCTTCTGATTATACCATCCAATAAAAGTTTGAAAGAATACACAAAGATAACATCTCCTCAACCTTATTTCCCTCCCTTTCATAGCACCACTGGCCCAATCTATTTTAACAATCAAAAAGAGTATGAGAAAATACAGCTGCCTGGGGGTAGCTAAAAGAAGTGATCACAGCCAGTGGCAATCATCACTTGTCTAGGCACTCCTGTCAAGAGAAGAAGCCAGTCTCTTTTTGCTTGTGCTCTTGGTGAGCAGCATGGAGTAAAAAGTGAAGCTCACTGGATTTACACGTAGGGGGTTAAAGGCTCCACATTCTATCTGAATCACTCTCACTGCCACAGTTTCCAGAGTGGCTGAGCAAAAGAGGAGACATTCTGCTTGTTTCCATCATCTTTGTAAGTGGTACAACTCAGATGCAGCAGTGCCAAGGGGAGTGGTGTGTTTCCTTTTGAAATTTTTGTTACAACAGAAGGCACAAGGGAGCACGCCTTTTTTCTTGTTTGGTCACCTGTTCCAACCAGCATCAGCAGTGTGCTTTTCCTCAAAATATTTTTTAAATATGTGCTTGACACAACATGTGTAGTTTAACATAATAAGCATACAACACATGTCAACACAATGTTCTTGGAAGAAATCATTTTAAAAAAACAAAACAAAAAGCAATACAAGTATTATGAGAACTAAATCTGATCACACATTTAGTCTATTCTTACAAGAGGGTGAACATGGTGACTCTTAAAATAATAACATTTTCAGAATTGTTTTAAAACAAACATGTACATACACTTTTGAGCCCAGCGTTGTCTTTGCTGTCTGAATAAGAGGCTCAGTGTTCTCTGGATCAACTGGAAAACTGTCACTGATGTTGTCCAAGTGTTCAATGGCAATGCGAGCAGCCTGTTCATAACCATCTGCTATCCTCACAGGGTGAATACCACGATACAGTAAGTGCTCTGCCTGTTCCAATAAAGCACCTGCAAGAACTGGAGAGGCCAAACTATAATGAAAATGTTTGTTTCTGCACAGACAGCTTTGTCTCTACACATTTTTATGTAAAAATTGAAGATTTTTACTAACCATCTACGAACAGAAGTCAACAGGGATTGTCTGCATGATATGTGTAGGATGTGTAATATGACAGTAAATTCTCTTCAAGTTAATATTTTTAAATGTTTAAATAAATGTTAATAATGTATTATTTAGAAAACAGTCTGTTAAAGTAGTCAAGTTTTATTTGACTCAAAATAAAGCTATACAAAATGCAATCTAATAGAGATATATGATCAAAATCCATTAAAAATGACAGATATTTAAGGCCAATTCTGCTTTGTGCGTTTTTAAAACAGCTTAATACATTTTCATGTATTTCGTCTCATACACATGAATCTGAATTTCAAGAGGATAATATTTCACAGAAGGCACCTCACATGCAGATGAATTATGACAATTCTTACCAACAACCCCAGTGGTTCCATCCCCAATCTCATCATCCTGAGATTTTGCCAGTTCAACCATAAGTTTAGCAATTTGATGATCCACATCCATCATATTCAAAATGGTGGCACCATCATTTGTCACAGTTACTTCACCATCCTTGTCAACCATCATTTTATCAAGTCCTAAAACAAAATGTGAACAATCAAGTATCAATATAACAACAAAAACCTACCATACAGAAGTTTAGATATTTACAGCATAAAATTATTATACTTACCATTGGGTCCAAGTGACGTTCTGAGTGTATTGGCTACTGCTTTGGCTGCCATTATGTGAGACTATAACAAACACAAGAATAAGAATAATATTTGAACATGAATATAATACTATCTAATCATACAATCTAATCACTGGAGGGAAGGATATTAGAGGCAAAGCTGAAGTATTTTGGTCACATCATGAGGAAACAGGAAAGCTTGGAAAAGATCACGATGCTGGGGAAAATGGAAGGAAAAAGGAAGAGAGGCCGACCAAGGGCAAGATGGATGGACGGTATCCTTGAAGTGACTGGCTTGACCCTGAAGGAACTGGATGAGGTGACGGCCGACAGGGAGCTCTGACGTGGACTGGTCCATGAGGTCACGAAGAGTCGGAGGCGACTAAACGACTGAGCAGCAGCAATCATACAATCATCACTGCTTAATTAACAAGGCAGCACTATGTCTAACACATTTAGGCCCGTCCAACAAAGAGTATATGCTGAGAGGAGTGTTTCTATCAATGGAATGGGATTGTGATCACCTACAGCCTTCTGTGCACTCCCAAAACCCTGCTTAAAATCACAGAAACAATGCCATTATTTCTAGAATTATGTATTTATACTTGTATGAGATAATTAGATTCATTGAATACCATTAAAACGGTATTTATTTATTTATCATGTCAGAAGCGAATTAAGAATACAGTTATAACGTATTCTGCCTCTGGTGTCACTGTAAGAAGGTCCTCCATTGGGCATGTGGCAGGGCTCAGATTGCATTGTAGTAAGTGATATGTGGTTTGTTTGCTCTTCTCCACATTCACATGCTGTGGACTCCACTTTGTAGCCCCATTTCTTAAGGTTGCCTCTGCATCTTGTAGTGCCACAGCGCAGTCAGTTCAGTACCTTCCAAGTCGCCCAGCCTTCTGTGTGCCCAGGGGGGGAGTTTCTTATCTGGTATCAGCCATTGATTGAAGTTCCAGGTTTTAACCTGCTACTTTTGGGCTCTCGTTTGTTGAGATGTTCCTGCGAGTATCTTAGGAAGCTATTTCTTGATGGCCAATATCCAAACAGAGGATGAGCCAGAGATACCAATGCCTTGGTCCTTTCATTACTGGCTGCTACTTTCCAACGGATGTCAGGTGGTGCAATATTGGCGAAACAGTGTAATATCTCCAGCGGCGTAGGGTGTAGACATCCTGTGATAATGCGGCACGTCTCATTAAGAGCCATGTCCACTGTTTTAGAGTGGTGAGATGTTTTCCGTAGTGGGCATGCATTCATTATATGGCTATGAGGAAGGGCCCTGGGTTAATTGAGTCCACACTGCCATAGAACCCAGTTCAAAGCAGATAATGTGGGATTTTATACAGCTGTGTGGATGCAGCCTAAGAGCCCTTCCACACAGACACAGTAAAGGTTTTCCCTGACATTAAGTCTAGTAGTGTCCAACTCTGGGGGTTGGTGCTCATCTCCATTTCTAAGCTGAAGAGCCAGCATTGTCTGTAGACATCTCCAAGGTCATGTGGCCAGCATGACTATATGGAGCGCCGTTACCTTCCCACCAGAGCGGTACCTATTGATCTACTCACATTTGCATGTTTTCAAACTGCTAGGTTGGCAAAAGCTGGGGCTAATAGCAGGAACTCACATTGCACCCGGATTCAAACCGTCGACCTTTTGGTTAGCAAGTTCAGCAGTTCAGTGATTTAACCTGCTGCATCACTGGGGGCTCCACACAGTCATTTAAGCCATAATATCAACACAGAAAATCCCACAATATCTGCTTTGGACTGAGTTATCTGAATCCACACTGCCATATATTCCAGTTCAAAGCAGATGTGGTATTTTATTCAGCTATGTGGAAGGGGCCTCAGTGAGATCTTTGCTTTCTGATGGTTCAACATGCACAAACCTTTGTTTCATGCACAAAAGCCTTAAAGATATTATTTTAATATGATCTCCAGCCTACGTCTATATGAAACATAAATGAATTTTCTGCTTAGAGCTATTGTCTCGTCTTTTGGGGTACATCTACACTACAGAATTAATGCAGCCTGACAACACTTGAACTGCCATGGCTTAATGTTATGGGAAGATTTTGTACTTTTACAAAATCTTCACCCTTTTCTGCCAGAGTACTGATTCCAAACCAAACTACAGCTCCCATTATCCCATTGCATTAAGAATAGCAGGTAATGTGGTGTCCAAACTGCATTATTTCTACAGGGTAGATCAGGCATGGGAAAGCTTCGGCCCTGCAGGTGTTTTGGACTTCAACTCCCACAATTTCTAACAACTGGTAGGCTGCTAGGAATTTTGGGAGTTTAAGTACAAATCACCTGGATGGCCAAAGTTTGCCCATGCCTGGTGTTGCTGCACCCTACGATATCTCAATGTTGTTCTCTCTGAAAACAAAGAAACAAATAAATAAATAAATTGAAGCAGTCCTTTGAGGGAGTATGCCATCTGTTCCTGGGGACTTATGAATGCAGCTTCTACTTCACTTCTGTAAAACTGGGAGGTCAATCTTTTCATTATGTACATATAGATACAAATAAAAGTATTCCAGAATCCCACATACTTCTGGTCCCAATTTCAGATAAGGGATATCCACCCTATAGTAACACATCAGGCTATTTTTCATTATTCAGGGTGTGCAGAGTTCAATGACAAAAGGAATGGAACTACTTCACAATGCACTGGAAGAAATAATTGTCTACACCAGGCCTGGACAAACTTTAGCCCTCCAGGTGTTTTGGACTTCAACTCCCACAATTCCTAATAGTGTACCTGTCATGCCTGAGTTAGCAAGATCAACAGAGTCCAGGAAACTATCTCAAAAAGTTATTCACCTGCTAGTCACACCCCTTAAAACATTATTGTTTTTATTTGGAGGATAAGGGTTGCAAGGGTTGGGCAAGGGCTGCACGTAAGTCATCAGCCATACTCTTGCAAGAGCCTCGCTGCATTTTCAAGCATAAGAAACTGAGGTTCTTCCATCCATTGGACGTACTAGGGAGATGCTGGGGATGCAAACTGCCCCAATTGACACCAACAAAGGGGTGATACCAAAATGACAAGCTATAAAGTTTTTATCCAGTGTTCCAGCACAAATCCATTATGCTTTTGAACAAATGTCTCTGCAGTTTGATATAACCACAAAAAAATTTACATAAGCCCAGCTTACATGTACATACAAGGCTAAAACCCTATTCTGATCCACTTTTTGAACCTTCGAATGTGCATGCACACCATTCAGAACTCTCATTATTACCCAATTCAATGCCATTTCATAAAATCATAGTTGGAAGAGACCTCATGGGCCATCCAGTCCAACCCCCTGCCAAGAAGCAGGAAAATTACATTCAAAGCACCCCTGACAGATGGCCATCCAGCCTCTGTGTAAAAGCCTGCAAAGAAGGTGTCTCTACCACACTCTGGGGCAGAGAATTGCACTGCTAAACAGCTTTCACAGTTAGAAACTTCTTCCGAAGGCTCAGGTGGAATTTTCTTTCCTGTAATTTGATGCTATTGTTCCACGTCCTAGTCTCCAAGGCAGCAGAAAACAAGCGTGCTCCCTCCTCCTTATGACTTCCTTTAACATATTTATACATGGCCATCATGTCTTCTTCTCAGCCTTCTCTTCTGCAGGCTAAACATGCCCAACTCTTTAAGCTGCTCCTCATAGGGCTTGTTCTCCATACCCTTGATCATTTTAGGAGGGCGTCCTCTGGACACATTCCTCTGGACAGTATTCCAGGTATGGTCTGACCAAGGCTGAATAGTGGGGTAGCATAACTTCCCTGGATTTAGACACTATACTCCTATTTAATAGGTAATAAGTAACTATATGTTTTAATCTTGACTATTGTATTTTATGGATTATTGTTAATGATTTTAGATGTGTTGCTGTTTTTATTAATTTGTTTGGCATTGAATTTAGCCAGTTGTTGTAAGCCGCCCTGAGTCCCCTTGGGTGAGAAGGGCAGGATAGAAATGTTGTAAATAAACAAATATATAATTATTTATGCAGGCCAAAATCCCATTGGCTTTTTTAGCTGTCGCATCACATTGTAGGCTCATATTTAACTTGTTGTCCTCGAGAACTCCAAGATCCTTTTCACACGTGCCATCTAGTCATGGGTTTTGTCTGCATGTTGTCTGCAGTGTCTTGTTGCTACTGGATGCCATCATCTCCCAATGGCAATATTTGCTAGGATAATGGGAGTTATAGTCCACCACATCTGAAACTGCCTGATTGAAGAACGCTACTTTCAAATGTTTCAGTGTCCTCCTGTGTGCGCCATTCTTTCTGTAAGGATCTTCTTTTTAATATCATTTTAAAGAGATGAATATAAGGAAGAGTCCTGCCGGCTGTTAGGAATTGTGGGAGTCGAAGTCCAAAACACCTGGAGGGTCGAAGTTTGCCCAGGCCTGGTCTACAGTGATGCAGCAATGCTTACATTTCTTTTCTCCACCCTCCCCCCAAGAATGCAAGGGAAAGAATTACTAGGGCATCTCTCCCCGCAGTCCGAAATGGTACAGCCCACAGCACGCCTCAGGTCTATGGAGAAGGAATCCTCAACTTGGGAAGTGGGGGGGGGGGGGGGGGGGAGAACATAGGAAGGGCCTACAACCACCACCCGACGCCTTCCCAGCCATGGCTCTCACCTTCAAGGCCTCTATGCCTGTCACGCGGGTTTTCCGGTCCTGGTCCTTGAGGATGAAAAAAGGTCGCCCATACTCGTCAAAGGCCAGCGTCCCCACGGCCGACATGATGGAAACAGAGCCTGACTAACGGCAACGAGGAAAAGAAAAGAACCCGCGTGAGCGCCGCTACCACAAGGCGGACGCCTCTCGCTTGCTCTTCTCTTCTCGCGAGACCGCCCAATGAGAAGAACGGGCGCATGCGCACCGGTGGCCTCTTTGCGGCGGAGGGCGTTCTCGAGCTCTGTCGCGCGGCGACTCCTATTCTGGAAGTGTCCAAGAGTAGTGCGAGCGACTACGCATGCGCAAGGGCCAATTTTTTTTTTAACAGTCGCTTTATTGGGTTGTTGTATGTCTTTCGGGCTGTGTGGCCATGTTCCAGAAGTATTCACACAGCTCGAAAGACATACAGCAACCCTGTGATCCCGGCCATGAAAGCCTTCGACAACACATAATCGCTTTATTGGTTTCGCTATTGTCGTAAAGCGCTTCCTGGCTGCTTGCAAAGTCTTTAGTGTGAACTAAGGGCCCTTCCACACAGCTCAATAAAATCCCACATTATATGCTTTGAACTGCAACATATAGCAGTGTGGACTCAGGGCCCTTCCCAGAATATTAAGGCAGAAAATCCCACAATATTTGCTTTGAACTGGAATATTTGAGTCCACACTGCCATATATTCCAGTTCAAAGCAGGCAATGTAGGGTTTTGCTCGGCTGTGTGGAAGGGGCCCCAGACAGTCCCTATATTCCAGAATCTGATCTCAGGTTTTCTGATTTAACCTGGATTATATGAGTCCACACTGCCAGATAATCTGGGATAAACAGAAAACCTAGGATCAGATACTGGGATATAGAGCCTGTCTGGAAGGGGCCTCAGATAACCCAATTCAAAGCAGATATTGTGGGACTTTCTGCCTTGATATTCTGGGTTATATGACTGTGTCGAGGCACTTTGGCCCCTTCCACAAAGCTGAATAAAATCCCACATTATCTGCTTTAAACTGGAATATAGGGCAGTGTGGACTCAGATACCCCAGTTCAAAGCAGTCATTGTGGGATTTTCTGCCTTGCTATTCTGGGATATTCTGTGTAGAATTTTTCAAAGCTGTGTTGAGAGGCCATTACTCTTATTGAGGTTTTCTATTTACGTAGGGTGCATCAATGCTAATGCAGTTAGACACCACTTGAACTACCATGGCTCAATGCTATGGAATCACGTGAGCTGTCGTTTTACATCGTGTTTTGACTTCTCTGCCAAAGAGGGCTGCTGTCTCACCAAACTACAAATCCCGGGATTCTAAAGCACTGAGCAAAGGGAGTTGAAACGGCGTCTAACTTAATTCCAAGCTGTGGATGCAGCCCAAGGGCCCTTCCACACAGCCATATAACCCACAATATCAAGGCAGAAAATCCCACTTTGTGACCCAGGGTAAATCACACTCTCTCATCCTCAAAAGAAAGTGAATGGCAAGTCTTCTCTGAAGAAATCTTGCCCAAAGTAAAGGGGTCATAGGTTCCCCTTGAGGTCACCAGAAGAAACAGCTTGATGGCACGCAACAATAGACAGGCGGACAATAAGGCCTTTTCCACACAGCTGAATAAAATCCCACCTTTTCTGTTTTGAACTGGAATGTATGGCAGTGTGGACTCAGATAATCCAGTTCAAAGCAGATATTGAAGATTTTCTGCCTTGATATTCTGGGTTATATGGCTGTGTGTGTGGAAGGGCCCTAGATTTCAATAGGGCACTGCCATTGCAGTTAAGATGGAACCACAGTGGTATAAATCAGTGAAAAGGTCTGGAATGCATCTGCACTGTACAATTAATGCCATCACTTTAACTCAATGCTATGGAATCCTAGGAATTGTAGTTCAGTGAGGTATCAACAGTGCTGGGCAGAGAAGGCAAAAGACCTTGGAAATCTACAACTCTTATAATGCTGTAGCATCGAGATATGGCAGTTAATGTGGTGTCAGACCTCATCATCATCAGCGACTGTTTCCTAAGGTTTCCAGCTCTATTTTTCCTACCTCTATAATCTAGCTATTCTCGGATGGTTCTTTGGAGGGGGGGGGCTCTTCTCTTTTCAAATGACAAAAGAGACCACTGAGAAACGCAAAGCTTTAAAATCCAAGCTGCTCTCAAACACAATGTAATAAGCGAATTGCCCTTGTCTTGCTTTTTGGTTTCCAATGGAAAGTCGAGAAGGGACGTTCGTTGAGACAACTTCGACCTCTCCTACCTCCGCGGGGATAATGGTACAGTCCAATCCTGCAGCAAGGAGCAAGCAGCCTTTGCCTCGCTGTTTCCGCAAGGCGCTTGCAGGCTCGTTCCAAACACATGTTGACTGGGACCGGGTCCACAGAAGTAAGTGCTATGGATACCCGTGGAGCTTCCTTCCAAGTTAGGCCCCTTCCAGACAGCTGAATAAAATCCCACATTATCTGCTTTAAACTGGGATATATGGCAATGTGGACCAGATATTCCAGTTTCAAGCAGATATTGTGGTATTTTCTGCCTTGATATTCTGGGTTATATGGCTGTGTGGAAGGGCCCAAAGGCATTAGATTAGTTTGGACCAATGATCGACCTACAGTGTGGAATGAATGCTATGGAAGCTAGCCTTTAGTCTTTAGCCTCCTGCTGCCTCGCCAAACTACAAACCCCAGGATTCAGATTGAAAACTGACTTTTCCTTGAGTTTATCTACCTGTAAGAAGACTGGGGCTTGGAAGGACATCTCTTAAGAGCAGTAGACTCTCATGACCCTTCCACACAGCCATATAACCCAGAATATCAAGGTAGATAATACACAATACCTGCTTTGGACTGGGTTATCTGAGTCCACACTGCCATATAATTCAGTTCAAAGCAGATAATGTGGGATTTTATACAGCTGTGTGGAAGGGGCCCCAGTTGCTTGAGTTCCAGTTCATTGAGGTCTACTGTAGCTAAGATCCTGAAGTATAAAGATATATAATTGAATACCAAAGGCCCCCTTCTACACAGCTGTATAAAATCCAGATTATCTGCTTTGAACTGAATTATATGGCAGTGTAGACTCAAATAATCCAGTTCCAAGCAGATCATGTGGATTATCTGCCTTGATATTCTGGATTATATGGCAGTGTAGAAGTGTCCAAAGTCATTATCATGAGAAGACAATAAAGCTTGGTAAGGTGGAAGGCAGTAGGAAAAAAGGAAGACTGCATTGCACATGGATTGACTCAAACCCCTTCCACATTGCCAGAAAATCCAGGTTATAAAAGCAGAAAATCTGCTTTGAACTGGATTATTTTAGTCTACACTGCCATATAATCCAATTCAAAGCCGATTATATGGATTTTATGCAGGTGTGTAGATGGGACCTCAGTCAAAGAAGCCACAGTTCTGAGGCCCCTTCTACACTATCATATAATCCAGATTATCAAAGCAGATAATCTACATTATTTGATTTAAACTGCTTTGAGTCCATACTGTTATATAATCCAATTCAAATCAGATAATCTGGATTTTATATGGCAGCGTAGAAGGGGCCTGGGGTATTGACAGTGGCCTTTTGTCCAGAGTATAAGCATTAATCAGAACAATCCAATGTAATATTTTTATTAGAACAATCTTGTTTTTCCTATTTATAAAGGCAGAAGTTTTGCTGTAACCTATAATGCCCAGGCTGATTTCTTTCTGAAATTATTTTAGCCACTGTAGTTTTGCAATATGCTGTCCAGTATTTGCAGTTTCTGGATCCAATTTAAGATTACAGTAGAGTCTTGCTTATCGAACATAAAAGGGCTGGCAGAACGTTGAATAAGTGAAAATGTTGGATAATAAGGAGGGATTAAGCCTATTAAATGTCAAATTACGCTATGATTTTACACATTAAGCACCAAAACTTCGCTTTTTACAAGTTTGCCACTTGTTTGGGAGCGTGGCTGCACTTGTGTTCTTGCGTATGTTGGTCTGCTGCACATTGCTGCCTAGAGAAACAGCTGTGGATTCGGGCGGGAGGCAGACTCGGTTGGATAATACAGAATGTTGGATGAGTGAAGGTTGGATAAGCAAGACTTTATATGCTTGAAGCATATAAACTATTTGGATCCCCTTGATCTTTCACTCATTTCAAAAGTATTTTGACTTTACAGTAGGCCCTTCACATTCTCTGGGGCTAGAGGTGCAGGATCCTTGCAAAAGTGGGAAAACCACCAATTAACATGCTTTTTTAAAAACCTGAGTGAACACTTCTCTAGGATAACTTTTATTCCCATTTGTCATTCTTCTGTCCCTCCTGCAGGAGGGCTCATGTTACACAGTGATTCTGTGGTTACTAGTACAACCATCTGGATGCCTATTTAAAAAGAAGTCTGAAAAATTTGGAGAGATTTTCTCAAGTGTATGTGTATAGAATTACAGTGTGAGGAACAGCCTGAATTATCCTGGGAATGTAGATCTATCCAAAGTTCCCTTGGTGGAAGGGACAACAGGGATATTCCCCTTCCATGTGATAATGAAGGGAATTTGTTTATACTATCCTCACAACTAGTCTGATTCCGTTCCCTGGCATTGAACATGCAGTTGAGGGCTAATAGAGTTGTGGATTTAGCAGATCTATATCCTTAGTATCGCTCACCAAACAATAAAAACAATTAAATATAAATGTAAACAATAAAAAATGAAAACAGAAAAAATAGTATGACAATAACTTTCAACAACATCCAGAAATGATTTGAAGAAGTCAAAGATTCTGAATTTACTTGCCATTCCTGGGCAAATTAAAATGTTGTTACTGAAAAGATCACAAAGTACATGCTCGACAACCTTATTTGGGAGGAGAATTCCACAACTGGAATTCTCCTCCCAGGAGTAAACTCCTTTTCTCCTGATAACCACACACCACATCTCAAATGAGAGTTTCTAAGGGTTTCAACACAGCCATATAACCCAGAATATCAAGGCAGATAATCCACAATATCTGCTTTGAACTGGGTTATTTAAATCCACACTGCTATATAATCCTCTTCAATGTGGATTTTATACAGCTGTGTGAAAGGGGCCTGAGACTTATGCCGGACTATGAATGTGGGAGGCTGCAACTTTTTATGGAACCAGATCCAATGCTTTATAGAGCTTTAGAAGCCAAAACCATAGTAATCACTTTGACCAAGAAATGTGCTGGAATCCAATAGAAATGACAAAGCATTGGTATATCATTAAACTGTTTTGTACCTCTTAAGCTTACAACTCTTGATCTGAACAAACTGCAGCATCAGGTTCATCCCAAAACCGCCCCTATGTGTAGTGCATTGCAGTAACTCAAGTGGAAGTTTCGCAGAGCACGGATTCGTAAAGCATGGTTATGTCTGTCCAGATAAGGGTGTAACCGATCTGTCAACTGAAACTGATGAAAGATGCTTCTGAGCCACAGAAACCTAGAAGTGTCTTCTGACTTCAAGTGTTTGATGCTGCAACCTATAATTCTGTTACAGAGCCTTGGCATGAGCATGGTTGTGCCTTTTAGTTTAGAGAAGCTACAAAGGCTCTAAAGCAGAGGTGAGAAACATCTATGAGACTGCATTGGTGTCTTCACATCTCCTCAGGGCATGCACACTCCTAGCACCATTGGATGACTAATGAAACAATTGAAGCTGCCACTGAAATAGAGGGCCATTGTAGTAGGTTTCCACTGAAAAAGACACAGCTTCAGAAGTGAGATTTTGGTGTGGAGAGGCAGTAAGAAACTTGTGCTGTAAGTTGTGGCAGCTCAAGGGAAAGGAATTGGTCACATGGCTGTGATCAACAAAAGGAAAGTACAGTAGAGTCTCACTTATCCAAGACTCGCTTATCCAAGGTTCTGGATTACCCAAGGCATTTTTGTAGTCAATGTTTTAATATATGATATTTTGGTGCTAAATTCGTAAATACAGTAATTACAACATAACATTACTGCGTATTGAACTACTTTTTCTGTCAAATTTGTTGTATGACATGATGTTTTGGTGCTTAATTTGTAAAATCATAACCTAATTTGATGTTTAATAGGCTTTTCCTTAATCCCTCCTTATTATCCAAGATATTCGCTTATCCAAGGTTTTGCCGGCCCGTTTAGCTTAGATAAGTGAGACTCTACTGTATGTAGTTCTTCGAAAACAGCTATAGGGGCCGTATGCCATTTTCAAAGGAACTTAGCATGTCCACGAACCAATGCCCATATAAAGTTACTGTTTCGTACATGGCATGGCATGGCATGACTTAACACTCAACTTTCTTTTAATGGATTCTATTTTTTTATTATATAACAATATGCCACGATAGAATTCGCAGTGTAATGAACAGCCTAATCATGTGTGTGCTGATTTTACTCCTTTGTAAGTCCCACTGAAAAGTAGGACTTCTGAATAAGCAAATTTCTGTATCAGCAAAAGTATCATTTATTCTTAGTGATTTGGTTAATATGTTCAAAAGGAGGATATTCATCCCATTCTTTCTATTTTTTGCTTTCCATACTTTGGTCTCCCTGCTGCTGTACGTGGGATGTGATTTTATGCATGAATATTAAGATTCTCACAAAATCTCATGTTGCAGTAATAATGAATGTTATTGCAAGAAGCATTCCTGAAGAGAGTTCATCCTTTTTTATTCCAATCACACGAGACTTGAAAAGTATGCAATAATGTTGGATTATCCAGGTAAATTTTGTGCAATTTAAATGAGAAGGGAGATTATGTACAACTCAGTTCTTCTCGTAATTCATTTTTTGTTAATGTGATTTGAAGTAGCCTCTTCAAGAAAAAGAATCCTAAAATGAAATTGCTGTTATAAATTAGAAAGTTGAGACCAAAGTCAAGCAATTTTAAGCCCCACTGATTTTAATAGGAGCAATTTAAGCACACACTTAACATAACATATAATTAAGAAAAGCATTTGCTAGCACAGAATATGGTGACAGCACATGACTTAAAAGGAGGACTAGATAAATTCCTAGATGGCAGGTTTATCAATTAACCTTGATAACTACCTCGAGCTTATACTGCTTTGTTCAGAAGCAGTATATCTCTGAAAATTGGTTGCTAAAAAGCAAACTAGTGCAGATCACTTTTGCTTGCATGCCTTGTGTGTTGTCTTCACAAAAGCATCTGCCTGGCCATAGTTAGAAACAAGATGCTGGACTTTTGATCTTATCCAGTAAGGCTGTTCTTCTATTCTTATGCCCCATGTTGAAAGAAGGGGCATATTTTGAATTGTATGCATAACAAATCTTTTCCCTTTCCTAGATGTTTTTGGCATGCCCAAAATACTCCCAGGAGACAGCACAGCTCAACAAGTTTTGCCTCTACCTGTCACCAGTGAGGGGTCTAAACAAAGAAACTGGGGCATCCTGCTCACTGGTGTTATTGGTGGAACATTAGTGGCCCTTTACTCTGTCGTCACCCCGTTTATCGCTCCAGCACTGAGAAAACATTGCCTTCCATTCGTACCTGCGACTTCGAAGCAGATTGAAAATGTCCTAAACCTGTTAAAGGGCAGAAATGGTTCCCTAGTTGACATTGGAAGTGGAGATGGACGCATTGTAAGTTTAAAGCTAAAAATACAGTACAGTCATTCCTCCTTAGCCATTCATTCTGTATCCACAGTTTCAATCATAAATGGTTTGAAAATATAAATTTAAATCCATAAAGCAATCTTGATTTTGCCATTTTATATTAGAGCCAGCTTTTTACTATATCATTGTTTGCAATGGCATTTGAACACCCACAGATTTTGGCATCTGCAGAGGTCCTGTAACTAATCAAAATTACCTGTAGTTTAATTGTAACTTAACTTTTTTAATGAGAGTTTTGTAAAGTTTTATTGTGTTCCTAAAGGTGTGCACACCACATTGGATGCTGCATTGGGAAAAAGGTAGGCTATACATAAATAAAATTGGGAAAAAACCCACTAATCGCAGGATCTCATAAGATGGCATTATCACAGTTAGGACCCTTCCAGACAGGTCCCATATCCCAGGATCTGATCCCAAGTTTTCTGTTTATCCCAGATTATCTGGCAGTGTGGACTCATAATCTGGTTTAAAGCAGAAAACCTGTGGTCAGATCCTGGCATATAGGGCCTGTCTGGAAAGCCCCCTAGAGTGGAATCATAGTGCTGCAATTACATGGTGCAAAAGCAGTGGTTCTCAACCTGTGGGTCCCCAGGTGTTTTGGCCTACAACTCCCAGAAATCCCAACCAGTTTACCAGCTGTTAGGATTTCTGGGAGTTGAAAGCCAAAACATCTGGGGACCCGCACGTTGAGAACCACTGTGCAAAAGGGACCTAAATCCTGTCTACTTGTACAGCTATCTGGGATCCTTTGCCTGGAACAACAGGTAATTGACTGCAATGTATGCAGTCAACAAACTCTGCCTCTAAGCAATATAGTATTGCTAAGCAGCAACAGAGATCCCCCCCCAAAGTAATTTTAAATCTGCTGCTGAACTGAGCAATGAAGCCGTTGTGACTTTTCCTAGCCACTCAAGTCACCAGTCACCCACAGTCATTTGTCCTTATACTTTTTCTTCTTGTTACTATAGCAATTACGGCTGTGTGTGCAAGCTGTAGTCCTTGGCCAAAGACACCAGAAGACTAGAAGAGAGAACTGTTTTGCCGTCATATTCTCTAGCTTCAATTGTACAATAGGAAAATGGGCAAAGGAAACGAGCAGGGCGAAGAGCTTGCAATATTAGGTCTGTGTAATAGTATTATCAAATTGGTCCAAATTATTTTCTCATACAGCCTTATTTGCAGATTGTATTAAAGTCTGTAAACGAGAGTACTAGAATTCCACCTTATGATTAAAGAGAATGGTGACATTCTCTAAAAACCGTGTATTTATAGTTATTAATACATTCAGGTAGTTGTGTGAGCTGGCAACATAGGGAGGGATATTTTCATTCTGCCTCTCCCCTCTTCTGTGATTTCTGTGCTAGCTAAAGAGAAGTGCCAATTTCTTTACCCAACAAAGAATGCAATAGAAGAGTAGAGCAGAGAGAGAGTTCTCCATCTGTTTCCTGACAGCTTGCTTGGCCTGACTGGCTAGTAGCCCATGTGTTTCCACCCTGGCTCTCCCCACTAAAGCCAACATGAAAATGCAAGGCATTAGACTCCTAGCAAGTTAGGATTTGTCTTTGCTTGTAGAATTTCCTAAACACTCTAAATGCACCACTTCCCATCTAATTTTAGAGGCTAAGCAGGGTCAACTCTGGTTAGTACTTGGATGGTAGATCACTAATGAGTTCCAGATGCTATAGGCTATATCTGAGAGGAAGGAAATGCTGAAATCCCCTTCGAGGATTCCTTCCCAAGAAAACACTTTGAAATCCATAGTGTTGACATAAGTCAACAGATGAGTTGTAGAGTTTTTTTTTAGAAAGTGGCACTATTGCAAAGTACAGAAAGCCAACAGCTTGCAATACACTAAAATGCATGAGAATAAAGTACTTATTATCAACAAGGTGGCAGATTCATCAAAGTAAATTGCTAAAGCTACTTCTTGGCTAACTACAAAAACCTGTGGCTTTGCAATTATATTAACAATTGTTTGAACAATTGAAAAACATTTATTTTATTGCTGCAATCTTGTGCCCATGTATTGGGTTATTAGCCCTAATAAACTGAGTATATATGCTTGTGAACTTGTTGTATGTTTGTTTTAATTTAAAATATAGAAAATAATTTTAATGAAGTGCTCTGTTCTGGTAGGGAATGTCCCAGATAATCTTTGTTCTATTGAAAACAGTATTGATTTGTCATTATGCAGGTAATAGCAGCTGCAAAATTGGGATTTAAAGCCGTGGGCTACGAATTAAATCCTTGGTTGGTGTGGTATTCAAGGTACCGTGCTTGGAAAGAAGGAGTTCATCAAGATGCCAGATTTTACATTTCAGACTTATGGAAGGTAAATATTTTATATGAATATTTACAAATGGGGAATGAGGCAAATAAAAAAACCAGTCAAACAGAAAAATGGTCAAATAGAAGCCAAAGCAACATTGATGATGGCTTTTAATGCATCCAGTTAATATTAAAACTCGTAAGAAAACTCAATTCCCCACTTTTTAAAAAACAAGTAGTGTGCAGGGATTTCTTTTCTAACTAAAGGAAATTCAAGCCATAGCCAAAGCGGCAATTCTCCCCCAGTCCTTCATGTTTATATCTATCTTAGGGTCAAATTAAATGTAACACCATTCAGAAAATTAGTGATGGCCGTTTACTCTAATCACAAAAATCAGAGATGCTACAATACTTTGTTCTCTCTGCACTGTGAACCTTATACAGAAACAAAAGCTCTCCTTGATGCTAGTGGGATTTGATTTGGCATAATACAGTCTAAAATTCCTTAAGGCAGTTTTGAGCCCCATTAATAGAAATCATGCAATACTTCAGAGCTTTCCCAAAACTCCAGAGTAGCTAGGGATTTGGGACACATGTAGTTCACTGTGCTGCTTCCTATTCAAGAAGTGGTACAATTGAATAAATGCTATCCCATGTTCCCCAGACTCTGGCGGTCCGGGGATAGGCGATAGCACCTACTTTGCCACCCTCGATCTTTGTTTGTGTTGCCCACAGGATTGGAAAATGGTGCTATTCATTTCTCAGTGTCTGGAGTGATGATATCCAGAGTGCAGAGAAATCAGAGAAGGGAGTAGAGAGCAATTCATTGCTCTAGATATTGTTCCAGAACTGTAGCATTCTTTCAACTCCCATCAAAACATCTGGGTGTCCCCTGGGCAACGTCCTTGCAGACAGCGAATTCTCTCACACCAGAAGCAACTTGCAGTTTTTCAAGTCACTCCTGGCATGAAAAAAAAACCTCCCAAACTAGCTCAGGGGCAAGAAGTGTAGCAATGTTGATCTGGAGTATCCCGCTCTGAATTACCATCACTGTTTCTACAGTGTAAAGATGAAGTAACCGATACGGATCTGCTCTAGACTGAACTCGCAGATCAGATCTGAAGCTTTATAGCACTTCCATGCCTGCCATCTAACATTGGGATCTTGATCTAAATTTGATTTGAACCCATGGGAGCTTTGTGGGGTTTTTTAAATCAATTTCTTGTTACTGGAAGTGTCATATTAAGGCTCCTTCTACACTGCCAAATAATCCAGATTATCAAATCAAATAATCCAGATTATCTACTTTGAACCAGATTATATGAGTCTACACTACCATATAATCCTTAGGTTTACTTTGGCCCTAATTTAAACTGCAAACTAAGGGCCCATCTACACTGCCATATAAAATCCAGATTATCTGCTTTGAACTGGATTATATGGCAGTGTAGAAGGGACCTCAGACCTCTTTCACACCGCCCTTATATCCCAGAAACTGATCTCAGATTATCTGTTTATCCCAGATTATCTGGCAGTGGAGACTCACATAATCCAGTTTAAAGCAGATAATCTGGGATTGGATTCTGGGATACAGGACAGTCATATTAACTCTTGAACTATCCTTCTACATGGTCTCTTCTTTCAGAACTTCCCTTGCTAAATTGCTTTGTTCCTCATTATGATCATGGTTCTTCCCTTTTTGTCTATTTATTTATTTATTTTTATATGCTGCTTCTTGCTCAGAGTGTTACTAAAAGAAACTTACAAAAGAGGTTACAAAACAAATCTCATACTAGGTAAAAATAAGGAAAACCATATAGTACATGCAAAGCAAGTCCAGTAAAAAAAAAAAACTACCCCTTATGCTAAATGAACCTGAGGTGGTTTTTTTGTCAGTGGAATTGTTCCCTGATCTCATATAAGATAATTATTTTTTTATTGTGATGATAGCCCATGCTTATATATTTTAAATATTGAACTAAAAGACCTTGTATTCTTTTTCCATGATGAAGAATAGATAGTGAGTTAAAATTATTTCATTAGTGAATTTCCTGGCATCTGTCTCAAAAGAAAGAAAGACCTATAACACATCATTATTTTAAACTGTGATGGCTCCAAAATGAAAAAAAGACAGCTTTGATCTGGAACAAAGCAGGATGTTTAGCAACAGTCCATTGTCATCATCAGGCAGGAAGTAGACAAAAAGAAGAAAAGGTTTCATGTAATTTCTTTAGAGAATCGCTGACCCTTATGGAATGGGAGATCTCTACTAAGCACTGTTTCCACACTTGTGCACATGGTGTTTATAGCAGGAAAAGACAGACAGTGTATTTACATTAATTGAATGCTTAACAATTGCCTTTTTTAAAAAAAAACAGGTCAGTTTTTCCCAGTACACCAACATTGTTATATTTGGCGTACCTCAAATGGTAAGTTCCCATTATTTGGCTACAAAATCAGTTGGAATGTTGATTTAATAAATCTCTGAAATTTTTACTAACACATAGAATTGTTCTACCTATCATTCACACTTACGTCTATTGTTTTCAATAGGTGTAAAATTTTCACCTTACCGAATTTTCATTTTCCTCTCCTATTGCTTTGTAGTCTCCCAAAGCCCCTTGTTCCATCTCAGTTTTCCACTATTCTCACTTGATTATGTAGCCTCATCCTTTTTGGTATGTGTTTTAAAAAAAACAACATGTGACCTCCATCCTGCTACTCACATTGCTTTGTAGTCCCTGCATCCTCTCTTTTAACTGTTGAATGGTTAACATTTCGTGCAACCATTTACATTTCCTAATTTGTATTCTAGTACTAAAAGAACCACTTGAGAGAACACCATATTCATTATGCCATCTGAAGCTTTTTTGAATTGTTTTTTCACAGATGCTGCCGTTGGAGAAGAAACTTGGGGAAGAACTCCCACTAGATGCCCGGATTATCGCCTGTCGTTTTCCTTTTCCCCACTGGAAGCCAACTCATAATTTTGGAGAGGGCATAGACACTGTGTGGGCATACGATTCACAGTCTTTCAAAATGAAAAAAGAAAATGATACAGTTAACACAAAATCCAGTGATCCTCATTAAATTAAGACTCCAAAAGTCTTGTTCCAATGGGTTTGAATACTACATGTAGGCATTTTGTAGATTATATTATTTATCTTATATTTTGGGGGCAACAGGATTAGTTTTGCTTTGTTTTTTTAACACCAGAAATTCTTGTATCTAGTACTTTTTATAACTCAAGCCAAACGTCAGTGTGAAATACACACACACATTTCCCTGTTCATTTGTCAGTGTACATGATCTAATAATGTACAGTGTTAGTTGTCCCATGATCTTTGGACTTCATAGAATATGCACTGAATTGAAACAGTAAATTACAGAATTGTAATGTACCAATGTTAAAATGAAATTGCAAAATACATTACAACTATACGGAAATTTAATAAAATATGTTTTATAATATGTCATTATAATTTTATTGTAGACCAGACTTTTCAATACCAGCTTGCATTTCTGATTTAGTGGTCTGTAATATGGGATAGAGCTCCCGGTGGCACAGTGGGTTAAACTGCTGAGCTGCTGAATTTGCTGACCGAATGGTCAGCGGTTCACATCCAGGCTGTGGCGCAGCTGGTTAGTAGCCAGCTGCAGTAAATCACTACTGACAGAGAGGTCATGAGTTTGAAGCCAGCCCAGGTTGAATTGAGCACCCGACCATTAAATTGCCTAGTTCGTTGTTGACCTAAGCAACTGAAAGACAGTTGCATCTGTCAAGTAGGAAATTTAGTATAGCTTTATGCGGGAAGGCTAATTTAACTAATTTACGACACCATAAAAATGTCCAGCAGTGTGCGGAAGAATGAGAAAGTATTCCATCAAGGACTCGATGTCACAGAGGATGATGAAGAAGCAGCTCCCCCTGTGGCCAGAATCGAGCATACCCTCATGAAGCCGAAAGCTGGAAAATGTTAAATTGCCTCTGTGTCTCTTATCTCTGTCTGTATGTCGTATGTCTAACAGCATTGAATGTTTGACATGTATATATACATTGTGATCCGCCCTGAGTTGGGTGAGAAGGGCAGAATATAAATACTGTAAATAAATAAATCCGGGGAGAGGAGTGAGCTCCCAGTTAGCCCTAGCTTCTGCCAACCAAACAGTTCAAAATATGTAAATGTGAGTAGATCCATAGGTACTGCTTCGGGAAGGTAACGGCGCTCCATGCAGTCACACCAGCCACATGACCTAGGAAGCAATAACGGACAACGCCAGCTCTTTGCCTTAGAAATGGAGATAAGCACCAGAGTCGGACATGACTAGACTTAATGTCAAGGGGAAACCTTTATCTTAATATGAGATAAAATCTTATGCACATTTACACTAAATCCTTGCTTTCTACTATATATGTCCTTCCTATTCAGCTCAATTTTCCTTTCTTGCAACATGAATCAGTATTACTGAAATATAGAAAAGAACTGTGATCTTTTATGGTGCAGACACAAGGGAAGAAAATGTCTGGACTGTATAACTAAAAATATACAATGGAGGTATGGAGATTAAGCCCAAATCCCCTAAAACCACAAAATCGTATTTGATTTTGAAAGCTAAGAAGGGTCAACCCTGGATAGTACTTGGGATGTGAGGCCACTAGTGAATATCGGGTATTGTAGGCTATACTTCAGAGGAAGGAATTGGCAAATCAACATTTAAGTGTTGCTTTCCTAAAGAAATCCTATGAAATTCATGTCAACAGACAACATGAAGGCGCACACACAAGGATTTAAATTATGCCACTAAAAGGGAACAGAAATTGTAAACGAGAGTACCTCAATATTTTTTTTATGATGGCAGCTTTGTTGATTTACCATCCTTAATAAAATGTAATATATTGTTACTAGTAATAAGTACTAGATGTTTATCAATTATCCCCATTTTGCAGTTGTTAAACTGCCTTGCATTTGGAGAAGGAAGAATCAGCTCCAAATGACTCTACAACTATTATGTGAGGAAAACAAAAATATCATTTTTGGCACCCAAAAAATGTAGGTGTGACAATTATGCAATGAAATATGGGTATATAATTTCAGAGAGAAGGGGAGAGGGAAAGAGGTCTTAAACCCAAACAGGAGGGTTATTTTTCATCAACCTCTGCTACCAAGAAAAATGCCTCCTTTCCCTAATATTTTTATATGTATTCTTTTTGTTCAAAGGTACAAACGTGATTGTAAATGATGAATTGTTAGGGAAACTACATGTGTTTCCCTTTCAAAAAACACCCACATAATAGTTGTCAAATTGTGTGATGCCATTCATATCCTACTCCACCAAGTGCATAATTTCAGTTGAGTTGATATCAAGAATAACATTTGCTGTATCTTAAGGACAACCAATTAAAATGTAAGTACAGCAAGAAGGGAAAACATTACTGCACTTCAACAATAATCATTTTTGTGCTGTCGAAAGTTTTCATGGTCGGAATCACTGGGTTGCTGTGAGTTTTCCGGGCTGTATGGCCATGTTCCAGAAGCATTCTGGAACATGGTCATACAGCCCGGAAAACACAAAGCAACCTTTCTTTTCTTTCTCTCCCAATGAGGACATAATTTGGTCTCCATGACAAATCAGTAGGAACCAAACCCAATTGGTTACTTGGTGCCATAATAATGTGCTTATAATTTCATACTCCTTGGACCCGTTCTATCACACTGAACAATTGTAGCACTATGATTCCACCTTAGCTGTTAGTATGACTTTGTATGGAATCCAGAGGTTTATGGTTTTGTCAAAGGCACTATAGGAAATCTCTGGTTGAGAATTTTAAACACCCCACATTAAACTGCAAGTCCCAGGATTTCATAAGATATTATTATGGCAGTTAAAGTGGAGTCATAGAACTACATACAATTGTGCATTGTGAAAGCCCCCTTTTACTCAGAGAAATTACAGTTTGGCAATCCTGAAATAATATTGGAACTGTATTATTTGAAACCTGAACCAGCATGAAAGAGAAGTGGGGAAGTATTTTCCAGCTTTCCCCCCTTAGATGCCTATTTTTGAATCAATATTTTGAGTGCATGTGATATATGACTGTATACATAATATTGGGAGCTTGCAGATATGGCCAGATTTACCTTTTTGGCCTACACCTAGATTACTATTTGTTTGTCTGTATGCATATGTATCCCCTTTGTTAATTTTCCTCCATATAGTTTTTAGAAAATGGGTTTGCTGATGTTAGGTAGGAAACTCCTAGCTTTTACATTACAATGTTTATTAGCAGGTGATGTAGTGCTCTACAAATCTTTCTGAAGTAATTGCTTTTTTAATGAATAGTTTCATGGTGGTACAGGAGTTCAGCTTGGGAGAGCATTTAATAGCTGTACTAATATTAACGCTGACAATTACTACTTGAGTTTGCTGGACTACATTTGTGAATTTGTTTTTTGAAGAATAGTGAAGGACGTCAGAGCAAATCAGATTGATTAAAAAGAGATTGAGCCACTATACGCGATTACTTTTATGAAAAGAAAACACCAGTAACATGAAGATGTATTTTTCTCTTGTAGTTTCTGCACCTGCTCTCATCCCCAGGGGTTTTGTACAGGCAGAGAGTCTCTGAGGAGCCCTGCATTGTTTTGTGCTCCCTAAGTGCTAGGAAATTGCAAAGCAATTCTGCTTTCCTTGTGATAGAAAATGTTGATATTGATGGGTAAACCAGGTGAGAAACACAAATATATAAGGTAGCAGGAGTCCTGATGTAGCCACAAAATAGCTTCTGCCCTTCGCAGTTCTTCTTTCCAACTTCCAGTCAATTTATCAGTCAATCAATCAATGGGTTTCACATTTAAATTCTTTCCTCCTCTTTCCCTCTGCCCACATTTAGTGGTCTCAGACCTACCATAGTGTCAATTGTGCCATATATAAGAAATGAAATGAACATTGTAGCAAACTCCTTCAGCCATTAAACTAATTCTATATTATTTTCTGAATTTTACATAATTTAGCTGCTTGTTAAAAGTTTGAAAGTTATGAGATCTTTTCCCCCTTTTCTCTGTATGGTTCTGACAGAATTCAGCTTTTAGTCATAGAAGCCGTGGTGGCGCAATGGGTTAAACCCTTTTGCCTGCTGGACAGCTGACCTGAAGATTGGGTTGCTGGCCTGAAGGTGACAGCGAGGCAGGGTGAGCTCCCATCTGTCAGCTCTAGCTTGCAGGGACGTGAGAGAAGCCTCCCAGCAGGATGGTAACACATCCAGTTGTCCGCTGGACAACGTCTCTGAAGACAGCCAATTCTCTCACACCAGAAGCGACTTGCAGTATGTTCTCAAGTTGCTTCTGACACGATAAAAAAGTCATATTATGTTTGGAATATTTTGGTTGTCCTTTTCTTGCATGGCAGGGCTTGTGTGGTCACTTCCAGCTTTATGATTCTATTAAGAAATTCAAACTTTGGTCTCAAACAACTATACCAGACTAGCTCTAGTACATAAATAATTTAAAACAGAGATAAGTAGATAATGTGGATTATTTGCCTTGATATTCTGGATTATATGGCAGTGTAGAAGGGCCCATACATTATTGTCTTTCCCAATATGGTAAGATTTATTGCATTTCTGGATATATTTATTCTGAAAGGCAACATTTTGAGTGTACCATAAGTCAGTCGACTTGGCTGCTTCTACAATGCCATATAAAATCAACATTATCTGCTTTGAACTGGATTATACAACAGTGTCGACTATGGGCCATTCCCAACAGCTCTATATCTCAGAATAGCAAGGCACAAAATCCCACAATATCTGCTTTGAACTGGGTCATCTGTGCCCACATTGCCATATCTCCCAGTTCAAAGCAGAAAATGTGGAATTTTATTCAGCTGTGTGGAATGGCCCCAAGATAATTCAGTTTAAATAAGATAATGTGGATTTTCTGCTTTGATAACCTGGGTTATCTAACTGTGTAGAAGGGTCCTTGAAGGCATATAAGAACAAGACGATATTCAGAACATATAGATTTGGCACATGTAAATATTTTGTCAGGGCCCTTCCACACAGCTGAATGAAATCCCACATTATCTGCTTTGAACTGGAATATATAGCAGTGTGTACATAGATAACCCAGTTCAAAGCAGATATTGTGTGGTTTTCTGCCTTGATATTCTGGGTTATACGGCTATGTGGAAGGACCCTTAATCTTTACTCATTTATCTTCTTTTTTCGTGACAACTTCTCAAAAAATGTATGAAATGCAACATCAAGTGGTTCGCTACCTGATCCTATGCATGAATACTCAGATATACATCACATTGCATTCAGTAAGTCTTCTTACTGAATGCAATGCAAACAAATATAAAATAAATCTATCAAGAACTGTAACCTGAATTGTAAAATGAACTTTCCTGGATCAGATATGTTTTCCCCACTCTAAATGTACAAGGTCTAAAGCAAACCAGTCTCTCTTAGGCTGGATCTACACTGCCCTATATCCCAGGATCTGATCCCAGATTATCTGCTTTGAACTGGATTATCTTCTGCATTTACACTGCCATATAATCCAGTTCAAGTCAGATAATCTGGATTTTATGTGGCAGTGTAGAAAGGGCCTATGAGTCTACACTTCTAGATAATATCAGATAAACAGATAATCTGGGATCAGATTCTGGGAATAGGGCAGTGTAGATCGTGCCTTAGCTTCACTCAACATTCAGTACTCGGATAGTAATACTGAGTTAGGCCCCTCTATACTCTCCTATATTCCAGGATCTGATCTCAGATTATCTCATTTAAACTGGATTATATGAATCCACTGCCAGATAATCTGGGATCAGATCCTGGGATAAATGGCCAGTGTAGAAGGGGCCTTATAGAGGATATTTGCAAGGTACTGTGTGTAACGTATTTTAAAGGTGCAGCTTGTTAAATATTACTATGCATAGAATAGCAGTAGTTCATTTACATTACTTTATGCCTATATCTTACAGAGAATTACTATTTTTCTCATTTAATGTCTGTTTTTGCGTTTTTAAGTAATGTTTGGCTGTACCCAGTAGAGTAGCCAGGATTCTGATTCGGGGGGGGGGGGGGGGGGGCTGAGTCTGGGTGCGACAGGATCTACCCTAGCAAACCTTTCGTATGGTTATCCCAATACCCCCATGCATACGGGATATATTGAGCATGGTGATCAGATCATGATATGAATAGACATAACATTTTAAATAATAAATTTACGGCCTTCTCGCGGACCGCCCTGAGAATTTGGGGGGGGGGGGCTGAAGCCCCTCAAACGCCCCCCCCCCCCCGCCCCCAGCTACATGCCTGCCTGTACCAATAATTGTTGTTGTCACTGATATTACTGCTAATACTGGCAAAACACATATTCATCCACTGCAAAATGTTTTAATCCATGGTAGTGAAGAAATCTCTGAGAAGCAAATGTGCAGAGTAAAGAAAGTGTTAAGATACCGCAGAGAAATGTTCCCGTTTCAAAGTACATTGGCTCTACATATTCAAACCAGATCAATATAATATTTTACAGGAAATTAAAAGCACCAGATGGCAAATTGACTACATGGCAAGGAGTCAGAGATGGTTAACAGTTTGGAACTTTAATTTGGAAAAGCCGCTAGACAATATGTTTACTTTGTTATTAATGTTTAAGAGTGAAACCCTATACTTACTTTCCCAGGAGTGAGTCCCACTGTAGGCTTACTTCTGAGCAAACATGTACAGAATTATGCTGTTAGTCTGCTTCATAAAGGTTCAGGTCAAATTAGAGAAGACAAGACCCACATCAGTACAAAGGGCCAAGAGACTCATTAGGATATGTGTTAGGAGACAAAGAACAAAATGTAGTAAAAGTTACCTTCCAAACCCATAAATTTGCTGGATTAATACTTCACTATGACAGAGTGGTTTTTTTTCTAGAATATGCAGAATGTTTTGCTTCAGTCACTCATTTTCCTTTCCATTACCCTCTCCCCTTTTGGTGCATACTGGAGTGCTAAGAACAGAAAACAGGCCTCCCTGGATCAAATGAATGAACCAGTTAATCCAACAGCTTGTATTTAATAGCATTCAGCCAGATTCTTCCAGCATGGCATGAAGCAAGTCCTCTTATTGTATGACCACAGTAACTGCTTGGTACCTTGAATTCTGACTGCTTCTCTATCATAACTATTGAATAATTCTGGCTACCGCAAGAACTGTGGCTTGAGAAGTCTGGCATGCATAGCTATTCTAGAAGGCCAAGTCAGACACAGATGGGTTTGAAGGCAAAAGCAGAGATATTTATTCTTATTGGCCAGAGAGGATGTCAGTGGAGAAACATTCCATACTGACATACCTCAATCGTGAATACAGAGCATTTTATTACATTTGACAGTTATTCAAGAAACCCATGCCAGCTCCTGATTGATTGAGAAACAGTCCAACTAGGATTCGTGCTCTGAGTGGCTTAGGACTCCATTGGACATTTTCACCGATTGTCTCTTCGTATGGAAGAAATTCAATCAACTTTCATTGGATCATTTAAGTGTCCGTCCATTGAATGGTCCACCTCTGAAAGGGGCACGCTCAGAAGGAATGTGATGTGGCGATATGTAAAAGAGTCCTTGATGGACTTAATGAGTTGGCATAATAGGGTTTGTCTAGAGTACACAATTGATACTTGAGAATGATGACCATCTCGATGGGTGAAGCTGACTTGAGGTGTGGGGGCTCGAGATAGCCCCGATCTTACCAATGGGAGCAGAAAACGGACCCAGGGTGCTCTGACATACATCCATTG
The DNA here is from genome assembly GCF_035594765.1 of Anolis carolinensis. Classification (NCBI taxonomy): domain Eukaryota; kingdom Metazoa; phylum Chordata; class Lepidosauria; order Squamata; family Anolidae; genus Anolis; species Anolis carolinensis. The sequence goes on from NC_085844.1 coordinate 140,482,186, forward strand.
AGCAATAATGGAAATGAAGGGCATGGGTCTTTCCAACACAACTTTCCAGAATCACTTTACACAAAAGGTTAAAAACAAAAGGTCTGCTGAATTTCATGGAGCCATGATTACCATTTTATATAATTTTATATAATTCATAATTTGGGGGATCCGATTTCTTGATATCATATTAAATGAGCCCTGTGTTGTTCATCAAACAGTTGAAATAGAACATTTGACCAGAAGGGACTACCATGTGGCAAAAAGAAGTAGATAATAGTGGACAGAGTCCCATGTTGCATGCAAACTGCTCTTTGAGACCTAATATGGCTTGCTGGTCTGAGTTTCTGTGGAGTATTCTGTCCTGTCACACATAGTTTAAGTTTTGGTTCAGTTGACTTGTGTATGTGAAATGGATCTAGGAAGGGGACATAGTTATGCCCTTTGTCTCAGTGAAATGTCTCTCCCTGCCTCCTGGGGTTGCACTGTGACCCATTCGAAGTCTTGCTGAAGAACATTTAGACTGGGTGTACTTCTGATTATAACAATGAAATGTCAGAAAATATAATGCCATGTTTCGGTGTTGCCAAGATGTTGCCTCACATTTGAATGACTCAGAAACTGGCACACAGTCCCTTATTTTTATTTTGTTTTGTTTATTTCTATAATTCAGGAGCCCCTGATGGCGTAATCGCTGAGTTGCTGAAACTTGTTGATGAAAGGTCGACGGTTCGAATCCAGGGAGCGGGGTGAGCTCCTGCTGTTAGCCTCAGCTTCTGCCAATCTAGTCGTTTAAAAACATGCAAATGTAAGTAGATCAACAGGTACTGCTCCAAAAGGGAGGTAACAATGCTCCATGCAGTCATGCCTGCTACATGACCTTGGACAACGCCAGCTCTTCGGCTTGGAAATGGAGATGATCACCTACCTCCAGAGTCGGACTCAACCAGACTTAATGTCAGGGGAAACCCTTTACCTTTACTATGATTATACAGCAATTTATGTCCTGGGGCTCAAGGGTCTAAATTTTGGTTGTGGTGAAAAACCTGGCTTATCACATCCCAGAAATGAGAGACTGTGCATAGATTTCATGTTTGATTCTCATTTATTCAATACTGTATATAAATAAAATTCTGGTAGATTTTAGGTAAATTGGTGGAACAATTGACTTTCTTCTAGCAATCCCTGTGGTTTGTTGAATACTTGTGGATGGATATTAATTCTGCCAGTTTCTGAACCAATTTTTCTACTTGTGCAACCATTAATTTCTTTCTTGTTGGTTATATTTTTCTCTTATGTGGCATTCTGTGGTATCCCACATTTAGAACCAATGCACAGGTATCCATTCATCACATTGATTATTGAGGACTATATAAAAGCAGCTTGCACATGGAAACGAGCACTTGCAGATCCAAGAGCTGAGACTGAATATTTATAACAATGGATTAGCACTGGGCAACAGATTTCTCTGTTAAATGTGTTTCTCATGGGGAAAATGTAACTTAAAATCTATGACAAAGGCAAACATTGCAAATTAAATCATGACAAGGGCAGATGAGCAGGAGAGAAAAAAATATAAATGGATACTGAAGGGGGGAAAAGGCAAAAGAGGCTTTTCCTGCATTCTAACTCAACTAATCCATCCAGGTTTTTCAGCTCCATGTAAACAATCTCCTCTGTGGTTTAAATACTTAGAACAAGAATTGGATGAAGGATGAAGCAGGTGAGGTGCGGTATAAATATAGAAAGATGACGGTAGTGTGTTAATTTCAATGCATATGACAGGCATAGGCAAACTTGGGCCTGCCAGGTGTTTTGGACTTCAACTCCCACAATTCCTAACAGTATCCTAAACACCTGGAGAGCCCAAGTTTGCCCATGCCTGTTATATGAGAATTTAAGTTGTCAGAGCTGTTCACACTCATAGTATCCCCACGTAACCAGTCTGAAGACAGCATATTCAATTAATAACTGAAAATATATAATTTTTGATGTTTTGCTTATGAGATAAGCCTTCTAATATATAAAAGCATCATGTACAACAAGGGACATCTGGCACTCTTCGTGAATAACAGAATACATGAAGAAGAGCTTGCCTGTTTCGCTGCAATGCAGACACATTGAGCTTGCTGTCTTATTTAAGAAAAAAAGCTTTATTAAGAGAAATATAAGAGGAAAAATACATCTAGTTTGGGAAATGATGGGAAATTGTATTTACCCCCTGCTTTTCAAAACAAAAGCTGAGATGTCTTCTTTTTGTTGGAGAGAAACTTGAGGTGAAAGCAACCTGTGTTTATCTATCTAGATCAGAAGGCAGATCATGAAAGGACTGCACAGCAGTCTGAGGAGATCTATCTACTCTTTCTTGTCCATGCACCTTGAGCGTAAGGTGAGCTGTATTTCTGTCACCTCCAACAGAAGAAAAGTCTTTCCTTTCACTCTGCCTCAATCTCCCCTTATTCACCTTTTTCGTTCCCATCATCTCCCTTTCCTCCTGCTACTTCTTCATTTGCACACAGACTTCATGGAGCCAGCAAGCAGGATGACTTCCCAAACCAACTACTTCTCAGGAACCTAAGTGGAGGCATTTGCAAATAGCAAAAGATCTTCCTGGACCAGGTTGTTGTGTGTTTTCCAGGCTGTATGGCCATGTTCCAGAAGTAATTTCTCCTGACATTTCGCCCACATCTATGGCAGGCATCCTCAGAGGTTGTGAGGTATATGGAGAAACTAAGCAAGGAAGGTTTATATATCAGTGGAAGGTCCAGGGTGAGGGAAATAACTCTTGTCTGTTGGAGGCTAGTGTGAATGTTGTAATTAATCACCTTGATTAGCATTGGAAGGCCATTTAATGCTAATCAAGGTTATTAATTACAACATTCACACTGGCCTCCAACAGACAAGAGTTCCTTCCCCCATCCTGAACATCAGGAGAAAATACTTCTGAACATGGACATACAGCCTGGAAAACACACAACAATCCATTATTCCAGCCATGAAAGCCTTCGACAACTCATCTTCCTGGACTGTTGCTTAGTGAGTCTTCCAGACAATCCATTTCCCATCCTTAAGATAAAAGAAAGAACATTTCCTTCCAGCAAGAAAACTGCATAGCTGAGTGTGTGCACATCTTCCAAAGCCAGTTCCTTCTTGTTCTTTGGCACTCAAGCTGATGTGACCTCAGGCTGTGAATGTCAGGCTAACAATTTTCATGGGTGTGCCCTGCTCTCTATGGCTGCTGCCTATCTGGATGCTTCAGTTTATATGTGTTGTCAAAGGCTTTCATGGCTGGAATCATTGGGCCACAAAGTTTACAAAAAAAACTACATACATGGATAGATATCCGCACAAAAATTCCAACCATCACCCAGGTCAAAAAAGAAGCACAATTAAAGCCCTGACAGAATCTGTGAACCCCAGCTTCTCTAAGGTGAACTGAACCACCTAAACTGGGCTCTACAGGCCAATGGATACTCCACCTCAGATATCAAAAGAGCTGCAAAACCAAGAACAACCTATAGAGTAAAGACAAAGACCTACCCAGAGGAAAAAGTGTTCTTACCATACTTCAAGGGAACCACTGACAGCATAGGGAAGCTGATGAAGAAATACAACCTACAAACTTTCTACAGACCCACTAAGAAAATCTAACAACTGTTACGTTCAGCAAAGGACAAGAGGGATCTTCTCACATCTGCAGGAGTCTACCGTATACCATGCAGCTGTGGACAAGTCTACATACGGACCACCAAACGCAGCATTGCCCAAACAGGAATCAAGAAACATGAAAGGCACTGCAGACTAACTCAACCAGAGAAGTCAGCCATAGCAGAGCACCTGGGCACAGCATATTATTTCAGAACACAGAAATGCTGGACCACTCTAACAACTACCATGTCAGACTACACAGAGAAGCCATTGAAATCCACAAGAAGCATGTGGACAATTTCAACAGAAAGGCGGAAACCATAAAAATGAACAAAATCTGGCTATTTTACAGTATTTATATTCCGCCCTTCTCACCCCGAAGGGGACTCAGGGCGGATCACATTACACATATAAGGCAAACATTCAATGCCTTAACATAGAACAAAGACAAACGCGGGGCTCCGAGCTGGCCTCGAACTCATGACCTCTTGGTCAGAGTGATTTGTTACAGCTGGCTGCTCAACAGCCTGTGCCACATACCGGGCTATCAGTATTAAAAAAAAACCCTCTAAATTCAAGACAGTAAATAAAGAACAGCACTCAGAAAACAGGGGAATCACAGACATGAAACAATCAGGGCCAACTAACACATCCCAACAAAGGATTCCTCCAGGCAGAAGCAGCCAGGCTTTGAAGCTACAGGGCTATTTAATGCTATTCAAGCTGGCTAATTGCAACATTCACACATCTCTCAAACAGACGAGAGTTCTTTCTCCCACCCTGGACATTCCACCGATATATAAACCATATTTCCAACAGACCTCACAACTCTGAGGATGCCTGCCATAGATGTGGGTGAAACGTCAGGAGATAATGTGTCTGGAACATGCCCATACAGCCCAGAAAACTAACAGCAACCCAGCTTCAGTTTCTCTTTCCTCCCTACATTTTCTCGCTTTGTCCTCAGTTTCCTTCAGTTGCTACAGAGTTCAAAGAACAAAAGTAATTTGCATTCAATATCTTAGCATTGGGGATGGGTAGCATGGGATGGATATTTTTCTTCTCAGGCAAAAACAAACTGCTTCGCCATGTCCTAAGTTGTCTATTCTTCCTCATTAATACCCTTTGCAATCTTGACCACACACTGATATTGCTTGCCTGCCTATATGTATCCTGCTTTTTATTTTTGAAATGTTGAAGGGTATGCTTTATCAAGAATGGAGAGTATTTCAATTTGCACCTGGAACAGACTTTTCCAAGGGTTGCTGGGAAGGAAAAAAGTAACAGTGGAAGATTTCCCATTTTTAGAAATATAAAACTCAGCTCTTTTCTCCGAATTCTTCAGCCTCCATTAATCACCCAGGAATCTGCTCCTGCCATCTCTTTGCACCTGTCTTTGTTTACACACACCTGTAAATTCAATGCCACTGTATTAACAGAAGGGTTTGTAGTGCCTCCAAATAAATGAATTCTTTTCTAGATATTTATAATTCAGGATTTATTTGCAGTAGCTACAGATAGTGATTATTGCACCTATTCTGTCTAATATATTGAATTTCTACGTATCTTTTATTGGTTGTCTAATTATTTATCCCTTTCTCCAACTCTATCAACATTTATCTATTGACCCCTTGTATCCGAGATCCTTAATCATTAATAATAATAATAATTGCTTTTGATAATTTTAATTGTTTATACCAAACCTAGAAAATATTGCATATTATTTTTCAAAATAAATGAGTGCCGGACTATTTTGGTTGGTTCTATAGAAAACATTTTGCATTTTTGTATGTTACTTAACCTATTGAAAGAGTCTTCTCCAGAATGCTTCCAGTATGACTTAGGTTTTATGAATAATCCCTACAGATACATGAATTTTTTAAATTTTTTAAGTGCAATTAATTACTCCTGTTCAAATCAATACTTTTGATTGGGAGTACAAAAATGTTATAGCTCAATGTATTTGGCATTGGCTGGTGTTCTGACCCCTTGAGTAACAATTTGCTAAAAACAGTCCTAATCATGTTCTTTAGTGTCAGGTTTTTCAGCAAGCTAAAGACAATGGAATATACCCACCAATATTTTGAAGTGTTTGGGTAGGAATCAGCCTTGGGCCCAGATCTGTTTGCCAAAAGTAATTTGTAATATTCAGTCGTTAGTTTCGTATAATCCCCCGAAAACAGAACGGGGAGGAGGGAACTGCAGTTTTATCTTCATTTTTTAACCTCTGCCAATCTCTGCATTTCAACCTGTTCATAAATACATTTGACCTTTACCCTCTTTCCTTGGCCTCAACCAAAAACGGAATAGCGCCTTTGAAATTTGAAAGCTATGGTGTATTATAAAATTTGTGTCGGTGTAGCTTCATCCCTGGAATCACAGCAGACAGCACAGAATTGCTTTGCTTATGTCATAACTTTTGGAGGTGGAAGGAGGGATACCGTGCATCTGTTTAAACCATAGCACATCCATTAATTTTCTGACATAAACTAGATAGCCCTGGAGCAATGTGTCAGAAACAGCTGACAACTCTGAAGACAGACTGGTGTGTATAAATATATTAATCTGAAGAGGGTGTCTCTGTTAGCACTGGTTTAGTATTTTAAGAGCTAACAATGAACTATGGGGGAGGAAAGATGAATGTTGTCTATGCATATGAGATTCCATTCACTGAAGTGGCTTTAAGGGCTTCAAAGAGAACAGAACTATTTTGCCAAGAGAAGAGGTCAAGATGGCAGGATATCATTAGTGTCACAGTCCTACCCAGAGATTGGTGTGCCTTCACTCTTCACCGCAGCAGGAAAAACTGGAAGCAATGTCAGGCATGTGGGATGCACACTGGGAACAGTGGGAGCCAGGCACCAATTCTTTTCTCACCAAGCAGCCAGGAGGATTAGCCAAAGGGAAGAATGGAAATGACAGTCCCATCAAATCACCAAACAGAAAGCTTGGGGCAAAATGTTTCTCACTCAGGATGTCAGATGAGGGAAATGAATCAATCATTTTGAGTAGTATAGCACCTCCCTAGCCTGCAGTATGTCTTACAACAAGTCAGCTGAACCAGGGGGGAACCTGCCTGCCTGATGTATTTGGCAGCTGCTTGACAACTACAGGTAGTATTGTTGCCTTTTTGTACTGCAGCCCCCAGAGTCCCCATCCAGCATTATACTGCTTGAGGAGTCTGGGAATTGTATTCAAACATAGTCTTGCCAACCTTTCAAATCTAACAGTATTCATTAATTTAAGCAACAAGGAAACATAAAATCAAATGGAGGCACATATTGTGTGCCTTTAAGGCTCCATCTACACTGCCATATAAAATCCAGATTATCTGATTTGAACAAGAATATATAGCAGTGTAGACTCGTATAATCCAGTTCAAAGCAGATAATCTGGATGATCTGCTTTGATAATTATATGGCAGAGTAGTCCCAGTCTAAGTTGCTATCACAGGTTTTTGGGGGGTTCAAACTACTTTGCCACACTTGCTCTCATAGAGAAATTGTAATTTTTAAATACTTAATTCTGATGTCAAATACTGATTTTTGACATTCAAATAGCAAAGCTACGTTTCAGATTTGACATCAGAATTAAAATTGCCAAATTTGTAAATATTTGCTTTTTTCCAACTCTAGTTTGCCATGACAGTAGCCACACTCTCATAGTCCAACAGCATAGGTCACGGGCTGCACAAATTCTGTAAAGATGTTCCACACCACTGAATTAGAGGAAATGCATGGGTCCAAATAATGAATAAAATAAAAATGTATAGCTGATGACAGCAAAAAGTATGAATGAGAGCCTTGGCCGTATAAGGATAATGTTCTGTGCAAACAGACAAGGAAATACTTGGTTAGTGCTCATAGAGTGAGTGTGAAGCCCTCTCCAACTATGCAACAAACTGGTATTCTCATTTTATTTACACTCAGCCTTGTTTACATAAAGGTAAAGGTTTTCCTCTGATATTAAGTCATGTCTGACTCTGGGGGTTGGTGCTCATCTCCATTTCTATGCCAAAGAGCCGGCGTTGTCCGTAGACACCTCCAAGGTCATGTGGCTGGCATGACTGCATGGAGTGCCATTACCGTTAGCCTTGTTTATCAGTCTTAAAATAACTGGATTGGCTCCCAGTTTGCTTCAAGGCCGAAGTCAAGGTCCTAGCACTATTCTCAAAACATTAAGTCAAATAGGACTCCAGAAACCCTTGAAATGTTGCTGAACTCTTGCAATTCTTCACCATTGGCTATGCTGTAGCCACGTATGTGCCATGAAACAAAAATAATGACCACATAACCACATGTATGTAATATAGACCCATTTGATCAATTAATGCTGTCATGTGCCTTCAAATCATTTATAACTTCTGATAACCCCTAAGTGAACCTGTCATGGGGTTTTCTGAGATTGAGAGTACGTGACTCACCCAAAGAAGCCATGTAGATTTCCATGGCCAAACTGGAAATCAAACTCTAGTTTCTAAACTTGTAGTCAAATCACTGCACTATGTTGGCTCTTATTTCTCAATTGTTCCAATTATAATATATTGCCCACCTGCTTCTCACAATTGATGGAAAGGTTTCCTTATGATTTGTTAAGTACTGTAATTAATTTGAGACTGCCTGAGAATAAGTAGTACGTGCTCCCTGAGTTGTTTTATGCATCATTTGGTTATTTTACCTCTAAAAAACCTTTTGAAATATTTTAAAGCATTGGCTATGCTACCTAGGCTGCCAGGGACATTAGTCTAGCAGCAACCCCATCGTAAATTATTTGGGACTCTGCAACTCAATAAATGCCTCTTCACACAGAGGCCTGCCAATTCTGAGACTGGTTGAGGAAGTTCTTTCTTTTGGGAAGTATGCTATGTAACCACAAAGGAGATTACTTTTTAAGTGATGGCACCCCAGTTATAGAATACTGTCCCTTTAAAAGCATACCTGGCTTCTCTATTACATTCTTTTCAGTGACAAATTACGACATTTTTATTTTCTCATGCATTTTAATTTGGGAAATCCCTTACCTTGCTGTACATTTCTAATAGCAGTCTTAATTTATTGTGAACAGCTTTATGATTTGTTTGAGTGCTTCCTGATGTATTTGCTTTTCTGACCTCTTGAATCTACTGAATGAAAGTTAAACAATTACTGGAGTAAGATGAAATAGAAAATGCCACCTAAAGATGAATACAAGTTGATTTGAAATAAGTGAAGTAATGTTACCAACTAAGCTTTATGTTCTAAAGAGCCCCTTTCCTCATGAAGACCTGAGTCTGCAATCACTTAAAAAGCATGAAGAGCCATGAGGGACTTCAAAAACTAAGAAATGCAAAGTATTGGCTGTGGCACACTAGAGGGTCATATTTATGTATGCCATGCCAACAATGTGGGTTACAGAGTACAAGACAACAAGTTGTGCTCCAGAGAATTTACAGAGAGAGAAATGGCGGAGGTTTGAATGCAGAAAAACACATATTAGCTGTCTTCTAACTCTTGGTTTCAACAGCATTATTAGAACAAACAGCTTCCTAGAGAATGTGGTTTGTTTGGTACAGGAGGGCTAGGAAAACTCAGAAGTGATATTTCATGGCTGATATAGGGGATCGTTCCATATAAAAGGGGAGGAAGTGGAGCAGAGTTCTTTAAGAGAGTGGGAGAACTTTGGGAGTCTGAGAGTGTAGCCAGAATGTACAGATGCAAGTCAGATTACAACATAATTAAATAAAGAGTAAACATGCAAGTCATTGCATGAGTGACTGTCACTATTTTCATTGTCTAGCTGTGCTATGTGAAATGTATCCAATCATTTTCAACAGAAACCAATTAACATATTGAACCACAAAGTGCTATTAAGCAAAATGGGATTTGGTCAAATGCTGATGAAATAAAAAACATAATAAAAGTCAATGTAGTCCTAATACACTTTTTTTTTGAAACAGAACAGTGAGCCTGAAAGTATCTCAGGCTGGATCTATGCTGCTCTATATACCCGGATCTGACCCCAGATTATCATTTTATGTCAGATTATCTAGTATGTTGACTCATATAATCCAGTTCAAAGTAGATAATCTGGGATCAGCACCTGGGTTATAGGGCAGTGTCGATCCAGTCTCAGCAAACCAGAATTGTAGGATTCATAGAATAAAGTCATGATAGTTAAAGTATTCTCAAGCTGTTGTACAGTGAGTCCTTGATATAGGGCAGTGTAGATCCAACCACACACATACGTCAAGGGACTTTAAATGTGCAATAGAATATTTGGTCAGTAGGTGGCAAACGTCTCTAACCAATGCATAGGTTTTTTCAGGGGTGAGCAATTTAAGAAACTAAATCTAAGGGATGCCTTCTTCTGAAAGCCTTCTTGATAGGAAGGAGTATCCATGCATCATGGTAGTGAACATATCTAGGAGTTATTTGTAATAGCTTAATTCAAACTGGCAAGTACAGTGCAAAACTTGGTCATAAGATTTAGACATATCCAACTCATGTGAAGCAAAAGACCTTAGGTAAAGGTAAAGGTTTTCCCCTGACATTAAGTCTAGTCCTGTCCAACTCTGGAGGTTGGTGTTCATCTCCATTTCTAAGCTGAAGAGCCGGCGCTGTCCGTATACACCTCCAAGGTCATGTGGCCGGCATGACTGCATGAAGCTCTGTTACCTTCCTGTCTGAGTGGTACCTATTGATATACTCACATTTGCATCTTTTCAAACTTCTAGGTTGGCAGAAGTTGGGGCTAACAGCGGGAGCTCACCCCACTCTCCGATTCGATTCGCCGACCTTTCAGTCAGCAAGTTCAGCAGCTCAGTGATTTAACCTGCTGCATCACTGGGGGTTCCCTAGCTGGAGATCTTAGCTAGTAGAAAATGTTTTAAATGGTAACAGAGAAGAATAAAATTACACAAATAAAATAAAATTTCTTATACGGGAAAAGCTGCAAATATGTTAAGGCTTTCTGACATAGGAGAAACAGGTCTATGTGAACAGAACAAAGGTGGCTTGCAATGGTAATTGGAAAAATATATTACAGTAGAGTCTCACTTATCCAACACTCGCTTATCCAACGTTCTGGATTATCCAACGCCTTTTTGTAGTCAATGTTTTCAATAAATCGTGATATTTTGGTGCTAAATTCGTAAATACAGTAATTACTACATAGCTTTACTGCGCATTGAACTACTTTTTCTGTAGAAAATTTCTGTTACAAATTTGTTGTAAAACGTGATGTTTTGGTGCTTAATTTGTAAAATCATAACCTATTTTGATGTTTAATAGGCTTTTTCTTAATTTCTCCTCATTATCCAACATATTCACTTATCCAACGTTCTGCCGGCCCGTTTATGTTGGATAAGTGAGACTCTACTGTACTTATTTGATAAATGAAACTGTATTTCATGAAGTGCCCCCTAACACCATAGTAAGCATTAAAAATCCAACAACTTCCAAGATTCTGCCAGGTCAGCCCATAATTTACCAAGCCATGCACTGGTTCAGTACTCTCTTGTTGCTGCTCCTGAGAGGAGGGGAAGGAAAGAGTAATATTTAAGCTCAACCCATTAAAATAAAGAAATATTCACTGGTATCTTCCCAAGCAATAACTGACTGGACAGCACAGATATTTTAGTCAAAACACCAGAAAGTATTCACTTGATGAAGACTCTCATATCAAAAGGATGTCTCAAGAAGAAGAAAAACCAACTTGGGAGCAACATGTCTTGTTTGCAGAAGTTAATATCTATTAGACTTTACTGAAAGTGGGAAACAGACACTGGCTGAAGAGCTGTGGGCAAAACTGGGTGAAAGTCTAAAGACCAAAAGTTGTTGTTACAAGGGTTTTTCATTCCATCCATGTGACAATAATGTAGGGGTAGAGAGGGATTTGCAAGAAACATATGATACAAGCCTGTTCCCACAGCACAGTCATTTGTTTTTATGGACCACCCTTCCCAGAAGCCCCCAGCCATCATAACCAGCTGCAGGATTTTGGCACTTGTGGCCCATAAAAGCAACGTTCCACTATCGCCTTCCTAGGTCAGTTATCCTACACAACTGAAGCATCTGTTTTCTAATGTTTTTTCCCCCTTTGTATTGGTCTAATGGGGGGGGGGGCATGATTCCAGTAATACTTTAAAGACTATCATCACATTTATTACACCACTAGCTTGGGTACCTGGCATTACCCAGGTTATTTGAAAAATAACCTGTACTAAATATATAAGGCTGTGAACTACAACTGACATCATGCCAGATTAACCCCGAAAAGCTCCATCAGTACTTAAAGTTCATTATGTTGGGCAAATTTGCTCTAGATGCATCATCAGTGGGGTTCAATGTGCTGTCTGGCTGTAGGGTAAACCACAATTCCCACTATGGTGAGTCAGTCCCCTCAAACCCCTCCAGTAGGTTCAGTTGGTCATGGTGGTTCTGTATGCCAAGTTTGGTCCAGGTCCATCATCAGTGGAGGTCACAGTTTCTCTGGTTGTGAATGAACCACAACTCCCAGAAAGGAAGGTCACCCCCCCCCCCAAAAAAAAAACAACAACTCCTCCAGTAATCAAATTTTGGCATATCAGGTATGTGTGCCAAGTTTGGTCCAGATCCATCAGTGTTTGGGTTCACAGTTTTCTCGGTGTAGGTATATTACAACACCACCAGAAAAGACCTCCAGTATTTTTTTGGTGGTCATGGGGGCTTTGTGTGCCAAGTTTGGTCCAATTCCATCTTTGGTGGGGTTCAGAGTGATCATTGATTGCAGATGAATTATAAATCCTAGTACCTACGACTCCAAAATATCCAGACCAATTCCCCTCAAAACCCACCAGTATTCAAATCTGGGCATATCGGGTATGTATGCCAAGTTTGGTCCAGATCCATCGATGTTTGGGTTTACAGTGCTCTCTGGATGTACTGTAGGTGAACTACAACTCTGCCAAATCAAGATGAATTTTCCCCAAAGACCTACAGTATTTGTTGCTGGTCATGGGGGCTCTGTGTGCCAAGTTTGGTCCAATTCCATCTTTGGTGGGGTTCAGAGTGCTCATTGATTGCGGGTGAATTATAAATCCTAGTACCCACAACTCCAAAATATCCAGGCCAATTCCCCTCAAAACCCACCAGTATTCAAATCTGGGCATATCGGGTATGTATGCCAAGTTTGGTCCAGATCCATCATTGTTTGAGTTCATAGTGCGCTCTGGATGCAGGTGAACAAACAACTCCTATAAATCCCTCCAAAGATCTCCAGTATTTTTTGTTGGTCATGTGGGTTCTGAGTGCCAAGTTAGTTCCAGGTCAATTGTTGGTGGGGTTCAGAGTGCTCTTATATTGCAGGTGAACTATACACAAATCATGATGAATTCTCCCCAATGAACCTCTGTAGTATGTTCAAGTCCTCTGTTTGCTGTATACCACAGAAAAGAATAGGAAAAGTTTAAGGGAGAGTCAGTGGGTGGGGTCATGTAAATTCCATACCAATAGAGAGAGTAAGAAACACTGGGATGTCTGTGGTGGAGGAAACACATAAAATCTAGGATGAAATTGTTCTCGTATGAAAGTCTTCACTTGGGTGGTGGAAAGTATGATGTTTGTAGAGGACATTGTCAGGGCTCTTAGACATGTTTAGGGCTCTTTTGATAACCTGCAATATCATTGGGATTGCCATTGGTGTCTCCTGAGTAGAGGGAGCTATAGCTGTTTATGGAGGCAGGAGCTGTGTAAGTGGACACCCCACCCATACACACGTACATATTTTCACTTTTATTATGTGTATAGATAAGCTGTCAAGGATGAACCCATGGATGTGAAGAAATAGACTACAAAAGCTTCTCATGGAGAACAGACACTTACATGACAAGTCTTAAGAGCTAGAGACTTACCGAAAGGGAGCTGCAGAGTAAAGTACTGCAGAATTGTACCGCCTTTGCCAGCTTGCACAATGTCTTCAAATAGATTTAGAACTGGAGAGTACACATAATCTCCTTCTGTATGTAGGATATAGATTATTTCAACCTCACCACTATTTCTAATTAACATTTAAAAAGCAAACACATCAAAGAAAAAAAACTTTTTTTTGTTTGTTTTTTTGTAAACTCACCTTTACAGAAGTCGATATCAATAAGACCTTAACTGAAAGTGAGCTGCAGAATGGAGAAATGTTGGGGTCATATTCATCCTGTGTCCATTACTTCTTTGCTTCAATATATTTCCCTGGTTGGCTATCACAGGCTAAACATGCAGTTACCTCTTGCTGACAAAGTCCTGTCCTGTACTGCTAAATCACATTTTGGGTTTCTAATATTATAGAGGCATCCAATCTCATCTGATCTTGGAATTTAAGTGGGTGAGTCCTGGTTAGTACTTGGACGGAAGATCATAATGGAATACTAGGTACGGTAGGCTACATTTCAAAGGAAGGAACTGACACAACTGTCTCTGCACATTCCTTGCTCAAGAAAACTTGATCAAATTTATTGGGTTTCCATAAATTTATTTTTTATATCTCACTTTTTTTCTTTTGGGAGCCCCTGATGGCGCAGTGGGTTAAACGGCTGAGCTGCTGAACTTGCTGACCAAAAGGTCGCTGGTTCAAATCCAGGAAGCAGGGGTAAGCTCCCGCTGTTAGCCCCAACTTCTGCCAACCTAGCAGTTTGAAAACATGCAAATGTGAATAGATCAATAGGTACTGCTCCAGTGGGAAGGTAACAGTGTTTCATGCAGTCATTCCAGTCAAACAACCTTGGAGGTGTCTACGGATAACGCCGGCTCTTTGGCTTAGAAATGGAGATGAGACCAATGCCCAGAGTTGGACACAGCTAGATTTAATGTCAGGGGGAAACCTTTACCCTTTCTCTTTTACAAAAAATTTAGTTGTTAACAATGTTAAAAAATACAATTTAAAACTGAAAATATAAATCTACAGGCAGTTTGCAGGCACACACACACATCGAGCAGAAAAAGCAAGTTCAGTCAGGCACATTGCCATATCACTGGATTTTTCAAGAACCAGGCCAAAACTAACAAAATGAATTTAAACAGAGAGAAGCATATAGTACACTTAGGCAATAAAAATGAAATGCATAGATATAGGATAGCTTGAAAATAGTCCATGTGAAAGGAATCTAGTAGACTACAAGCTGAACATGAGTTGGCAGTGTGATGCAGCAGCTAAAATAGCCAATGCAATTCTAGGCTGCATCAATAAAAGTATAGTGTTGAGACTGAGGGAAGTCATAGTCCCACTCTATTCTGCTTTGGTCAGACCTCACCTGGAATTCAAGAAAAGTATCAACAAGTCAGAAAAGAACGCCCCAAATGATCAATGGTTTGGAAGTTGTACAAGGAATGGCTGAGGGAGCTGGGTATGTTTAGCTTGGAAAGAAGGATGCTGAGAAGGGACATGATAGCCATGTTTAAATATTATAACGAAGAAGGGAAAGCTTGTTTTCTCCTGCTTTGGAGCCGAGGACAAGAGCAGCAATGGATTCAAATTGCAGGAAAAGAGATCCCACTTAAACATTAGAAACATGTTCCTGACCATAAAAGCTGTTTGGCAGTGAAATGCCCTGTCTGGGACTGTGTTGGAGTCTTCTTTCCTGGAAAATTTTAAGCAGAGGCTGGATGCCATCTGTCGGGGGTGCTTAGATTGGGTGTCCCTGCATAGCAGCAGAGGGTTGGACTGGATGGCCCTTGTAGTCCCTTCCACCTCTATGATTCTATGACTCCTGCTTTCTCCCACTTTGGGGGTCATGCCCAATGGTTCTTCTGGCAGGATGTGAAAGTCTGGACCATGGGAATCTCACTATAGAAAGCAAGGGATCATTGGAAAGAGTCACAATGTACCAAATCTCTTGAAATGTTGGGACCTGGACAAACCAGAAGGCTGGGCCTGAGCTTTAAAAAAAGAGGGGGTTATTCTTGTTATATGTCTAGTAAGTGTTTCATAAGGTGGGTTTGTATAGGTTAGGGTAGTTGTTTTAGTTGTAGTTCTGTTCATTGTTATAGTTTAGCTTTGCATAACAAGAACAATGTCTTTTCTTGATTTTAGGAGGGGACATTGTCACTGTGTTCTGTAACTCTTTTTCTGCATCTATATGTTTATATTTTTGTATCTCTGTATTTTTGAATTAAAAAATGCTACAAAAATGGTAGGGTTGCCTGAAGACAGAAAAACTTGGAGTCTAAGTAGACCACAAGTCAAACGTGACCCAACAATGTGATACAGCAGCTAAAAGAGTCAAGGGGCTTTGGGGCTAAATCAATAGGAGTACAGAGTCAAGATCAAGGGAAGTTATGATTCCCCTCTATTCTGCTTTGGTCAGACCTCACCTGGAATAACTTTTATGTCCAATTCTGGGCACCACAATTCAAGAGGGATATTGGCAAGCTGGAAGGTGTCCAGAGGAGGATGACTAAAATGCTCAAAGGTCTGAAGATCATGAATTCCTATGAGGAGTGGCTTAAAGAACTGGGCATGTTTAGCCTGCAGAAAAGAAGGTTGAGGGGAGACATGAGAGCCATGTATAAACATTTAAATGGATGCCATAAGAAAGAGAGAGCAGGCTCGTTTTTTGCTGCCCTGGAGACCAGGACTTGGAGCAATGGGTTCACATGACAGGGAAGGAGCTTCTACTTGAAGATTAGGAAGAACTTCCTGATTGTAAGAGCTGTTTGACAGTGGAACTCTCTGCCTTACAGTGTGGTGGAAGCTCCTTCTTTGGAGGCTTTTACACTGAGGCTGGATGGCCATCTGTTGGGAGAGCTTTGATTGTGCTTTTTCTGCAGGGCAAGGAGTTGGACTGGATAGCCCTTGAGGTCTATTCCAGCTGTATGATTCTATGATTCTATGCTCTAAATCAAACTACCTCATCACATTGAGAGGGGAAAGCATGGGGACCATCCCTTTAAGAGTAGAGAATTGGCCCTCTTATATTGACAGCAGTCCTCTTTTACATGTGGAAACTTTTTTATCATGTCAGAAGCAACTTAAGAAACTGCAAGTTGCTTCTGATGTGAGAGAATTGGCCATCTGCAGAGACGTTGCCTAGGGAACGCCTGTGGGAGGCTTCTCTCATGTCTCCACATGGGAAGCTGGAGCTGACAGACAGGAGCTCATCTCGCGGATTCGAACCACAGACTTTCAGGTCAGCAGGCACAAGAGTTGAACCTATTGCGCCACTGTGGCTCAATGTGGAAATTTAAGAGCTGACAATACATTCATTACAAGGTCAGTATAACTTCTTTTTAAATCAGGAGAAACAACAATACGTGAAAACCAAAAAATCCCTTGCCCTGCCAAAGCCTCTTACATTAAAGGAGACTGACTCCAGTTTAAAATCACTTCTTTCCATAGGATCCCATTTTTCTGCCCTAAACCCCATAGGATACAAGAATCAGTGCTCCAGGTTAAAGCCATTGCTTCCATGGGATCCTATTGTTCTGCACCAAACCCTATAGGATACAAGAGACTGCTGATGGCTGGGCAATGAAACAAGACGAAAAACTTTTGATGGTTCCCATCCCACTTGTTTTTCTATTGGAACCATGGGAGTAAGGTGTGATAAGAGGCAGAAGTTCTGAACATGATTGCTGGCCTGTGTTCAGTTCCCTCCTTTCAGGACATTTCTGCCTCTTTTCAACCCTGGACCATATCCATCTGTTAGGGCCTGGACAGCAGTACATGTGAAAAATGTCTAGGAGTCCTCGTGGACAACAAGTTAAACACGAACAATGTGATGTGGCGGCTTAAAAAGCCAATGGGATAGGAGCACTGTATAGTGTCTAGATCCAGGGAAGTCCTGCTACCCCTCTATTCTGCCTTGGTCAGACCACACCTGGAATACTGTGTCCAACTCTGGGCAATGCAATTGAAGGGCGATGTTGACAAGCTGGAATGTGTCCAGAGAGCAACTAAAATGATCAAGGGTCTGGAGAACAAGCCCTATGAGGAGCGGCATAAAGAGCTGGGCAGGGTGAGCTGGCAGAAGAGAAGGTCTAGAGGAGACATCATGAAAGCCATGTATAAATATGTGAGGGGAAGTCATAGGGAGAAGGGAGCAAGCTTGTTTTCTGTTGCCCTAGAGCAGGGGTCCTCAAACTTTTGAAGTGGAGGGCCGATTCATGGTCCCTCAGATTGCTGAGGGGCCGAATTATCATTTGAAAAAGAAAAAAAAAACGAACAAATTCCTATGCTCACAGCACATGTCTTATTTATAGTGCAAAAACCCCCCCCAACATTTATTTATTTACAGTATTTACTACATTTATACCCCACCCTCTCTCATCCCGAAGGAGACTCAGAGCAGCTTACAAGTTGTATGTACATACAATATATTATATTATTAGCATAGCACAATATTAGCATTATATATTACTATATTGTACTATACTATTATACCGTAATATTATTAGTAACATTACATTTAATATATAATATATAATTAATATTATTATATTATACAATATTATTATATTGTATTATTATTAGCCGCCCTGAGTCCCCTATTGAGTGAGAAGGGTGGGGTAGAAATACTGTAATAAATAAATAAATATTATATTGTTTTACATTATAATATTATTATCAATATTATATGTATATGCAGTATATTATATTATTACCATATCGTTCATTTACAATATTAGTAAATGAAAGAACAATACAATATTTAAAAATAAAAATAATTTTAACCAACATACTGTAAACTTATCAGGATTTCAGTGGGAAGTGTGAGCCTGCTTCTGACCAATGAGATAATCAAGTAGGATTGTTGTTGTTGTGCCTTCAAGTCATTTCAGACTTTGGGCGAGCCTAAGTCTAAAACTGAGGGTGGGGGCCAGGTAAATGGCCTTGGAGGGCCGCATCCGGCCCCCGGGCCTTAGTTTGGGGACCCCTGCCCTAGAGACTAGGACGTGGAACAATGGCTTCAAAGTACAGTAGAGTCTCGCTTATCTGTCATAAACTGGTGGGCAGAATGACGGATAAGTGAAACTGATGGATAACAGGGTGGGTGCTTGCTCAGCCACCCTCCCTCCCTCACTCACTTACCAGGCCAGGTCCCAGCAGTGGCGACGGCAGCACCGGGACCTGGCGGGGTAAGTGAGAAAGCAAGTGAGGGAGGGCCTTTGCCGCCCTCCTTCACTCGCCCACCCTCTGTCCCTCAGCTCCTTTGCCACACCAGGTCCCAGCATCACTGGGGCCTGGCCTGGCGAAGGAGCGAGCGAGGGAGGGCCTTTGCCGCCCTCCTTCACTCGCCCACCCATCTCTTGCTCACTCACCCAGCTGGGTTCCAGCAGCACTGGGACCTGGTGGGGTGAGTGAGTGAGAGTGAGTGGGGTAGGACATTTGCCTCTGATAATACAGAGTGTCGGATAAGCGGAACTTGGATAAGGGGGACTCTACTGTACTGGAAAGGAGATTCCACCTGAACATTAGGAAGAACTTCCTCACTGTGAGAGTTGTTCAGCAATGAACAACTCTCTCTGCCCCAGAGCGTAGTGGAGGCTCCTTCTTTGGAGGCTTTTAAGTAGAGGCTGGATGGGCATCTGTCGGGGGTGCTTTGAATGTGATTTTCCTGCGGCTTGGCAGGAGGGTTGGACTGGATGGCCCATGAGGTCTCTTCCAATTCTACCATTCTATAAGCTCAGTGCCTCTCCCTGCTTAAAAAGAGGCTGTAGTGTCCTAAGGTAAAGGTAAAGGTTTCTCCTGATGTTAAGTCCAGTCATGTCTGACTCTGGGGTTGGTGCTCATCTCCATTTCTAAGCCGAAGAGCCGGCGTTGTCCGTAGACACCTCCAAGGTCATGTGGCCGGAATGACTGCATGGAGCGCCGTTACCTTCCCGCCGGAGCGGTGCCTATTGATCTACTCACATTGGCATTTTTGAACTGCTAGGTTGGCAGAAGCTGGAGCTAACAGCGACCGCTCACGCCGCTCCCGGGGTTTGAACCTGGGACCTTTCGGTCTCCAGTTCAGTGCTTTAACACACTTTGCCACCGGGGCTCCTGTAGTGTCCTAGGAGTGGGAAATTTCTCAATGTGATGAGGTGGATTGTTAGAGTTCCCTCCTTCAGGACACCTCTGCCTCTTTTCAACCAGGGAATAATTAATTCCGTGTCAGGAGCAACTTGAGTCACTTCTGGAGTGAGAGAATTGGCCGTCTGCAAGGTCGTTGCCCAGGGGACGCCCAGACGTTTTTGATGTTTTGATCATCCTTGTGGGAGGCTTCTCTCATGTCCCCGCATGGAGCTGGAGCTGATAGAGGGAGCTCATCCGCACTCTCCTCGGGTGGGATTCAACCAGGGAAGGCGATATGCATTGCAGCCAGAAGTAGTTTAACTCATGTGATGAGCTCAGTGCCTCTCCATGCTTGAAAAGAAGATGAAGTGTTCTAGGAGGGGAACATTTCTCAATGTGATATGGTTGCAAGGTGGGACTTGGTGGGTGTGGAGCATTGTTCCGGGTCCCTTTGACACTGGAAGAAAGTGTCAAGGAAGTGTCCCTGCAGGCCAGGCGGGCCCGTCCAGCCAGTCTCTCTGGAGAGGGAGAAGAGAAGCAGCAGCAGTGCTCCGGCTGCGCGCCCCTCCGTCTCCACGCGCGCTCGCTCGCTCGCTCGCTCGCTCTCTCTCTCTTTCGCGGGCCCTTCGCCGCAGGCACAAAAGGGAGACGTCACTCGTTTGTCCACGGCAGGGAAGGAAGGCGAGGGCTTGAGCAAGGAAGCCTCCGACGTGAGACTCAGAGGGCGGAGGGAAAGGGTCCTCGGGCTCCCTTTCCTCCCGCCCGAGGGGCTTGGGGGGGCGGGGCAAAGCGCCGCAGCCTGCAACGAGCGGCGGCTCCGGCGAGGACCTGCTGCTGCTGCTGCTCCGCCTGGAAACCCAGCTCGAGCGTGCCTTCCTGCCTCCGCTCTGCCATCAGCCGGGCTCTGGATAAAGAAAAGGAACTCCATCTGCCTCCTTTTGGGGGTGAGCGCCTTTTCCAACTCGGGAAGGCTGGACCAGGGAAGTTGAGTTGGCTGCGCGAGAAACAGGGGCTGAGGCGGTGAGACGGGGAGCAGAGAGCCTTCTTGATCGAACACAGAGGTGAGATCTTTCTTCCCTCCCGCTGCCATTCCCTCTCTTGTCATGGTTCCGCGTTCGTCCCATCGATGGTTGGGTCAAGCCTTTCCCCGGCTCTCCTGGCTGCGCACCTGGCAGCGCTGCCTTGCGACTCCGCGCCTGGCCACCAGGGGGCGCCGGAAGGGAGGCTTCAGCTCCAGATTGAGCTCTCCTCCCCATGCTTTCTTTAATAATACAGTAGAGTCTCGCTTATCCAACGTTCTGGATTATCCAACACATTTTTGTAGTCAATGTTTTCAATACATCGTGATATTTTGGTGCTAAATTCGTAAATACAGTAATTACAACACAACATTACTGCATATTGAACTACTTTTTCTGTCAAATTTGTTGTATAACATGATTGTTTTGGTGCTTAATTTGTAAAATCATAACCTAATTTGATGTCTAATAGGCTTCTCCCTAATCTCTCCTTATTATCCAACATATTCACTTATCCAACGTTATGCCGGCCCATTTATGTTGGATAAGTGAGACTCTACTGTAATAAGAATATAGTAATAAGAATAATAATAGCAACAACTTTATTTATAACCCGCTTCCATCTCCCCGAGGAGACTCGGAGCGGTTCACGTGGGGACCAAACAATACCACGACAGCATATATAATTAAAACAATAACAGTAAAATAACATTCATAAAATAAATAGCGAGCAAAGTGATTTAAAAAATCATTTTGGGAGGGAAGGTAGTGGAGAGGGGGTAGGGTACAGATGTTCTCCGTTAAGCAGCCTTGCCTCCTTGAAGTTATCCATCTCTTCTGATCTCTTAGAAGACAAGGGAGAAAAGGCGGATTTGGGCAGGTTGGATTCCTTTGGGCCCCTTCCACACTGCCCCTATATTCCAGGTGATCTGGCAGTGGGGAATCATATATCCCAGTTTAAGGGCCCTTCCAGACAGGACCTGATCCCAGGTTTTCTGCCTTAAACTGCATTGTAGGAGTCTCCACTGCCATATAATAGTAGATGGTAATATTCCCATTATACTTGTGATTCATAGCTACCATCCGTGTCCGTGCCCTGTTTGCTCCACCAGCTCGATAGACATCTTGAGCAATGATCATTCTATTTGCCCCCAAGCAACTGAGAAATTGATGCTTCTGTCTGTTGGAGGCAAGTGTGAATGTTGCATTTGGCCATCTTTATTAGCATGGAATAGCCTTGCAGCTTCAAAGTCTGGCTGCTTCCAACAGACAGGAGTTCTGTCTCCCACTCTGGACATTCCACAAATACAGTAGAGTCTCACTTATCCAACATAAACGGGCCAGCAGAACGTTGGATAAGCGAATATGTTGGATAATAAGGAGGCATTAAGAAAAAGCCTATTACACATCAAATTAAGTTATGATTTTACAAATTAAGCACTAAAATATAATGTTATACAACAAATTTGACAGAAAAAGTAGTTCAATACGCAGTAATGCTATGTAGTAATTACTGTATTTACGAATTTAGCACCAAAATATCATGATGTATTGAAAACATTGACTACAAAAATGCGTTGGATAATCCAGAACATTGGATAAGCGAGTGTTGGATAAGTGAGACTCTACTGTACATAAACCCCACTTGCCTAGTTTCCAATAGACCTCACAGCTTCTGAGGATGCCTGCCATAGTTGTGGGTGAAACATCAGGAGAGAATGCTTCTGGAACATGGCCATACAGCCCGGAAAACTCACAGCAATCCAGTGATTCTGTCCATGAAAGCAACACAAAATTATTATTACTATTTGTTCAGAGGGAGGTTTGTCTTCCTCTGAGACTAGATCTATACTGCCATATAATCCAGTTTCTGAATCCAGATTATCTGCTTTGAACTGAATCATATGAGTCTACACTGCCATATAATCCAGTTCATAGCAAATAATCTGGATTCAGAAACTAAGGGCCCTTCCAGACAGGCCCTGTAGCCCAGGATCTGATCCCAGGTTTTCTGCTTTAAATTTGATTATATGAGTCTGCACTGCCAGATAATCTGGGATAAACAGAAAACCTGGGATCGGATCCTGGGATATAGGGCCTGTTTGGAAGGGCCCTAAATTATATGGCAGTATAGATAGGGACTTTGCTAAGGTCTCACGATGTACTTCATGACTGAGTTGGGATTTGAATGCTACTACTCTCCAATGCTGAAAGCACTATTCTGGCCCTTATTCTTCAGGATGTGTGCATAGGATGGTCTGGAAGGGTCCTTAAGCAGATAATCTAGGATCATATCCTGGCATAAAGGGCTTTGGAAGGAAGGAACTCTTGAAGCAGTTTCATTAGGTACTTGCAACATATTTTTGCACTTTTCGCCAATAACCCCCACAACAACATACAAATCATACATTATAAAATCAAAAAGTCTGTGTATGTTTACACAGAAGCGAACTCAGATTACACGATGCATTGTTGTTCTCAATACTGTTGTGTGCCTTCAGGTTGTTTCGTACCTACCGCAAACCAGTCACAGTAGTTTCTTATCAAGATGCATTTTTTTGTGTCAGTAGTAACTTGAGAAACTGCAAGTCGCTTCGTGTGAGAGAACTGGCCATCTGCAAGGAAGTTGCCCAGGGAACGCCCAGATGTTTGACATCTTACCATTTTAGTTGGAGGTTTCTCTCATGTTCCCGCATGGGGAGCTGGAGCTGATAGAGTTAGCTTACCCGCTCTCCCCGGATTTGAACCGCCGACCTGTTAGTCAGCAGTCCTGCTGGCACAAGGGGCTCCATCAAGATATAATTATGAAGTTTTAATGATGAATTTTAAACTTCCATTTTATGTTTAACTTTTGTTCAGAGTATTTTCATATGTATTTTATGGAAATATTATTATTATTATTATTATTATTATTATTATTATTATATTTATACCCTGCTTTATCTCCCTCTCAGGGGACTCAAAGCAGCTTGACATAGAAGCATCAGCATAGCCATTTAAAAAATACAAATATACGAACATTAAGACAGGATTAAATATAGATACTATTAAAAATTCCAAGTTAAAAATCATTAAAACAGATTCATAGTTAAAAATCATTAGAACAAATTCCCAGGTAAAAATCATTACAATTGATCGTAAACACCTTCATCTTTAAAAGCCTGTCTAAATATAAAAGGTTTTAGCCTGCCTCTGGAAGGAACAGCAAAGTGGGGGCCATTCTGGCTTCCTTGGGGAAAAGGGAGTTCCAGAGAGGGGCAGCCAGTGAAAAGGCCTGCTCTCTCATTCCCACGAATTGAGTTTGAAATCAATTTAGATTATATTAAAATATGTTTTAATAAGTGTATTTTATGGAGTGTTTTTAAATTATTATGTGTTTTGGTTATATGTTTTAGTGGTGTTGCAACACACCTTGAGCCATGAGGAGAGGTGGGTTAGGAATGCAATTATTATTGGGTTGCTGCAAGTTTTTCGGGAGGTATGGCTATGTTCCAGAAGCATTCTCTCTTGACGTTTCTCCCACATCCATGGCAGGCATCCTCAGAGGTTGTGAGGTCTGTTGGAAACTAGGCAAGTGGGGTTTATATATCTGGAATGTCCAGGGTGGGAGAAAGAAATCTTGTCTATTGGAGGCAAGTGTGGATGTTGCAATTGGCCACCTTGATTAGCATTGAATAGCCTTGCAGCTTCAAAGCCTGGCAGCTTCCGACAGTCAAGAGTTCTTTCTCTCACCCTGGACATTCCGCAAACCCCACTTCCTTAGTTTCCAACAGACCTCACTACCTCTGAGGATGCCTGCCATGGATATGGGTGACACGTCAAGAGGGAATGCTTCTGGAACATGGCCATACAGCCTGGAAAACTCACAGCAACCCTGTGATTATGGCCATGAAAGCCTTCGACAACACAAAATTATTATTATTATTATTATTATTATTATTATTATTATTATTAATTGTTCAGAGAGAGGTTTGTCATCCTCAGAGACTAGATCTACACTACCTTATAATCCAGTTTATGAATCCAGACTATCTGCTTTGAACTAAATTATATGAGTCTACACTGCCGTATAATCCAGTTCAAAGCAAATAATCTAAATTCAGAAACTAAGGGCCCTCCCGGATAGGCCCTATATCCCAGGATCTGATTCCCGGTTTTCTGCTTTAAGATGGATTACCCTCTTCTTGCAGTCCACACTGCCAGATAATCTGGGATAAACACAAAACCTGGGATCAGATCCTGGGATATAGGGCCTGTCTGGAAGGGCCCTAAATTATATGGCAGTGTAGATGTGGACTTTGCTAAGGTCTCACAATGTACTTCATGACTGAATTGGGATTTCAATGCTACTACTCTCCAGCATCATAGTCCAATGCTAAAACCACTACCCTGGCTCTTACTCTTCAGGATGTGTGTACAGGATTGTGTAGTTGTGTTAAAGATTTTGAGAAAGCCAGTGGAGGGAGCAAACTGAGCTATGATCCAACTTGAATAAACACCACTGAAATGAATGTGGCTTTAGCTATCACTTAATGTAGGTTTCACAAACACGGTATTCCGTCTAAGTAAGCCTTCTTAGAAAAAGCCTGGAAACACAGATTGAAATGCATGGAAGATCAATCCTTGAGTAAAAGAGGAGCACAGAACTAAGAACAGTATAATTATCTTGCAAAGAGAACAAATCTTTGTTGTGCGTTGTTATTAAATGTAACTTCAAAAAAAGAATGATAAAACTATATTTCAATGTGGTAAGATGTATATTTTCCATTGTATGAGTGTGTATTGAAATTTGATTGGTTATTTTAATGTACCTTGCCTTGTTTACGTATGATGAAATGTTCAAATGGTAAACTATTGATTGAATTTTACATGAATGGTCTTCATGTTTAGACATTGTATGTCGCCACTGTTTGAAAGTACAATATAAAAACTAGCTCTTGCATTCAGGTAAGCTGCTTTTGAGTTCAATTTGGGATAAAGGCAGGATGTTAATACATAAATACATGTATGAATCACTGCATTTCTTCATCTTTTGTTCTATAGGCTTTCAAGCAAGTCTGAACTCAGTTACTTTGGCCATTGAACATGGCTATCATTAATGTGCAAGTGAGAAAGTGGGAAAGCATTTGCAAAAGTATATCATCACATAGGAATAATGGAAAAGGAATTATTGAGTGTACACTTTGTGCCCACTAACCCCTGGTTTGCATCTGTACAATGAGAAACAAGGCTTTTGTTAGACACCTTCAAAACATTAGCTGTGTAAGGCTTGCTCATAAAATCTAGTTTTTCATGTGCACAGAGCCCCAGAGCGGATGTTGATTTATTGGACTTCAGTCCATGGAGAATAGTCCGTTGTATTGTATGGAGTATTGACCTGATAAATGAGTATCAATTTGTTGCCAAGTGGAAATGCTAAATTTAAGCATAATAGAATCCTTATGGCACTTTAATTGACAGAAAATGTGCTGGTTCATATATCTCTTAAGATAAACTGATTAGGTAGATTTATAATTGTGTATACATAGCCAATATCCTAATGTTTTATAGCAGGAGATAATTACACTTTCAAGAAAGAAGTGGTTTGGGGGTTTGGAAAGATGGTAAAGACCTCATATTTTGAAAGTGTTCAGCAGATTTAAACAGCATCCTATTAAAGCAAACATGCTCCGGGCAGATTGTGTTGTTGTTTTTAATGCCAAGCTGTAGAATTCAAACAGCCCATTAAAATGGTTCATGAAACATGAGGCTTCCATGTTTCAAGGTATTTTTTTTTAAATTTTAAGATAGGTGGCAGTTTAAAATATATCATTATTTTCCTCCTCTGGGCATATCGTCCCACACCTGTTCAAAATGAGCCAATGAAATGAATATCTTATGCACATTCCTTTGTTTTCTGAGTTGGTATGAAAAATGAAAAGTACAAACTTCTTGCTTGTTCAGCAGATTTCCCCCAAATACTGAATTGTATTGTAGACAACTTGTCATCTTCTATTATGCAGCGTGTAGGTTTCTTAAAATGGTTTTTATTTCTATTGGTTTAGTCTGCTTTATCTCCTCTTTCTGCTATAGCTCATTATTAATATAATATTTACAACTGTTGCCTTTGGAGTTGTAACTGATTAACTTCATTGTCATTTTTGAGATATGCTTCATGCTCTTTGATTCCAGGATTTCCATTTTGTTCACAAAGGCAGTTTAAGTAAGGATTCAGTGTCAGACAATTGCTGACCTCTAATTTAATTAAATTGCTAGGAGAAGGCTTTTCTGATATACAGACCATGGCATCAATTTGTTTCCAAGTGTAAATGCTGAGTTGGCTGCAGGAGTCTCAAGAATGGAGTTGGAGAACTCCAGAGCAATTGTCCTGCGTTTTCTTCGACATTCACACTGAAACCACAGCTTGGAAGATCAGCTTCCGTGATAACGCCAATTCTTTCTTAGTTGGTCACAGGCCCAGCCTATGGAATGGGACATATTTTTGATTTGATCTTTGCCACAGAGTATGGGTTTTGTTATAGAAGGAATAGTACCATAATCAGATGCTTAATAAATGTTGGTTTTGTTGCATCTAATTCTTGCCTGTAGGAATTGTCTGCTCTTGGAAACATATGGAATTGGTTAGATTACTGAATGTTGTCCAGTATTTTTCACAAGCTGAACCTTTCATTACCTTAGTCTAGTGGTTCTCAACCTGTGGGTCCCCAGATGTTTTGGCCTTCAACTCCCAGAAATCTTAACAGCTGGTAAACTGGCTGGGATTTCTTGCAGTTGTAGGCCAAAACACCTGGGGACCCTGTTGGGTTATCTAGCAATAT
Source organism: Anolis carolinensis (assembly GCF_035594765.1). Lineage (NCBI taxonomy): Eukaryota > Metazoa > Chordata > Lepidosauria > Squamata > Anolidae > Anolis > Anolis carolinensis. Next base: position 140,509,649 of record NC_085844.1, read on the forward strand.
TGCATGCATTTTCAATGTGGGATGGTTTATGTAGTTAGTTTTGTTTGTTGCTTAGTAACCTGAAGCCAAAGCTGCATTCCAGAGTTGATGGCACCATTTTAGGGAAATGGGAAATGTGGGAAATGGGAGTATACTTCCTGGAGACTTACAGGAAGTGACATATGCCTTTGGGGCATAAAAGGAGAGACTTTCTTTTGTTCTCTGTCTTTGGCTCTTCATCCTCTTCCTGTTTCTTGATTCTGCCATGCCGATGTTACCTCTTTGTTAAGAGATATGTAGTATCCTGAACTGTATTCTTTTTGGAACTAAGATGTTTTTACCTGTATGACCATCATCATACAAGATTGTGAATAAACATATTTTTACTATTTTACTTTTGATGGCTGATGCTTATTTTATGCACATGACTCTTTAAAGGGAAAGGGGGGCAGACTATTTTGCTTTTTCTCACCTCTGTTGACATTTTGCTTTTTCTCACCTCCCTACCATCCTTTAAGAAACAATTGAAAACCTGGATGTTTGGGCTGGCCTTTGGAGAGACAGCCATTGGATGACCAGCCTCATTATAATTCTATTCTGAATAGGTTCCTTTCATCGGGGTATTTTAATCTAATGATTTTATCTTATATTGCTGCTATAGTCCCCCCTCACCTTTGAAGTTGACTGAATGGCATTGGTGGTTGCTTGATATTATTACTGTTGTATAAACCTTTGTTTTAACTTCTGTTTTATCATCTTCTTGTGTTTTAAACTGTGTATATTGTTAATGTATTTGCGCTGTTACTTTTGTAACATTGTGAGCCGCCCCAAGTCCCCACAGGGAGATGGTGGCGGGGTATAAATAAAGTTTTGTTATTATTATAAACCCCTAGTCTTCTGCGTTTTTGCTATCATATTGGTATCATAATCCTAACAGGTTATGAATATATTCCTAATAGGTTAAGAACTACTGCCTTAGTTTTTGTGACATGATTGGATCTGAGCACCACATCTGTCTTGGCAGATATAATTTTGGAACTCATGCAAGTCTCTCAAAAAGGGGAGAAATAGTCACTTTCATAATTATCGTCAAACTGTTATGGAAACATATGCAAATGAGGATCTCATTGCACCTCTCTCCCAGTTTTCTGAGATTTTAGTACTTTCATCTTCTGCAGCTTATTGATCACACAGTATATTAGTAGAAGTTTAAGCATTTGTTATCATGGCTTATATGAGAAAGCACTTCCCCATGTGCTTGCCAATTGCATCAATTGGGTGGTGAGACAGAATTACAGGATCTCCTTACAGAGATCTCAAAGCCCAGGTGAGGTTTTATACATGTAAACATAGTTATTTAGAGAATTTGACCCCTTAGCTACCGCCAAGAGGGGGTAGAGAGGAGACATTATTGCCTGTGTTGTAATACATGGATTCTATTTGGTGGTGAGACAGAGATTGGCTTTTTCTGACAGTGGATTAAGTCAGGGCAATTTAGGGTAAATAAAGGATCTGACGGGGGCCCCCGATGGCGCAGCTGAGCTGCTGAGCTTGCGAACCAAAAGGTCGCAGGTTCGAATTTGGGGAGCGGGGTGAGCTCCCGCTGTTAGCCCCAGCTTCTGCCAACCTAGCAGTTCGAAAACATGCAAATGTGAGTAGATCAGTAGGTACCGCTCTGGCGGGAAGGTAATGGCGCTCCATGCAGTCATGCCAGCCACATATTCTTGGAGGTGTCTACAGACAACGCCGGCTCTTCGGCTTAGAAATGGAGATGAGCACCAACCCCCAGAGTCAGACACGACTGGACTTAACGTTAGGGAAAAACCTTTACCTAACTAAAGGATCAGAATAAGGAAAAATGATCCACTTAAAGAAAACTTCGCTTGATAGTACATCATATTTCTTGTAACTACTGAAACATGTTAAGTTGCAATTTAGTGTACAGTATTTTATAATATATAGTAGGCGGGCATTGTGGGAGGGTTGTTGCAAAATAGATGTTAGTTCCTACCATTCTTTTCTCACATATTGTCTGCATTTATCTACTCTTCTTCCCTCTTTGGCTATGTCTATGTACCGGTATATCTTGTAAATTTAATCTACTGAAAAACACAAATGGAAAGCCCAGAAATTGAAGGATTAGAAATTGATGTTAATTGCTAGATAGGCTAGACTTGTTTTAATGAGATGAAATGCTAAATGTGTGATTGCAGGGAACTCAAATGCATGTGAGTGTCAGAACTATGAATTCATTTTTGGAGGTTGTAAGTAAATATAACTAGTGTCCTTTTAATGAGACTTTGTTTAAACTATAAAAGCAATCCATATTAACAGGACTTTAGACTTAAATCCAATTATTAGTCTCAGCCAAAGAAATGTCAAAGCAATGCAAACATATGCATCTATGGATTAATCAAGTTTCCATTGATTCATTAATTCAGATGGCCTACTCTAGTGCAGTTGGATTTAGGCCTTAGTATATTATTTCCATTTTTAATAAAAAAATTCAAAGCTGTGCTTTTAAAATTCCTGTATTTTGATGTGCCCAGCTTCCTATTTCAGGCATTTCTAATTATCTTTCCTCTGTAATAGATCAGGCCTCAAATACTGCTGTGCCTTAGAGGTTCATTGAAAACCTTTCTGCTTTGGCTTTCCCCCAACTATGAGACATTCCCTTACATTGCATCATTCTGTTTTTATTGGATTGTTTTATTATTCTGTGGTGATGTTGTAAACTGCTTCAGGATTTGTATATAAATGAGAAGAGGTTTAGAAACATTTCTAATAAAAATGTTTATCTTGTTGCTTAATCTTTGCTCTTTCCAAGTTGTACTGTGCGTGTGCTTCAAGTCACGTGATGGCTTATGGCACCCCAGTGAATTTCATAGTTTTCTTAGTAGAGAATACTCAAGAAGTGATTTTGTCCGTTTCTTCCTCTGAAATATAGCCCACAGCACATGGCATTAGTTGATATTCCCTCATTCAAGTACTTATCAGGGCTTATCCTGCCAAGCTTCTAAGATCAGATGGGATCTGGTGCCTTCATGTATTTAGACCATTTTTATGCAAGCTGTCTAGAACAGTGCTTCCCAAACTTTGGTGTTCCAGGTGTTTTGGACTTCAGCTCCCAAAATTCCTAACAGCTAATAAAGTGGGTTGCTGTGAGTTTTCCGGGCTGTATGGCCATGTTCCAGAAGCATTTTCTCCTGACGTTTCATCCACATCTATGGCAGGTATTTTCAGAAGTTGTGAGGTCTGTTGGAAACTAGGCAATGGGGTTTATACTCAGCTGGTAAACTTACTGAGATTTCTGGGAGTTGAAGTCCAAAACAACTGGAGGAGCACAGAACGTTGGTAAAAATTGCACTTGTTCATGAAGTATAAATCTGAGTAGCAATTTACCCAGCATTTGCAAAACAAAAGACAAAGAGCCACCCAGAGGAAAAGTGTTCTTATCATACTTCAAGGGAACCACTGACTGCATAGGGAAGCTGATGAAGAAATACATCCTACAAACTGTCTACAGAACCACCGAGAAAATCCAATAAATGCTACATTCAGCAAAGGACAAGAGGGATCCTCTCAGCACCTAATGAACCAACCTGGACACAGCATATTATTGGAGAACACAGAAATGCTCTAACAACCACCATGTCAGACTACACAGAGAAGCCACTGAAGTCCACAAGCATGTGGACAATTTCAACAGAGAGGAGGAAACCATGAAAATGAACAAAATCTGGCTACCAGTATTTAAAAAACTCTAAAATCAAGACAGTAATTAAAGAACAACACTCTGAAATTAGGGTAATTCCAGACAAGAAACAATCAGGGCCAGCTAGCAACTCCCAACAAAGGATTCCCCCAGGCAGGAAGCAGCCAGACTTTGAAGCTGCAAGGATTTTTTAGTGCTAATAAAGGTGATTCATTACAACATTCACACTTGCCATAAACAGACAAGAGTTCTTTCTCCCACCCTGGAATTCTACAGATATATAAACCCCACTTGCCTAGTTTCCAACAGACCTCACAATCTCTGAGGATGCCTACCATTGATGTGGGTGAAACGTCAGGAGAGAATGCTTCTGGAACATGGCCATACTTCTCGGAAAACATACAGCAACTCATTTCCAAAGCAGCACCTAGACTAGCTTCAAACCCCAGTGCTGTTCAGACATTGAACTGCTGTGCATCAGTGAGAGAGGACCATATATATATCCCCTAACTCAGTTTGGTATACCCCAAAAGAGTTCAAAACCCTGTTCCCTTAGCTTTAGGTAAAAAATTCTCAGTGAAAAGCCAAAGTTTAAATAAGTTGTCCAGTATAGAATAGGAGGAATAATTGCTTGATTTTGCCCAGAGCACAGAACAATGAGAGAAGTCTCGTAATACATTGAAATTTGAGGGAGATTGACCGAAAAGATGCAAAATAGACAATGCAAAATGTGTACATCAGATATAAGGGGGAAAATCTTGGGAATAAAATTGTTCATAGAACACAAGATTCTGTACATATCATATATTGTTTTCCTCACTGAGCTTGCCGACACTTGTAATCACTCGATCAATTCTCCCATTTTCGGTAAACAGTACATACTCTTTTCAAGGAATACTCAATTGAAGGATCCGAAATTGCAGCGCTAAACCAGGAACTCTGCTGGAAATCTGCAGAAAATGTTGATTTAGTGTGCTGTGACTGTGAAAAAAAGGCACATTCTATGTCAGACATAATTAGAAAAGGAACAGAAAACAAAATTGCCAGTAGAGTACTATTATTTTACAGGTCTGTGGTGTGTGACTATCTCTGGAAGATTGTGTAGAGTTGTGTTCACCCCAGCACAAAAATGACAGGCAAAGCTGTAAAAGTTATAGAAAAAAGTGACAAAATTAGCAAGTGGCTGGAGCAACTCTCATATGACGAAAATTTATGATGGTTAGCTTAAAAGAAAGGAAAGTAACAAGAGATATAATAAAAGTGTATAGCATTACTCATGGTTTGGAGAGGATGAATAGGAAGAAGTATGCTTTCCCTCTCTCGTAATACTAAAGACAGAGATTGAACACTGAAGCTGAATGATGAGAGATTTAGCCTAAAATGATATATTCTCCACACAGTGCAAAGTATCTTGTGCTACCACAGGATGTAGAGATGGCTGCCAACTTGGATAGGGTTTGCCAAAGAATAGTATTTTCTGTTGGTCATGGGGGTTCTGTGTGAGAAGTCTGGCTCAATTCTATCGGTGTGGCTGAAGGGGCTATTTGATTGTAGGTGAACTATAAATCCCAGCAACTACAAATCCCAAATGTCAAAGTCTATTTTCCCCAAACTCCACTAGTATTCAAATTGGGGCATATTGAGTATTTGTGCCAAGTTTGGTCTAGATCCGTCATTGTTTGAGTCCACAGTGCTCTTTGTATATAGGTGAACATCCTGAGGAGTGAGGTTGAATGGGCCTTAAGAAGCATTGGTAATAGCAAGGCAGCAGGAGACAACGGGATCCCAGCTGAGTTGTTTAAAATCTTGAAAGATGATGCTGTCAAGGTGATGCATGCCATATGCCAGAAAATATGGAAAACACAAAAATGGCCATCAGATAGGAAAAAATCAATTTATATCTCCATATCAAAAAAGGGAAACGATAAAGAATGCTCAAACTTCCATACAGTGGCACTTATTTCCCATGTACGGCAGGGCTGTATCCTCTCACCCTACCTATTCAACTTGTACGCAGAACACATCATGCGACATGTGGGGCTTGACAATTCCAAGGCTGGAGTTAAAATTACTGGAAGAAACATTAACAGCCTTGGGTATGCAGACAATACCACTCTGATGGCTGAAAGTGAGGAGGAGCTGAGGAGCCTTATCATCAAGGTGAAAGAAGAAAGTGCAAAAGCCGGGCTGCAGTTAAACATCAAGAAAACCAAGATTATGGCAACCAGACTGATTGATAACTGGCAAATAGAGGGAGAAAACATGGAGGCAGTGACAGACTATATTTCTAGGTGCGAAGATCACTGCAGATGCAGTCAGGAAATCAGAAGATGTCTACTTTTTGGGAGGCCAACCTCAATAGAATAGCGAAAAGCAGAGACATCACACTGGCAATGAAGGTCCGCATAGTGAAAGCAATGGTATTCCTCATAGTAACCTATGGTTGTGAGAGCTGGACCATAAGGAAGGCTGAGCAAAGGAAGATAGATGCTTTTGAACTTTGGTGCTGGAGGAAAATCCTGAGAGTGCCTTGGACTGCAAGAAGATCCAACCAGTCCATCCTCCAGGAAATAATGCCCGGCTGCTCACTGGAGGGAAGGATATTAGAGGCAAAGTTGAAGTATTTTGGTCACATCATAAGAAGGCAGGAAAGCTTGGAAAAGATCATGATGCTGGGGGGAAAGGAAGGAAAAAGGAAGAGAGGCCGACCAAGGGCAAGATGGATGGATGGTATCTTTGAAGTGACTGGCTTGACCTTGAAGGAACTGGGGACAGCGACAGCCGACAGGGAGCTCCGGCGTGGACTGGTCCATGAGGTCACGAAGAGTCAGAAATGACTGTGTGATTGAAGAAGACAACTCCAAAACTCAAGGTCAGTGCCCAATCCCTTCCAGTATTTTCTGTTGGTCATGGGAGTTCTGTGTGCTGAGTTTAGTTCAGCTCCATCGTTAATGGAGTTCAGAATGATTTTTGATTGTAGGTGAACTATAACTCCCAGCAACGGTGGGGCCGGGCTGTGGCGCAGCTGTTGAGCAGCTGCCTTAAATCACTCTGACCATGAGGTCATGAGTTCGAGGCCAGCCCGTGGCGGGGTGAGCACCCGTCAATTAAAAATAAAAAAAATAGCCCCTGCTCGTTGCTGACCTAGCAACCCGAAAGATAGTTGCATCTACCAAGTAGGAGATAAGGTACCACTTATAAAGTGGGGAGGCAAGATTAACTAATTTACGACCTGGAATGAGGAAGTGCCGTCAGTGTGGATGATGAAGCAGCTGCTCCCCCCTGTGGCCAGAATCGAACATCCCCTCAGAAGAAGGTTAACTTGCCTCTGCGTGTGTCTCTCAGTCTCTGTTTGATGTGTTTATGGGCATTGAATGTTTGCCCTATGTGTGTTATAATGTGATCCGCCCTGAGTCCCCTTCGGGGTGAGAAGGGCGGAATATAAATACTGTAAATAAAAATAAAATAAATAACTACAACCACCAAATGACAAAATCAATCCCCCTCCAACCCCACCAGTATTCAAATTTGGGCATATTGGGTATTTGTGCCAAATTTGGTCCAGTGAATGGAAATATGTCCTGCATATTAGATATTTACATTACGATTCATAACAGTAGCAAAATAACAGTTATGATGTAGGTACGAAAATAATTTAATGGTTGGAGGTCACCACCACATGAGGAATTGTATTAAGGGGTTGCGGCATTAGGAAGGTTGAGAACCACTGATATAGGAGGAATATTCAGGAGTATTTGTGCTCGTGATAGAAGCAAAATTCTGACATCCACAAAAGAATGATACTTTTATCAGACCAAATAAAGAGGATAAAATACATAATGCAAGCTGTCAAAGCTCACTGGCTTCTTCATTAGACAAAGGTATTAAAATCATACTAGAAAAGGGAAAAATGATGATACAGCCTATATTTTGTTTTAAGATGCTGCTTTTGTTGTCAGTTAAGATCATCCAGAGGAATATCAATGCAGATTGAGACCAATCTCCTCTTTGGCCATTTGAAAACTAGGAAGCAAAGAGTCATAAGCCCGACAATAAAACTTTATTAGAAACAGAAACTTTATCTCTGTTTCTGAAACACCTGTGGTTCTGAACATTGTTTCCCTACTTTCTTCTGTTAAAGTTTATGGCAGTGTGCCAATCTTGACCATCAGCAGTTATGCCAGAACCCAATTTGAGTGTCTGCAGACTCAAATGCTGGCATTAAGTTCTCCCAATGAGATGTTATTTATTATTATTATTATTATTATTATTATTATTATTATTATTATTATTATTTTATTTACAGTATTTATATTCCGCCCTTCTCACCCCGAAGGGGACTCAGGGCGGATTACAATGAACACATATATGGCAAACATTCAATGCCAACAGACAAACAACATTCAGTTTTAGACAGACACAGAGGCATTTTTAACATCTTTCCAGCTTCACGATTTCCGGCCACAGGGGGAGCTGTTGCTTCACCGTCCATTGGTGGCTGTTCTTCCTCTTCTTTTCCTCGTGAGCAGTTTTATGGTGTTGTAGATTAGTTAAATTAGCCTCCCGCATAAAGCGTCCCTAAATTTTCCCTACTTGACAGATGCAACTGTCTTTCAGGGCTGCTAGGTCAACAGCAAGCTGGGGCTATTTTTTTTTTTTTTATGGTCGGAGGCTTAACCCGACCCGGGCTTCGAACTCATGACCTCTCGGTCAGTAGTGATTTATAGCAGCTGGTTACTAGCCAGCTGCGCCACAGCCCGAGAAACCGAAGACATCATTGGAATACAGGCTATGGGAGGGAGGGAAGGAAGGAAGGAGGGAAGGAAGGAAGGAAGGAGACACCCGTGCATTGCCCTCACCAGTGCTTTCTCGGCCTTGGAAGGCTTCCCAAGCTAAGGTGGAGAAGACTCACCTGACAGCATGCGTGAGGGAGGGAGAGAGAGAAGGATAGTCTCCCAAAGTAGTTGTTGTTGTTAGCTCCCATTGACACACATCAGTTGTAATGGGAAAGCAGCCCTTTGTAAGACCCTGTTTAGTCCCCCAAAATAGTAGTAGTGGTGGTGGTAGTAGTAGTAGTAGTAGTAGTAATTATGAAAGCTGTTAGGGACAGTTTATTGGGTCTCACACTCCGCTTTTTGTATTTTTTTCAACCTCAGCTCCCTCCCCTTCTTTCTTTTCTTTTTTTTAACACGAGAGTTAACAAAATCCATGGGCCCAACCAAAAATTTTTGTCTTGGTGTCTTCATTTTTAGGCCTGTTCCTGGGGTTGTTTGGGGTGCTGAATCAGAAAATTGCATTGGATAGACCATATCAGCTCTAAATTATTAAATATTGTTTTTTGTGGGTGAGCAGGTGGCAACTAGACTACTGGATGGCATATGTTTTGTATCAGAAACTAGAGCTGATGTGGTGTATCCATGCAGTTTTCTGAATCAGCACCCCAAATAACCAAACCAAATCTAAAGTTGACCAAAAACAGATTCGTAACCCTTTTGGTACTATGTTGGAGAGTGGTCCATGCTCAAAGTGGTCCCTGGTCAAAAAAAGGTTGGGAACCATTGTTCTACCCTGACCCTTACACCAGTCTTGATCCAGCTTTAAACATTTTTTCTACCCTGCCTCAAGAATCCTAGCTATTCTATCATAGAGAGTCCTCTGTTCTTTTATAGCCCTAATAATTTCTGGTGAGTTTTCTCATGTTCCCTTTATATTATCTAGGAAGCCCCTGTTTAGAATTTTGGACACTGCAATTTAGATGCAATTACGACACCTCACTATGCCAAATGCTAGACATTGAGCTTGACCTTTCACTGATTGCTAGCGACATGCAGACATTATTTTTATTGTTATAGATGAGTGATACTATACCTTTTATTTTAAGCACTTAGTTGCACTTGCAATCTCTCTTTAATGACTTAATCGATCATATTTTGAATATGGGATTATGCTGGATACAGTTTTATACAAAAGAAAGCTAGACTTTATGTGTTACCAATTCTGTGTTATTTAATCAAGATGAAGCACTAAATTTGAGGAACAAACGGCTCCCCTCCTCATTCACTTTTTCTTAGCTGAGGCAACAATGCCAGCAGGAGGCCTGATGGAGATAAATGGACTTCTACAGAGATCTGTAAGGCAGCATAGAGGTTAGAACTAGTTTCCTTACTATTTTTGGTCTTTAAATCAATCTTTCACTGACCATATCATCATGGTATATCTGGATTTAATGCCAAAGAAATGTTTCTTTCATACCATATTTGGGCTAACCTTTATTAGAACATTCAGCCAAAAATGATAATAAAGTATTGTGATTCGTCCTCCCACCCCCAACATTTGTTGGTATGCATGCTTATCTGATTTAATTTTGCCAGAACAGGACAGAATTGGCTAGCTCTTTTTCTCTTCCATTGTGTCCTCTTTCTCATTCTCCCTTGGAATCGGCTATAAAACACAATGCACATGGTTTTTGTCTTTTCCAATTTGTCTTTGTAAAGTATTGCTGACTTGAAAGAATGTGTGTTTTATCAGCCATGCCAAAACATATTTCAAATTGACCTCTCTGTGACATATAGTTTTTGCCAGCTGTTCATGGTAGACTAGTTTTTAACGTCTAGCCTGCATCATTGCAAAATTGACCAGGCAAGAACAGGTGGCAGTCTGCTGTTTGAATCCCCCCAGAAGTCTGAGGTTTCCTTAGAGCTTGAACAGGCATTTACAGGTAAAATTAGGTGTTGCAGAGCATTTCACAGAGTTTTTTGGCTTACTAAGTAGGCATGTCCCCTTATGCTCTCTAGATAACAGCCCAATACACTTGTAGAAAGATGCCCAACATTGTGTTTCTGCTGATGTTGCTGACAAAATGGATTTCTTTTTCACTTAATACAATTGTACTGGGACAAGAAGCTATTCTTGAGAAGCAGTTGGGCACAAAACACATTAAATGCTATAAGGAAGGATGATAGAAACTTGCATTTGTGTTGCCCGCTGATGGAAATCTTCCCAACTATTTTGTTTTGAAAGGTCTCAGGAAAAAAAAGGGCAAGAAGCCAAGAAAATATACACAGGAAATGAAATTTGAACCATATGGGGAGACTAACTAGCTCTTAAAACTTGAGGATCTTATAACTGATTAAGATATATTTTTCTACTAATTGGTGACGTTGGCTGTTAAGTTGCTATTTGTCAAGAGTCAGACGCCAGTTACAAAACAGAGTTTATTCCGAAGATAAGCCAAAAAATAACATAAACACAGGAAATGTCCTTGAAACACTTCACTTATCAGTGTTTCGAGAGTAGATTGGACAATAGTAACTCAAAAACGAGCCACGCTAATTTCCCATGCTGGCATTCAATAAAAAACTAAATAACGCTTCAATTCAGCTTTGGAAAACAAATAGAGTTAATTGCTGGAAAATAAACAAACTAGAAAAGCAGTAAAACTGCTTCCACGGTGCAGCTAAGCCGAGAGCCTCAAAGGGATGATGAATAGCCGTCGTCAGAAGAATCCAAGGTCAGGTCAGGAGGCAGCAGAAATTCTGAAAGACAAACCAGTAGTCAGAAGCCGGGAGAAGTAGTCAGTCAGAGGGCGAAGACAGAAGCCAGGTCAAATACCAATCCAGAGTCCGAAGAGGGTGCAGTCATCCAAACCAGGTCCACGAAAAGGCACAAAGATGGTATCAGCAGATCCGAATCACAGTCCAAGTCCAGTTTTCACGAAAGCACAGAGATCCCAATGGCGCCTCAGCAACACCTTGCCACACGCAAAGTGCAGTGGCCAAACATTCCCATTTTATTCCCCTTCCTCCTGGGTGACCAAACACTCACACCCAAACACCAGGTGTCCCAAATCTACTCAGAGTCTGAACTCCACACAGCTAGAGCTTGTGGATCTGGAGTACCTAGCAATTCGTCGGAGTCCCAATCATCCTGCCCACACTTAGCCCCATGAACACTTAAAGAACCATCCTCCCTTCTCCAAGCATCCCAATTGGGATCAGCTCCTGCAGAAACCCCAGGTTCAGAAGTATCCATAGACCCCAAATCCCCAGACATCTCCGGTGGCTGTGCCCATTCAGTGCCCGCTTCCCCAGCCACCACCTGTTCCTCAGCATCCATCTCCCCATCTGAATCTTCCTCAGAAGATCCCCCATATAGCTCTCTAAGTCGCTTCCTGCGCAACTCCTCCAGTGAACCCTCATCACGAGGGTTTTTTCTTCCTCTTCGAATTCCATCACCATCAACCATAATCCCCGAAGGCGCAGTCACAACACTATTAGTCACCGTTATATTCATATTTGATTTTTCATTATTTTCTTTAATTAAACAACATATTTGTTTGCACATGTATCTGTATCGTATTTCCTCACTGTTGCAGAATTACTATTGATTAGAAATATAGTATTTTTTTTTTTACAAAGGCAAGGGCAGCCATAGAATTCCAGTACTTGAATGAAGGGTTCAGTAAGCAGTGCTCATTCATTATAGACTTCTGCATCTTCAAGAGGAAAGGTGAGGACTAGGTAGAGATATTGTTGCAGATAAAGAGGAGGATATGCTGTTTCAGCTATGGACCTTAAACATGATTTCCATATTGTGGCTATGTTTCATCATGAATTCTACTGGAGGAGGCTGAAAGAAGTGAGTAGGGGAGGAATGGGGAGTGAATATAGAGATTTTTTTTATATAATTCCTACCAATGGGGAATATGAGAGAGAATAATTCATCTCATAAGCAGTGTAATTACAATTTACAAGCAGAAGATGAGCAACAACCAATCCCACAGCATCACCGTATATGGTCTAGCAAATAAATTAAACAGACTCAATCTTCTTTATAACATATATGAAAATCATTTAGAAATATTAAAGGTCTCAAAATATTTCCTTGGCAAAAAGCTTTGTAAAACATATATACTCTTCAGTCACAGAGGAAAGAGAAAATAATAGCAAAACAGATTATTATTATTATTATTATTATTATTATTATTATTATTATTATTATTAGAAGAAGACCTGGCTCTGGCTCACGAATGGGACACTGAAGAAGGAGACAGAAGGCCTGATCCTTGCAGCCCAGGAGCAAGCCATCAGAACAAATGCAATTAAGGTCAAGATCGACTGTCATCCCAGTGACAGTCGCATTGACGAAAAACAACAGGAAAAACTCAGCCGCTATCAGGACCTCAAAATGGAACTTCAAAGATTATGGCAGAAACCAGTGCAGGTGGTCTCGGTGGTGATTGGCACATTGGGTGCCATGCCAAAAGATCTCAGCCGGCATTTGGAAACAATAGACATTGACAAAATCACAACTGCAAAAGGCCACCCTACTGGGATCTGCACGCATCATCCGAAAATACATCACACAGTCCTAGACACTTGGGAAGTGTTCGACTTGTGATTTTGTGATACAAAATCCAGCATATCTATCTTGTTTGTTGTGTCATAATAAAATAATAATAATAATAATAATAATAATAATAATAATAATAATAATAATAATAATAAACTTTATTTATACCCCGCCACCATTTCCCCACAGGGACCCGGGGCGGCTTACATGGGAAAAAGCCCAAACAACATAACTGAACAAAATAAACAACAACATAAACACATTTCACAGTATAAGAAGATAAAACCAGTAATACAATGTAAAACGAGAATATTATAACAGTTAATATTATCAGTCAACCACCAGGCACAGTTCTATCATCTACATAGGTGGAGAAACTGAAGCAGCAATGCAAGAATAAAATAATGAATTAAAGCGCATTGATGAAAAAGACCTAATAAAATACAGGATAGAATTATAATACCATCTGGAGATGATTATCTAATGACTGTCTCACCAAAGGCCAACCAAAGTCTTTAGTTGTTTCCTGAAGGAGGATAGAGAGGGAGCTAACCTTATCTCCCTAGGGAGGGAGTCGGGGGGCCACAGCTGAGAAGGCCCTCTCTCTTGTCCCCACCAGATGTAATTGTGAGGAAGATGGAAGTGAGAGGGCCTCCCCAGAGAATCTTGGAGATCACGTAGGTTCAAAACAGAGGCTGAACAAATTCTGTCTTAACAGCACACTGATGCAGGAAGACAGAGGGGTACGGCTTAGATAAATAGGAGTAAACATGAGTACATCCTATATCAAAATTCTTAGATGCAAAAAGGCAAATTAGAAACTACTGAGTGTATTTATTTATTTGCCATATTTATACTCTGCCCTTCTCATCCCGAGAGGAATCAGATATATATAGGCAGCAATATGATACTATACAAACATACATTTAGTAAATAAACATATACACTAAAACCAACAGTTAAAACATTTCAAACATTAAAACAAATTATTAAAACCATGCAATCTAATATCATAGCTCGAGGCCAATCCAGCTGTCATTGCACTATTCCGTATTCATTTATTGCACCAAAAATGTACTATCCGAAAGCTTGGTCCCATATGCACATTTTTAGCTTATTTTTTGAAGGCCAAGTTTAGGGGGGGGGGGCTGATCTGATTTCACTATAAAGGGAATTCCACAGCTGAGGGACTACCACTGAGAAAGCCCTGTCTCTCATCCCCACCAACCACACCTGCGACAGAGGTGAGACCGAGAGCAGGGCCTTCCCAGAAGATCTTAGCCTCTGAGATAGTTCATAGAGGGAGACAGGTAAGATGGGCTGGAACTGCGTGTAGGCATGCTAGTTATCTATTCTCTATTGCCACTATGACATTTAGGACTGCTAGTTATCTATTCTCTATTGCCACTCTGTTTAGGACTGTCTTTCAAACTCTTTTCTCTTTCAAGCTCTGAGGCCTGGCATGTCCACCACTTCAGTTTTGCATATTTATATCTACAGAGGAGTGTAAAATGTGTTTAGGTGCAATGGTTTGGCCTGACTGGTCAGTGCTCTGTATGAACCAAATACATGAGCAAAAATATGCACCGGAAACCTCTGCAACCATAGAAGTGTTTATTTCACATCAGAGATCACTATGAAAAAAGTTCCCCATATGAAGTTTGAAAATAGTTTGTTACACTAAGCAAAACATCCAGACTAGAGCACGGGCATATATTTGGATGAATATATCAAATATTATTAATGTTTAGGCTCTTTAAAATGTTTGTAGTCAAGATATGAATACTGATTTTTCTTTGTGGTTTTATTGATCATATTTTTGGCAGGCACATACATTTGACATCTGAAGGAAAGTTACCAATGCAGCCTTGGGTGAAAAGCATGATACTTCAAATTGTGGTTGAAGTCTGAAGCAATTGACCACTATTCATTTATGGTGGAATGACTGGTGGATTTCTAAGTTATGGGATATAGCCCATTTTTACATTATATGACAGTAATACTAGCAATTTGGGTGATGTGATTATTTCTTAAGAGCACTTGTACCTGCAGTTTCTGGTGGTCCAATGCAATAACGTGTTATTATGCAGCCCTCATTTTTTAACATTAATGGCTCTTTCTTGGGATTATCCTAGACCAGGGGGCTTGTGGCTGTGTTTGGCACTCACAGTGCTGTAAGAGAGCAAAAGTCATTTTCCAGACTCCTGACATTTCCCTTGATTTGTTATGTAGTAATATAGAACAAAACAAACAAACATAGGGAGCCTTTGCAATCTGTTCATGATCCCTTTTGAATGAGTAGATGAGCAAAAAAGGAAGGGGAGACGTTTGTATAACATCCAAAAATAGAATTCTTTTTCCTTGTAATGAAACTAGCCAGAATCATAAATTGAGTTTAACTGGAGTTATTTTTGGTTTATGAATCCTGGCTTATATTCAGATATCACATAAAACTTTTTTCCTTTCGAACAATTCAGATGCAAATGCTGTGTACACTTTAAATCATTCACATTGTGGCTTATTAAACCGAAATTCTCAGCTTTTGTTGTAAAATTTGACAGCTATAGGGTAATTTTGTGGCTATGTATCAGTCAGAGAAGGGAAACATGCTTTTTGTGTTACATATCCATCCTGAAGCCTGGGCAAAGGCGTTTTTAAAAATGTCATGCCACATGTTATTGCAGACCTATTTCTGATATGCTCAATGAGACCAGTTTCCTTTTTTGTCTCTGTGTTTTCCCATTTCCCTACACCTACCCATAGTAGATTCTTTCAATATTCTGTGGAACGTTAAGTATCTTTAAAAAGAATTATAATGCCATATCTTTATATTTGTGTGTGTTTATGTTGGGATGATACATATGCGAGGCCAGGAGCAAATGTCTTGACCACAACTAAATTTCTGGTTCATAACATTTTGGGAAGCTGAACATAATATCCTAGATGAGTTGCCGTTATTAAGAGAACTCGGAGACGTAAACCACAAATTTTCGGACTGCTTCTGATTGACTTGCATAATTTGGGAAAGTGAGAATGGCAACACCATTAGGACAGTGAGTACTTTGTATTCCTTGAAGTATGAATAGATGACCCTGCCATTCTCTGGGCTCAGCCATGCCCACTTGAAAATGTTTATAGCCATGCCAGGACCAATAATTAAGATGCAGAAAAGGGTGGGCCTGGAGCCCTGCTGTGCCCTGCTCAAACTTAGAAGATAACACCTTCCTTCCTTGCATAAGCTCAGATGTCAAGAGGCTTCTAGTTCAAGTCTGTCTATCTTTATGCTGTTGGAACATTACCTCTGTTTAGAGATAAGAGGCTTCTTAGTTGGAATATTTTGGCAGCTGAGGTGTGGGTTGAGTGCTGTCAATAATACTTAAATTGTCCCTGAGTGAGCTGCCAAAAGGCAAATCTGTGAAGAACAACCATATGTCAAGCTAAGAGGTTTGGATCGAGAAGCAGTGTTTTGGAGATTTCAGATAAATATGCAGAGGTTTGTCTTCCGATTTCATCTGGAAGAAATGATAGAGTTTAGGCAGTCCATAAATCAAGATAAAGGCTGTATTTAGAGATAAGATCAGCAGCGTTTATAGTTACTAGGTTATTTGTGTTCAAGACTAGACCCAGATGAATTGTAGGCCTGCTAATGGGGTGGATATCAGTATATGTGGTAACTTAAGAAATGAGACAAGCACAAATGTACTAGAATTGAAGTAGTCATTTAATTCCAAACTGCACAGTACTATTGATTGTAAAGAAAGAGTTTTATCTGCTTATCAGTTTTCACAGCTTGCTGACTTATGTTCATGGTATAGAAAGGATTTGATCCCGATGTTATAATCTCACAAGGCTAGTCAGAGCATTTGTGGATAGGAGTGTTGTCAACTATCAAGGGGCTGTACAGACATACATAATGAAAGCAGGCAGCGTAACCACCCCCTTTCTGGCCAGATGAACTGTGTGTCTTGTTGGATTGAGTTAGAGGGAAATCAGTTTTGCCAGCTTCCTACAGAAGCTGATGGAGCATAAAACGATTTGGACCGTCTTTGCAACATCACAACACATCTTCCTCCCACAACAGTTTTCAAAATGGTTTTTAAAGCAAAGAACACATGATTCTTTGGATCAACTTGCATTAAGTTTGGGGAAAAGATAAAGTTGTGGAAGTGGGATAGGGAAGAAACAATTTCAGGAGCAAAATTGATGGCGAGATAATTGAGTTCTTCCACATTCACTGGGGTTAGGGGCACCGGGCCCCCATATAAAAATACCAGTTATTTACCTGGAAGAACACCAGTTTAGGAGTCTCTAAGTCAGTGGTTCGCAACCTTTGGGCCTCCAGGTATTTTGGATTTCAGAAATCTCAGCCAGCTTACCATCTGTTAGGAAGTATGGGAGCTGAAGTCCAAAACACCTGGAGGCCCAAAGGTTGGGAACCACTGCTCTAGATCCTCTGGTGCAATTCTGTAGCATCTTCCACTCTCCTGCTCTCCCAAATGATTGATTTCATGTCTAATTAGGCCAGACATATTAAGGAAAATGGGTGAAGACCAACTAGATTATATATTTTTTAAATTCAGTAGCTTGGCGGCCTAAGATGCATGGACATCCAGTGGATGAAAGAATCCCCAAGGGTTCCATGTAAGCATACTAAAATATATCTGGGCCGGGCTTTAGCACAGCAGGTTAAACCACCAGCTGCAGTCAATCTTGTCAGTTGAAAGGTTGACAGTTCAAAGCCTGGGTCAGGGTGAGCTCCTGGCCTTTAGCCCATTTTCCACCTACCAAGCAATTTGAAAGCAAAATGTGAATAGATAAATAGGTACCACTTAAAAGTGGGGAGGTATTTTAAGGCACCCATAAGGAAAATGACAAAAAATGCTGGTGATTAAATCAAGGAGGAAGTTTACAAACAAAGCTCTTTGGCAGGGAGATGGAAAGACCCCCCCCCCCCCTAGCCGGAACCGAGCACAAACCTCCAAGTTGCTGAAGATGGGAAAAGCCTATACATATACCTTTATATATGTACAATGTATATGTACAGTTGTCTGTCTTGTCTGTGTATAAATGGCATCGAATGTTTGCCGTATATGTATGTTCTATGATTCGCCCTGAGTCCCTTTTGGGGTGAGAATGGCAGAAGATAAATGCTGTAAATAAATAAGAAAATATCCAGTTAGATTTCACTTGCTCATTAAACAACAGGTGAGCCTGAGGTTCTAGGACTTGATTGGGTATCCTTTTTCCACATCCTGCATAGCTAATGATAAGGGATGATGGGAATGATAATCTAACAACATATATTGAAAACTTAAAACTAATGTTCTGACCTTAGAACCTTAGTGATCAATGTCTTTGGCATATATGCCAGTGTTAAGTTTTATGTGTGATCTACTGCCACTCTGTTGTGCTGTGTAATACATATGCAGTCATGACTTATGCTTTGGGATAGTTCTTCTGGGTGAGACGGACAGCAGAAATACTATGTAGTAGAAGCAGATGTGAATGTCTGTTCCACGATTACGTCACATCCAGGTGTTTAACACCTGTACCATATTTTGCTTGCATATGCAAAGCAACAACAGAGTCATAAAAATCTAGCCTGGAGACTTGCTTTTTTGCTTTTGTTAAGTTAGCCTTCAGATTATACACTAGTTCATAAATGCTGGGAAATATTACAAAGTCAGAACCCATATTTTTCATCATTTTATCTGTACATGTACCTTGTCCCATATTTCGTTTTTGGCTTGTGGAAGTGGGATGCTTAGGCTGTATCTAAACTTGATTATGGGAAAAGTTTTGGACTACAATTCCCCAAATTCCCAAGCTATGATTGTGTCAGGAGCGACTTGAGAAACTGCAAGTTGCTTCTGGTGTGAGAGAATTGGCCGCTGCAAGGATATTGCCCAGGGGACGGCCAGATGTTTTGATGTTTTAACCATCCTTGTGGGAGGCTTCCATCATGTCCTTGCATGGAGCTGATAGAGAGAGCTCATCTGCCCTCACTCTGGGTTGGATTTGAACCAGCAACCTTAGATCAGCAACCCAACCTTCAAGTCATCAGTCTTGCCGGCACAAGGGTTTTGATCCACTGCACCCAAATGAAGTTAAGTTAATTTGTATCATGTATAAGAGTTTGGTTGGATTTGAAAAGGCATACTCTGAACAAGAACAGAAAGAATATTCAAAAATAGTTTTAAAGATTAAAGAAAGAAAATCCTGTTCCAGTGAGGACAAATGCAGTTTGATACTTACTCTGCACAAAACTTGAACTTTTTGGGGCACAGAAAACAAGCATGTTCCCATGCAGGAAGTTATTATTTTATGCACAGAACTTGCTTTTTCCTGTAAAGAAAATGATGTTTTCTGTGCAACAACAACAACAATAATAATAATAATAATAATGCAGATTTTTGCAGAAAGAGTACCAAACTACAACATTTTCTGCATAGGACACAACCTTTTCTTCACAGAAAATAATATATCTGTGGAAAAAAGTGTACATTTTGCACAAAATAAATCCTGACACACTAATTATCTTTGAAAGCTTGAAAAAAGTTGCTAAAGTTACTTTTTGTTTCATTTGAGCACAAAATCACACCCCTAGCTTTGAAAGTGCACAACATAACTAGTACAAAATTAAACCACCAATTTTAAGCTCCTAAACTTGAAATTTGTGTTTCAAATGCAGACATTTTTCCCAGATCATATAGTGTGAAATCTCAGGGTGGGATGGTCCCGAAGCCTTCTATGTCAGATTTAATATCAGTCAATTAATGGGTAGCAGTGTAAAATTGGTGCTGGTGAAAGCCGGAATTAACATTTGCTTGCTTATGCCAAGATCTCTATCAGCATGGATTTTTGTAGTCTATTGTGTACAGCCAGAGCGTGTTGATGGGTTGACAGTGACTTAATGTCTTGATCCTACATAAACCCATGGAGTAGATATTTAGCTGTGTGATGCCTGGTCTGCATTGAAATCAATGGAATGAGGAATGTTAAGCAGCTGTGTAATTTCTTTGTATGATTGGAATCTGCTTAGACAAGTTGGAGTGGGAAGGAAAACAATGTTGTATTGAGAAAGTTAACTTATGCAGCAACAGCTCACCCACACAGTGAAAAGTTACAATCTCAGTGGAATAATGCTGTTGGAATAACTGGTTTCTGGGGTGTCTTTATGGTTATACTCTTTTGTCATTTCTATCCATGCAAACTATTTTTGTAGCATTTTCTGCCCAAAGGAGAGGTACACCGAGGGCTCTATATGCTTTGATTTGGCAAGGTGCAGAAAAAACACAGAATTTGGTATTGAATACAGAAACTTGAACCCATCCCTGCCCCTGTTGGTGCGTACTGGCAGATTCAAGGACACAATACACTATCCAGGCTGCCTGAGCAGTGTGTTCTTTCATTCCACTTTTACACATGCTGATCAAATCCCTTTTGAGACTGCTTCCAATGGCCAGCAACTCTATGAAAGCTTTAAATGCAGTTACATACAATTTGGAAATCATGCAGGCTTTGACACTTCAACCTTCATGTGGGCTCACCTGTAAGCGGGCACATTCTATATATAAGGATTTTTAAAGCTCATCTCCTGCAGTACTTTGTGGAAAGCCATTTCACTTTTTAAATTCTCCTCTTTGTATGAAATGGTCTCTTCAGGCATTGACAGCATGACACAGCTCTCTTTTATCTGATTTCCCCTCCATTTCAACAGGTGTGAGCGGCCATGGCCATTTTGTTTATCTTCTAGGGTTTGGCCTCCCTTAGTTGAAACTTTTGAGGACAAAGAAATACTTTTCCCCACAATGGCAATAAAAATTTTAAAACCCTGCAAAAACAAATCCAACTATTACTACGAAGACCAGTACGTTTTTGGAAAGGAGGAAAATCCATATTGGTTATGTTTTGAGAAAACTTTATACCCCACAGTGTGTGTGTTTGTTGATGTCACTCACCATATCATGGTGGCCCTCCATCATGGTCAATTCCCAGCATGAGCATCAGAAATGGGGTAAAGTAACAGTGATGTTTACAATAGGGAACGTGTTGTGAATATGTGCCATTAAGTTGCCTATTGACTTATGGCGACCCCATGAATTTCATAGGGTTTTCTTAGACATCAGACAGGATATTTTAAAGGCCTGGGGTGGCAGGAGCCTACTTCCATCCCTAATAATCATTTTAAAGAAGGAAAGGAGACAGAAGCCAAGAACCAAATATTATATATATTTTAAGCACTTTAGCGAACATATGGGAATCTTCTCTTCAGTTGGTGTAATAGTTTAAGAAAAAGCATTATTTCTGTCAACCTAGCAGTTTTAAAGCATGCAATGCGAGTAGATAAATAGGTACTGCCTTGGCGGGAAGGTAAAAAGTTCAGATATGCAAAACATGCCGGCAACAGATCAGAGATATCTACAGACTCCTAGGCATGGAAAAATGGAAAAAGAGCACCTCCCCATGGCCAGAGGTTGAGCATTGCCTCCAGACGCTAGAGATGAAAAAAGGGGAAGACCTTTAACTCTGTCTGTGTATTATATGTCATTGTGTAAAATGCATTTAATGTTTGCCTCATATATGTTCTGCAATCCGTTCTGTGTCCCTCTGGGGAGATAGAGTGGAATATAAAATGTATTATTATTATTATTATTATTATTATTATTATTATTATTATTATTACTATTACTTCTAAAAAAATTATTTAACTTGAAGATTTCCACGTGACCACTAAAGTGCTTGAAACTGTATATATGGTACTTGGCTTCCCTTTCCTTTTAAATTTTTTATTGAGGATGGATGTAGGTTTCTACTATCTGAGGCTGCACCCAGTATATGTGAGCATATATACTTTCAATTTGTCTGTTGACTTATGGAGATCCCATGAATTTCATAGCATTTTCTTGGGCAGGAAATATTCACCAATGGTGTGGCATTTCCTTCCTTAGAAATATAGTTTATACTATCTAATATTCCTTGGCAATTTCCCTTTGAATTATTAACCAGGGATGACCTTACATATCTTCCAAGATCCCATGGGATGTACTGCCTTCAGAGTATTTAGATTTTCGGCATGCAGAGTACTTAAGTGTTATTTTAGTAGGAATGCTATTATGTTCTGTCAAGGGAAGAGATCACCACCTCTTTAAGCTTTTGTGTAACTTGATTGCTTGCTACAGGGCACTAATGGGCAGTTAATATTTCTAGAGTTAAAAAGACAAGTTGGAGCTTGGGAGGAAATAATCTGATAGTTGGAACATAGCTACAAAGAGTCTGTGTTTGGCAGCTGACTGGTAAAAAATATCCTTAGGGCAAAGGGATGCTGTTTTGCAGACAAGCCCTGCTATTTGAGTACCAGCATGTAAAGAATATCCAGGCTGCTTCATATTAATCCTAGAGCAGATTAATTTAGTCCAGTCTTATGAACTGAACGGAATTGTATTAATTAGATTTTATTCTTAGATAAATGTTGATACAAATGCAGCTTTGCTGTACAATATTGTCTATACAGAAAAAGCCCTTATAATAATAATTAGGACTTATTTCCAGATAAATGTATAGGATTGAAGCTTTAAAGCTTTCCTCATACAAGACTGCCTTACAGAATATGGAACATAAAATGATATCAAACATGTAGAAAGGACCAGGGCGTTATGTTTCTTCATTGGTCTTTCTTTTGGACTTGATGCTGGAAATTTGGAGTTTTTCTAATTTCTGTGGATACTGAGGTACACCTGGTAAGCTTCGCTAATCACGGATGGCACAAATCAGAAATCAGGAACCAAGAATCTCACCAGGTTGAATGCAAATGACTTTGTTCAATTTGCTCAAAAGGAACACTTGCACAGCATGGCTGCTTGAAGGGTACAAGTGTAAAAGCATAATCATAAGCAGACATTTTTATACACGAGAACTCTCATGCATTAACACTGAAAGCTCCCCCCCCCTTTTCCCTTGATTGGCCAGCACCAAGAAGCCCATCGGCACCCCCAGACCTTTGATTGGTCAGGATGTGGGTTTTAGCTGTGATCACCATGATTGGAGGAGTCTGTGATAACGTAGCTGGGGATCTCCTCCCAGCTGGACAAGGAGGCCCCAGGGTTTCCAAAGGGCTGGCGGATGTGGCCTTTGGGGTGGTGAGGTCCCTAGGGGTCAGACCAACCCCTAGGTGTGTAGCAATGGAATGCAGGAGACAAAGAAAAGTCCAAAAGATGATTTGACAGGATTATGTAGATACCGGACACTGCCAGAGAAGACAATGGGGGTTGTTGTCTCAGACACCTTCCCATGCTGGGGAGACAAAGAAAGAATCTGAAAGATGTGTGGAAGGGCCCTAAGTGGCTGAGGAGGTTGCTATGACATGGAGTGGGCAGGGCCTAAAGGGGGCAGAGCCTACCCTTCTGACTGGCAGCCAGGGGGAGAACGGCTCTTCCTCCCACTCTCTCCTCAGTCCCCCTCCCCCTTTCTAATTGGAGGTCTTTGTGTTCCTGTGTGTGCAAGGAGGGAGGGAAGTCCCTCCAAGAAGAATAGCCCTGGCAACTGGCTCGCTCTCTACCTGCTCTTCTCCACATGCCGCCGCCACCCCCCCCCCCAGTCAGCTGTAAACACAGTGGCCCCCTTCAGGGCAAGTGCAGAGAGTAAAGGGAAAAGAGGGGAGTGTACCATTAAGGGTGAAAAAGGAGGGGGGAAGTGAAAAATAGATATAGGCCAATTCGTTTTGGGTTTTTTTTTTTTTTTGGTTTTTTTGCTGGTCACTTCTTGAAACGTGATTAGGTTTGTGGCTAAATTTGGTATGATTTGGCCCAGTGCTTTTGTTGTTTCTTCTGTCCTAGTTATGGACATTCCACACACACACACATATAGATGAGTTTGTGTGGTGCTTGGTATAGGTTTATGGAGAAGTGTGGAAGAAAGAGGGGGGTGAAGAGAGAGAAATTCTTGCCATTGCTGAGCATATGATGGAAAAGGTCATTTGCTTTATTTGTTTATGCTTTATCCCCTCCGCTCGCACGCACATTCATATAAGAAAAAAAGAATAAAAAAATATACAGAGATACATAGTAGCAGAGGCTTGGAAATGGAGGTGTTCCTGATACATTAAGACCTTACAGCTTGTCTTTTGGCTGGGAAGAAGCAAGAGGATAAGCTAGGTGACCTCCATTGAAGTTGTGGATATTCACTGGGGTGGACTGGCTCAAGCTGAACAGCTGAGCCGGGGATGTGTGCCTTTGTGCAGGGGCTCGGGGGCTATGGAGTGTGGGCTGCTGCTGGTTCTTTGAAGGCTCGAAGGAGGTCATGGGGAATGGGGTTGGAGGCCGTTTTCAGTTCATCTGGCCTTCTGTCCTTGGGAAACTGGTTGAACAATATCTTCTTTTTATTAGGGATGGGGTTGGGGGTCTTCAATAACAGACTGGTAATCCTAAATCACAATTTAGGGATTGGGGGTGGGAGATATGTGTGGAGGTTAATTTAGTTGGCTATTCTATGCCTCCTAATGAGAATATCCAGGCTGCCTCATAAATATATACATATGTATATACTTGAATGTATGTGAATGCATCAAAGTAGAGATATTCATTCTGATTTTTTTTGTTTTGTTTTTGTCTCAAACACAGAACATTGGATTAAGTGTATATTTAACAGTGGTGGTTGATGGCTCCCACAATAGTCGGTATTGAATTCATTCTAGATTTTAAATAAATAGGTCCAGCACCTTGGAAAGCCTATTTAAAGCTGTCAACTACCTGGTATAGGCGTCCTCAAAGCCCTTGAGTGAGGGCTGGTTCATGGTCCTTCAGGTTGTTGGGGGCTGGACTTTAGTCTGAAATAAAAAATGAATAATTCCTACACACACTGCACATATCTTATTTGTAGTGTAAAACATGAAAGACCAATACATTACATAAAATGAAAAGCAATTTTAACAAACATAAACTTAAATATTTCAATTGGAAGTGTGGACCTGCTTTTGACTGATGAGATAGTCAAGATAGTTAGGATTATTGTTATTGTATGCCTTCAAGTGGTAAATTTTGGGGTCGGGGTGGGTAAATGACTTTGGGGGCTGCATCCTGTTCGTATGCCTTACTTTGGGAACCCCTGATTTAATGGATTCACCATCCTACTGAGGCTGGATCTACACTTGCATATAAAACCCAGATGATCTGCTTCAGACTGGACTATATGGCAGCATAGACTCATATAATCCAGTTCAAATCAGATAATGTGGATTGTTTGATTTGGTAATCTGGATTATATGGCAATGTAGATCCAGCCTGACATGGGATTCCCCAACTACTGCTGAGTATGTGTTTGCATGCATATATCTCTGTGCATGTTTATTTCCCTAATATTGCATTGTATGTTGCTGAGACAGTGTGTGATTGACAAATGAGAAGGAATGTTGATTTGGATTTTTAAATAAACATAATTCTTTACTACTGATTCCATTTTTGACACTTAAGCAAATAATGTATGTCATTCTTGATCAGACCAATGGTCTCTTGAGGTTAGCTTTTCATTTCCCTGGAAATGGAAACTGGATTTCTACAGGAAGACCCAAAGCCGAACACGAGAATAATAGCAACCCCCACATCCACTTGTGTACTTTCGCAACTGATATTTGAAACTTTCTCTGTTACTGTAGATGATTTATAGTTATCCTCCTGATTACCTTGTGCTCTGCCAACTTATCTGATCCCCTTTTCAAGTTTATTTGTTGGTGGTCCTTATCACATCTTGTGAAAACAAGTTCAGAGGTCTGCCTAGGTGATGTGTAGAGAATTACTTTCTTGATTTGGCTTGAATTCCCTACCATTTAGTTTCATTAAATGTACTATAAACTCAGGAGAGTGAAAAAAAACCCTCTCTCTTCACAGCATGTTTAATTTTATAAAGCTCTATTATGCCGCCTACTTTAGTCATAAGAGATCAGAGGGAGAGTGTAACAAGGAGATGTGGGGACTGGGGAACAGAGAAAAAAAAGCAAGAAGGAGAAGAGAATGAGAAGAAATTTGGTCAAGAGTTATACATTGAATAGGTGAGAAGAAAGAGGATGAGGACTAAAGGTTTCCCCTGACGTTAAGTCCAGTCATGTCTGACTCTGGGGGTTGGTGCTCATCTCCATTTCTAAGCTGAAGAGCTGGCATTGTCCATAGACACCTCCAAGGTCATGTGGCCGGCATGACTGCATGGAGCTCCGTTACCTTCCCGCTGGAGCGGTACCTATTGATCTACTCACATTTGCATGTTTTCGAACTACTAGGTTGGCAGAAGCTGGAGCTAACAGCGGGCACTCACTCCACTCCCGGGATTTGAACCTGTGACATAGAAGAACATGAAAGTATTTAGTAGAGTTGCGTAGCTGAAGAGAAACCATGGATGTAGAGTACAGTATTTGACTTTCCAGATTTAGAGTATGAATAATTTTGCTACAGTTAAGATCATGAAAAATTTCACAAATCCATCTATCAGTTAAGTTCCATATCATAAAAATTAGTTTGAAAATACTAAAAGTCTAAAAATTTAAAAACTAAAATTAAAATTGAATATTATATTAAACCACTTTCATATATCTGGCTAGAAAGGTACCACCGCTGAACCACAAATGAACCACTAGTAGAACAGGTAATGTGATACATGGAAGTGTTAGTTGCAATGGTGGTGCCTTTATAGCCAGGTATATGGAAGTGGGTTATACAAGCTGTTTCCTTACATTCAAAGCATACATTACTGCTGAACCAAATACAGTTTTAAGCCTAGAGTCTTATATCATATTCTTCTGCTTTGCACATTTACTCTGTCATACCTCTCTGGACCTTTATTCCTGTTCCAGATGTCTGGTGTGTCTGCAGTGATGGGTTTTCAAACTTCTCCCTCTCATCAATTCTAGTGGCGTTGTTCCCTGATCTTTTTGGCTGATATAATTCTAATTCCAGTAATACATGCAGAATTGTCCTTGACTCTGATGCCCACTGTAGTTTGTGTTACACTCAGATGTGACTTGCTTGTACCTTGAGAGACAGTTCACATCATAGTGTTTCTGTAGTGAAAGAACACTCCACTGTGCCTTCAGGATGCCTTCATTTTAGTTAACTTCTGACGTATTGATTATATACTAATCGTTGTGACCAGATTTGTCTGCATTATGAGGTAATGAGTTAGATCCAAATCATGTTAGTAATGTTTCATTGTTTCATTGTTGTTAATGAAGTTAAAACATGATTTATCTGATCTGGAAGGAGCCGTGGTGGCACAGTGGCTTAAACCCTTGTGCCAGCTGAACTGCTGAACTGAAGGTTGGGTTGATGATCTGAAGGTTGCTGGTTTGAATCCGCGAGATGGGGTGAGGTCCCTTCTGTCAGCTCAAGATTGCAGGGACATGAGAGAAGCCTCCCAGCTAACACATCCGGGCATCCCCTGGGCAACGTCTCTTTACATGACCAATTCTCTCACACTAGAAGCAACTATTTTTAAAAAAGCCTAGAGAAGCTTTTAAGTGCTTGAAAAGAATTTGAGGAAAGAAGAGGGTGGACTGCCTTCCGTCTAAGCTTTGGAGCAGGCAGATGTATTCAGCTCTTGCTTTGGTCTGCTCCAGAATTCTCCAACTGGAAGGGAAGATACTTCTGCCCTTTCCTTGGGTGTCTTGGCTCATGAATTTGCAGGGGTCTCTTGGTGGTCAGCTGCCTCCTGCATCCTGCACCATGAAGAATGGTTCACAAGAACATTTTATAGATTTTCATTTTTCCCCATTTACTGTATTTTTACCACAGATGTCTTTGCAAAGATACACTGTCAAAATATCATTAAGAACCTGATGATTAAGGGTGCAATTAGCACATCCTTTTCCACTGAAGAGGAATGTTAGAGATCCCTGTGGAGCTAAACTATCTATGTCTATACCGAATTCATTCATTTCGTTAAAGAGCTTGTTGGTGTCAGGACTTAATTAACCACACATGAATGACTTCCTAAAAGCTGTTAATAAGCAATACAAAGCTGCCTTCATAGCAGGCACCCCCTCCGTGTCATAACATTTACCTTTTCACACTTTTGACAAGATGAGTTAACATTTTATTGCTATGCTCTGAGGACCAAGGAGGAACCATTTTTCTTATATGTTTTCCTTGCTACTTTTTGTGTGTATGTGATTTGGTGACTATCATAAAGACATGTCAATGTAAGCATATCATACACAGGAGACCAAGATAACCATCCATTCACTCCAGGATTAATCCAGTGGCATGGGGTAAAAACAACTTGTTTTACGTTGTTGTGTTTTTGTGTTCTTTGGTCTTTCATTTTGGATCTGCAAGTCCCAGGATCTTGCAGATTGAATAGGCACTGTCTATACTGGTAGCATGTGTGTATGTTATGGAAACTATAATCCCATAACATACACAAACACACACACACAACATTTCCAGGTTTTGCATTTAGGGAAGGGAGAGGCTGTCCTTCTACTCCCATGTTTCAGCTCTTTAGACATAAATTGAATTATGAGAGAGGAAACTCGAGATGCTGAATTCAAATTCTCATGACTGCTTTTGGTCATATTGTCTGGTGGAAATGGTATCTGGAAACCAACAGAATCTAAAGACAAATGAGTTTCCCACTTCTGATATATGTCACTGCTAAGTATGCAAACAGTTGCACCATGGAACAGTGTGCACTTACTAATTTTTGTCTTCCATCATTATTCTCAAATATGTTTCTATTATGTTTCCAGCTGCTCTCCCATCTGGATCCTTAACAGATCTTGGCTTCCTTAACTCAGATAGAAACTGCATGCATTTACATCTCTTCCCCTACATAATTTCCTAATGGTGCTGGGTTTCTCTCTCTCTCTTGCATCTGATCCATCCTAGTTTTAATAAGGTGGTCACCATCCTATACCTCCAAACCATGCTCTTTGACTGATACCCAATCCACATTACTGTCTCTACAATGGATAGATGTCAGATACATTTCTAAATTGAAGCGGGGTGGTGAGGACAGTCTGGGAATTTGACTCCTATTGTTCTGCAGAAAACAAGGTTTTCACAAAGTCTTGTCCAGTTCAGCTGCTTCTGTATTGTATTATCAGCTGCATGTTCTTCAGTCAGCCCAGCCAACAGCAAATAAATATACTGTTGGCTTGAAGAGGTTGTTGGCGATGATTATTCCTAATTTAATTGCAAATATGATGCCCGAGAGCAGTCCAGCTGTACAGTACTGAGAGGGAAGAAGGTGGAAATCTATATAAAGTGGCTAAGGGTTGTTCTGGACTTTTATTTTTCCTGGTAGTCTACTCTCTGGGACTGTTTGTCCTGTACTTTCTTTAGTGGGATATCGAAGAAACTGTAAATTCTCCAAGCTATAATATTAGTGACATGCCATTATATTTATAATTGTCTGAGCTGCAGATTATTCACAATTAGAGTCATGACACGAGGCATCTAAGGTTCCTATAACAAATTTGGAACAGCTTCTTTTATTATCCAAGGCGCACAAATTGAGAGAGTCACAGAGTTATCGGCATCATAATTTCATTGGCTTGAACTTTATTAGTTTTCTTTTTATGTGACACCTAGCAATTTGAGGATGCTGTCTAAATAATAAATCAGAAGTAGGAATTTCACATCGCTCCACATTTTGTTAAATTGCAAACCCAGTATTCCTCACCATGGTTTATGGTGGTTTGGGCTGCTGGGATTTGCAGTTCAGCAACCTCTGGAGGGCCATATAGTTTCCACCTATCGTCAATTTGGGGATCTAAATCTAACTGCTAGAGTAGTGATTTACTGTTGAGCCATTTATTCCTTGGTTCTGTTCTAGTTGGTGCTACCAATTAGGCTAGACCTATTATTTGTGGGGTCAGAAGTACAAAACCAGACATAAAACCATGTCAGTATTCCTTTTAAAGCAAGTCGTATAAGCAATAAGTTATATACCACTCAGGTGGTACAATGAAATTGGATGTCTTGTCCCACCTGTCCTCCCTGCTGTATTTTAAAAAGACATTTCTGTGTTATTCTATGCTTTTGACTCGCCATTTGATCTTTTTGTTTAAATTTGAGTTTTCTTTTAGATCCTGTTTTTATAAAATTGAACAGATGTTTCATATCCTCCCTTTTTATGCTGCTGACTTATTGGTTTAGTCTTCAATAACAATCCCTAATCTGCTTCTGCAATTAGTGCACTAAAATAATGAGCAATAAATTAGATGTTCAGAACTGGGTTTGTTTTTTTTAATACAGTAGAGTCTCACTTATCCAACATTAGCTTATCCAATGTTCTGGATTATCCAATGCAATTTTGTAGTTAATGTTTTCACTATATAGTGATATTTTGGTGCTAAATTCGTAAATACGGTAATTACTACGTAGCATTACTGCATATTGAACTACTTTTTCTGTCAAATTTGTTGTATAACATGATGTTTTGGTGCTCAATTTGTAAAATCATAACCTAATTTGATGTTTAATAGGCTTCTCCTTAATCTCTCCTTATTATCCAACATATTCGCTTATCCAACGTTCTGCCGGCCCATTTATGTTGGATAAGTGAGACTCTACTAAAAAAAGAATTTTCAATTGCAAAATTAAGTGGCTAGTTTATCCCTTGGAGCTGCCGATGGCACAGCGTGTTAAAGCGCTGATCTGCTGAACTTGCGGACCGAAAGATTTCAGGTTAGAATCCGGGGAGCAGAGTGAGCACCTGCTGTTAGCCCCAGCTTCTGCCAACCTAACAGTTTGAAAACATGCAAATGTGAGTAGATCAATAAGTACCACTCCGGCGGGAAGGTAACGGCACTTCATGCAGTCATGCCAGCCACATGACCTTGGAGGTGTCTATGGACAACGCCAGCTCTTCGGCTTAGAAATGGAAATGAGCACCAACCCCCAGAGTCGGACATGACTGGACTTAATGCCAGGGGAACACATTTACCTTTACCTAGTTTCTCCCTTACTGCATTAGCAGATGAAGCAATGCACATTTTGGTAAAGCTTTCCATAGGACCTGTTGGGGTTGGTTGCATCTGGGAGAGTATCTGTCAGAAACATTAGAAAATTTACAAGGCTGTTGTTCCATCTCTTTAACATATAGCTTTGCAAAGGGAACTTCTTTTTCAGATGTGCTTCTGAACCGAGAACGACTCTATGCCAGGAATGGGTTTAGCAGTTACACACACAAACACATTCTCCTACATGTGTATTATTTTTAATATTGTGGTAACATGAAGCACTCCAGGGTGGTAAGTTGAGACCGCAGCCTGTTACATGCATTTAACATTTGAAGACAGGCAGGATCAAACAGCTCAATGGAATTTGATAATGCAGGATGGTTTCAGATCTTAACGGCCAGGCTGGGGAAACCCCTGCATGCCTGGTCCCCTAATTTGTTCCTTGTACCTAAAAATGTAGAACTGGTAATTTTAAATATGTGTTTGTGTGGGCACTTTTCCCAGCTCTGATTGACTAGACTATGTGATAAGGAAAGAAAGGGCTCTTAGAAAAGTGAGACAGAATAACTGCAAATGCACTGAAGAGATTCCTTGTCTTTTTAATAAATACATAAATAGAACACAGCATTAATTCATGATCCACATCTAAATTCCATTATGACAGGAGGGGAGTTGGTGTGTGTTGAACTCCCCCCCCCCCCAAAAGCAATGGGATTAATACTAGCAGATGATGGCTTCCAGATTAGGATGGTGGCATGCCTCCCCCAGGTTTTAGGACTTTCCTGCATGAGGAAGGCAAACTGGAATTGCATGATGTATTGTGCACCCTGCTGCAGACCTACCTCCTCTCTGGCTGGATCTGCACTGCTCTATATCCCAGGATCTGATCCCAGATTATTTTTTTATCTCAGACTCATATAATCCAGTGTAGATTCAGATAGTCTGGGATCAGATCCTGGAATATAGGGCTGTGTTGATCCAGCCTCTGTGATTCTCCTCTCCTTAGTAATTAATCTGTAACGTTCCAGTCTCCTACCTTGGTGTAATTGGCCTCTTCCTCTTCTGTGCTGGTATGCCAGCAGTAAGATCCCTCCTCGAGGAGCCCCAGGTGGCGCAGTGGGTTACACGGCTGAACTTGCTGACCGAAAGGTCAGTGGTTCAAATCCGGTGAGTGGGGTGAGCTCCCCCTGTTAGCCCCAGCTTCTGCCAACCTAACAGTTTGAAAACATGC
Organism: Anolis carolinensis; assembly: GCF_035594765.1. NCBI lineage: Eukaryota > Metazoa > Chordata > Lepidosauria > Squamata > Anolidae > Anolis > Anolis carolinensis. The sequence goes on from NC_085844.1 coordinate 140,541,872, forward strand.
AAATGTGAGTAGATCAATAGGTACCACTCTGGTGGGAAGGTAATAGCGCTCCATGCAGTCATGCCGGCCGTGTGACCTTGGAAATGTCTGTGGACAATTCTGGCTCTTCGTCTTAGAAATGGAGATGAGCACCAACCCCCAGAGTCGGACACAACTAGACTTAATGTCAGGGGAAAACCTTTACCTTTACCTAAGGACCTTCCTCACTTGCAGTTTTTCAAGTCTCTCCTGACATGGAAAAAAAACCTGCCATATAAAATCCAGATTATCTGTTTTGAACTGGATTATATGCAGTGTAGATTCAGCCTAACATGACTTGGGTTTTACTTTGTTTTTACATTCTGGGATTGTGCAATTATGCTAAAAATAATATTGAAGGGTCAGCAGTAGTACAGGAAGGCTGGGTTACGAAGATATGTGGACCACAGATTGGCACAATTGCACTAGTGAAGAGAGGTATAATACTGAAGGTGCTCAATCTGGTATTTAAAAGCAGGTTTTTGCAATAAAATCTTTAGACTGAAATTTAGAGGAACCATTCAGGGTAAAGAACCCCATAGTATGTTCAGGACAGTGTATGTTTTCTTTAAATGTCAGTCTTAAACCCAGAGCAAATATATCACCCCATTGCCATGGTACCTGCCAGTTATCAGTGTTTATACTGTTTATGTTTGAGTTGATCATGCTGCAATATTTGCAGATAAATAGATAAAAGGATACAAAAATGACATAACTGCATTACTGAAGTAAGGAACTATTAAAAGGGAGAATTTAATGTTTGGTATAAGTGAAGGAGGAGATCAGTAGACAAATTGCACAAAAGTATATGAGTTCTAAATATTTAAATGGCATTAGATCCTAACTGCCCTTGGAAGCTAAGCAGGGTCAGCTCTGCTTAGTATGTGGAAAATTGCCAATAGGTTATATTCAGAGGAAGGAAGCAGTCAAGCTATGTTAGAGTATTCCTTGCCTAAGAAAACCCTAAGAAATTCACGAGGTCATTATAAGACAACAAGCTACATGCATGCAAAAAAAAAAATTATGTAAATAGCTAGCCAACAATGACAACTTCCACATCTTACTGAACTTATCAGGAGAATCACTTCTACTAAAAAGCATGTGAAAGTGCTTACATTTGGATAGATTGTATTCTCTAAAATGCACTATTATGTGCATTTAATTATCTGGGCAGTTTTAGCAACACTTGCTGATATTTGACCACCCTTGTATTATTTCAGCACTTTCAAGGCTTAGTGGTCCTTTCCCTCCTCACCTTTTCTTAAACTTGAAATCCCGAGAACGCAGCAGTTCAGAGGATTTACAACGTATATATCTCTTATGAACATTGTAGCCAAAACTATTCACTGAATAAGTTACTTATCTACCATATTTCTAAACTGTCTTTTCCCCAAGGAATTTCGAACAGTAACCTTTGTCACTCCCATTTAACTTCACAACTACCCTGGCAGGTAATGAGAAAGGGGATGAGAGATAGTGCTCGAACTGGGCCGGAAATCCTGTTACACGCTTGCAAATTTACTTCTGGTTTGTCTCACAAGTTTGCTTTGATTTCAGCATTTTAATTTAGACCAGGCAAGGGTGTGTATTCCTGTTTTAAACACGAAGTACATAATTGCTCTTTGAATGAGGCGGGTGGTGTAGTTTGAGTTTGTAAGTGGGATTGCATTTACACATAAATAAGAAATGTAAAGTCGTTTTCTACTATGGCATCCAATATGATTTTCAATAAAAGAACAATGTTTTAACGTAACAATATGAAAGGTAGATGATAGATAGACAGAAGAGGGATAGGTAGAATTATGTCTTTAATAACAAGAGAAACCAGGCAAAGATCACAGTGTCAGTATCAGGGCAATACACTATTAAATGTTGGTGAAAGCTTGAGAGAAGACCACTGCTTCAAAAATGACAAAGGAAGTGAACACACCAAGGACTTTCAGAGTTCTTCTGCAGAAGTTTTTTTTGTTATTGTTGATCATAGCATTATAACTATATAGTAGGAAAGGGCTCCTACTCATGCACCAAGGCTGTAGCAAAGGTTGCCTCTATTTATGGAAGTTAAATAGTTGCATAGGCACAATCAGTGCCCATGCAACTAAGAAGAAAGTCAAGGAATCAGTCCCCTCCTTCTTCCTGGTCCCATGGGTGCCTCTGCTGATGTCAACACAGGTTTCCTATGATGGTCAAGAGCTCTCACAGAGCTCTACGGACATCGGAGAGTGGTAGCAGTGACCCAGATGGTGAGGTGATAGTCCAGTGGCACCAGTTACTTGTCTGGACCATGCAATTCTGATTAGCTGAGGATTTATTCAATAGCCAGTGTAAACATGACCACAGTGCTATAATTGTGTAGTGGAAAAGGAACCCAGGTTGATGTGAGAAAAGTTATTCCCATCACATTTTGGAGGCAGAATTTGTTGAGAAGGGCTTTGACTTTGTCTGCCTCTGAGGCTGAGAAAGTGTGACTGGCCCAAGGTCACCCAGTGGGTTTCTGTGACTGAGTGGGGTCCAACCCTGTTTTCTGGAATTGTAGTCCAGCACTCAAAGGAATACACCATGCTGTCATTGATGCTTCAGAGCAGGTACAAGAATACTGAGATATATTAAATCACTAGGAAATTTCTGTGATGGATGATCTGCCTGAGAATCCACAGGAAAGACTTTATCTAAGAATTCCACCCCATTGTATCTTTGGCCAGCTTTTTACCAACATCAGTTCAGGATACTGAATGAACCAGAGCTGAATGTCATTTGTATACTGATGATTACTCACTCTAAGACCTCTGACATACTTTGCTATTGATGTCATCTACATGACAGATATTGATTCACTCAGGAGACAAGATGCACCTTTGCCTAAATGCTTTGAAGCTGAACATAACTTCTGTGCAACCACTCTCTGGGATTGGCCTGTCAAGTAGAAGTGTGAATCTATAGGAGTGTGCTGCCCCATAGCCCCCGATATGCAGTCTAATAGGATACCATTGCAGTGGGAGATTCATAAAATCAACAGGCACACTACATTCATCTTACTTATCATGATCAAGGTGGCCAGGGCATTTTCCATCTAGGCCATCAGCCATATTCTTGCAAGCGTTTGTTTGCATTTTGAGACTAAAGTGTCTGGACGACGCCTTTCACCCAGTGATGTCACTAGTGGGGTAAGGAGAGTGCAAACCACACTGGGTCATCAAAATGATATCTATAAAATTTGTGTACAGTGTTTCAGAAGAAAGTTATTATTTTTATAGAAATATCCCTGCACCTCCAAAACATTTTACACAAGCCCAGCAAACATGTACTGTATTTGTACCTATGAAGCCTAAAACTTATTCTGTTTTACTTTTTGAACTTTCTAATGCACATGCATTCCATTCAGAGCTATCAGTTACAACCCAATTACAATGATGCTTCAAATCATATGATTTTGCCTGTGTACACTGTGAGCACACACTATTGTGTTAATTGTTACGGGTGCTTTTTAAAAATAGTTGATTTTGTCAAATTTTCTAATATATTGTCCGGTTATTGCCCTTTGTGACACCAATCCTAGTAATGTCACTGCCTCCACCAAATGTTGAAAAGAAGCGTGTAAAGCAGAAATGGGCAATTTGATATGTTTAAATGTTGTTGGAATATGAATCTCAAAAGCTCATGCCAGTATATGATGAGGGGACTGGGGAAGTTGCAGGAACATCTAGAAGACTAGAGTTCTGGTACAAGGAAACACCTTATACATTATACAATATGTGATTCTGATGGGAGCAGGTGTAGTTAGAGAGGAACAGACAATGACAAGTTTGTGGTTCTTCTTTTCTTGAGCTTCTTGTGATGGTTTTGAAGAACACATTATCTATAATTGTGGTGTATGGCAATCCTATTATATTTTTCTTGTTTCTTCTATAGCAAGTAAAAGGTAATGGTGAATGGAGGAAATGCAATTGTAAAACATTTTGGAAACTGCTTCTCTGAAGTTCAGAGGAGGCATATCAAAATCTTGTTGGCTTAACAAATGAAGAAGGAGTAATGGGATGAGGATGATGATGATGAAGAAGAAAATAATAATAATAAAACAAAAATGGCATTTCTGGTGAAAATTATGCTGTGATATATAGATCGAGCTCAGTGAGTAAGCTTCGCTATTGCTTTTGCTATGCTACATGATTTTCTTTGATTTATATCTTCAGAAAATACCTCAGGAAATTTTCAGAAGGCTTAAGTATTGTTCAGGATTGCTTTTGGGATGAGTTATTGTGTTAGCAAGAAAAAATTCATTTTTTCCAGGACGTTCTGCTACTGATCTGAAAATTGCCATACTTCAGCAAAAAGCTTCAAAGAGAGACTCCAGTTTAACATTGCTGAAGTTGAATTTGTCAGCAATTTTTACGCTATTCAACTTCAACCTAATTGGTACTGTGGATTTCTTTCTTAGCAAACCATTAAATTAGCAGACTTACTACCATTAGTAGAATTGTCTCCTGTGACTACTTTTGGGAAAGGGATATTGTTATCTTGTATTTACTATACATGGAGACATGCTGTACCTCTTATATTTTCTGGTTCTTTGGAGTTTCATCCTTTTCTGTTTCTTTTACTTGTATAGCAAACACCCTGAAACAGACAACAGATTTTAATCACAGACAACAAAGCCATGAGTTTTTATATTCCATGGCACTGTGGTCTCTTTTCAGATTCTCATTCTAAAAAGGACTACTCATAGAATCATAAAATAATAAGAGTTGGAAGACCACATGGGCCATCTAGTCCAACCCCCTGCTATGCAGGAAAAACACAGATAGCCACCGACAGCCATCCAGCCTCTGTTTAAAAGCCTCCAAGGAAGGAGCTTCCATCACATTCCAAGGCAAAGAGTTCCACTGTTGAAAAACTCATACGGTCAGGAGGTTCTTTCTAATGTTCAAGTGAAACATTTCCTGTCATTTGACCCCATTGCTCCGAGCCCTAGTCTCCAAGGCAGCAAAAAACAAGCCTGCTCCCTCTTCTTTATAATATACTTTTAGATATTAAACATGGTGATCATGTTTCCTCTCAATCTTCTCTTTTGCAGTCTAAACATATCCGTCTCTTTAAGCCGCTCCTCATAGGGCATGGTCTCCATACCTTTCATTATGTTAGTCCTCTGGACACCTTCCAGCTTGTCAATCTCTCTTTTAAACTGTGATGCTCAGAATTGGACACAGTATTAGTTCAGGTGAGGTCTGATGAAAACTGAATAGAGAGGCACTATGACTCCCCTCAATCTAGACACTATACTCCTTTTGATGCAGCTCCAAATCCCATTGGCTTTTTTAACTGTTGCATCACACTGTTGGCTTATGTTCAGCTTGTTGTCCACTAAGACTTCCAAGATCTTTTTCACATGTACCGTTGTTGAGCCAGGCATCGCCCATTCTGTATTTGTGAGTTTCAATTTTTTTTTCTGCTTAAGTGTAGTATCTTACATTTGTCCTTGTTGAAATGCATTTTGTTAGTTTTGGCCCAGCTCTTTAATCTGTTGAGATTCTTTTGAATTCTGATCTTGTCTTCTGGAGCGATTCCTTCCAATTTGGTGACATCCACAAACTTGGCAAGCATGCCCTCTAAACCTTCATCTAAGTTATTAATAAAGTTGCTGAACAGCACGAAGCCTAGGACAGAACCCTGTGGCACCCCACTAGTCACTTCTTTCCAGGATGAAGAGGAACCATTGGTGAGCACCCTTTCGGTTCAGTCACTTAGCCAATGACAAATCCATCTTATAGTAGTATTATGTAGGCCCCATTTTATTTGTGTTTCCAAGAAGATCATGGGGGGCCTCATCCCCTTTCTCATTACTTGCTAGTGTAGTTTTCCCTGCATCTACCAAGCTTGTAACCCTATTGAAGAAAAAAAAATAGATAAGATTAGTCTGGCCTGACTTGTTTTTGAGAAATCCATGTTGAGTTTTAGTTTATTATTTATTTATTTTATTTACAGTGTTTATATTTTGCCCTTCTCACCCCGAAGGGGACTCAGAGAAGATCATAATGTACATATACATGGCAAACATTCAATGCCATATGAACATAGAGGCAGAGACACAGACACAGAGGCAATTTAACATTTTCCAGCTTCTAGCTTACTGAGGATATGCTCGATTCCGGCCACAGAGGGAGCAGCTGCTTCATCATCCATTGTGACAAGTCCTTGATGGATACTTCCTCGTTCCAAACACTGCTGGATGATTTTTTATGGTGTTGTAAATTAGTTAAATCAGCCTCCCCACATAAGTGGTACCCAAATTTCCTACTTGATAGATGCAACTATCTTTCGGGTTGCTTAGGTCAACAACGAGCAGGGCTATTTTTTAATGGTTGGGTGCTCACTCCCATATGGGCTGGCTTTGAACTCATGACCTCTTGGTCATAGTGATTTATTGCAGCTGGCTACTAACCAGCTGCACCATAGCCTGGCCCCTTCCTTTCTAAGTGATTGCAGACTGCCTCCTTAATGATCTGCTCCAGAATCTTGCCTATTGATGTTAGGCTCACTGGATGGCAATTGTTTGTGTCCTCTTTTTTTCCTTTTTTGAAGATAGGAACAACAATTGCCTTCATCCAGTCTGCTGGGACTCCTCCTGTTCTCCAAGAATTCTTAAAGATTATTGCCAGTGATTCTGAAATGACTTCTTCTAGTTCCTTCAATACTCTTAGATTTAATTCATCTGGCCCTGGAGAACTTGAATTCATTTAAAGTTGTCAGGTATTCCTGGACTACTTCTTTACCTATTTTGGGTTGCATATCTCCTATGACCTCATCTATTCCACATTGCTCAGGTTAAAAAAGTTTCTCAGCAAAACATTCCTTCTAACTTCTGTGAGGTGCAATCCATCCTGTGCCAGAAGTCCACCTTCCTGGAAAAGCAGACCATGGTCCGGTAAGCCAAATGGTTCTTGAGGACACCATTTGCGGAGCCAGTTATTCACCTCTACTCTTGTTCTCACCCTTCCTGGGCTACGCTGTGCAACTGGGAGATGATATGAAAAAACAACCTGTACATTACGATCTTTAGTTTTCTCCCCAGAGCTTCAAAATCCCTTCTAATCTTTTGTAGACTATGCTTTGCAGCATCATTGGTTTGATCAGTGGGCTTGATGAGTCTCGTCAGCCGTTGAGTTACATGGTGACTGCTAGTTCACTTTTGGGGTGGCATATTTCAAGGAATGTGTCTGTTTCATTATTTTATGCCCAATTCATAAATGCCCCTGCACTCTCCAAGTGTATGCACTCAATAACTCCAAAGTCCTTATTGGTCACTTTTGCCAACTTTTTAATAGCAATTGATTATCAGTGAGAGGGTATCAGATTGTTGCAGACCTTGCATTTGGTGTTTGAAAAATAATAATTTTGTTGCTCTGAAACTGAAGATGAATGCAGTCTGTAGTTTAGAAGAGTATGTCTAGTTGCTTAGACTAGTGGAGAAGCCTGACCTGGAGACTTTTCCTATGCCCAGAATGCGTTGTCTTGATCTTACAGGTTATTTTTGAAACTGTTTTTGTCAGTTGCTATCTTCAGTTTAGTCTTGGCGATAGTGCACGAGGAGTGAATTTGTCTTTGGCAATGGTCACTGTACCAGTTCGTGTCCTGTTGTAGGCTAGCATCCAGAACCCTGGTAACACAGATGTTTGGCCACCTCTGGTCTAGATGTAACATCTCCCAAATGTTCTTTTGTTTACAATTTTTGCAGTCATATAGACTTCCTTTAAGTCCTTAGAATATAAGCAAATTGTTAAAAAAACCACCATGTTTCTGTGGGTGAATGCATGTTCCGTGCAAACACTCTTCTTTCTCTCTTTTCTGAGCAGACATTAAAGGCTCTGAAAATGGTTTTTCTTGCAATCAATTATAACTGGAGATGGATAGATTGGAGGCTTAATGGCAAATTAAAAACAGATTTGGGCACTCAGTCCATATGCTATACTTCAGAGAATGGAACTGAACAATCTAAGAGGTGAGAGTGCTGACGGAGGACAGATTCATTAGTCCATTGCACTCATTAAGTACAATGCCCTGGTTAATCAGGGATGTGTTTCTGATGAGATTCATTCTCAAGTTGTTGCTTAGTGTTCATTCAAAGCGAGTGTTAGAATAAACAAAAAATAAACAAGATTGTGATTTTTGGCCTCAGAAGCCCACCTAGTAAACATTTTCAAAGCATTTGAAAAAACTTTGAACTGTGGAGGTTTTATTTTGCAGCTTCCAAAACACATCCATCCAGCTGGAGGATGATTTGGAACCATGCAGACATACAAATTTCTACCAGCTACATCATGCAGTATCATGTGTGAACAATGTGTGCAAAATGTATCTTTTTTCATGGTTGTTTCCTTCTGATTATATTTTTTTCCTTCCTCAACTTTTGTGCTGAATTCATATAGTGTGAATGTGCACAATAATGTTATGGTGTTTCCTTATTTAAATTTGCAGTTCGTATGATGCACACAATTTTCTGAATTCATCAGCTACTATTCCAGTAGACTAATGTCACTGTCAGCATTTTACCCTTTGAATTCTAAAATTGTAATTTAAATAAGTTTCAACTGCAGATGCTTATGGTAAGTTTGTGTTCTGCTGGCACACAATCTCCTCTTCCTTTTTGTTTCTCTCCTATATAGATTGTGTTCTGCAAAGTCTTGTCCCCGTTTCAGCTCAGTATTCTGACCAGCGTATGCACACGCAGCCCTCCATGCAGCAGTGCATTCCCTTGGCTTTTCCAATATTTCCTCTTTCTTGCTCACTCTCCCACTTTCAATTTTGTTTTCTAGGGAGGTGATCTCCTCTTTTGAAAGAGACCTATTTGTATTATTAGAATTTTCTTAAGTTGATCCAGAAGAAGATCCCTCTCAGTTTTTCTCAAGAGGGGAGGGGTCAGAGAGGATACTTTCTGAGTAAGTCCCAGTGAAGTCATGTTGAGTAGACATGTCATGGATTGTTCTTCCAGAAGCATTACACATGATGAGAGACTTTATCTCTCTCTGTCTCATGTGTAATGCTTCTGGAGGAACTAGGGATTATTCTTTCAGTTCCCCCAACTCAAGTTTCTTTTCCCACTTCTCCAACCATCCTACTGTTGAGACTGAGGATGCATCTAAACTGTGGAATTAATCCAGTATGACACTGCTTTAATTGCCATGGCTCAGTGCTCTGAAATCCTGTGTGCTGTAGTTTTATAAGTTCTTTGACCTTCTATTCCAGAGTGGTGATGTCTAACAAAACTATAACTTCCATGATTCTATAATATTGAGCTATGGCAGTTTAAGCAGTATCAAATTTTATCAATTCCACAGTGTAGATTAGCGTTTCCCAAATGCTGGTCATCCAGGTGTTTGGGACTTCAGTTCCCAGGTTTCCTGACCATTGACCAAGGCAGTTGATGTTTCTGGGAGCTGAAGTCCAAAACTCTAGTTGTCCATGTGTCTTGGACTTCTCAGAAACCTCAACTGCTTTGGTCAATGATCAGGGAATCTGGGAACACTTGGATGACCAGCAGTTGAGAAACATTAATGTACACTGTGTAACTGATAAAATTTGATACCGCTTAAACTTCCATAGATCAATATTATAGAACAGTGTGGTCTAACCCACAGCCCGTGGGCTGCATTCGGTCCACCAGTTCATTTTTGTTGGCCCATACCCTTCTTACTGGAAAAATATTTTAATTTAACATTTGGAAAAAAATGGTTTACCCTTTTTACTGCTTTAAGTTTTTAAGAAACGGCCATATAATGGCCATATTGAAGCTTCACTCTTTAACCGTTATAATCCATGTTGTGCCTACTTGGCCCTCGGGTAACTAAAGGTTGGGCCACTGTCAAAGACAGAACGCCAGTGAGTAAAGCAAAACTCAGTTTATTGAGATTACAGAACTAAAAATGCCCGTAGGAGACAAAGAACAGGGCAAACACTTGACTTCAGTGTGATAGGTAACAAAAAACAACTCAGATTGAGCTTAAACAACTCAAAGGGAAAAACCGGGTTAAACAGAAGTATAATCCGGATTAAATCAAAAGTGCTTACTTCAGCCTGGCAAACAATGCAAACAAAGGAGGATCAACAGGAGTCAAAATGTAAACAACAGACTGGTAGCAGATTCCTCTCTGCTACTCAGAAACAGCAGGAGACTAAACCAGGCTTGTTTATTCCTCCCTGCAGCGAAGGAAAACGTGGTCGTAGTCAGGATTCAATTTAAGGTTCAACAGCCAACGATATCCAGGTCCAGGCTCAGCAGTCAGGGAAACGGCAGTCAGCAGGGTCCCAATCCGGTCCAGAGGTCAATAGCCAAACGTAGTCGTCTAGGAATCCAAAGGTCTCACTGATAAGCAGCAGAAGGGATAATCCAGAATCGAAGTCAGTCAGTCAAGCGTCAATCCAGTGTGAGTAGGTATTGCCCGTCAAAAAGACGACGGAGGTCCAAGCTATTGAGATTAAACACAAGTTACACAGAGAAAAACCCCGCACAGTTCCTCCCGCCGTCGATGCCCAGTGTCCTTGGTAAACTTACGTATCCAGCAACGAATCACACCCGTCTTCAGGAAGTTCCCCAACAAAAGCCCAAGCGTCCGTCCAGATTACCTTGCCCAACGCAATTAGACATTGATCCCAAACCCCAATTTATCCCAGTTCAAGCTCATCATCGCTGTCAGCTGCCATCCCAATTCCAGGCGCCCCAAACTCATCATCCTCATCAGAGCTAAAGCACCTTTGACTACGCCCCACAGCATCCCCAGCTGTGGATCCCGCTCCATCCCTCCAGCCAGTCCATGGGTCTGATCCTGCAACCCGCCACTCACCTCCCATGCTTTCATTGCCTGTTTCCCCAACACCCAAATCCTCCCTCACACGAGTCCATTCCATGTCATCCTCCTCCGAGCTGGCCATCTCTTCCTCCAAACCCTCAGAAAAACCCTCAAATGAGTCCTCATCTGCCGGGTCTGTAAACAAATCCCGGAGCCGTTTTCGTTCACGCTCCTCGAAAGAGTCTGACTCCCGAGGAGTCTTATGCCCCCTTCTTCTATTATCGGAGCCCGAAGGCTCAACCATAACACTATCCCCCCTCACAAAGGCCCCACCCTCCAAAGGTGGAGACACCGCAGAGACCTCCGCGGCTACAGTAGCCCGTTGCCCAGAAGTGTCCAACTTTAACAAAGAGCGATGGAATACAGGATGGACCTTAAGAGAGGACGGCAACTGTAATCTAAACGCCACAGAAGAGATCTTCTTAACAATAGGGAATGGCCCTAAATACCGTGGTCCAAACTTTCCCCCAGAATGTTTTATATACTTAGAGGATAACCAAACCAGATCCCCCTCTTCTAACTCCTCTCCTGCTTGCCTATGTCGATCTGCTTGAGTTTTCTGAGCTGCCTTGGCTTCCAACAACAACTTACGAGCGATATCATGCAAGGCAGCCATTTCAGATGAGCGATATACAGGATCAGAAGAAACCACATTGGTTGACGGTGCCACTCCCCCCCGCGAATGGAAACCATAAGTCAACTCAAATGGTGTGTGTCGACTGGACGTATGCGTAGCGTTATTATAAGCGAACTCGGCTACCGACAACCACTTCACCCAGGTGATCACCAGGTTGTTCCAGACAAAAGCAGCGCAAATACTGCTCCAACAGTCCATTAACTCTCTCAGATTGTCCATCCGTTTGCGGATGGAAAGCAGAGGACACATTCAACTTGGTTCCCAAACACTCGTGGAAATGCTTCCAAAAACGAGATACGAACTGAGGAGCCCGATCAGACACAATAATCTCAGGAGCCCCATGCAAACGGAAAACATGCTTAGTAAAAAGTAAAGCCAATGTAGGAGCCGCCGGAATCGTTGAACAAGGTATAAAATGAGCCATTTTAGAAAATAAATCTACCACCACCCAGATACACGTGTAACCCCCAGACCTAGGTAAATCAGAAATGAAATCCATAGAAATAATTTGCCAGGGTCTTTCAGGAACGGGCAGTGAAGACAATAATCCCCCAGGGCGCCCGACAGGCGTCTTACTCTGTTGACATACTGCACAACTATCACAGTAACGAAGAATGTCCTGTCGCATTTTAGGCCACCAATAATTTCTGGTAATAAGTTGTACAGTCTTAAACCTACCAAAATGACCAGCCATCGGCTCATCATGATGTGCCCTGATTATTTCCAACCTGAGTAAACCCGCCGGTACATAAACTTGCCCATTACGCACCAATACCCCCTCCTGTTCCTGTAAATGAGGTAGCACAGTACGAGTCCCTACCGAAAGCAATATGAGTTGTTCTTGAGTCCAGTTATCATTCTTTTGAGCCTCCAGAATCTGAGTGTGCAGCCCCGACTCATTTTCTACCACACATAAAGAAGCAGTTGGTAATATCGTCTGACGCACTGTTTGCTCGCAAGTCTTAAACTCTGGTTTACGAGACAAAGCATCCGCCCTTAAATTAACCTTCCCCTCCACAAACTGTACCTTAAAGTTGAACCTAGAGAAAAACAAGGCCCATCGAATCTGACGTTGATTCAATTTCTTGGCAGTCTGTAAATGTTCTAAGTTCTTGTGGTCAGATCTGACCACGATTTGATGACGTGCCCCTTCTAACCAGTGCCGCCACACCTCAAAAGCCACCTTTATAGCCAACAATTCCTTTTCCCAGATGGTGTAATTTTGTTCAAAAGGTGTTAGTTGTCTGGAATAGAATCCACAGGGACGCAAGGTCCCTGATGAATCCCTTTGAGATAACACAGCCCCCAACGCATAGCTAGAAGCATCTGCTTCTACTATGAATGGTTTATCAATGTCTGGATGTATTAGTACATTATCATCTTGGAAACTAGATTTCAACTGTTCAAACGCATCTCGAGCCTCCCTTCCCCACACAAACGGTTGCTTCTTACGTAATAGCTGTGTTAAAGGTACAGTAAGTTTAGCGAAGTTTGGAATAAACTCTCGATAGTAATTAGCAAACTCCAAAAAACGCTGTACATCTTTTTTAGACTTAAGTTCCTGCCAGGAGTTGACAGCGTCAACCTTGTGCGGGTCCATTTTTAGTTCTTTTCCTGAAACTACATGTCCCAAGAATTCCACCTCTGACACGTTAAACACGCATTTGGAGGCCTTAGCAAAAAGCCCATTATCCCGTAAACGTTGCAACACCTGCCTCACATGTTGCTGATGTTCCTTCTCATCTTTTGAGAAAACCAATATATCATCCAAATAAACAACCATAAATTGATCAATCAAATCTCTAAACACGTCATTTATGAACCTTTGGAAGACGGCGGGCGCATTACATAACCCGAAAGGTTATCACACGAAATTCGTGACATCCGAAGCATGTATTGAATGCCATCTTCCATTCGTCACCTTCCCGTATCCTAATCAAATTATACGCCCCCCGTAGGTCAAGTTTAGAAAAGATCTTAGCCCCTTGAACTCTTGAGAGAAGCTCCGAAATCAAAGGTAGCGGATACCTATCACGGATGGTATACTTATTAAGAACCCGATAGTCACATACTAGCCTAAGCTCCCCCGTCTTTTTAGCCACAAAAAACACAGGTGCAGCAGTTGGAGAGCTAGATGGACGAATAAACCCTTTAGCTAGACTCTCATCAAGAAATTCTCTCAAGGCTTGTCTTTCAGGTACCGTTAGAGCGTACAACCTTCCTGCTGGTAACTTAGCGCCTTCCACCAGTCTAATCGCACAATCGTATGGTCTATGAGGCGGTAACTTATCTGCTTCCCTCTTACAGAAAACATCTTGGAATTCCCTGTATTCAGTAGGCACACCCTCCATATCCATCTGGGAAGAATTCAAAGCAAAACATCCCTGCCTTTTAAAAGCTATAGTACGCTTCACCCAATCCACTTGAGGGTTCACCAAAGATAACCAATCCATTCCCAGAATTACATTGTATCTTGGTAACCGTGTGATATCCCATACAAACTCTCCAGTTACCCCTTGCACCTCCCATGTTATTCCTAAGGTTTCTTGATTAACCACCCCAGATTCCAGTAGTCTTCCATCCGCCCCTTCCACCCATATATCGCATGCTTTACGTATTGTAGGGAACCTATGTTTTCTTGCAAACCCAATATCCACGTACGAGACCGTAGCCCGAGTCCAGCAATGCCAGAGTTGAAGCAAGTTTCTTTTCCCCAACAGATAGAGAAATGGGTACAAAAACATGTTTCTTTCCCTCTAGTGACTGCCTTATAAGCCCTAGTGCATTGGACTCACATCGCACTAGGGCTGGCCTTTTCCCGAAAACTGAGAAGGCTTGATATTACAGTTCCTAGCAAAGTGCCCAGCAGTCCCACAATACAGACATAATCCTAATTGCCTTCTACGATCCTTTTCCGCCGTTGACAACTTTCTAAACACTCCGAGCTCCATAGGCTCCTCCCCCTTAGCTACAGGTGCCCTAGATACAAATACAGAGGGCGCATACATAGGCCGAGTTTGTTTACGCGATTCAAACCGGGCGTTCAAATGCAACACCTTAACCACCAAAGCGTCCCAGTTTTCTGCTGGCTCTAACCGCGCCAGTTCATCTTGAAGATGGTCACTTAAACCAGCTATAAACAAAAGCATAAATGCATTCTCCCCCCAGTCCAATTGATGGCGAAGAGAGTTAAACTTATTCAAGTAGTCCAAAACAGACCCTTTTCCCTGTTTTAACCGGTAAAGAGCCCAGCTAGCATTCTCCATACGAAGGGGATCCCCAAAAGTGTCCGACAATAATTTCTTGAAGTTGACCAAATTATCCTTGACTGGGTCATTACCCAAAATCAAATTAGTTGCCCACTGTCCCGCTGAACCGGTCAGTAAACTCAAAATAAATGCCACCTTGCTGGTGTCCGTAGGAAAAGCTTGTGGGCTAATTTGAGAAAAATAAAGTTCTATTTGAGCCAAGAAAGTAGGCAATTTGTCCCGGGATCCATCAAAACGTTCAGGAATCATTACATGTCCCTTAGCTGGCTGTGCTGCTTGTGCAGCGTAAAATGCAGCCTGCAGCTGGTCAAAACGGGCCTTGAGCTCCTCCATCGTCTTCTTGACGTTGGTACCTCACTGAAAAAAAATTTTTTTTTATAGGGGCGTTGGGCAATCTGTCAAAGACAGAACGCCAGTGAGTAAAGCAAAACTCAGTTTATTGAGATTACAGAACTAAAAATGCCCGTAGGAGACAAAGAACAGGGCAAACACTTGACTTCAGTGTGATAGGTAACAAAAAACAACTCAGATTGATCTTAAACAACTCAAAGGGAAAAACCGGGTTAAACAGAAGTATAATCCGGATTAAATCAAAAGTGCTTACTTCAGCCTGGCAAACAATGCAAACAAAGGAGGATCAACAGGAGTCAAAATGTAAACAACAGACTGGTAGCAGATTCCTCTCTGCTACTCAGAAACAGCAGGAGACTAAACCAGGCTTGTTTATTCCTCCCTGCAGCGAAGGAAAACATGGTCGTAGTCAGGATTCAATTTAAGGTTCAACAGCCAACGATATCCAGGTCCAGGCTCAGCAGTCAGGGAAACTGCAGTCAGCAGGGTCCCAATCCGGTTCAGAGGTCAATAGCCAAACGTAGTCGTCTAGGAATCCAAAGGTCTCACTGATAAGCAGCAGAAGGGATAATCCAGAATCGAAGTCAGTCAGTCCAGCGTCAATCCAGTGTGAGTAGGTATTGCCTGTCAAAAAGACGACGGAGGTCCAAGCTATCGAGATTAAACACAAGTTGCACAGAGAAAAACCCCGCACAGTTCCTCCCGCCGTCGATGCCCAGTGTCCTTGGTAAACTTACGTATCCAGCAACGAATCACACCCGTCTTCGGGAAGTTCCCCAACAAAAGCCCAAGCGTCCGTCCAGATTACCTTGCCCAACGCAATTAGACATTGATCCCAAACCCCAATTTATCCCAGTTCAAGCTCATCATCGCTGTCAGCTGCCATCCCAATTCCAGGCGCCCCAAACTCATCATCCTCATCAGAGCTAAAGCACCTTTGACTACGCCCCACAGCATCCCCAGCTGTGGATCCCGCTCCATCCCTCCAGCCAGTCCATGGGTCTGATCCTGCAACCCGCCACTCACCTCCCATGCTTTCATTGCCTGTTTCCCCAACACCCAAATCCTCCCTCACACGAGTCCATTCCATGTCATCCTCCTCCGAGCTGGCCATCTCTTCCTCCAAACCCTCAGAAAAAACCCTCAAATGAGTCCTCATCTGTCGGGTCTGTAAACAAATCCCGGAGCCGTTTTCGTTCACGCTCCTCGAAAGAGTCTGACTCTCGAGGAGTCTTATGCCCCCTTCTTCTATTATCGGAGCCCGAAGGCTCAACCATAACAGCCACACTGTTATAGAACATAGGTGTAGATGTAGCCTGAGTTGCAAGGCTATGAGCATGTATCTGGGACTGGGTCCTACTGAACTCAATGGGGATTACTTATGAGAAAGCTTATGTTGAATTGTGCTGTTAAGTCTTTTAATGGGAAAAGATTTATTAAAAAGCATTGAAAACAGAAAAGAAAGTGTTTATTCTCAATAAGGAAGGTCAATCAAGATAATAAGACACTCTTGCAGATTTCACACTTGTGGTTTTGATTATTTATGAGTGTGTACTGTTGTACCCATCTCCCAAAGTTGGGACTACTGTGTGAACATTTACACAACAGCCCTGTTCTCAGGAGATTGGGGGAGGCAAAGGAGTACCACCCATGCCATTCTTGGCTCTCGAAGACAGGGCAGTTATGTTAATATCCATACAGCAGCCCTGACTTGAGGAAGTGAACAGCTATTTAGGAGGTGGGCATGCCCCATGTTCCTGTCACCCAGCCTGGGCACTTGCAAAGGAGGAACTAGCTTTGCATGCCTTATCCTGCAACTCCAGATCCTCTTTCTATGTGCCACAAATGTGTTTCACCTGGGCAAAAGAAGGTAGGCACCAAGGGCACAGGAGTAGGAGTGGATTCCAAAGGTAAGTGAGGCTTCCGGTGTGCATGGGACTGGTTTCCCCCTCTTTTCCTGTTTGCCATATGCTTTTGTTCCCTCTGGCATTTCTTTTCTTTTGTTCAGTGAAATCGACCCTTTAGACATGCAGGAAAAGAAAAAGGAGCCAAGATGCGCAAGATAAGTAAATTGGTACGTGGGGCCGGCTCTTCATCCTCTTCCCTTTGGGATTATGGATGGTATGCATATGCCCTGGGGACCACGGCAGCTGTGCCCCATTCTCCCCAGAGATATTTGCAATTTTTCCATTTTTGCATGGGGGGAGACTACACCTGTAACATTGTTAAAATGGAGGGATTACTGTGTGGGTATTTGCAATGTAAGAATACATCTCATAGTAACTCCCACTCTTTTTTTTATCTATTGCCCCATTAGAGATCCTTTTTTCTATGATATACAAATGCTATGTTGCTGAAATATAATAATTTCCACTCAATGAACATACATGTTTGGTATTTGTCTTGAGAGATCCAGGTATTTTCTTTTAGGGGCTCCATTGCTTTTTATCCACAATTAAACACGTTGCTGCCAGGAAAATGCCCTTGTCTAGTTTATGCCAACAAGACAAATGTGGTCACTGCATATAAAGAGCTTGTTTAAGGGTCAAAAACATCCAGTGGTTGGTTGCTGCCTGTGATAAGACTAAAACTGTAGGAAAACAATTTTGAAAATAATTTCATTTCTTGGTCTGGAAACAAGTTAATTTTTGCCTGCGTGCATTTAGGATGTCTAGCAAGTGTTAATTGCTTCCCACTGAAATTAAACAAAGCAAAACACAAACACCCCCCTTCTTTCTCAGATGCATTAAATGGATGTTTGCCTGGCCTCTGGCTTCTATTGAAATTAAAGTTGTGCGGATTTCATGGTTGCTGTGGATACAGGTAACTGTATTGGGTTGAGAGGACACTTAAACAAAGCTGCCCTTGTCCTCTTAACAGATGCATGGGCAAATAATTTCAGAAAGAGGTAGAGTTATTTGTACAGCAGGAACTGGTCTTTCTACAGTCATGTAAATGTGGGGAATCAAAAGAACTTGCAAGGGCCAAAGAAAGCGTACATCACTGCTGGCAGTGTGACTTCTCTGAACACGCCAGTACTTTTGGAAACTGACTTCTAAGAGAACAGCCATTTATTCTACACGATGGCTGGTTTCTCAGTGGGGTGCAGTGGTCAGGTTGGGAATGCTGAAAGGTAGGTTGTGTATGTGTATGTTTGTGTACTTGTGCAGATGTAGTCATGCATTATGGTATGTTCCTACCAGTTTTGAGCTTGTCTTAATCAGAAGATATAAAACCTACCAGTTTGTGATGTCAGAAAAACCTCAAATAATAATTTGCAATGATTCTGAAATTGGTACATAAGATAAGATTCACATATTTACAAGGATTCTCTGACAGCCAATTGATAGAGAAGCATTTTGTGAATAGGAAGAACTATAGTCCTTAACTTAGGGATCCCAAAGACATAAATGAGTGATTCCTGAGTATTGGCCTTATGACATCTTTTGTGTGCATCTGCAGAACTGCCAAAATTTACCATCAGTTATAGTTATCTTTAGCTGAAATTGACACATCTGATACGGCTTACTATTTGTGTAGTGAGTTTAGTACCAGGTCTGTCCTGAACTAAAATTCTGTACTTTTTAATTTGTTTCTGCAAAGTGTACAAATGATTGTTCAGAGGAGGTTTGCCATTGCTTGCAGTTGAGAGAATGTGACTTGCTCAAGTTCACACAAGGATTTCCATAGCTAAGAAAGTATTCAAACCCTGGTTTCCAAGGTTGTAGCCCAAAGCTCCAAATGACTACACCATGCTGGCTTTTTTTCTAAATAAGAGAGTACAAAGGATGAGTAGTTTGAACTGCATTATAATGGTCAGTGTAGACTCATATAATGCAGGTTGAACTGCATTGAACTGTTTTACATTAGTCTACACTGTCATATAATCTAGGTCAATGCAGTTAATCTACATTCTAAAACTGCATTATAAAGTAGTGTAGATGGGGCCTGAGTTTGGGTTCGGGACCAGGCTATCTAGAAAATCTCATCTCCTTGTACAAACCTGCTCTGTGATCAGCCAAGGAGGCACTACTCTTGGTCCCACCCCATATCTCAAGTACGGCTGGTGGGAATGAGAGAGGGGGCCTTCTCGGAGGTCACCCCCGTCTTTGGAATGCCCTCCCCAAGAAGATCAAAATGATGCCCTCCTTACTCGCTTTTAAAAAGCAACTTAAAACATCTCTATGCTCTCAAAATATGAGGAGAAGGATGAATAGAGCTTATTATAACATTGTTAAGTAGAAAAGAATAGGAAATGGATTTGATATGCTATCTTACCTGGATTTTAATGGTTTAAATGTTGATTATTTAATTGTTATTATTTACATTACTTGTTTTAACTTGTGTAATGTATTCTATTGTTTGTTGTTTATATTTTTTACTTCTGTTTTGTACAGCTATTGAATGTTTGCCTTTATTATGTTGGAAGTTGCCCTGAGTCTCCTCGGGGAGATAGGATGGGCTACAAATAAAGTATTATTTATTTATTATTCACATTAGGAGCAAGATCTGAATCAGAGACATCATGGTTTGTAGTTCATACATAGTATCCTGGTGTAATAAAGCCCAGCCATGGCAACTCAATGGATGACTTTGGGCAAGGCAAACTCTTTCTGAATCAGAGGAAGGCTGTAAAAAAAAACCACCCTTGCACAGAAAACCTCATGTAGGATCACTTTAGAGTTTACACAGATTGGAAACTGCTTTTGAAGGCATACAAGAATAGCCATGCTTTATAAAACAATCTGGAAAGAAAAATTTCAATTTATTTATCGGAGGTAGAGGATTCCAGTGCTGAACTATGTAGGCTTCTGTAGAAATGATCCAAAATTGAAATACAGTCATGTTTTCTGAGAAAGTTACTTTAAAAACTAACAAAAACCAGGCACCAGAAACCATTTATTGTAAGCATTTGTTAGGGCAGTCTGGGTTATAGTCTGGAGTGGTCGTCCACAAGTAGATCTGGCTGGGCAGTGTAAACATATAACCCCATGTGGAATGAGATTGTGGATTGCTGAATATTTCATAAGGCGATATTCCCTATTTCTAGGAACCCATGCACTAATTATACAGTTTCAGTTGTGTACATCCCCTTTAAACATGATGTGGGCAGCCTGGAGGATGGGGTAATGGAGGGGAAGCAAAATAGTAAGCAGTAGAAAAGATGTTTTAATTGGACCACACAGACCAGTAAAAATGGCTCTTATAGTTTCTAGTGAAACTTAAGAGGATTTTATTTTAAGTAAGAACTAGTCAAGAAATTGGATGATTTGTACTGCTTGGAGTTTCAAATACCCAAAGGAATTTTCTTTGCTGCAATAAAGATCAACACTTTATTGGAAGGAAGAAAATTCAAACAAGGAACGTTTGGTATGTAAAGAGTGTCAAAAGAGTAAAATGGCATTAGAAAGGCATTTAAGGTGAGGTTAAGCTTCTCTGTCGCTGTGCAAATATGTCCTAATAAAGTACACTAAGTCAGGATGATAGAACCATGGTAAACTGGATGGGGAGACAAAATAGGCATCAGCAATCATGTGAGGTATTAAGAATGTTCACACAATATAATGCATTGTGATCTCCCCTTTATTTATTTATTTCTCGGGTCAGAAGCAAAACGTGGGTACAAGTTGTAATGGATTTGCAAACATAGAGATTTTTTAAGAAAAAAAACTTGGCATTAATACTAAATGTCTTTTGCCCAGTAGCTGGCCACTTGGAGTCTCCACTTAATATGGTATAATCAGGTTAAGTAAAAGGTCAGTTTGTTCAGAGACGTTGGGTGCATCTACATGGGAAGAAAACCATGGGACTGGTGTGGAGTGCAGTACCGCCATGGTGGTCACAGAGCTCCTGGGCATCCCTGGAAACCTTTGTTAATGTTTGTAAGGGCATCCACTTGACCCGGAAAGAGGAAGGGTGAAAGGAGGAATGAGAAAAGAGGAACAGGGGCAGCCAGCAGATTTTATACATCAGGGCTTATGAGAATGTAGAATTTTGGTGGTAATAAACTTATATTAGCCTAAATGGCACCAGAACCCACCTGATCTTGGAGGATGAGTGTGCATCTACACTGACAGGCTAATCCAGGACAATTGTATCCTGGAGCTGTCCCAGATCCATCATGATTATTATTTGTACCAGTTGAATCTTAGACTATGCCACATCATACATCAAGATGGTCCAGCCAGGCCTACTGGCCTGTTGTCTTATCCTCCTTTCATTGTTGCTGTTGCCTCACTGGCCAAGGACCTCCCTGGTCATTGTGGTTGTATCTACTGGGGTCATAGTGGGGCACCTAGCTGACCAACAAAGAGTAGGGAGAATGGCTCCCTCATTATTGATTATTTGGCTGGGTTACTGTATCTGACTTCAGCAGATGCAACAGCTAAAAAAAAAAAACAAGGAGATCCTTGGCTGATGAGATAGTGGCAATGGTTACATGAGAATGACCCATTCCCAGCTCAGGGGAAGGTGATGGTGAGGTCTGTGGACAATGGATCACATTGAATAGGGCCAGATCCAGCTGACCGCATTGGTGCAAAATCCAAAGATATTCCAGAGTTTCCTGAACACTCCAGACCAGGGATCTCCAAACTAAGGTCCATGGGCCAGATGCGGCTCTCCAAGGTCATTTACCCACCCCTCGTTCTAAACTTCACCCATAGTCTGCAATGACATGAAGACCCACAACAACAATCCTAATTAATTTGACTATCTCATCAGCCAGAGGCAGGTCCACACTTTCCATTGAAATACTGGTATGTTTATGTTGGTTAAAATTCTTTTTCATTTTAAATATCATGTTGTTCTTTCATGGTTTTTTGAAATACAAATAAGATATGTGCAGTGTGCATAGGAATTCGTTTGTGTTTTTCAAACAGTCTGAGGGACCATAAACCAGCCCTTTGCTTAAAAGGTTTAAGGACTCCTGGTACAGAGTATTCCTTGAGTTTGCTTCATATGGAACAAGGTCAGAGTAAGGAATAATAAGTCCAGGTTCTTTCCAGAAGTTCTAATGCTGGCTTCAGGGTGAGTATGGCTTTTAAACTCATGTTGACCCATCCTAAACAGGACCAGCTCTAGTTAGTATTTGGTTTGGAAGCTGCCAATGAACTGGATTCTATAGGCTATGTTTCAGATTAAGGAGTTGGCAAAGTCACCCATGAGGGTTCCTTGCCTACAAAAACCTATATAATTCATGGGGTCACCACAAGTGCCTTAAAGGTAAGCATACACACCTTGCTGGGAGTGGAGTATACAATGCAGAGCCTGCTTCACATACAAAAATAGGTACAGCAGTGAAAGTTTAATGGCTTCCTAGAGAGAGTAAAGGAAAACTTTTTGTTCATTTCTAAATTCTCTGGCCAGTCCTGGAGAAAGCAGTCCCATCATCACAGTCCTTTGAGTACTGTTATCCAAAGGCTTTAAAGCACAAAATAATTGGGAGAATTGCTTTAGATAATGCTTCCCCTTTTGTGTTGCTTGCTATCTTTCTAATACATCTGAACTAAATCTCTGCCTCAATAGCTTTTCATTTTTCATCCAACCCCCTGTGGACACATTGGCTCACATTGCCCACCAGACTTCAGTCTAGATGCAGCTGCTATGGTGGAAGTGGTTGCGTTTAATTTCTGCTGTCATTATAAATGCTAAATGAAGCTACCATGTCCTTCAGTCTTCCCTTTATTCTTGTTTCCTTCTGATCTTTTTCCTAGGGAAATGTAGCCTGGAGCTCCTACAGAAGGCTCTGACATATTTCTCATTAGACTATTTTATGACAAAGTTTGGCATACCTGAGATAGCTGCTTTATTTTTTAAAAAAATGCAGGGCCCGATTTGGATGGAAGAGAAATTGCTTGCCATTGTGTTGCGCTTTTGCAGGGATGACATTTTGTTTGGCAGGTGGTGTCTTTAGATTGGCTTCCTGCCTGGGTCTAGTCTGGATTGGTATTTGATTGTTGGGCAGCAGCATGCATTGGGCAAGAATACCCAAACATTTCAAACAAATCTTTAACTTAAAAAATGGCACTGGAGAGTAATAGATAGTGTCAGGTCTGCTAGCCAGATCAGGAGTAACTGGGGCTCCAACCACACAGGTATTATAATCCATCTTGAAGTTGGCCCGAGATTAGGGTGTCTATAAGGTGTTCACTTCCAGTGCATCCAACTGGAAACCATGTGTTTAAAAAAACTCACTGGAAAGTCTGAAATCAGTCACACAAACCTCTGTCTCCAATCAGTGTATGTCTGCTGCAGAGCAGGAATTTGGGATCAACATATGGAGCTCACTGTGAGAACAGGGGTAGCTCTGGTACATTTGAATTAAGGAACTATATACACAACTCTGGGCTTCTGTAAAATGGGCTTCTGTAAAATGGCTTCAAACTGTAGGAAAGGAGATTCCACCTGAGCATAAGGAAGAAATTCCTAACTGTGAGAGCTGTTCAGCAGTGGAACTCTCCGACCCGGAGTGTGGTGGAGGCTCCTTCTTTGGAGGCTTTTAAACAGAGGCTGGGTGGCCATCTGTTTGGAGTGTTTTGAATGTGGTTTTTCTGCTTCTTGGCAGAGGGTTGGACTGGATGGCCCGTGAGGTCTATTCCAACTCTATAATTCTATGTTTTTGTGGTTATAGCTAACTACAGATACATTTCAATAAAAACATAATGGATTTCTGCTGAAACACCGGACAAAAACATTATAGACAGTCATTTTGGTATCACCCCTGTGTTGGTGTCAATTGGGGCAGTTTGCATCCCCTGCATTTATTTATTTACAGTATTCTGCCTTTCTCACCCGGAAGGGGACTCAGGGTGGATCACAATGCACATATACATGGCAAACATTCAGTGCCATTAGACATACGACATATAGACAGACACAGAAGCAATTTAACATTTTCCAGCTTCCAGCTTCATGAGGGTATGCTCGATTCTGGCCACAGGGGGAGCTGCCACCTCATTGATCACTTGTGACACTGAGTCCTTGATGGAATACTTCTCATTCCTTTCTGCACCCTGCTGGAAGTTTTTATGGTGTCGTAAATTAGTTACATTAGCCTCCCCACATAAAGTGGTACCTAAATTTTCTATTCGACAGATGCAAGTGTCTTTCGAGCTGCTTAGGTCAACAGCCAGCTATGCTATTAAATGATCAGGAACTCAATCTGACCCGGGCTTCGATCTCATGACCTCTTGGTCAGTAGTGATTTATTGCAGCTGGCTACTAACCAGCTGTGCCACAGCCCATCTCCCTAGTACTTCCACTGGATGGAAGAACCTCAGTTACTTATGCTTAAAAATGCAGCCAGGCTTTTGCAAGAGTGACCAGCAGGTGAATAACCTTTTGAGATTGTTTGTTGAACCCTGATGATCTTTCTAACACAGGCCTGGGCAAACTTCAGCCCTCCAGGTGTTTTTGACTTCACCTCCCACAATTCCTAACACCTGGAGGGCTGAAGTTTGCCCATGCCTGTGTTAACTATCATTTGGTACCAAATTCCCTCTTTTGGGTTAATGTGCTTGGATGGATGCTTACAAAACTACACAGTGGTCATCCAGTTCAGTCTCTCTTCCTGGATAGAAACTGCTTTGGTCATCTCATTCACAGTAAAAAAGATGAATGGAGGATGCTTGTTGACTTTTCCAGATCTAGAAGTTTTCAATATCATATATAATGGTATCCTTCGAGACTGCTTCTAGAAATCTGGGAGCTAAAGCTTCATGTCTAACTGGCAAGCCAATCCCAGAGAGTGGTTTCAAGCTACGAGATTCTGGAAAGATGAATTCTGCCCCATGGGTATATTAACATATTTTTGATTCAAAGCATCATAGTAATTGGATAATAATGACAGCGCTAACAGGTTCAAAAAGTAAATTAGCATAAGGTTTTAACCTTGTAGCTATATTGATACAGTACATGTAAGCTTGGCTTACAAAAATTGCCTTTGTAGTTATCTCTAACTACAGAGATGTCTTTTATATGTATAAAAAGAAACGTCTGCCAAAACTGCACAAAACTGCACCTTTAATGGTGTCATGCAATGCAGTTCACAAACCCCACACATACATGCCTAGTGAAGAGACTGATAAAAAGCACATCGCCATACAGTGTTACGTGCAGACTTATTTAAAATAATTTAACCAAATTCTAAAGTTTAAAAAGTTAGTTGCAGAAGGAGAGGAAGAAAGAAGGCTGCAGTGAGTGGAGTTTATCTCCTGCTTGTTCCATGTTTCTGCTGCTGCTACGTTTAGTCATCTCCGACTCTTCGTAACCTCATGGACCAGTCCACGCCAGAGCTCCCTGTCGGCCGTCATCACCTTCAAGGATGAATCAGTCACTTCAAGGATACCATCCATCCATCTTATCCTTGGTCGGCCCCTCTTCCTTTTTCCTTCCATTTTCCCCAGCATCGTGATCTTTTCCAAGCTTTCCTGACTCCTCATGATGTGGCCAAAATACTTCAGCTTTGCCTCTAATATCCTTTCCTCCAGTGAGCAGCTGGGCATTATTTCCTGGAATATGGACTGGTTGGATCTTCTTGCGGTCCAAGGCACTCTCAGGATTTTCCTCCAGCACCAGAGTTCAAAAGTGTCTATCTTCCTTCGCTCAGCCTTCCTTATGGTCCAGCTCTCGCATCCATAGGTTACTACGGGGAATACCATTGCTTTGACTATGCGGACCTTCGTTGCCAGTGTGATGTCTCTGCTCTTCACTATTTTGTCAAGGTTGGCCATTGCTCTCCTCCCAAGAAGTAAACGTCTTCTGATTTCCTGGCTACAGTCTGCATCTTCAGTGATCTTCGCACCTAGAAATATAAAGTCTGTCACTACCTCCACATTTTCTCCTTCTATTTACCAGTTATCAATAGGTGTAGTTGCCATGATCTTGGTTTTCTTGACGTTTAACTGCAATCCAGCTTTTGCACTTTCTTCTTTCACCTTGATGATAAGGCTCCTCAGCTCTTCCTCACTTTCGGCCATCAGAGTGGTATAATCTGCATACCTAAGGTTGTTAATGTTTCTTCCAGCAATTTGAACTCCAGCCTTGGATTCCTCAAGCCCTGCATGTCGCATGATGTGTTCTGCGTACAAGTTGAATAAGGAGGGTGAAAGTATGCAGCCCTGCCACACTCCTTTCCATGTAGTACTTCTTTATTTGTGTTTTCGTTTTCCTCTCCCTCAAATAATGTTTTGTTTCATCTAGACAAAATGTACTTCTTTCTTCCTTCCTACTGGTAAAAAAAAGCTGCTTTGGGGGGAAAGTGATTTTGAAGTTCTGTAGATGGGGAAAGGATTAGACTCCTCCCTGCCTCCATGTTTCCTTATTCAAGACTGCAAGCTCTCTGATGTTTTAAATCACACTATGTAACAAAATTTGAAAAAAATCATGTTCCTGGTTTGAAAGTGTTCTTTCCAGTTTAATTGTGTGGTATTTTCTTTGAAACTTGGATTTTTGTGATTGCCACAAACTATGTCGATTAGTTGAGACTCTATGGGCTCATCCAGACAGACCCATATCCTGGGACCTGTCTGGATTTTTACTGGATCAATTTAGTTAAGTTATTCCAAATTAATTAAATACCTCATTAGAGCCAGGCTTTCCTGAAAAGCCAGAGTCTAATGGGGTATTGAGCCCATGGGGACTCACTACCGGCTAGTCCTGGGACTGCCTCTGGAGGTGAGTCCCTATTGACATTTCACATGTTTTGGGCTCCTGGAGTCTAAAGGTGCGGGATGGCACTCACCCCTCCCCACCCAGGTCCCAAAATTACCTCTAAAATTTACCTGGCCACCATAACTTTTCTCCTCGTTCCCTCCCAGCATAAGGAAATGATCCGCTAGGAAATTGGGGGGGGGGGGGAATGAGGAGGAATTTTCCTTCTCACCCCCATCTCCTGGTGCACCATTTCCTCATGCCAAAAGGGTGCGAGGATGAAGGTTCTGGCAGCCAGGTAAATATTACTTTATTTTTAGGGGTAAATTGGGGGGGCTTTGGGGTGACTGCATGTCACCCCAATTTTAATTGGGATGGCATGTAGCCAAACCCCCCAGGAAAACCCGAGTTTTTTCAGGAGGAGGAGGAATGGGAATCCCATTTTAAAACCCATTTTGGTGCAGATTTTGTGGCTGTCTGGAAAGGCCCCATGAGATATTCACTGAAAAACTATAACAAAATGTGCTGGAAGATGTCCTGCAAGAACAAAGTTTTTGCAGTTTAATAAACTTTCACCATGTTTTTAGGATAGAACCAATTAGGAAATGACTTTTATAACCCAGGAACAAAAATTTGTTACATAATGTTACTTGCTTAATTAAAGTATACACAATAGTGTGTCATGTTCTCAAGATTTTTGAGCTTCCATTCAGCAAAGATTTCCATTTAAAAAAAATCCAAATGAAACTAATATGTTGGTTAAAAACCAAGGGGGATGCATGCAATTAGTATTCTAATAAGGTGTTGAAGATTAATGGAAATGTTTAAAAGTAGCAATAAGTAGACATAATGTTTTTGCTTTTGCTTATGGTGCTATGTGCATGTTAGCACTCACATTTCAAAAAATAATTACATTCCTATTTCTTCATAATTATACATGTTGTACTGCAGGGTGACACTGGACATATTGAAATATGAGTAAGATGTTCCTGTCGGTCTAAGAGACCATTCCATTTCATTGTATATGTTCCTGGGCTAGCACTTGTTTCAGAAATTATGCCAAAGTCTTTGAAAGAGGAAAGGAGGGGGCGTCCCTTTCTTCTTGTGACAGTTTTCTCATTAATTTTTTTCTAGAAGGCACCTCATGAATAAATAACTAGCTAGAAATCTTAGATAATTGGCAAGTGGCGAAGAGTAGTGCAATATATAACACACGCTACAACCTGGTTTTGATCTTCCTGGGTGTTTTATTGAATTTAATGGAGATAGTAAGCTTCTTGGGCCGAGATCTGTCTCTATTTGTTTATGTTACCTCTGGAAAGTGTCACAAGAATAGTGGCACTGCATAATAGTATTTTGCATACTGGTGGTGGAAGAGAGTTTTAGACAAGCAATTGTGACACACCACTGAATTTATTGCATACTTAATGGTGTAGGAGGATCTAATTTTCAAAGCCAAATTGTAGCATTAAGTTAATGTGAAAGTGTTCACACTGGAAAATTTAGGATGGGGGCTCACTCTAAAAGAACATTTTATTTTTCAAGATTTAATGGTGCAAGTTATAGTGATAGAGAATTTCAGGAAATGTTCAGCCTTACTCAAATCCATGGCACTTGTTTCTTGGATTTTACTTATTTGAGAAAGGACAAGATTACTGTCTGTTTGGGCTGACTAAAGCCCCTTCTACACTGTCATATAAAATCCATATTATCTGCTTTGAACTGGATTATATGGCAGTGTAGATTCATATAATCCAGTTCAAAGCAGATAATCTGGTCTATTTGCTTTGATAATCTGGGTTATATGGAAGTGTATATCCAGCCTAAATGGGTGGCTTTCTGGTCCAACATAACTTTTTTTTAAGACTAACAACCTCATGTCAAGGATTATATTATGAATAAGTCTAGAGATCAGGCCATAAGAAATAGGATACAAATGTTATATGTATGTAAATCTAGAAGGATTGTCTCAAACAGGATTAATATGTAAAAGAAAATAATCCTCGTGGTGGTTGTGAGAATTGTAAATGTTGTGTATGTGTATGTTTTAAAATAATTAATTAAAATTTAAAACAAGAAAAAAAAAGACTAACAACCTCATTACATCACCATCTTCTTTCATTCCCTACCATTGAGGTCCTGTGCCTTCCTGTCTTCAGGAATAGCAGCCATCCCACATCCTTTTCCTGCCTTTCCCCACTTCTACCTGTCTTTTGTCGGTTGGAGTCAGGTAGCAACCAACTCCTGAAAACGCAATCTTCCCTATGTTTCCCTGCACCGCCCCAAAGAGTCCCAGGAGCTCCTTGTGTCATGTTTCGGTAGTGCAGAGAAAGTGAGAGAAGATGGAGAGAAGACTGCATGGAATGACGTCATAAATCTACAGCCTCAGATGCAGAACTCTCAAGCAACTTTAAATTAGTCAAAATGTGGGTATGCCATTTAAAAAACACATTTGAAACATAAGAAAATAGAATAACAATACATTTAATGCTCTACTACATTCTATTAAAAATCAAATGCTTCCCCAAATAGAAAGGCCTTTACTTATGAGCAGAAAGACAGCAGTGAAGAAGGCAAATGCGCCTGCAGAAGGAGTGGGTTCCACAACCTGAAAGCAGCTACTGAGGCTGGATCTATACTGCCATATGATCCAGTTTCAGAATGCAGATTAACTGTATTGAACTAGGTTATATATCTGTATTTCCATATAATCCACTTCAATGCAATTAATCTGCATTCTGAAACTCAAATTATATGGCAGTGTAGATCTAGCCTGAGAAAGCTCTGTCCTACATCCTCATCAAATGTGCCTGAGATGGTGGTGGGATCAAGTGAAAGTCTTCCTTTCAGATCTGAAAGTTTGATCAAGCTAAAATTGAGATATAAAGTTCTCAGATAATGTGGTCCCATGTTGGGTAGGGTTTCAGAGGTTATAAGTGTTTTGAATTCTACCCAGAAATTGATTAGCTGACAGTGTAGCTGTTTCAGCAAAGGGATTATATGCTCCCCATAACCTGCCCAGTCAGCAGCTGGGCCACAGCATTTTGGATCCACTAAAGTTTCTGAAAAGTTCCCAGGGACTGTTTCCACATAGTGTGCATTACTGTAATCCAAACCGGATGCACTCAAGGCATGTGTCACTGTAGACAGCACCAGGATCTCAAAAGCAACTAAGGCCCCTTCAACATTTCCATATGATCCAGATTAGCAAAGTAGATAATTCATATTATTTGCTTTAAACAGGATTAATTGAGTCTACAGTGCCATATAATCCAATTCCACACAGATAATCTGGATTTTATATGTCAGTGTAGAAGGGGGTCTTCTCTGAGCCTTAAATTGTGTTCTTTGCCATACAGATACGTGTTTATAGCTAGTAGCAAGTAGTTTAAAATTCACAAATCTATTTTCAGTAACTAGTAATAGTCAGAATTTATCAGTGCTAATTTAAATGTTTCTTTAATCATATTTGCATTTTAAAATAACATATTTATTATCTATATCAGAGCTTAGAATAGGTATTTCTTTATCTTGTACAACTTGTATTACTTCCCTTTAATACATTGTATTTGTATTTTGTTTTTGTTTTAGAGTTCATAATAAAATAATTTCAGGTTAAAATAAATACAAAATGTGATTTTTTTTAAAGAAGAAAACATTTCCCACCAAGTTTATTAAATTCAAAAAATCCATGTTATGTTTTCTAGATTTTCCATAATTAAACTTAGATCAAACTCAGTGTTTAGATTAAAAACATTAGCTGTTAAACCTAAGGTAGCATATGGTTATTGGTCATAGGGCATCCTCACCACTTACTTTTTTCTTTTCTTAAGAGATTAATGTAATGCTGATTCCAACATTTTCTGGATTGGGAACACCCTAGGAAAGCTCAGCATATTGATGTGTCCAAACAGCAGCTGTTGTTTCTGCCTCTGTTCTTTCAGAGAGTCATTATCTTGTGTGTTTGTACAGCCCTTCTATTTTAAGTGCTGTGTACCACAGTGAAAACACACCCTCCAATTTCCTAGCCTTTGAACCTTTAAAATCTATCTGGGAATTACTGAGGATACCAACAGTACATTATAAGGTTTGATACCATCGAGCTATACAATTATACTAACTATGGTTAACACATGAACTTTTGATCCTACTTAACATATGCAAACAACAGGAATAGGAACTTGATGTCAAGAGACTTTGACCTGACCAATGCAGATGACAATTTTGGGGTGCTGTTTTACCAAGCCCAGACCTCCACCCAGACTTCCTCACCACCCTTTTTGTGACCCACTGCGTGACAAAAGAGAAAAAATGTAAATTTCTTCTCAATAGTTTCCAGGATATACTATTTGCCTTTTAAATAAGTTGCAAATCCTACAGTTGTTTAACATGAAAAAAACACTTTTTTCACAGGCAGAATTAGACTTCTGTCCATTTCCTTTTCTGTTTTATTTGGGGTTTTAAAACAGTTTTGATAGTCTGTTCCTGGGACAGAAAATGGTCTACCAGAGACCACGTCACACCACATAATTATTGTGCTATGACTCCACTCCCATGTCAACATCCTATGAGATCTTGTGATGTACCATGTAGGAAGGAGGTTTAAAATTCCAGAGAGTTCCTCAAGTGTAGTGTATCTTCCCAAAATGTAAGCCATAGGATACCATAGGATGCAGCCATGACAATAAAAGTGGAATTATAGTACTATAAATGTATAGTGTGAGAGGTCCTTTAGTATCTGAGCTAAACCATGCTTTGTGCCTCTATAAAGGTAAAAAGCCAATCATAGTTTTCAAAGCTGCTTCTCAGATGACATTTTCAACTCTTTCGAGTACTCATCTTCATAAGTGAGCTCTTGTTTCCATGGTGTAGCGGCCTTGGGGAAACAGAGCCATTGTAACTGGTTTATCAACTCAGTGTTCATCTCGAGACATTGAACTTTCTTAAGCATGGTTCAGAATGATGTTTAACATAAGCCCTTGTAATGCTTAAGGAGAAAATGGTATAGATTTCATAGACCTGTTTGGATCTTGCTGCACCCCAATTTCTGTGAAGAGCTGAAATCTGGTATACAGTGTTCCCTCACTACTTCGTGGTTCACTTTTTGCAGATTCGCTGTTTCGTGGTTTTTCAATAAACTCTAAAGGAGTATTATAAATCGTAAAAAATTGCAATTTGCAGCCTAAGGAAGGGAGGAAGGAGAAGCCAAAAGGAGAGAAAAGGAGCCCAAGCGGCAATGGGAGGAGAAGGACACAATTGGTTGATAAAGACTTAAAATAATATATAACTAAAATAATGTATAAATATTAAAATATAGTGTCCCTACTTCATGGATTTTCACTTATTGTGGGTGGTCCTGGAACCTAACCCCAGCGATAAGTGAGGGAACACTGTATCTCGTTTTGCCTCTCTTGTTGTCACAACACCCGTCCCTATTTAGGGGACCAAACATCTGACTTATGACCTCATCCCATACAGGGGAAAGCAGGAGGAATCGCCCTCTTACCATAGCTTTTTGTTCTGTTGTGTTTACAATGAAAACGGATATTATAGTCACCCTATCACATGCGATGTACTTTTGCCCATTTCTAGAGTAACCCTCTGTGTTCTGAGCTATTACATGGGTAAGTGAAGTCCCTGCCCATACCTCTTTGTTTCTTCCTTTCCTTTAAAAAAGGAGAAACCTCAGAATTGTGGAAGTCCAAAATCTAGGTCTAAAAATGGGCAAAATATAGCAACAGCTAAGTGGTGATATATCGAAATTTCACAATTCCTGACAAATTTTAAAATTGCCACAAAATAATCATGTAAGAGGATTACTGGTGAGAAAAGGAACATCGATGTACATTTTGAGACCGCCCATAGAAACACACACTTTTCAACCTCACTAAATTGATCTAACATAGTTGAATCTGATGGATCCCATTACGTGTTAAATTAAGCGCCTTCAGACATTTCTGCACAATGGGAGGGATGAATGCAAGATATTCCATTTAGGCAGAAAAAATGAAATGCAGAGATATAGAATGAGGGATGCCTGGCTTAACAGCAGATCTTGGAGTCCTCGTGGACAACAAGTTAAACATGAGCTAAAAATGTGATGCAGCAGCTAAAAAGGCCAGTGGGATTTTGGCCTGCATAAATAGGAGTATAGTGTCTAGATCCAGGGAAGTCATTCTATCCCTCTATTGTGCTTTGGTCAGACCACACCTGGAATATTGTGTCCAACTCTGGGCACCACAATTTAAGGGAGATGTCGACAAACTGGAATGTGTCCAGAGGAGAATTACTAAAATGATCAAGGGTCTGGGGAACAAGCCCTGTGAGGAGTGGCTTCAAGACCTGGGTATGTTTAGCCTGCAGAAGAGAAGGCTGAGAGGAGGCATGATGAGGTCCATGTATAAATATGCAGGGAAAGTCATAGGGAGGAGGGAGCAAGCTGCCCTGGAGACTAGGCCACAGAAAAATGGCTTCAAACTACAGGAAAGGAGATTCCACCTGAACATTCGGAAGAACTTCCTAACTGTGAGAGCTGTTTGACAGTGGAACTCTTTGCCCCAGGGTGTGAAAGAGGCTCCTTCTTTGGAGGCTTTTAAACAGAGGCTGGATGGCCATCTGTTGGGGGTGCTTTGAATGCAGTTTTCCTGCTTCTTGGCAGGGGGTTGGACTGGATGGCCGATGAGGTCTCTTCCAACTCTATGATTCTATGCCATAATCCTCCATTTCTATACACTTTTGAAAGAGTTTACAGGCGGAGTCCCATGGGTGACTAGTTTTGGGTCGTCTGATGGGCTTCGTGGAACTCTGTCTGTAAACTGTTTCAAAAGTGTGTAGAAACACGGGGGACCCTGTGTCTGATGAAGTCCTAAAGGTAAAGATGGTTAAGCAGTAATCTGTTTACAGGCCTGCCAATTAACCATTGATTCAGTCGAGGAGGGGGATTGCTTAAGAGAGAAGGGGAACAGTGTGTTTCCCCATCTGGACCCTGTATTTAGAGGGAGCCAATGTTGAGAGCCCCGGTGGTGAAGTGTGTTAAAGCACTGAGCTGCTGAACTTGCAGACCAAAAGGTCCCAGGTTCAAATCCCGGGAGCAGAGTGAGCGCCCGCTATTAGCTCCAGCTTATGCCAACCTAGCAGTTCGAAAACATGCCAATGTGAGTAGATCAATAGGTACTGCTCCGGCGGGAAGGTAACGGCACTCCATGCAGTCATGCCGGCCATATGACCTGGAGATGTCTATGAACAACGCCGGCTCTTTGGCTTAGCAATGTTGATGAGCACCAACCCCCAGAGTCAGATATGACTGGACTTACCGTCAGGGGAAACCTTTACCTTTACTAATGTTGAGACAGCACCCACCTATGGTAGAAAACCATATCAAATACAGAAAATGGTATTTGCTCCTTCCCTAATTATATTTTATTCTCACTCAACTTCTCTATATTTTATTTCTATTTTGAATATATAAGGGAAAAGATGTCATTTGTTAAATTTTCCCTGAATTATGAAAGCTACCATCACTATGGATCCTAATTCATGTTTAAATGTGAGCATAAAATCCTTTAAAAAACCCAAAACCTTGCTGTTGTTGTTTTACCTTTTTGGCTATACCATCAATATTGATGCTTTTGGAAAATGATTATTGTGTAGAAGGGGGAAAGAACCTGTGGAGCAAACAGAGCAAATCCTGCCTGTTTAAACAACTCTGTGTTGGGTTGATTGGTAGTTCTTTATGTTGCCAATGCGTTCCTGTGGTGAAAGACAAAATTAGTTTAGTGTATTTCCAATGCAATTTTCTTATTTTTTATTACTTTGGTAAGGGACAGTTAAGACATACTATACTGCAGAAGCAAAGGCTCCTCCAGGTTTTGGTCTCTTAATCAATCATAGGATACATCTCAGTAATGGGTAAGGCCTAGATGGTCCTTTAATAAGACTGTAAGAGTCCTATGAGACCCATTAAATAAAATTGAAAGGAGTTGGGGAGAGAACAATCGGGTTCTTTTATGAGCTTCCTTGGAGGAGGTTGTCAAATGGGCAGGGGAAAATTGTAGAGTTTATGGAGCATCCTCTAAGGCAAATGATGTTAGTGTGGTAAATGTCATTATACTTTATGAGACTAAACAGGTCTCTGTGTGTATAGAATACATACTGCTTTTTAACAATCTGCTCTATGGATTGTTTGAACTGAATCCTCTGGCATTTTTCCTTCTAAAGCAAAAGAGTAATAACAGGTGTCCAAATTCTGGATTTTTTTCCCCTCTGATTTTAGTGGGACATTCCTTGTTTGGTTTTCATGTTGGCTTCTTGTTGCATACATTTAAAGTATGACTTTATATGTCTGTCCTGTTCAATACTTTTAGAAGTAGGTATAAAACTAGCAGCATCTTTAAGAGTAACATGTTTATTTTAGTGTAGATTTTTGTGAATATCAGTTCACTTTTTTGGGTTCATGGGCAGAGAGATATTAAAGTCATATTGAAGGCACAAATGCCTGAAGAAAACATTGTGTTCTTTTGGAAAGTGATGGATGGTGATGAAAGTGATGCAAATGAAAGAGAAGGGGAAATAAGTTCTCTTTTTTGACATACAAATGAAAATAAGGCACTTGAAGGAAAGTGTTGATTTTCCATATAATTTTCACCCAAATATTCTGTGTATTAAAATAAATTTGGAAAGAGTATTTGGAGGATGATGGAGTGGATGAGAGTACCAAGGAAGCCAAAATACATGCAGATTGGATTATGTTTGCTTTGCAGTAGGGACAAGTTCTCCTTAGCCCTGGACCAGCCACAGGCACACATACTGTGCCAAAGGCAGTGCCAGGTTGTGCTGCCAAATTTCAGAAGCAATGTTAACAAAACAATTATAACAAACAGGGATTTTTAATGGGAGTTCCCTTGTTTGCTGCAAAATTCTGGCAACAAACTACAAAAATCCCTTTAAAGCAATGATTACACTTTTGTGCCTTTCCCCAATTTGACATCAAAATTTAGCAGCATGACTTGCTACCAGGTTTCAGTGGTAGTGATGGCTGCAACAAAAATGGCCATGTGTTACAAACTCCTGATCTCCATGAAAGCCTATGTACAGAGTTTGGCAGTTTGAGACCTTCAGGGTATGGCTGGCCCTCAACTCTGTCTTATTTTCATCTCACTCCAGAGGGCTTGGATTGTGTTGTCTAGAAGCAGTATCTGGATCAAATGTCAACAAAGATATTAAAAGAAAACAGAAATACTTTGTGTTGTCAAAGGCTTTCATGGCTGGGATCACAGGGTTGTTGTATGTGTTTCGGGCTGTGTGGCCATGTTCCAGAAGTATTCTCTCCTGATGTTTCGGCCACATCTATGGATGCCTGCCATAGATGTGGGCGAAACGTCAAGAGAGAATACTTCTGGAACATGACCACACAGCCCGAAAGACATACAACAACCCAGAAATACTTTGGTCATAAAAACTGTTGAAACCAGGCTAGGATTGTTGCTCATTGCAACAATCCTAGCAATGCATTTACATTGTAGAATTAATCAGGGGCGGTTCAACCATTAGGCGAAGTAAGCGGTTGCTGAAGGCGCCATCGCAGGCGTGGCCTTCCTGCCTCCGCAGCCTGGCCTGCCTCTGCTGCTGCGGCCTGGCCTTCGCCCTCGAGGCCAGGTCTCCAGCCTGCCTGGCCATGTTCCAGAAGCTTTCTCTCCTGACAGTAAACCCACACCTATGGCAGGCATCCTCAGAGGTTGTGAGTCTGTTGGAAGCTAGGTAAGTGGGGTTTATATATCTGTGGAAAGTCCAGGGTGGGAGAAAGAGCTATTTTCTGTTTGAGGCTAGTGTGAATGTTGCAATTGGCCAGCTTGATTAGCATTTAATGGCCTTGGGAGGTGTTAGCTGGCCCTGATTATTTCCTGTATGGATTTTCCGTTTTCAGAGTGTTGTCCTTTATTTACTGTCCTGATTTTAGAGATTTTTTTAAATACTGGGGGCCAGATCCCTTTCGGTGGCCTTTCTTATGGATTCCTAAGGACCCTCAGGGCTCTTCCACACAGCCATATCACCCAGAATATCAAAGCCGAATAACCCACAATATCTTCTTTGAACTAGGTTATCTGAGTCCACACTGCCCTATATCCCAGTTCAATGTTTGGTGCTAAATTCGCAAATATAGTAATTCCTACATAACATTACCATGTATTGAACTGCTTTTTCTGTTGATTTATTGTAAAACATGATGTTTTGGTGCTAAATTTGTAAAATCATAATGTAATTTGATGTTTAATAGGCTTCTCCTTAATCCCTCCTTATTATCCAACATTTCTGCTATTGTTATACTCCTGTCTCTGTTAGCACACATCTATCTGGGAATGAAAGCTACATATTCTTTAGTAGCCATGCACATGTGTCAGGGTCTCCCTGCTGGCTAGGTGCCCCAAAAAAAGTTCCCTGTTTATGAATTACTTCCAAATACCCTACAAGCACCCTAGGTAGGGTCAGCTCTCCTTAGTACTTGGATGGCAGACTACCCCACTTTAACTGCCAGGCTTCAATCCTATGGAATCATAGCAACTGCAGTTTGATGCTGCACCAGCAACCTTTTTGGACAGAGAAGGCTACCGACCTTGCAAGACTGCAACTCCCATGAATCCATACCATTCAGCCATGCAGTTACAAGTGGGGCCAAACTGTCTTACTTCTACAGTGTAGCTGCAGCCTTGCTCATGCAATGAACCCTCCGGTTAGCCGTGTACCTTGCTGCACTTTGCCAGTACACTGAATTAAATCAAGAGTTCCAATTTGCCAAAACCCTTTCCAACCAGGAAAATAGTTTCTCTCTCTCTGCTGGTATGTTTGCAGAACTACTTTCCACGAGTCATGACTCTGCATTTCAAGTGCCAACCACTGAGCTTCAGCTTCTCATCCATTCGATACTCCGCTGCCCACCCTGCAGAGCCTGCCTCCCCTGAAGGAGCAGAAGACTTGCCCAGAGCCCTTCTCTGGCCCTTTGCCAGGAGACACAGCTGAATTCCCCTCCATTTCAGCCAGACTCCCGAGAACACACCCTCAGACACAATCACAGGCCACCTACCCACACCTGTGAGATGTGCTACTCAAACACTGTTGCATCTGCGCCTGTGGTTAAAGGCAGCCAGCCCTAGCCTTGCAGAGCAATTAGAAGCAAACATCCAAGGCACCTTTAGGACAACCTGACTCTGTGTTATATTCTTATTGAATCTTCTCTGATTGAGGGTTGCTGTGTGTTTCCCAGCCTGCAGGACCAGAATCCAGAAGTATTCTCTCCTGACGTTTCACCCAAATCTATGGCAGGCATCCTCAGAGGTTGTGAGGTATACTGGAAAAACTAAGCAAGGAAGGTTTATATTAAACATCTGTGGAAGTTCCAGAGTGGGAGAAATAATTCTTGTCTATGGAGGCAGGTGTGAATGTTGTTAATCATCTTGATTAGCATTAATGGCCTTGCAAACTTCATGTCCTGGCTTCTTCCTGCCTGGGGGAATGCTTTATTTGGAGGCGTATGCTGCCCCTGATTGACTCATGTCTGGAATTCCTCTGTTTTCAGAGTGTTCCTTATTTACTGTTCTGATTTTTGTGGTTTTTTTAAATATTGGTAGCCAGCTGGTGTTCATTTTCATGGTTTTCTCCTTTCTGTTGAAATTGTCCACATGCTTGTGGATTTCAGTGGCTCCTCTGTGTAGTCTGACATGGTGGTTAAGAGTGGTCCAGCATTTCTGTCTTCTCAAATAATATACTGTGTCCAGGTTGGTTCATGAGGTGCTCTGCTATGGCTGACTTCTCTGCCCGAATCAGTCTGCAGTGCCTTTTGTGTGCTGTCGCAGGAAAGGGAAGGTGGCATCTCTGGCCCTCCAGGTGTTTTGGACTTTAACTCCCACAATTCCTAACAGTTGGTAGGAATTGTGGGAGTTAAAGTCCAAAACACCTGGAGGGCCAGAGTTTTCCCAGGACTCTACACGGTATATATAATGCAGCCCAACACAGCTTTAACTGCCATGGCTCAATGCTTTGTGTTCCTGGGAGTTGTAGTTTTACAAGGTCCTTTAGCCTTCTCTAGACTGGTGCCTCACCGAACTATGAATCCCATGATTCCATAGCCTAGAACATGAAACCTATCCACATCTTTACTTTATTACTGAGTCAAGGATGGAGAGAACTTGGGGCCCTCCAGATGTTTCCTGAACTGTGCATCCCATCATCTATCATCACTGTCTATTTTGGATGATGGGAGTTGCAGTCCAATATACACCCCAATATACACTTTACCTTACGTTGTTGTGAATCATGCCATCATCGCCTTCACAAAATGATCCCTAGTCTGTGGATGCATCTGTACTGTAGGATTAATAGTTTGATACCACTTCAACGACTCATTGCTATGGAATCATGGAGCTATAGCTTTGCAAGATCTCGTCTTCTCTGCCAAAGAATGCTGATGTCTCAGCAAACTACAACTCCCAGGATTCAATTGAGCATTGGGCCATGGCAGTTAAAGTGGTGTCAGACCGGGATCACTGGGTTGCTTTAAGTTTTCCAGGATGTATGGCCCATGGCCTGCCTGCGCAGCCTGGCCTGGCCTTGCCCTTGAGACCAGGTCTCCGGGCTGCCTGGCCATGTTCCAGAAGCTTTCTCTCCTGACCTCAGAGGTTGTGAGGTCTGTTGGAAGCTAGGTAAGTGGGATTTATATATCTGTGGAAAGTCCAGGGTGGGAGAATGAGCTCTTGTCTGTTTGAGGCTAGTGTGAATGTTGCAATTGGCCAGCTTGATTAGCATTTAATGGCCTTACAGGTTCAAAGCCTGGCTGTTTCCTCCCTGGGGGCATCCTTGGTTGGGAGGTGTTAGCTGGCCCTGATTGTTTTTTGTCTGGATTTCCCCTGTTTTCAGAGTGTTGTTCTTTATTTACTGTCCTGATTTTAGAGATTTTTTTTAAATACCAGGGGCCAGATCCCTTTCAGTGGCCTTTTAATTCCTATGGATTCCTAAGGACCCTCAGGACTCTTCCACACAGCCATATAACCCAGAATATCAAAGCAGAATAACCCACAATATCTGCCTTGATCTGGGTTATCCGAGTCCACACTTCTATATAATCCAGTTCAAAGCAGATAATGTGGATTATCTGCCTTGATATTCTGGCTTATATGGCTGTGTGGACGGACCCTCAGGGCTCTTCCACACAGCCATATCCCCCAGAATATCAAGGCAGAATAACCCACAATATCTTCTTTGAACTGGGTTATCTGAGTCCACACTGCCCTATATCCCAGTTCAATGTTTGGTGCTAAATTCGCAAATATAGTAATTCCTACATAACATTACCATGTATTGAACCGCTTTTTCTGTTGATTGATGTATATATATAAAAATGGTCTGTCTATTTTTATCTTAATCTAAAACAAAGAAACTACAGCACTCAGAACCACGAAACTTAACAACACAATGCCCTTGCGGCTGGGTTTAGACGACTAAGCCACAATTCACATCAACATCAGTGGCCAACACAAACCCAAAAACCCACGAAAACAATGTGCGCTTGTGCGGGACAGGCCCAGCATGCGAAACTCACCCACCCCACCCCCTTCTCCACGCTCCCTCGCACCCTCACTTGCCGGCTACTGCAACCACCGCCATCTTGGCCACCAGCCCTGGCACACCACCGCTCACAGTTGTACAACTTCCCCACATGCTCTTAAGTGGCAGGGAAAGAGAACGGCGAAATCGGCGGTTTTCACTATCCTACAGATCTGGCAAACGGACGTGAGCAAGGTGCCTTCCCCGCCTGTGAAGCTACCGACAAGGAGGGAAGGAGGAGGACAAAAACGGCGGTTTCCTCTCTCCTTCTCTTCACACAAACTGCCGAGAGCTAGGTGGGTTTCCTGTCTGAGGAGGTATCAGGAAGGAGGGAAGGAGGACGGTGAAACCGCCGCTTTTTTCCCTCCTTGACTTCGGGCACCTATCGACCCTGGAGGGGGGAGGGAGGAAAGACGGCCTAACGGCAGCGGCAGAGCTTGCCCCCAAAGGGGAATGCCAGAGATTTTATAACGCCATGCCTCCACCGCCAGAACACCCACCCGCTTCCTTTCCTGCTCAAGTTCTTCCTACCATAAAACAGGACACAATTCAAACAGTCCAGACAGATGGCAATCCAACCGCTGTACTATCATAAAATCCAAGGGTTCTCTAACACCACTCAGGAACAACAACTTCAACTTCCATCTACCATAACACAGGACACAATCCAAACACTCAACACAGATGGCTATCCAATTGCTCTAATATCATGAAAGCTAAGGGTCCACAGAGACCCCTCAGCAACAACCACTTCAACTTCCTTCTACCATAAAACAGGACATAATCCAAACATTCCTCACAGATGGCCATCCAACCTCTGCAATATCATAACATCCTAAGGTTTAGAGACACCCCTCAGTAACATCCAGTACAACTTCCTTCAACCATACAAGAGGACACAATCCAAACACTCCTGACAGATGTCCATCCAGCCTCTCCATAATAATAATAATAATGATAACAATAATAACAATAATAATAATCAACATCGCATCACAGAATCAAACAGTTATGACAGAACCATAAGACCATCCAGTCCAACCCATTTTTCCAATGGAGGACACAATCCAAACACTCCTCGCAGATGCCCATCCAATACCTCCACAATAATAACAATAATCCCATCAGACAATCATACAGTTAGGACAGACCCCTAAACCCCATCCAGCCCAAACCATTTCTGCAATAGAGGACACAATCCAAGCACACCCAACAGATGGCCATCCAGCCTGTAAATAATAACAGTAACAATAATAATAACAATATCATGGCATCCTAAGGTTAGGAGAGATTCCTAAGGCTCATCCAGTTCAACTTCCTTCTACCAATCCAAACACACCTAACACATGGCCATCCAACCTCTACATAATAATGATAATAATCATAAAGATAATAAAAACAATGATAATACAACCATACAATCCAAGAGTTTGGAGAGACCCCAAAGGGCCATCCAGTCCAACCCTTCTACCATGCAGGACACAATCCAAGCACTCTTGACAGATGGCCATCCACCCTCTACATACGCCACAGCAACGCATGGCCGGGCACAGCTAGTTTGTTGTAAAACATGATGTTTTGGTGCTTAATTTGTAAAATCATAATGTAATGGGATGTTTAATAGGCTTTTCCTTACTCCCTCTTTATTATCCAACATTTTCGCTTATCCAACGCTTTTATTTTTCAGTGATTGGTTGGGGGTGTGTGTCAAAATTATGTTCTCTTACACTTGAAAATTACCTAGGGCCAGCCTTGGTTTAACACCAATCTAACTGCCATGACACAATGCTATGGTATTCTAGGATTTGCATTTTGGTTTGCTTTGGTGAGGTACCAGTACTCTTTGTGAGAGAAGGCTAAGGACATTGTAATTCCCAGGATTCTACATTATCGAGCCATGGTATTTCAAGTGGTGCCAAACTGCATTATCATACAGTGTAGATGCAGTCTAAGACAGAATTGTTTTATTATAGGATTACCATTGTTAGCTTATTAGGTAATTCAGTTTTTGAACCAGAGATCTGTGGTACAAATTATTTTATACATCAAAACATTTATGAAATATATTATATGTTTATTATAACAAATTGCATACAGTAATTTAGGCTTAGGTCACTATGCAGTCCAGAGCTATGCATTTAAATGATACCACTATAAAGTCAACTGTGTTACCCATCATTTGGCCAGCGGTACAGCCTATGCACAAACAGAGGCATTATAATTTTTCAGAACGATTAACTTTGACCTATCTCTTAACAGATTAGGGTAATTGCCCATAATGAATGACTAATTAAGGCAGTGTGGTCAACCTTAGCTAACTAATGGATTTTTCTTTTGTACCATCAATATAATCCAGAGAAAAAGAGATAATGTACATTAGAAAGCCTTTAAGAATTCATTTTCTTTGTTAGCATTAAGTGCCTCTTGTTGTGCATGTTGCTTTCACACACTAGGACTACAGAGATGTATTTTACCATTATTATGGTTTGTTGCACAATTGATTTGTATCCAGGAAAAATGAGGGGTGTTACAAAAGACAATATAGAAATGTACATTAATAAGATTGTTCAACGCCTTTTTCATTGATTTATACATTTGGTATAGCTTTCCAAATTAATATCTAATACTGACTACTTTATCATATTCCCCATTCAGCTTTAAAGCATAACATACCTGATACTTCTTGCATGGGAACTATGGAAAGAAAACTGGATAGGAAGAATAAACACATGAGAAGCAGTGGTTGAGGGAACCAGCTTTATTTGTTACAATACTTCATAACTACAGCTAGGTTGGATGAAATAGATGGGTTTTAGGCCAATGCTCTGTAAATTGGACCAAAGCCTTGGTTTTAGAATTTGTTAAGCTAAGGCATCAGGCAGACACTAGAAAGTCCCACCATTTGCTGATTTCAAAGTTTTGCTGCAGGAAAGCAATCAGTACAGCTCTGTGGAGCGATT
The DNA here is from genome assembly GCF_035594765.1 of Anolis carolinensis. Taxonomy (NCBI): domain Eukaryota; kingdom Metazoa; phylum Chordata; class Lepidosauria; order Squamata; family Anolidae; genus Anolis; species Anolis carolinensis. The sequence goes on from NC_085844.1 coordinate 140,585,190, forward strand.
CAATGTTGTGCTTTGAAAAATCTCAGACAGACACATCAGACATGCAGATAAGCTATAGCACAAAGGTGACAGCAAGAAATTATCTTCATTACAAACAGCGTATTTTTACCACAGCCCAAAGAGAACTAACATGCACAGTGGTCACTGTCAATTGACTCTTGGAAGCATATTGTGAAAAGATGAGAGAAAGCATGGAGTAGGGAATTATGAAAGAACATATGACTGACTGGAACCCTGAGTAGACACTCTCAACATTGCAACATTGTCATTCTTACTATGATGATGGTGGTGGTATTGGTGGTGTATGTTAAAGTGACTCTAAGGCAAGCATATCACAAGGTTTCCTGGGGCTAATATTTACTTATCCAAGGTCATCTTGTGGGTTTCCATGGATTAACATGGAATCAATCCCTGGTCTCCAGTTATAGTCCATTTCTCATACCATTACATCATTCTGGCTTTCTATTTCCAAATTGATTTTGAAACAGACCAAGATGAAGATAATCAGGCTGAAATATGGTGGCCACCTCATATTTAATGTCACATCTTTGAGGGAGAATTTGCCAGAGTCTATCAGGTCAGGTAAGGAAGGGGTTTTCAGGTCAAAAGCACCCCATTCCCTGAGATTTCAGGGCCACAGAGTCCATGTTGCAATACTGAACGATATTGTTGGGGGGATAGGGGTAGGGGGTAGGCTCCTTTGATTCCATAACAGTGGTGCAGTTGACTTGTGGCCCAGTCTAGGAGAAAGAGTGTATATGAATAAAATGATTGGTGGCTGGATGGTACAGGCAAGGTTAGGAAATAGATCAGAAGCTGCAAGGCCATTCAATGCTAATCAAGGTTGCCAATTGCAACATTCACACATGACTGAAGCAGACAAGAGTTGTTTCTCCCACTCTGGACATTCCACAAATATATAAACCCCACTTGCCTAGTTTCCAACACCTCACAACCTCTGAGGATGTGGGTGATACAGCCCGGAAAACTCACAGCAACCTAGGTCAGAATATCTTCTGATTCAGAAAGTCATGGAAACAGTCACGAGAGTATTAGAACTGGAGTAAAACCTGGCTAATCATGTGATATGGTGACTCACATTGGTGGGGCAGAGGAGAGTTTTAAGGGTGGCAAAATATACCTAATGGCATTTGCATCCCACATGGCCTTAGTTGCAGTACACATGATGTAGAGAGTTTTTCCAGGCCACCAGCTGATGCTGCAGTTTGTGGAAGCAAACTGGTCATTTGCCCTATTCACAGGGCTTGTATAACAATACCCATAAATCTTCTTGCCTTGATCCAAATGGCACAATGCCCTCAAGTGCATGTATCTTTACCTCAACCCACACCTCCCACTTTCGGCTTTTTGATATCCTAATGACAAAAAGCTGTCATCCTGGGGGCCTTGGCATCACCTGGAAAGTGGAGAAGATAAAAAAAAGTAAGAGTCACTCCCTAGTGCAACTTTCTTTGGGTTTTGGCTCCCTTCCTGAACAACTGGAGATCCATAGCTATTCCCAAAACTTTCAGCTCACAACCTGGCACCCCTAGGGAAGGAGGGGGGATAGGAGGAGAAAGCTTTTCTTAACAAAAAATAGAAATGTGTGAATAAGCCAGTAGCATTAATCTTTTCTGACCACAGGCCAGGTGTGGAATCCCTTTGTGGTTGTCATTTGATCTTTATATATTGTAAAGAAAGGGTGTGTTCTGCTCGTTTTTTCTATGTAGAATGCTGACTAGGCCTCAGAGCTATTCTTTGTGAACTATGAGTGCACCTTGGGACATACCAAATAAGAGCCACATGGATCTTCTTTTGGGAGGAAGGCAGGGTATGTATAAATTAATAAATACAGTAGAGTCTCACTTATCCAAACCTCGCTTATCCAAGCCTCTGGATAATCCAAGCCATTTTTGTAGTCAATGTTTTCAATATATCATGATATTTTGGTGCTAAATTCGTAAATACACTAATTACAACATAACATTACTCCGTATTGAACTACTTTTTCTGTCAAATTTGTTGTATAACATGAAGATTTGGTGCTTAATTTGTAAAATCATAACCTAATTTGATGTTTAATAGGCTTTTCCTTAATCCCTCCTTATTATCCAAGATATTCGCTTATCCAAGCTTCTGCCGGCCCGTTTAGCTTGGATAAATGAGACTCTACTGTACATGCATTTGTGTATCCATACTCTCCCCATAGTTGGGATTGTAAAATATTTCCTTCAGGGAAGCAGGGTTTCTCCTCTCATCCTGTCCCTGAAACCCTCTGAAAAGCTTCCAAACAACTCTAGGAATGTATGGAAAACATCCCAAAAGCCATTGTTCACCACAATTGCTGCCTCTGGTAGCTAAGCTAAGCGACAAACACTGAATCATCACTAGAAGATAAAAATGATCACTGTCTCAGTGCAAATAGCAGCATTCTCTAATAGGTCTCGTTTATTCCTCCATTTCCCTAGGGCAGCTATATAAAAGGGACAGCTACAGTGTTATGTATCCAATAGAAGTATATCAAATAGAGTGTCTGCATAGAAACTCCAAGTACAGATTCATAGCATATTCATAGTAAAGATGAGCTGGGCCAGGATTGCAAACAAATTCACTGTATAGACAGTTTATAAAGAAAAGTGATGCTTTTAGAAATGTTGACATTTCTGCTTTTGCAACATTCACAGATATTTCCTTTTCCCTCCTCTCCTGTTTTTCTTCCTACAGATAACATTATTTGTGTTGTTAATGTATGGGGAGTGGGTAGAGAATATCCAATATGCTGCTAAATCTCTTTTTAGGTTTTGTATGCATTCTCCAAGCTATTGTTGAACGTATAATAATGGCACGTGACACACAACTCCCTTGATTCAAAAGACTGTTCTCTCCAGACACTTGTATGGAGTTGTACTATGCCACCATTGTGCTCACTGCTAAATCTTATACTGAAATATGATGGTGCGGCAACAAGACAAGAACAAAAAAATGACAAATCAACTATGAGTTTTAAAGGCCCTTCTAAGTACCTGCTGACTACACACACATTGTTTGCAAGTAGATGCCTTCTTATGGCAAAAAATGTACATTCCACAGATATATAAACCTCACATGCCTAGTTTCTAATGGATCTCACAACCTCTGAGGATGCCTGCCATAGGTGAAACATCAGGAAAGAATGCTTCTGGAACATGGCCATACAGCCTAGAAAACTCACAGTAACCCAGTGCATACCTTGTTTTGAAGGAAGGAAAACGTGTATTTTTAAAGTGGAAAATGTTTGATATTGCTTCAGTGCTGAATTCAAATGGTAAATTTGGTGACAGTGGCAGTAGCAGGATAAACTTAGCAGACTTGGGGGCAACAAATGGACAGGGCCGGCCCCACTCATGCGGCAGCTGACGCCGCCGCCTCGGGCGCAGGCCCGGGGGGGCGCCGTCAGGCTGGGCGGGAGGCGGGGCACCGCCCTGACGGTGCCCCGCCTCCCGCCCAGTGCGCCCTGGCCCGTCTGGCCTGCTAGAAAAGGCCAGACGGGCGAGCGGGAGTAGCGTGGGAGGCGGGGCCAGCTCTGACGCCGCTCCCCCCCCCCCGCCCAGCGTGCCTTGGCCCTGCCTCCCACGCAGCGTGGGAGGCGGGGCCAAGGCACGCTGGGCGGGGGGGGGGGAGCGGCGTCAGAGCTGGCCCCGCCTCCCACGTTACCCCCGCTCGCCCGTCTGGCCTTTTGTAGCAGGCCAGACTCAGCGGAGGTTCCTCCAGGCCGCAATCGCGGCCTGGAGAAACCTCCGCTGAGTCTGGCCTGCTACAAAAGGCCAGACGGGCGAGCGGGGGGTAGCGTGGGAGGCGGGGCCAACTCTGGCCCCGCCCCCCCGCCCAGCGTGCCCTGGCCCCGCCTCCCACGCTGCGTGGGAGGCGGGGCCAGGGCACGGGGGGCGGGGCCAACTCTGGCCCCGCCCCCTCACTATTCGCCCTGGCCCCGCCTCCCACGCAGCGTGGGAGGCGGGGCCAGAGCACGCTGGGCGGGGCCAGGGCGCCGGTGGCGGGGGCGCTTTTCAGCACCCCCGCTTTACATAAAAAAATATCTCCGGCCGGCCCTGCAAATGGATGATGTGTACATATTGTCACTCTCCTTCACAATAGCATATCATGATAATCCATAAAGAGTCTTGAGTTGAGGGGCAAGATATACTTCTGAAACTTGTCATAATATTTGAAAAATCATGTGACTCCCAAGAATATATGGGTTGTTTGTCATTTGTCTTGTGGTAAAAGTGTTGCTATTCTATTCCATAGGTCCTTTTCGCATCTGAATACAAGGAGAATTATTGGCTAAAGGAGATGTGACCGAGCAAAGGCAACCATGGCCAATATGCAGGATGCCATTCAAATGGCCATGCTGTTGATAACAAGCCTGGGAATATTTTGCTTGGGAATGGCGGCAACAGAGGATTCCCATTGTCAGCGGGCTGAGCATCCTGTTATTACTAGTGAAGGTAAGCAACCAAGAAGAGGCCTTTGCACATGCTATTCTGGAAAGAAGGGTAAAACCTCCCTTGGTCCAATGATTTATTGCAGAATGACTAGAATCTACTGTTCTTGATTGGTTTATATATTACGTTTCACTTATATGAATTATTGAACCAGGACTAAGCATGAGAGTATAACAATATGCCTAATTTTGTTATAACTTCTTAAGTGCTATCATTTAATGAGATAGTACTTTTATAACATGTTCCATAAGAAAGGGAGCCATGAAGACTGGAGAATCGCTTGTGCATCATCTTGAAGGCCTTTTAATTTACTGCAGAACAAGCTGAGTTGTTGATACACTGTAGAAGGCATACAGCTGATTGTTTGATACTTACTTACATTATTTTTGTCCCACCTTTCTCCCAATATAAGGACTCAAGGTGGGCAAAACATTGCTCTGGGGCTATGTGCCCCAGAGCAACCCTTAACCCCTTCAGATACTGAATGCATATTTTCCTTCAGGTGAATAATAATAATAATAATAATAATAATAATAATAATAGACATCACAGTTGTGGAAAAGAACAAGGTGAAAGCATCCTAGGACACTAAATTCCCTCATTTGATGAGGTCCATGAACAGTTGAATGCAGGAGAAAGCAAAGCCAATTTATTTGCCTATCTAGACAAAATATAATTAGCTTCTTAAAATCTGACTCCAAAAACCTATGTTTTCTTCCATATTGGAAAATTCTTTAGTATTTGTTGTTAGCAGCTTTGAATCCCAATTTTGGGGAGACTGCCTTGGACCGCGAGAAGATCAAACCAGTCCATCCTCCAGGAAATAATGCCCGACTGCTCACTGGGGGAAAGGCAAAGATGAAGTACTTTGGCCACATAATGAGAAGACAGGAAAGCTTGGAGAAGATAATGATGCTGGAGAAAATGGAAAGAAAAAAGAAAAGGGGCCGACCAAGGGCAAGGTGGATGGATAGTATCCAGGGCCGTAGCCAGAAAAAAATTTCGGGAGGGATTTTGAAAATTTCGGGGGGGGGGGGGGTTGAACCCCTAGCATTCCCCCCCCCCCCCCCCCGCTACAAACCTGTCAATATCTGCTTGAGATAGTGCCTGGAGGGACTATCGTGCGTGTTAGCATGGGGATTTGGTTAACTTGGTTAACCAGTTAAAATTCATGAGTAAACCAGTTTTTTTATAACCTGAAACATTTCGGGGGGGGGGGGGGTTGAACCCCTACCCCCCCCCCCCCTCGCTACATATTCAGCATTTTTAAACAAAGACAAGATTGAGGATACAATGCCTAGAAGGCATTCCCTATATTGGGAAAAACGTGGGACAAAAATAAAGTTAAGTACTGTAAATACATAAATCATTTTTGATACTCCGTGTTGTCCAGAAGGCCCTTCAGTAGTAAAATGGTCAATTAAAAAAAATCTAAGCAATTGGATCATTAGACAAGATTAAACCTGTTTCAATGGTATAGAGATTTGGAATCAATATGCATTGTCATGCATCTGATTTTTAGTATATTGCAAGCGCTAAAGCTATGTTTTCAAAATTACCATATCTGGTCTGTGTTCATATTCTGCCAGGGAAGAAAATGAAGATGGATTTTGGCTAAGGTATATTAGGGTACAGGACCCCCACAAAAGTGGAAAAACTGTGAAGAAAAAGCCACTATGTTTGTTTTAAATGAGAGATCACCTCATAGGAATCTCACTCTGGCAAGAAGTTGACCATATTGTCTCACTAAAGGACCTGGAGATTCTAAGAGAGAACATTTTAATGAGATTGACAAATAATGAAATCTGCAAAAGTGAAATTTACAAATGTGGAGAGCCATTTGTAATATCATAATTTCTGATGTTGCACGTCTCCTTCATGCTGCTTCTTTCTGGACCCGTTTATTGATATCGGTGGGGGGGGGGGGCGGGGGTTGAGATCTTGTATCATCTGAAAGTTATATGGGTAGGAGATCATTTATTTTATTTTATTCTTTGTGGGGGGGAAAGTAAAGGCTTTCTCAGTGGCCACAACTCTATTGCGAAATTATTTGCTTGACAGCTCCTAGATCGGTTTCCTCTTTGACAGCTTTCCTGTCTGTTGACCTTTCGTGTAAAGAGGCATTTGCTGCTTGAGTTTAATTAATGCTTATTGTACTCCCTGCCTGGTTTTTATTATATTGTTGCTTCTTTGTAATGTTATTCAATTTTATATAATTACATGGTTTTTCATAAGTAGTTTTAATTGTTAGCCTGCCTGGGTGGTATGAAAACACTGTGGAAGTGTGGGTTAGATGGGTTTTAAAGGAGGAAGGAAGGAAACATTTGCGTTCTTTCATCTCCCCTGTTCTTTTTATATTGGTTGCATGACCGATATATCCCTCAAAGACACACTTTACAAAATATATAGAAATTTCATAAAATATATAAACATTCTGCAATACAAATATGCATTTACCTAAGGCCGTGTAGCCCCCGGTGGCACAGTGGGTTAAATTGCTGAGCTGCTGAACTTGCTGACCAAAAGGTCAGCAGTTCGAATCCAGGGAGCGGGATGAGCTCCCGCTGTTTGCAGTTTGAAAACATGCAAATGTGAGTAGATTAATAGGTATCGCTCTGGCGGGAAGGTAATGGCGCTCCATGCAGTCATGCTGGCCACATGACCTTGGAGGTGTCTATGGACAACACCGGCTCTTCGGCTTAGAAATGGTGATGAGCACCAACCCCCAGAATCGGACGTAACTAGACTTAATGTCAGGGGAAAACCTTTACCTTTACCTTTTAAGACAAATATTATTGAAAAATAAAAAGATGACTTTGTTTTTTCTTAATATAAAAGTATGTGCATGTTTAAGCTAAATTTCCATTATTATCTATTAATTTATCATACCAATAAAATGTTTTTGTTTATGTGTTTTATATGATTGTCAGATATTCTTAGTTTAAAAAGTTATGGCTTGAAAGATATTTTATATTTCAGTATTTTCTGAATCATCCCCTGCATTTGTTTTCAGGAATTTTGGGCTTTGTTGCATGTGCACCAGAAATGATGGAGTGAGCCTTCTTGCTGTTTACATTTCCAACATTATTTATTATGTCCTTTATACATTTTTGCTAATTTGACTAGGGTCAAGTATCATGTGTATGTCATTTTGTAGACATTTCCCCTTAAATCATAATGTATCATACATTTTAACCCCTCCTGTCACTTTTTCTCCTATTGTTATAATTTCATATTGTATACCACAGTGGCACAGCGGGTTAAACCACTAAGCTGGAGAACTTGCCAATCAGAAGGTTAACGGTTTGAATCCACAGACAGGGTGAGCTCCCATTTTTAGCCCCAGCTTCTGCCAACCTAGCAGTTTGAAAACATGCAAATGTAAGATCAATAGGTGCCACTTTGGTGGGAAGGTAACGGTGCTCCATGCAGTTACAACTACCACACGACCTTGGAGGTGTCTATGGACAACGCCGGCTCTTCGGCTTAGAAATGGAGATGAGCACCAATCCCCAGAGTCGGACACGACTAGACTTAATGTCAAGGGGAAATCTTTACCTTTTACCTATACAGCAGAGTCTCACTTATTCAAGCCTCTGGATAATCCAAGCCATTTTTGCAGTCAATGTTTTTAAAATATCGTAATATTTTGGTGCTAAATTCGTAAATACAGTAATTACAACGTAACATTACTGCGTATTGAACTACTTCTTCTGCCAAATCTATATATATAAAAGAGTGATGGCATCACGGCAATTCACAAAACAACAAAAGTACAGGCCCCCCCAACCTCAAAATTTGACAACACAACCCATCATCCACGCCTCAAGGTTGATACAACAAAAAGAAAAGAAAAAGAAAGTCCTAATTAGAGGGAGAGCAATAATTTTTTTTATCCAATTGCTGCCAGTTTAGAGGGCTAATCTCTGCCCACTTGGTTGCCTAGCAACCAGCCAAGGGACAGCCAGGTTTCAGTTAGGGGACAGGCAGATTTAGGCCTCACTGAGTCTTCTTCCACAGATTATCTAATTTGCACTGGATTATATGGCAGTGTAGACTCAAGGCCCTTCCACACAGCTATATAACCCATTTATAATCTTATATTATCTGCTTTGCACTGGATTATCTTGACTCCACACTGCCATGTAATCCACTTCAGTGTGCATTTTATACAGCTGTGAAGAAGGGGCCTCATATAATCCAGTTCTAAGCAGATAATTTAAGATTATCAATATACAGTAGAGTCTCACTTATCCAACGTAAACAGGCCGGCAGCATAAGTGAATATGTTGGATAATAAGAAGGGATTCAGGAAAAGCCAATTAAACATCAAATTAGGTAATCGTTATGCAAATTAAGCACCAAAACATCATATTATACAACAAATTTGACAGAAAAAGTAATTCCATGCGCAGTAATGCTATGTAGTATTTATAGTAGAGTCTCACTTATCCAACACTCGCTTATCCAACGTTCTGGATTATCCAACGCATTTTTGTAGTCAATGCTTTCAATATATCGTGATATTTTGGTGCTAAATTCACAAATACAGTAATTACTATATAGCATTACTGTGTACTGAACTACTTTTTCTGACAAATTTGTCGTCTAACATTATGTTTTGGTGCTTAATTTGTAAAATCATAACTTAATTTGATGTTTAATAGGGTTATCCTTAATTCTTCATTATCCAACATATTCGCTTATCCAACGTTCTGCCGGCCCGTTTATGTTGGATAAGTGAGACTCTACTGTACTGTATTTACAAATTTACCACTAAAATATCACAATGAATTTAAAACACTGACTACAAAAACATTGATTATGAAAAGGCAGACTGCGTTGGATAATCCAGAACATTGTATAAGCGAATGTTGGATAAGTGAGATTCTTCTTTAATATGAAATAATTACTGGGATAGAATAATGCAGAACAATATAATCTCTAAAACCAGGACAGTAAATAAAAAGGGGAATTCCACACAGGAAACAATCAGGGCCAGCTAACACCTCCCAACAAAGTATTTCCATCATCAAAGTCTGGCAGATCCTCTGTTTTCTCAGGGCCACAGACAGTAGAAGCACATAAAATATCGCAAACAACACCACTCTGAAAACAAGGGAATTCCAGACAGGAAACAATCAGGGCCAGCCAACACCTCCCAACAAAAAAATCACTCAGGGAGGAAACAGCCAGGCTTTAAAGCTGCAAGGCCATTATATCCTAATCATTTTTCCTAATTGCAGCATTCATACTTGCCTCCAACAAACAAAAAAAACCAATCAGAAATATTGTATATTCACAACCTTTAGGAAATAATATCCCCTGATGGCGCAGCGTGTTAAAGTGCTGAGCTGCTGAACTTCTGGACCGAAAGGCCACAGGTTTGAATTGGGGGAGCGGAGAGAGCCCCCACTGTTAGCCCCAGCTTCTGCCAACCCAGAAGTTCGAAAACATGCAAATGTGAGTGCATCAATAGGTACTGCTCCGGTGGGAAGGTAACGCCGCTCCATGTAGTCATCCCACATGACCTTGGAGGAGTCTACGGACAACGCCGGCTCTTCGGCTTAGAAATGGAGATGAGTAAGACACGACTGGACTTAATGTCAGGGGAAAACTTTGACCCTTTACCTTAACTACCCCCAATTCCTCAATACTTTATTTCCCATACCACCATACTTCGCCACAGCAACGCGTGGCCGGGCACAGCTAGTTTGTTATATAACATGAAGTTTTGGTGCTTAATTTGTAAAATCATAACCTAATTTGATGTTTAATAGGCTTTTCCTTAATCCCTTCTTATTATCCAAGATATTCGCTTATCCAAGTTTCTGTCGGCCCGTTTAGCTTGGATATGTGAGACTCTACTGTACTATTTTTTGCCCATTTTGCCATGCAATTCTTCATTTGTTCAACCTCCCTTTCAAATCTCAATAATATTGTGTATATTTTGACAATCAACATACTCATTTGTACATAACTGTATCTCAAACTCTGTTTTCATATTTTAAAACTATATAACTTTGTCTTTATTATATCTTTCCTTTAACTATCTGTGATGGTACAATTGCATATCCAAACCGTCAATGTTTGACTCCTGTTATGTTTTAAATCTGTATTGACTGTTGTCTAAAACTAATACATTATAATATGTTAATTATTTCCCCCTCCCCCATTGTCTATTTTATGAAAGGTTAGCTTCCTAGAGAGCCCTAATGGTAATATCTGACAGAGTTTGGCATTATATGTATTCCTTGTACTTAGATATGCATTTCTCGGCATTTTCTTTAATCTTGGGTGCATCTACACAGAGCACTTAGGTCAGTATGTACCCAGACCAGCCTTAACATGGCCTTTCCCTGCATTGCATCAGCATTAATTTGGCTGTTTTAGCTTTCCCCCTGATCTAGGGACTGTAAAGACAGTTGAGATGGCACAGCTGACAATTGCGTCAGACACAGAAGGAGACAGGATGGCACAGAGGACTATTGTGGCTGGTTTCAGTTAGGAAAATCCATAAACAATTATATTCCCCTTTATCAGAGATGAGATTTTATTGGTTCTTTATCAATGACTGATCACTTGTGAAACCAATGCTTCCTAGAAGTCTGCCATCAGCATACTCTTCTTTAAACAAACATCCTTATTCTTTTACTAGTTAGACTTCAGGGACTTAAATTTTGCAAAAATCTTGAAAATTAGCATGAAGCCTATAACAAGGGCAGGAATTTGAAAGCATTCTAGCTGCTTTGGGGCTATAGCCCCCATCTTACCTGACAGTTCTCCATGCTTGTTGAGGCGAACAGGGAATTGGAGTTGAAGTTTCAACAACACCGGGAAGATTATGGTATTTAAAAGACAGCCATGCTCCAATCTCCACTTCATCTTAAAACTTAGTTGCATGTCTAGCAGATAAGTTCTTCATACTAATGTGAAGATAAGGTTGCTGTACTTAACTGTCTTGGAAGCAAGAGGTCAGGTATTAAATATGCATCTAGAAATGAGGAACAGCCAACACAGCTGCATGCTGGAAGCATAACTGAATGGCACTGCAGATGGATTTTGCTAGAGCTGATATTCATGTCCCAAGAGACACAGAGGGGAACAGTACAAGGAATAAAGGGAAAATATGGGAAAGATTGACTGGGAATAAGAAATGAATGCTAGGTTTAACACCAGAAGTTGGAAACATTATGCTTTTGGAATCAATCTCCTCAAACTTCTGAGCCAGCGGCAATAGAAACTATGAATTTAAAAAGGAGCTTTTCCAAGCTCTGGCTGACACCTACTTTCTCAGCTAGAGACCATCTTGATGACCATTTTCCTAGAGCTTTCCATACTGTGTTGTGACACATGTGTCAGCTGCAGTGTGCAGATGTGTCGTGAAAAGCTAGTAAGAAATCTCTAAGTCTATGTGAAATAAGCAGTAAATCACATATTTTTAAAAAATAAAAATGAGTGGTATGCTGTGTCTTCTTATATTTTGTTACTACAATTTATGTATGGCTGCATATCTCTTATAGGGGGTTGGTTTAACCTCTAATTTGCTAGTAAAATTGAATTCCTGATTCACAAAACGATCCATGTCTAAAAAGTGTGTCATCAACATGAAATGTTTAGAAAGCTCTGACCTAGCCTTTCACACAAGTTGCTGGCTAAAAATAAATCCATAATCTCTTAACCTTGTCGAAAGAGAGGTAGAGAGAGACCACTTAGAAACAGTTGAAGATTACTTGTGTTTTGGAGCCACTTTCAGAGTAAGATCCAGTTCTTAATATTTCAGTTTTCTTGTTCAGTTTCCTAAGTGTTTTGGATCAGACATATAGCTGCTTAATCTCCAGCTCTGAATGTTTCTTTGTGGTTTTGCTGCTAATGGGCTTCCATTTCTCCACAGGGAATGTCATAATTGCCAGTGTTATTTCAGTGTACCAGCAGAGAACATATTGGCAATTTCAGCAATGACAAAAGTTAGCAGTGGTGCTGAAGGAAAGGGGAGGGGGTACACTAATATGAATGAATGAGGGGAGTAACTGGCAAATACACTGCTAAAAGTAAACAGTGATTACTCAGTGAGGACAGAAAACTAGTAACACCAGCAGGGTGAGTGTATAAATAATGTGCTAATTTGTTTTTCTTGCAATATTTTGTTGAGCAACTGATATACATCCAAAGGAAGCAAGTTATCACACTCTGATGCATGTAACTGCTAAACAGTCAAGTCCCATGGGTTACTGCTATTGTAATGAGGATCTGCTAAAATAGGTTCATTCGTTTCACTTGGCAGTTATAGCAGCTGAAATCATCTTTGTAGTGGAAATGCTGGGCCCAGGCAGAGGAGTAACCTTCTTTTAATAGGAAGAAGCTTGTCACAAGTTCCAGGCACCATACCATCATTGACCCTGCCATCTACACAGCAAACTTGAAGATTTTGTTTTTGGGAAGAATGTGAACCAATTGTGATTGGGTTGGAAGAACCATGAGGTTGTTTCTATGCACACACCAGGAACTCATTCCCAACAGCTGTTTTCCCTACATTTCCCTCAAAGCCATTCTTTGCAGCCAGGAAAACACCAACATATCATGTTAGGGCTGCCGCCTAAAGGAAAGATCAACAATTACATGGTTGCATGTTGAAGTTAAGCTAATATGCAGATCTTATTTAAATTTTGATTAACCATCTGCCTCTAAATAAGTCAGGCTGCAATCGCTTTGGACATACAGCACTTTCATCTGTGTATGCATGCATTGAAAAAATCTGTAAATCATTTGTATTTTTTTACTTTGCAAGAATTCAGGACCTGAGCACACATGGCATTAGCTGAATGAGCATTTCTACAGAAGGCAGAATGAAGTGACACAAGTTTTTAAAGATGGAATTAGTGATACATGAAAGGGTTAGGGTTAGGGTTTAAAATACTGTTATATACTAGTGACGGTGATAAATTAGACTTTTCAAATTGTTGCTCATGGCTAAATGTCAGGGAACATTCTGTTATACTGGATAGGGCTTGGCATACCTCAGCATGCCAAGTGTTAAAGTTTCCACTTTGTCAGGTCAGTTCCTTAGTGCAAGAAAGCATTCACACTCAGGGCCCATCCAAACAGGCCCAAAAAACTAGGACTGCCTCAGTTTTTACCAAACATGTCCAAGTGACACCTCAGGTAAAAACAAATGTAATTAGGAACGAATTCCAAATTAATTAGATAGCCCATTAGATCCGGGCCTTCCTGAAAGGCCCAGGTCTAATGGGGTATTGGGCCTGTGGAGACTCACTTTTGGGTAGTCTCGGGACTACCCAGGGGTGAGCCTTCACTGCCATCCCACACCTTTTGGGCTCCCAGAACCCAAACGTGATATGGTACTGATCCACCCCACCCCCACAAACCCCCAATTTAGCCCCTAAAAGTAACTTAAAAGGTACTTGGCTGCCATAACTTTCCTCTTTGTGTCCTCCTGGCATGAAGAAATGACGTGTGAGGAGACCGGTGGGGACATTTTCCTCGTTGGCCTTCCCGTCTCTACCCCCCCCCCCCCCAAGGAAAGCCTCTTCTTTTTTTCAGGCATGGGGACTGAAACCCGCATTGATGTGGATTTTAGTCCTGTGTGGAAGTGCTTTCAGTTTCCAGTTGGATACAAACCAACAATGTTTAAGACAAGAAAGTGAAATAGAAAGGGATACTGAAATAAAATCTGAAGAAAAACACCAGTTTGGAAGATTGCATTCATACAGGTAGGTGCCACATGCTTTCAGAGACTGTTTTGATGGTGTAAAGAAGACAACACAACACATCTTCTGAGGAGGATGTGGTCGTAAGAAAATTATTTTAATGTCATAGCTATATGCAGCTTTGGAACAGAAGTTTATGTTCTGTCCACAGCTTTTTCATATTGAGCTTATTGTGACTTCGGAGACAAGTTCTGAAACCTTCACCATTCCAAGCATAAAACTCATCTTCAGTTTCAGTTGAGTTTTAATTTAAATGTGCATATTCTTCCTATTTCTCTTGATCCTCTTTGTCTATGTAATTTTGGTAATTTTTTAAATTCCTATTCATCCTCCTTGTTTTGTGCTCCTTTTTGTTCCTCCTCTCCATATTTGCCATCTTTTTTTTCTTCCCATGACACCTTCTTATGCTGTGTTTGCTGACTACTTTGTAAATTGGAGGTGCACACAGTTTTTCTGTCCAGGGCCACCTTCTCTAAGGGAATGGCATGCTCAAGATTTCATGCAGGCAATGGGCAGGACTGAAATCAATGTGAGTGAGGTTAGAACAGCTTTTTCCTCCCTCTTTCTGCCATTCTCCTCCTCTTTCTTTCTTTCTTTCTTTCTTTCTTTCTTTCTTTCTTTATTTCTTTGTCTCTCACACACTCATTTTTCTCCAAATCCAATGGTGTTTTGAGAAAGGGTCAAATTACTCTTGCAGTGATCTGAACTTATGCCTAGCAGGGGGCTTGTGAAATATTGCTGTGTTGCTACCCATCTGTTGTACATAATGATAGCATCAAATCATTCCTTACTGTTGAACCATCTTTCTTGATTCATGTGTTTTCCACCCTTAATATATTTACTGTGTTCATCATTACTTCTTTGATTCCTTTCTTTATTATCTTTTATCTAGCATCTTTATTTTGCTTCCCTGTGTTGTGTGTGTAAAGCTTATTAGTAGTTATGTTGCTTTTCTCATTTATTATTTTCTACTTTCAGTTGCTCCTGTTGCTCTTCAGTTTTCACCTTTTGTCGCTTTTTCTCTTTGTCTCTTGATAGGCACCTTCTTACTGTAAGTTAGCTGAAATATGTCTTGTCCTCACTGGATTGTTGTATTCTAGCTATTTCGATTTCTCTTTCATTTTAAGGTCAATATTATATCCTCAGCTGTGTGTTCCAGTTTTTCTACACTGGTTCAGTTTTTATCCTTTCCTTTCCTGAAAGTACTTAACGATATTTTTCATATCAGTTTTCTTCTTGTTAAAATCATACCATTGTTATTTTTATTTCTCATTGTCCTCCTCCTGCTTTTACATGGCTGACCTTTTTATTACCTTGTTCTTTCTAGTTTTGCAATACTGTTCTCTCTTTATTCTGTTCTTTGTAAACATTGTGTTGATGCATCCCTTCTCCCTTTAGTGTTCTTTTCTCTAACCTCATGTTCTGTACATTTGAGATTCTTCCAGTTTGGCAAGATGGGAGCTCAGTTTGAAACATTTGAAGAAGTGAATCATTGTAAACTGTACTTGGATGTCAGATTTCTATCTTGAATTAAATATTCAACAAGACTCATTTCTTCCCCTCCTCAAGACCTTTTAACTTTTCATTATGCTTCTCTTCAGTCTTTAGCTCAAGCACATAGCCAACTTTCTTTTGCAACGTGCAGTTGCACAAATATTTTCTGTACACTACAAGTTACTAGAGTTGTGCACAGAATTCATTTCTCCCAAATCTTTTGTTTCTTTTGGTACTTTTGGAACACACAACAGGAACCCCCTTCTCAGTATGAATATCAGCTCACCACGAAAGTAAGTGGAAGCCAATCACAGCCCCAAGCATGCTTTTTGGCATCACAATTTAATCTTTTTTATTAATCCCCCAGCAAACAAAAAGTAAACCCTAATTCCCTGAAAACTACTTTCCTCTTCCAGGAGGTCATCGCTCTTACCTGGAAGTCGGAAGCCTCCTTAAAATGCCTTGGAATTTTATTTATTTATTATTTATTTTATTACATCACTTCTACCCCGCCTTTCTCACCCATCAGGGGACTCAGGGTGGCTTACAATATAAACATACACATCAAAAAAACAGTTTACATCAGATTAAAAATCCATCGAGATTAAAAATTACAATAAAATTAAGAGTATACATTAAAAATATACATAATTATACATTTAAATATACATTTAAGGCGCTTTTCATGTCCAGGTGGGGTCTGTCAGGAGGTCATATATTCATATCTCATTTTTGCTGCTGGAAAGAGTGTGTGGCTGGCTGGCGTAGTGTAGCCGAAGAGAGAAAGCTTGGGTGCCTGCCACTGCCGCCTGCAGCTGAGTGCCTCCTCTAGAGTAAGAATTTCTTACTCTAGAGGAGGCATTCAGATGCAGGCACTGGCAGACATCTGTGCTTTCTGGGCTTTCATGCCACACACACACTCTCCTTGGAAAGAGTGTGTGTGTGTGGTGTGCAGGCCCAGAAGGCATGCATGCCTGCCACTGCCTGCAGCCGAGCACCTCCTCTAGAGTCGAAAGACACAGCAGATAAGAAAAAGCATCCTTAAAGCACGTGGGATGGGGAGCCTGGTAAGCACCCCCCCCCCATAATGAGTACTCCAGCTCAAAAACCCTCCCAATTTCAGGAGGCTCCCAAAAAATGGATTGGGGCCCCCACCGAAAGTGGGGACACGAAATGGACCAAGGTTTACCCTGAATACACAGCCCTACAAGTTACATAACAAATTAATATGAGACAGGAGTGATTTATTCTCTTGATCCTATTATGTGACCCAAACCCATTTAGATCTAATGCCCCTTCTACATTGCAATATAATCCAGATTATCAAAGCAGATAATCCACATGTTCTGCTTTGAACTGGATCATATGAGTTTGCACTCCCATGTTATCCAGTTCAAAGCAGATAATCTGGATATTATATAGCAGTGTAGAAGGGGCCCAAGATGTGACCTAATTGTTAGAACCAACTTGAATAAACCCATTGATGGCAATTTAGTAAGTTGTTATTTAATATACTTTCTGCTGATCACTGGATCTGCTTAAATTGGGACTAACAATTTAATTGTGTAGAAGTGTTTTGGTATTCTAGGTCATTAAGCATGCTTTTTACTTAAGGAATTTTTCTGTCATTGAAGACTTTACTTGATCAAAAAATAGGACTGTTTTCAGCAGACAAGTTCATTGTAGAAAGTTTTCCATAAAGGTGAAAAGCTGAAGGATGATGCAAAATCATTCTACACCAGTGGTTCCCAACCTTCATCTCCCACAATTCCTAACAGTTGGTAAACTGGTTGGGTTTTCTGAGAGTCTAAAGTACAAAACACATGCCTGACCAAAGTTTGGGAACCACTGTTCCACACTAATCTCTTCATCCTCAGGCTTCTCATCTCAGCAGACATGTGAAGCTTTCATTCCTCTGCAGAGATACCACTGGTTTCTAATAGCTTTAGCTCAGATGGGCCTTATCCTATGCATGGTCTCTTCATCTGCCACTCCATTTGACTTCTCCTTCCACCACATTAATCTTTAATGCTTTTTTATATGCAATGCATATAATGGGCTTCTCCATGGCCAGATGCAGATTCTAGAACTGTCATAGGATCATGGAAGAATCTTGTTCATGCAGAATCTTGTTCTGCAATTGATCAACTCTGCTCTTCCAACACAAACCTCCCAACTCTGGAAGAGAAAGACTAAAGAAGGAAGTAATAGTGACTAGAAAAGAAATAACTGGCTCAGTACTGCAGCTTCATTCTGCACAGTTTGAAGTACAATAGAGTCTCACTGATCCAACATCAACGGGCCAGCAGAACATTGGATAAGTGAATATGTTGGATAATAAGGAGGGATTAAGGAAAAGCCTATTGAATGTCAAATTACATTATGATTTTACAAATTAAGCACCAAAACACCATGTTTTACAACAAATCGACAGAAAAAGCAGTTCAGTGCATGGTAACATTATGTAGTAATGACTGTATTTACAAATTTAGCACCAAAACATCACAATGTATTGAAAACGTTGACTACAAAAACATTGACTACTAAAAGGCAGACTGTGTTGGATAATACAGAACGTTGGATAAGAGAGAGACTACTGTAATTACATTTTCTTCTATTGTTTCCCAAATCACTTAGCCAGCACAACCACTGGGATTCTGGAAATTGTACCCCAAACTCCCAACATTTTTTCTGGGCGGTGGTTCTAAGCACAAAGCACTGTGACCTGGTGTGCTTTCTTGGTCTCTTCTGTATACTTCAGTTTAGCAGTGGGCCAATGTGGACTACAACTATCATCAGTCCTAGCCAGTATAGACAGAGGTAAAGGAATCTGCTTGAGATGGTATCAAGTGGAAATGACTTTTGGTGAGTTCTGGGAGTCATCAAAAGTAAAATGAACTTTCAGTCTATACCCAGCAGTCAGGGAGCTTGTCTCCAACTGCATGAACTGGATTTAATCCTGCAAGGCCCCTTCTACACTGCCACATAGTGCAGATTATCAAAGATGATAATTCACATAATCTGCTTTGAACTGGATTATATGAGTCTATACTGCTATATAATCCAGTTCAAAGCAGGTAATCTGGATTTTATATGGCAATATAGAAGGGGCAAGGTATTATCCCAGTGTCCCAGAACAGGTATGTCTGTTCATGTCTGTCCTATGATGTTTTCACTTTATATGTATGTCTAAGTAACCAGAAATCCTCCTAAACCAGAAATGGTAACCATGTTACATAAATGAAATGGGAAAAACTGCTTTGCATACACCATAGGTTATACTTGGTGATTCCCAAAGTGGGCGCTACTGCCCCCTGGTGGACGCTGCAGCAATCCAGGGGAGCGGTGATGGCCACAGGTACATATATCTTTCTGTTTAATTGCTATTAAAATTGAAAAAAACATTAATTTCCGGGGCGCTGAGTAATATTTTTTCTGGAAAGGGGGCGGTAGGCCAAATAAATTTGGGAACCACTGATGATGTCAATTGTCCATGCATTCTAACTGGGAAAAGAAAGAGGAGAAATTATTCCAAAAAGCAGGGAAAAGGTTATGACAGTAATAAAGATAACTTGTAAACATAGGCATTTTCTCGTTTTCTTAAATTTGAAAGCTGATCAATGCCCATGTTGTGTAATATAACTGAAAATAAATTAAAAATACATCATAATGTTAAGGGAGGCATAGGTGAACCAGAATCAAAGTCCTAGGTCAGATTATTGTGTTAGGGTGGTGTTAACTTTCTGTTTTATAAGACTACTGTAAAGATTTATTGAAGTAATAAAGGTGAAGTACTTGAATGGCTTCAAAAGCTGCTATAGAAATGCCAAGAATTTATAGTATTAATATTTATAGTATTAATATTTTGTGATTTTTGCCTCCCCCCTTTTTCTTTTTCTGTAGAAATTGCTCCCTGGTTACATATATTTAGAGCTGAAAATGCTGTTGACTTTTCTCAGATAACGTTTGATCCCAGACAAAAAGAACTCATTGTTGGAGCAAGGTAAGTTTTTTTTAAGTTGTATTATGTCTGAAAGCTATATTTTCTTTTTTAAAAATGTATCTCTAAGAAAATATTTATTTTTAATCTGTGCAGACTTTTTCTTTCTTTCAACATGTATCTGACAAAAAAACTTCTTTTTACTCTTTCTACTTAATTTTAGAGAGAAGAATAGAGAATTCAGATGCTTATGTATCGGGTTTCCAATCCAATACAGAACAGAGTTTCTTTAATCTGTTTGTACTCAGAGGAAATTCAGTGGGTGCTGCTTAGAAAGCATTGCTAGAAAGGACTGACCTTTTCAAAGGCATGAAAGCAATCACAGGGCTCAGTCTTTGGAGTACTTCCAGATGGGCTTTTTATTGTGTATACTGCCTTTTCTCATTTATGGAATTTTACATGTGGTTTATAACATTGACTCCCATGTGTAACTCACCCATGTTTCTCCATTACTTTTTTTTTTTTGGGGGGGGGGTGTATTTCTTAATTCTTACATTACAGAAAATATATTAAAGAAAGAATGCCAAAGAGTTGTCCAGGGTTTTTCAATAGATAGAATTTGAAGATTTTCACCTAGCAGTACCTTTGTTTGAGACTTCTCTATGGGCCCTTCCACACAGCCATATAACCCAGAATATCAAGGCAGAAAATCCCACAATATCTGCTTTGAACTGGGATATCTGTGTCCGCACTGCCATATATTCCAGTTCAATGCAGAAAATGTGGGATTTTATTCAGTTTGTGGAAGGGACCTAAGAAAAATAATTCTAGTAGACATGGGAACATTTCAAAACTAAGGCTAAACTGCTCAACCAGTAGAATCACAAGGTATAGTTCTGGTGAGATGATACAATTTTAAGGACTTCATTACACAGAGTGAACTCAGCGTTTCTACACACTTTAGAAATGGCAACCAACATATTAGTGTGGTATCACAAAAGTTTGTTTGACCTTTTCTTGTAGAAATCTCAACAACCTTTTTTGTACACACAAAAACAGTGTTTTATGAGAAAACTTAGGCCTTATGTTTGATATACAGTGTTCCCTCACTTATCACGGGGGTTAGGTTCCAGGACCACCCGCAATAAATGAAAATCTGCAAAGTAGGGACACTATATTTATTTTAATATTTATACTTTAGATTAGTAGTTATACACTATTTTAAATCTTTATCAACCAATCGTGTATTAATAAGTCGCCTCCTGTTGCCGCTTGGGCTCCTTTTCTCTCCCTTTGGCTTCTCCTTCCTCCCTTTCTTAGGCTGTAAATTGTAATTTTTATGATTTATAATAGTCTTTTAGAGTTTATTGAAAAACTGCAAAGCAGAGAATCTGCGAAAAGTGAACCACGAAAATTAGTGAGGGAACACTGTACTTACCTTTTCTATACTGGAACATTTTGTAAGGGAAACAATTAAATCTTACTCCAATAGTACGAGATAAAATTAGATGAGCCAAAAACCCTCATTCCCTCAAAACTACTACCACCTAATTACCTCTCCTCTATTAGAAAGTAGAAACAGCTCTAACGAAGCATTAAAACCAAAGCAGAAAGGATATTGAAGCATGCCAAGAAAAAAGAGGGTTTTTAAAAAGTAGCCCAGGGAGGATACCACCAGCAGGTCATCACTCTTCCTTACCAGGAAGTGGGAAGCCTCCTTTAAATGCCTTGAAAAGAGTATGTGGCACCGGTGAGAAAAAGTGTGTGCACCTGGCTGCGGCACCTCTCCTCTCCTCTTCTAGAGTAGGAAACAGCTTAAATGCCTAAAATGATGGGAATGGGAGTTCCCCCCATAATGGGCCATAATGGAAAACGATATTTTGGCTCCCCAGAGTGAAAACAGAAGTCTTCTCTCCCAAATTTGGGAGGCTTCCAAAAAAACAGATCGGGGTCCCAACAAAACATGGGACGCCGAAACAGATCGCGGTTTAGCTGGATTACACAAGCCTAATAATCAACTTCTCCTTTCTTCAAATTTTCTCAGGGAAAATGTGTTAAAAGAGGGCTATATGTGCACACCTCATTTAAAAAAAAATTAAAGGAGCAAGAATAGTTGCTGGATTAGTGTACCACTTGCTAGTATTTATGCCTGACATGTGGACTGTGAAACTGATCTACAAAAGGCTGGAGACCCTGCTTTCTGTCTTCTCCCGCAAATGGAGTTTAAACAATAAAACAGTCCTTTAGAACTGCCTTGTGAATTTTCAGCAAGAGGCACACACTGTCATTTTGCTTTGAGCGTAGGCTCACACTAACCTTAAGTCAATCCAGAGAATAAAAAAATGAATGCTACAAAGAATAAGAATTACAGTCACTTCAGTCCGCACAGCAGTACCCTAATTTAGGACACAATCAATGCAGATCTTAGCATGCTACAGCTTCCCCCTTTCTATTCTAACAGTTTGGGATCCAGCTGCCTGCAAATGCTAACTGTATTTCTAGAGGTTTTAAAGCTCAGGGTGAGTTTTAAAAATAGTGATTTAAGGAAGTGGCTTTGTAGATGATTCATGGTTTGTTTTGTCAGTTGCCATTTTCCCCCCAGAAAAGCCAACAAAAAATATATTTGCTAAAATGAAAATAGCCTGCAGCTTCATCAACTGCAGCATTAAGAGACCAAAGTTCTTGCTTATGCTTGTTACAATGATCTTCTTATGAAATTAGTGAATAACACCGATAGTGAGGGGCAGTGTCAGGTCCTTTAGGGTTTTTCCTTCAGGTGTAAATTCTCTTCAGCTTCTCTTCTTTTCTTGGGTGAACAGTCCCAAGAGACAGGGAAAGATTTTGGTGCAGGCAGACTGTAAAAATCTCCTTGAACCTGGCTGCAGATTTTGTTTCTCATTTTTGTGTCCCAACTAATTTCCTTGTCCTCTCCTGGTTTTTACTTGGATTTCCTTGTGTAAATCTTTCCCTGTCTTGACTTTTGGAAAAGCAAAGCAAAATTGTTAGTGTACGGAGAAGAAAAGGTATTAAACTCAAGGTAGTTGCATAACCATCCAAATTCAGCTGCGCAGGAGCAAAGACCATATACATGTGTATACACACGTACACAAACCGTCCATGTGCCCCATCTCAGCGTGTTTAAACCTCTCTTACTTTCCTCTTGCTGATTTCTAGGAAGAGTCTTCAAAAAGGCTTTGTTGAGCTGTCAATACTGGCTAACACTTTCTGGGAGTTCTATTCTAACAAAGCAACATTTCCAAGCTCTAGATCTGAAGTGTATGAGTAGAAATAGAAGTCTCCTTTCTCTTTCACTGAAATCACTGGCAGAGGAGAATTTCTTTCAGATAAAAAATGGGGTATAAGTACTTCAACAATTAAATGAATACATAAATGGATATTCAGTAGATGTTATTCTGCATTATTATTATTTTATTCTATTTATTTATAACCCAGCTTTATTCCAAATTTGGGGCTCAAGGCAACATACAATAAAAAAAACTCCAATACAGATAAAATCAGACAGAAATGTAAACATAAAAACAGAATTGAGGTTTTGATGTTCTATTATTGTATCATGCATCCATCCAGATAATAAGCTACACCCACTGCAATTCTCTCTTCTTTACTAATGAAAGAACAGCATTCTCAGTTTTTCCATCTAGCAACCTGAGGTGGAAGCTCTTTGTTTTTGGCTCTTCATCAGACCACACTGGGAGTGTTCAGAGGCACAGGCAGCCCGTGGATGGTCCATCTCTGACTTAAGTCATTAGTGCCTATTTAGATGTAAAAACCAAAAGTGGAGAGCAAATACTATAAAATGAAGTGAATATTAAAGTTAGAATTGTCTACGTCAGTGATTCCTAAAGTGGGCACTACCACCCCCCGGTGGGCGCTGCAGTGATCCAGGGGGGCGGTGATGGCATCTATTAGAACATGGGGCGGGGCCAGAAGAGGGGCGGGGCCTCTCCCAAGTGCCGGAGACAGGGCTGAGCTCCTGAGGTACCTGTTAGGACACAGAGGGCAGAGCTAAAGGAGTGGGCGTGGCTTCTTCCCAACAGCTTGAGACAGGGCTGTGCCCTATACCTCTCCTGAGAGGCCTTTTAGGACTAAAGGGTGTGGCTAGGGGCGGGACCTCTTCCCAAGAGCACGAGACAGGGCTGAGCCTCTGTATACCTCCCCTGAAGCACTTTTTAGAACACGGGGGCAGGGTATAGAGGTTCAGCCCCGTCAGGCACTTGGGAAGAGGCCCTGCCCCCTCCTCTAGCCCCGCCCCCTGTGTCCTGGCCGGTGCCGCAGGACAGGGATAGAAGCTCAGCCCTGCCTCAGAGCTTGTAACTCCGCCCATCCTGGCCGCCCATTTGTGGCCCCGCCCACCTCCCCCCTCCCAGCCCCGCATCTTGGACTAGGGGAGAGGCTCAGCCCCGCCCTCTTGAGCAGGAGCCACACCCACCCCTCTAAGCCACGCCCCCCTTTCCAGGGGTCGGTGAGTAATATTTTTTCTGGAAAGGGGGCGGTAGGCCAAATAAGTTTGGGAACCACTGGTCTACGTCATCATATTCCCCATTTCTATGTATGTGGAAGCAGGGCAGTGACAACAGATGATAGTAAGAATATCAGCTCATTTGAAATGTGCTGGAGGAGACTTCTGCAAATAATGTGGTTAAGAAGACAAATAAATGGGACTTAGAACAAATCAAGCATGAGCTTTCCCTAAAAGTCAGAATTACTAAATTATGACTCATACTTTTGCCATCTCATGAGAAGACCTGACTCACTAGAAAAGATGCCAATTGTTGGTAGAATAGTAGGAAAAGAGAGATGGGCCGAAACTAACAAAATGAAGTTCAACAGGGACAAATGCAAGATACTTCACTTCGGCAGAAAAAATGGAATGCAAAGATACAGAATGGGGGACGCCTGGCTTGACAGCAGTGTGTGCGAAAAAGACCTTGGAGTCCTCGTGGACAACAAGTTAAACATGAGCCAACAATGTGATGCAACAGCTAAAAAAGCCAATGGGATTTTGGCCTGCATCAATAGGGGAATAGCGTCTAGATCCAGGGAAGTCATGCTCCCCCTCTATTCTGCCTTGGTCAGATCACACCTGGAATACTGTGTCCAACTTTGGGCACCGCAGATGAAGGGAGATGTTGACAAGCTGGAAAGCGTCCAGAGGAGGGCGACTAAAATGATTAAGGGTCTGGAGAACAAGCCCTATGAAGAGAGGCTTAAAGAGCTGGGCATGTTTAGCCTGCAGAAGAGAAGGCTGAGAGGAGACATGATAGCCATGTACAAATACGTGAGGGGAAGTCATAGGGAGGAGGGAGCAAGCTTATTTTCTGCTGCCCTGCAGACTAGGACACGGAACAATGGCTTCAAACTACAGGAAAGGAGATTCCACCTGAACATCAGGAAGAACTTCCTCACTGTGACGGCTGTTCGGCAGTGGAACTCTCTCCCCCAGACTGTGGTGGAGGCTCCTTCTTTGGAAGCTTTTAAGCAGAGGCTGGATGGCCATCTGTCGGGGGTGCTTTGAATGCGATTTCCTGCTTCTTAGCAGGGGGTTGGACTAGATGGCCCATGAGGTCTCTTCCAACTCTACTATTCTATGATTCTATGATAAGAGGAAGACCTCATTACAGAAGGCTAGACTTGCCCAAGGAAGCCACAGTAGTCTTGATTCTGAAAGACCAGAAAAAAGTTATTAATGATCGGGTGATTAGAGTTTTTTTCCCAGTTTTCTCATAAGTTGAAAACAACTTGATTCCATTTAAAAACAAAACTTGACAAGGTATAAGTGTCTACTCCATCCTTTTTCAATATCCCTCAATAGTGAGATATGTCAAAGACTAATATCTTCTATTTCCCTCCATATATTATTTACACAAAGAAGGCTCAATGTATGGAACAGGAAATAGAGCAGCAAAAAAGCTGACTTTGTTGCTCGTGTCATGACTGCCTGTATTTAGTTTATTAGCATAGAATTGAGAATGTGAGATCAAAAATGCAGTCTAAGTATGGATTGTGAGAAATCTGTATCATTGCATTAGGGATTTCACGTTCTTACTTTTTACACATTGTCCATTTATAGCCCTCGGAGAATAGATGTGTGTGTGTGTGTGTGAGAGAGAAATAGGATCTTTATTCAAAGCAGTCTTGGACTGAAAACCGTCTCCATCTGGATTTAATAATGAAGAAAGTACTGGTTAAAGAGCAGAGAAAAGAACATTTTAAAGAAAACATGAGCACCTCTACAGTAATATATGAAATTGCCTGCTTAATTATTTGTGATGCCTCCTAGTATTTTTGAAACAAAGTATTCTCATATTTCTGTTATTAAATAACTTGATGCAAAACATACATCAGATCTGTGTTACTTTTTTACATGCTTGTTGCTGCAAGTATGTTGTTTTTTGACTATATGTTTCTTGTCACCAAAGAAACCAAGAAAATAATGTAGTGACTTTTAAATAACATAAAATTATATTTTGCTTACTACGACAATCTGAGAGGAACGTTCCCTATAGAAGGAAGATGTCATTTCACAATGCCTTCTAGAGAGATGGGCTGTGCTAGCTGTGCTATAGCTGGGTAAACCGCCAGCTATAAAAGATCCTGCTGACTGGAAGGTTGGCAGTTCAGGCCCAGTTTGGGGTGAGCTCCCACCATCAGCCCAGCTTCTGCTCACCTAGCAGTTTGAAAATAATAATGTAAGTAGATAAATAGGTACCACTTTGGCAGGGAGGTAAAAGGCACCCTGAAAAACATGACTGGCAAAAATCCGACCAGAAAGGTATCCACAGATGACAGGCTCCTCAGCATAGAAAATGAAACAACAGCACCTCCCCATGGCCGAGTTGAACACAGCCTGATACTGGAGATGAAAAGAGGGAAGCTTTGCCTCTGTTTATGTACTGTCTATCTCTGTCAATTGTATAATGGCATTGAATGCTTGTCATATATGTACCTGTATTCCATTCTGAGTCCCCTCAGGGAGATAGAGCAGAATATAAATAAAATATATTATATTATATATATTAGTACATTGATCCCTCTCTGCTCAGAGAGAGATCTTACCCACACTAGCTGTCTGAAGAAGGACCATATGTGAGATGGTAAAGCACATGCTACACAGGCAGATGGTGCCAAATTCACTCTTTGGTATCTTTGGTTACAAAGGTCAAGATAGTTGGTAATAGGAAAGGCCTGCACTGAACGCTGCTACCAGCCGGAGTATTCTGCACTATGCTAGTTACAGGACAGATAGACTTATGGCTAAGAAGCTTTATATATCCTGTGGCAGGGTTGGGCAAAACCTGGGATACATTGATGTCCTCACCCATTTTAGCACATTAGCAGATTCACATTCAGTTTTCCTCTTCCAGATGTTTTTGTTTGTTTGTTTTGTTAATTTTCTTTATTTATTACTCCAGCAGTGAGAATTACTGATCCTGGAAACCTCTATGAGCAGTGATTTTCCTAGAAAACGTCACAGAATCTCCCTTTAGTGAACTTGTGGTAACTTCTAAGTTGATGGTGCAAAATATTTTATTTATGAAAAATGATGCAAAATATTTTATTTCATTGGTCAGAACTGACCTCCAGATCCACTAACATTGTCCAGTCTTGCCCTATGGGATCCTTCAGTTGGAAATGCTTAGTACTGAACTTGTTTCCTTATTTATTCACTATACACAAGTTGCTACCACATTGTGGTCTCCCTTTTGTCACTGTTCATTATTTTAGAGCCTACGGATACAACAAGTGATCCTCTAGAAAAGTGGCTTGTCATTTTCTTTCCAATCCATCCACTGTGTTTAAAATTAGCACAAGCACCTGAGATTCGTCTTCCCTAATTCATCTGCATACTTTGCATACTTATTGCTATTTCTTTTCTCTTCCCCATCTAGAAACTACCTCTTCAGGTTACATAGTGAGGATCTTTCTCTGATCCAGGTAAGATTTTCTGGGTATCAGTGCTGTAAAAATAAACGGGCAGTTGGCTTTTGCTGTGCATCAGTTGCTTCTTTTCTTCTGTTTTATGCCAGTTAGCTTTGGGGCCCAAATTTTATACTCTTGTTAATAAAATTGCTGCTAGCTGTTAACAATTTAGGCTCATCAAGCCCACACCCCTTTTGCCTTATATCCTTGGCATCTAGTTTATTTTGTAGACAGTTTGTATGTTCTTGCATGAAATACCATTTTGTCATGTAAATGCCCATCTGTTGTATGATAAAATACTGTTCAGAGGGCACAACTACAGCAATGGAAATAGCAATAACCCTGAAGGTGGAAGGTATACACAATTGGGAGAAGATTTCTAAAGGCATTTGCTCTTGAAGATATCACTAAGAGGCCATGATCTCTCTTCTAAAGTTTGTTGTAAGGTAGAATGACTCCTTAAGTATCACTCAGAAAGATAAAAGATTACATATTTTGCCTATGCTAACATTTCAAAGTTGGCTTCTATACATAGAAGTTAGCATACTCCATTCAGCAAATGACCCAGGAACCAAGTGGTTGCAGTGCAAGGACTTTTACATATTAATTAGGCCAATAGTGTAGTGATTCTCAGGCAAACTGATATGGAGGGGTAACAATAATATTTTCCCAGTGTATGAAGTACCAGCACAACATTTGTACCCTCTGGTTACAGTTGTTTCTTTCTTTCCTGGAAACTTACTAGGGAATGACACCCTGTACGGGGAACAATACCTTTGAGTAGCATTGGGATTGTCCTTTAAGTTACACAGCCACCCACTTGGAGCTATTGAGAAAACATACAAAAGCATCCACATATTACAGACAATGGTGATAACATCTGATGTCCGTAATCACATTGTTGAGAGATAAAAGTTTTTACTTATGGCTTTGATCATATATTCTTGCTTTTAAAAAAGGAAAGAAGTAAAATAAGTGCTTTCAGTCACCAATAATAAAATGTTCCCTGTTAGATTTTTTTTCTGGAGAAATGAACACAAATGTGTTTTTCCCAGGCACCAGCTGTCAAAGGAAACAATAATAAATGTGTAAAATTATCTTTGAGCTACTATAGTTCTGTAGCACATGGCCATGTGGACTGAATGGGCAGAAGTTTTAGTTTATCGTTCTTCATTATATAAAGCTCTACTCAAGTGTGGGCTGATGTGATTTAATTGTCATCGTAATTGTCATTGTTATATTGTATATCCAATTATTAAGAGGATATATACATTTAGAGGTTGGGGATATTTTTAATCATCCTTTTTCATGGTATTATAACATATAATGAATTTAAATTTTTTTGTAGCATTTAGTAATATTTTCATTGCTAGTTAAGATAAATATTTGTAATGTTTGTGTGTGTGGCATAAGTGTACATGGAACTTCACAGTAAAATATAAAGTGTGTGTGTGTGTGTGTGGGGGGGGTCCTGGTGGTGTAGTGGATTAAATGGCTGAGCTGCTGAACTTGACCGGCGGTTCAAATCTGGGGAGCGGGGTGAGCTCCCACTGTTAGCCCCAGCTTCTGCAAACCTAGCAGTTTGAAAACATGCAAAAGTAAGTAGATAGGTACTACTCCGGCTCTTCGACTTAAAAATGTAGATGAGCACCAACCTCCAGATTTGGACACAACTAGACTTAATGTCAGGGGAAAACTTTAACTTTACCTATTCTTGCACCAAAACTATGGACTGTACAGTGAAGAGAAAGGAAGGATTCATACAGGTCTCAGTTTTCATTGGAACTGAGATTGAGGAGTGAAGCTCAAAGGTTTCCCATTAGAATGGGTTTATAACAGTAGTGTGATCCAGTTTCCTGGATGATTGGGCTCAACCTGTTCAGCCATCTTTGGGCACGTCACACTTGCTTAGTCTTAGATCAAGGAAATGGAATATCTCCTCTGAATAAACCTTGACAAAAATCCTGACGTTAGGGTTGTCATAAGTGAAAGTCAACTCAAAGGTACATAGCAACAACAATTTGAAAACAAACTTCATGGTTTCCAAAAATATTTTGACTGACAGTAATTTATGTTTTGCAATGGCAACACTGAATATCCTTCTAGAGTACTTGTATAATACAACATCCTGTATCAGATATGGGCATCCTATGGGCTTTTAGATTATGTTGAACTGCAACTTCTATCATCTCTACCCAACAAAGTCCATTTTGAAGAATGATAGAATTCATCATTCATCTAAACTTAGAGGTGTCTCTTACATTAATTTACATCCTCCATTTTTCCCAGGGTTGGGTTACATAGGTTCCTTATTGCTGGCATACAGGACAATAGTATATATTTTAGACGTCTTGTGCCAAAGTGTAACATTATTCATAATTCCATTGCACAGGCCTCGGCCAGATGCAAAGTTTGCCTTTTATTTGTATGAAATCTCTATCCGTTTTGTTTTGTTTCATACTTCTGCTCCGTTTTCATTTTCGTTTGCCAAGATTTGTTGCTCCAAGAAGACATACTGATGCCTCACCTTTTGGTTTTCGTTTTTTGGTTTTTCACCTCGTAAAAAAGGAAAAGTATAATGAGCCAGGTTCAACTCAGATAAATCTGAGACAAAAAGTACAAGGGAAAGGGCCAGCAAGTCAACCATGATAGTTTCAAAGTAAAACAGAAAGAAAAAATGAAGTACTAGAAAGGGAAAGGCCAGGTAACCCAATGGTAAGACATGTTTTGCATGAAGGTAGTCTCAGGCTTAGTGCTTGATATCTAAAGAAAAATAGCTCTGGGATAGATGTTGCCAGTAAATTGTTTAGAAATGATACTTAGGGCCATTCCATACAGCTGAATAAGATCCCACATTTTCTGCTTTGAACTGGAATATATGGCAGTGTGGAATCAAATAACCCAGTTCAAAGCAGATATTGTGGGATTTTCTGCCTTGATATTCTGGGTTTTATGGCTGTGTGCAGAGGTGGTCCATCCTCGAGGCCAATTAGGCGGTCACCTGTAGCGCATTGTTCCCGGGGGCACCATGGAGGCGCCCCAGCAGCGACGCAGTAGCGGCAGCCCAAAAAGCGATCCCCACGCTGCTTTTCTTCTTTGCAGAGTGGAGATCGCCATCCTGGTCAGAAGGGAGGCGATCTCCACTCTCCAAAGCAGAGAAACCCTGCTTTTCTGTGGAGCCCGCGCTGGTCCTTCTGAAGCCCGCCTCGACACTTCCGGTGGGCCGGGTGGGCCTTCCGTAGCCTGCGCTGGGCCTTTGGGAGCACGCATCAGCCCTTCCAGTGGGCCAGGTGGGCCTTTCGCTGGGCCTTCTGGAGCCTGCTGGTCTTTTGGAAGCAAGGCAAGTGAAGTTTATTTGTCTGTGGAATAATGTCCAGGGTGAGAGAAAGAGCTCTTGTCTGTTGGGAGGAAAGTGTGGATATTGTGATTAATCACCTTGATTAGCATTTAATGGCACTGTGGCTTCAAGGCCTAGCTTCCTCTTGCCTGGGAGAATCTTTTTTTTGGGGAGGTGTTAGCTATCCCTGATTGCTTCCTGTCTGGATTTTCCCTGAGTGTTGTTCTTTATTTAGGCTTTTCCTTAATCCCTCCTTATTATCCAACATTTTCACTTATCCAATGCTTTTACTTTTCAGTTATTGGTTTTTCTTGGGGGGGGGGCGCTAAAATTTCTGTTCACCTATACTTGAAAATTACCTTGGACCTGCTTTGGCTGTGTGTTAGACAACCTTTATGTTTAATCTCAGGGTCTGATGGTATTCTCAGAATACCAGCTCATAGTCTCTCCTCATTTTTTCATCAATTCCACTGTAGATAGCAACTTTCAGGAAGACGCAAATTTAGGAAACAGAATGTATTCACATGAACTTCACAGCATGAGTCCTGACAGCAACAGAAAACATAGAGAACACAATAATGGCTTTTGCCACACCTTTCAATAGATGTGGCACATGGATTGGAATTAAGGTGATTAGTCAGTCAGTAACCTCTGCCTCTTTATCTGTTGAACTTTGAGTAAATAATTTTATTTCATTCTGACTTACCTGTCAGCAATACAATGAGTTAATT
This sequence comes from Anolis carolinensis, assembly GCF_035594765.1. Lineage (NCBI taxonomy): Eukaryota > Metazoa > Chordata > Lepidosauria > Squamata > Anolidae > Anolis > Anolis carolinensis. The sequence continues at coordinate 140,616,842 of NC_085844.1, forward strand.
CCCATGTAGGCTACATGGGTCAATTATGCCAAAAACAATGCCAGAAAGTGAGTCAATTATACATACAAGTTTGAAGAATCATGCCTCAATAACTTCTATGAACACACAGTAGTTTCATATATCTACACCAGAAACTGTATTGATTTTATATCAAACCTGTAACAGCTTTCCTCAAACAAACAAAACACTTCTGGGAGTTTTAGTTTAGAAAGCTTCTTGAAAACTCTTTAAAAAAGTCTCAGCCCTCGCCCTAAAGCTCTCAGAGAAATCATTTTCCAACTTGTCATGAAAAACAAGATTATGAAGACAATGTTTAGCCAGCAGCATGGACATGGTCAGCACAGAAACACAACAACTGTTTCTAGTTCCTTTGGGCAGCTCAGTGACAGTGTTCTTGCTTAAACAAAGAAGGAATATGTTGGCCACTTTTGATACTGTAGTCTAGGCATTACCAAGAGACCAAAGAGATGTATAAGTACAAGAAGGCATCTGTTCACCACATTTATGGAATAGCAAATAAATGTAAGAAGAACTTTGCTAAGCCATGTGGTCAAGCATCCTGTTTCGTTTGGCACGTTGGCACATATAACTAACAAATGGTTGGGCATTTGTTGAGGCCCAGCAGAAGGTCCATCTCTAAGTGCCTTAATTTCTTTTCTTTGATTTCTTCCTTATTGCTCATCCTCTGGGCTCACCCATCCTATAGCCATGAGAGGTCGAGCAGATGAACATTACAGAAATCAAGCACCCATTTGCCTTTGTCCACTTCCCGGCAAATCATCAACTAGCAATAATGGCAAAAAGAGGATGAAAGTCCACTGTGTGTTTCTTGCCCTTGTTGCCCTCAAGAATCTTCCAACACATGGCTACCCTAAGATGAACCAAACACAGGGGTTTCTTGGCTAGAATTGTTCAGTGTTTGGCCCCATCCACACTGCCCCTATATCCCAGGATCTGATCCCAGATTATCTGTTTATCCCAGGTTATCTGGCAGTGGGGACTCACATAATCCAGTTTAAAGCAGATAATCTGGGATGACATCCTGGAATATAAGGTAGTGTGGAAGGGGCCTTAGTCTTTGCTTTCCCCTGAGGCTGAGGGAATGCGACCTGTCCAAGATTACCAAGCGGGAGTCTGGACCCTGGTCTCCAGAATCATAGCCCAGTGCTCAAACCATTACAACATATTGGCTCTCTTGTCATTGATCCCCTCCATGTATCTGAAGGTAATACTGATGTCTGTCAGTCTTGTTTTTTTACCATTACATTATATTCCTGGTTGCATGATACTTTGCTATCATGTTTGACTATGTGGCAAAAGATGAAAAGGCAAAATGATAACAATAGTATGACGGCAATGATGTGAAATTATAAAATTATGTGGCATGTTTTCTGGCACCATGTAATTAAACCACCTTTGGAAATAGTATATTTTGCCAGTTTCTAATTATCAGAGCCATCTGTCTAAGGCACGCTCTACCATCTGCCTGGAGTTTTGTTTTGTTTGTTTTATATTTTTTGTATACACACACACACACACACTTCTGTTTGTATTGAATTATACAAAAGTAGATGCTGTAATTGTCTAGTGTATGGCAATACTTCATCTAAAGTTACACACTCTTTCTCCTCCCTTCAAAGCTCTCAGTTATTCTTCTCATCCTCTCTTTTTCCTCCTAGTCTCTCTTCTATATCTCCAAGGAACTTCACCACTAAACCCCGACTACATTCAACATAATTGCTTGTTACTTTTATTGACTCTCTGCTTCTTTATGATGGAATCAGAGGGACAAAGCCCTTTATGTTTAGTGACTGGCTATAGTTCAAGGCCACCCCAAGATGCTGTTTGATATCAAACCTGACAAACATTACTGCTATAAAATAAGCTTTATGAGCTGAACATATCGAGCAAAGAAGTTTTCCAGCCCTTTCATAGATGACATCCGGACTCTCTAGTCAATGGTAGAATTGGATCCCTGTACAAGGGATTATCTTTGGACAGCAATTCATTGTCCCATAGCTGACTATTGGGACATGAGATAAGCCTCCCACAGGATGGTAACACATCTGGGAGTCCTTTAGGCAGCGTCTCTGTAGACATCCGATTCTCTCACACCAGAAGTGACTTGCTCATTTCTGACATGATAACAAAGCTGAGTATTTGGGGGCCCTGGTCTGGGATGACTCCCTTCTTCACACACAAACACACAGAGGCTAGGCCAATGGCAAGTGGACTCTTAAAGTTTATATAGTAAATGAAAGGTTATATAGTACACTAGCTTTGCCCAGCCACGTGTTGCTGTGGCTTATGGGAATCATTTGTTGGCCAGGTGGAATAGCAGTGAATAGCCTTGCAGCCTCAAAGCCTGGCCGTTTTCTGGAGTAGCTGGAGTAGCAACCTCAATCAAAGAGCCGCTTTGAAGCTTGGCTACTTCCTTAGTAGGGGAAGGGCCTTGAGTCTACACTGGCATATAATCCAGTTCAAATCAGATAATCTGTATTTTATAGGCAGTGTGGAAGAGGCCTCAGTGAAGAGGCCCTGGCCGCCATTAAATGGCTGAGTGGGTTGCTAGGAGACAAAGTGAGCGGAGCTTAGCCTAACTGGCAGCAATGGGAAAGAAACAGTTATTCCTCTCCCTCTAATTAGGACTTTATTTTTCTTGTTTTTTGAAGTAAAAAAACAGTCCGGATGACCATGTCTTTTGTGGCCAAATTTGGTGTGTTTTGGTTGTGTACTTTTGTTGTTTAAGTTAAGGGAAAAACTATCAGAACATTTATATAGAGAGAGATTTTAGGTTAGTACCAGCGAAAAATTACTTCACCAGTTCATTCTCATCATTTGTATCCTTTGAAACCTTCAAACAGCCAAGCTAACACACACACACAAAATACCTACCTGCCAAGGTCACTAATACAAATTAATCCTTTCTGTGTTTGACCATGATTATTAAAATGACTTCAAAACCTTGTTCCCTTTGCATTTAGCTGCAGTCACCACAGCAGCTGGATGGGGAAATGGATCTTTCAGTTATAGGAAGCATATAATCCACTGATTAATGCAGCATCACTGAGTACCAGTTCATTTCCAATATAATAATAATAATAATAATAATAATAATAATAATAATAATAATAATAATAATAATAATAATTTATTTATATACCTCTCTATCTCCCCAAAGGAAGTCAGGGCAGTTTCTAGCATGAGTGCAAAACAACATACAATAACTTAACACAGCAAAATAAACACATTGTTAAAACTAGACAAAGACAATTCAGTTAAAATAAGCCATCACAGTCAGAATCTTCGATCGAGAGGGCGAGAATCATTAGTCAGGTCAAGGTTGACGTGATCCATTTTTAGGGATAGGTAACTTATACAACATATCTTAGGGCCAAGAGGTGGGCAGTGTACCAGAGTAGAGTCTGATTTGACTAATGAGACTAATCTTATTCAAAAACCTGCTGAAACCACCAGGTTTTTAATTTCATATGGAAAGTGGGCAAAGTGGGGGCCTGCCTGATCTCTTTAGGGAGGGCGTTCCAGAGCCAGGGGGCCACTACCGAGAAGGTCCATCCCTCGTCCCCACCATTCACACTTGGGACAGTGGTGGGAGCGAAAGGAGAGCCTCCCCAGCAGATCTCAAGGCCTGCACTGGTTCATGGGGGAGATGCAGTCACGGAGATAGGCAGGGCCCGAGCCGTATAGGGATTTATAGGTTAATACCTGCACTTTGAATGCTAGTCATGACATACACTGCAGTACATTTTATGGCTTGGATCCAGACTATCTGAAATATGAACCTACAAACATATGAACCTGCCAGAGTTTCAATGCCCTCAGTGGAAGGCTTTCACTTGGTCCTAGGAGACTCGCTAGGAGAGGACATGAGAGAGAGCCTTCTTAGTGGTGGCTCCCACCCTCTGAAATCCCTTTCTGTAAGAGGCCAATCTGCCCCCCCCCCTGCTGTTTTTTCGCTGGCAGACAAAGGCATTTTTGTTTAAGCAGACTTTTAAAATGTAAGCAGGGGAGTTTCTTATGGGAATAGTTTATCATTTTCCCCCAAAATGTATTTATACTGTTTTATAAGATTTTAATTATTTCAATTTTATTGTATTTGTTAATTTGTTGTTTCGAATGCCACCTGCCATTGTTTTCTGGAGGAAAGGGGGAACACAAATGCAGTAAATAAGTAAAAAATAAAAACAAAGTATTACTTGGAAAATATATTAGTATGACCAGTTGCTATCCAATGTATTTTGTGGGTGAAGGAAATGCATAAACACCTGCCAGCATTTTTGGATTCCCAGGGTGGATAAAGGCTACTGTTGAGGTGGTCATGATGAAAGGTCTGCTCTTGATATAATTTGCGTAATACTCATGCAGTGCCCCTCTTCCCCTTTCAGTAATTTCCCCAGAGCTTCTATATCTTTAACTCAAACTCTAACTTTTCGTTGCTGCCAGAAATTAATTACCTCCAACTATAAGTATTCTTAGCCTCATCCCTTTAGCCCATTTTCCATTCTTCTGTTTTAACCCTCTGTCCAGTTAAGATTGTAAGATCTTTACGGGGTAGGATGTCTCTTGGTCTCACCCTTTTGCTTTTATATTTGACGTGTAATACTGGTAAATAAATAATATGTATCATAAAAAGGTAAGGCTTACAGTTGCATAAACTTGACATTTGAAGTGTAGGTTTTGTGGAGAGGAAGAGGGAAAAGAAATGATAGTTAAGCCAGGTTTTATATTTCAATTTTCATTTCTGAATCTGGCCTTTCAAGGCAATGGGACCTGCACTATATCTGGAGATAAGAAAAAATTGGGGGGGGGGGGGGAGAGGGCTATCAATATGTCTTTGGGTTTATTACATTTTCAGTCCTAACCATGTGGAACAGTGTGAATCAGAAGTATTGAAGCAGTAGAAGTTATGGTTGTCAACTTTTTGACTAGACCATTTCCCCATGTCTTTAAAGAGGGACTTGATCAACATTACTTAGGAGGTGAATGTTTTATAGGCATGAAGATACATATACCGGTAATCTCATTTGCTCATTGTTGCAGATTAAATCAAGATTAAGGGCTTGGCTACAGAGTCAAGGTGAAGGCTTGGACATGCTTAGGCTATTGTTTCTCAAAATAAGACCTGTATCTGGGCCCAGTTTATTGTATGACATTTACTTTTTCAGCAGTTGAGTCTTTTTCCAATATTACATTGGTGCTGAATGATTGTGCAGAAAAATTTCAGCAGCAGGTTCCTCCCGTAATTTACACATGTTCATAGCTGTGACAGTTTTTGAATTCTAGCAGCTCTGGGTCAACATAATCACATAAGCTTGGGAAATCGCTGTTTGTTATCAAACTTCAATGTTTCTGCTTGCCGCTCAGGCTGGAAAGAGGCATTATGGGAAGTGTTTGGTTACCAATTGAATCAAGAACTCCATTATGCTTTCTCCTTATCTAGTGTTGCAAAACATTATTTGTAGCATCATTATCTTGTGTGTCTCTTTTTGGAGCAGGATTCAAAGAATTCAGTATGCAGGTAGATCTTGTAGCTCCTTAGAGAATACCTAAGATAATGAAATTGGTAGCATAAACTTTTATAAACTAAATCTACCCACTCAGATGCATGGAGTGAAGTGCTGAGAAGAGATCATTTTAGACAGACTGTGTAAGGAAATAGCCGCAGAAATTCAAAGACAAAAGGGAAGATGTCTAAAGCCAAGATGAATAGATAACCATGTAATAAAATGATTTATTGGAATGTACTGTGGTGCTGGCTGGGGACCAGAAAGGAAATGTGATAAACTAGCCATGGGGCACCCTCATGAGGCTGGGGTGCTAACTAGTATTACAATGTGTTTGGTATAATTGTTTTATCATTTTATTGTTGTATGTTATCGGGCTTGGTCCCCATGTAAGCCGCTCCGAGTCCCCATTGGGGAGATCGGGCGGGGTATAAAAATAAAGTTATTATTATTATTATTATTATTATTATTATTATTATTATTATTATTATTATTATTATTATGCCAAGAACCCAAAACCCAATCCACAGTTAGTGTGCTGGAGTTTGTGGAGATATTCCAATTTCACTGTTTCATTTTATCTTGCCTTTAGGCAACATCATCAATCCTATCTTTAGTCCCCTATGAGCAATTGTTAATACTGAATCTGTCAACTCATCACCACTGCCTTGAGTGTTCTATGGCTATTCACATATACAGTCTAACTATAAATGTCTGCTTCTAGGCACTTTGCTCCACGCAACAGAGGAAATAGACCTAGTGTGCATTTACATTGTAGAATTAATGCAGTTTAACATCACTCAGTGCTATGAAATACTAGAATTTGTAGTTTGATTAGGCATCACCACTTTTTGGCAGAGAAGGCTAAAGATCTAGTAAAACAAACTCCCACAAGTCCCTAACATTATGCCATACAGTTTAACCCCACTTTTGACTGCCATGGCACAATGTTAGGAACTCTTGGGAGTCAGTTTTAATTTTTTAATATAGATGTTCCACTAATATACAAAAGCAATTATCCTACCAATTTAGATTTTTTAGTCTCTAAGAAAGAATAACCTTCTATTTCTTTTGCCTTCAAACTTGGTTTGTGTCTTGATCTGACCTTTGCAGTAGCAAATTGTGCCGGGCTCCGAACCCATGTTTTAGCAGTTAGCTGAAATCACTCAACACTACAAGTTCCCTGTTGTATCTCTAAGTTTTAAATCTCTTGATTGACTGCCACATGGGGTAGTAGAATATGCATGAACACTTTTTGTATGTGTTTTGTGTTGCTGAATTGTTATAAGGGAAACAAGGAAGAGGAAATGTTTGCCTGCTGGCTTCCTTGGCAATGAAATGACTCCTGAAACATTTCATTTGTTTTCATTTTCTTTGGAGCCTTACTCTCCTCTACCATTGCTATGCACCTTTTGTTCCTTTAGCCTAATGTCTTCCATCTTCTCAGGATGTGCCTGGTGGGCACAGTGCAAGCTCTTTATCATTTGTACCTGTCATCATTTGAACGATTTGGGAGTTTTTAAAAAGCCCTTTGACTCTTTGGGGGAACAGTTTTCTTCATACTTTATTTTTGTGCTTTAAAATGTCTGCTGACCTCCAGCTCTCCTCTAGTCTAACACCTGCTTCCAACACTTATATTCTGTGTCCTTCTAATACAAGAAGACCTTTTAAAGCAATGTCCTAGCATGAAAGATTAATTCTTTTCTGCCCTCCGGAAGGCCTTTTCCATATTTCATGCTGCTCTAAACAATTTCTTGGCAGTGCATTGAAAAACCAGAGGTAGGTCCTTCTGAAAGGTAGAAGTGAACCCAGAATCCAACCAGAAGCATTTGAGGATTTCTTTGCAGGAAGCTCAATGGGTTAAGTATCTTCTGAAGGCAGAAAGTCTAAAATCCATTAATGGGAAATCAGATCTTTGAGCTGCTCCCCTTCAAAATCATCCCTCAGCCTAATAATGTATATCAACTAATTATAATTTATTGCTTCCAAGAAATGAGCAGACAAAAGCTAGGTATTCTCTAAAGAGCTACAAGATCTACCTGCATATTAAAGTAGACTTGTGCAGTTTTAGCCATTTTACTTTGGCCAAACCAGGTTCTTTGGTTCTACGGGTGACCGTAATGACAAGGGCCCGTCCATCACATTTTCCCATTTGTAATGGGACCACGTGGCAGCCAATCAAGGCTCCTCATTCCCTATTTGGCATCACATCCTAGCTTCAGTGTATTTAGTTACATCTCTTCTAGAGGAGAAAGTAGAAACAACTTTAAGGGAGCATTAAACCTGAAGCAGAAATGTGTGAGTGGGGAAAAGGCAGGCAGGGCCTGTAGTGCAAAGGCAAACCAAGAGAAAAGAGATGACTTTTTTAAAGGAAGCCCAAAGGATAGCTCCAAGTTATCAGTCTTCCTTCCCAGTGTGAAGTTAAAAGCATCCTTAAAATGCCTTAATGGAAAGCTGCGTGCAGGGAGAGTGCGTAAGAGCTGCCACTTGTCTCCTCTAGAGTAGAAGCAGCTTTAATGAAGTATTAAACCCAGGTCTCCTCTACAGACCTAAGGGAAAGGATTGCAGAAAGAGTGATATCTTAACTCAAATACTTTTTAATCCAGGTCTTAATGAAGGATATAAGGACAAACAATGCCATTGTCTAAAATGATAGAAAGGGGAGCCCGGGGAACCCTCCATTGCTGCCAATGGGCCAGATCTAGCCACATTTATTGGCTGCAGTCCAAAAACTTCAGCCTGGTGTTTTCGGAAGGCACGCAAAAACGAATATGGGGCTCTGCCAGTATTCGGCCAGCAGAAACGGATTGAGGTTCAGCCGAAATACACAAGCCTAGTGTGAAGCTATCGGTCAGGTTTTGGTTAAAATTTGGTTAAGACAGGCATGAAGTTTCCAAATGTGGAGAACAATGACAGCCTTTTATTGACTATTTAAAAGAAGAAAAGAAAACCAAAATAATTTGCTTTTTACAGCATTAAGGAAAAATTAGTACTACAGGGATTTAGGAATAAAAAGAAAATTATAAATAGTGAAGTTAGTGACAAGAATAACAAGATCCCCAGTGATATCCAAGGGATCTTGGAAAGTTAATCTACCAGACATAAGATTTATGACAAAAAGACAGATTTTTTTTATTATAAAGAGGACAGCAAAAATAGGGTAGGAAGTGTTAGTTAGGGTTTTCTATTTTCTATTTCTCAACTTTTCTATCTCCTTTGTTTCAGTGCATTGTATACCCACTTTTCTGTCTTTCTGCTTTAGATTAGAAGATAAATGTTTTCTTTTTTTCTTTTTTTGACATATAAACCTTTTTTTGTATTAAATAACAATGGAAGATGATGATGATGATATACAATGTTAAAAGTGTTCCTGTTCTGTATCCACTCTTGTACCCTTTCCCATTTCACATATCTTCGTAATAAAAATTATATGAAAAAAAGACAAGCATTGAACCTAGAAGCTATTACTAAAGAAGTTTCAACTCTACTTACAATGATGTCTTTGCCTTTGCTGATGTCATGTCAAGGGAACATGGTGTTCTTTTGAATTTGCACTGTAGTTAGGGGAAAACTTGCATCAGTGCTACAGATTGCTGGATCATACTTAGAAAGTAGAAGCTTTTTGCCAGTCTGTCTCAGCTGACAGCAGGGATTGTCAGCCATGTCTCCATGGAAACTGGCCCCTCAGCAGACAAAGAATGGATGATTCCAGTTCTCCTTTAATCCTTCAATTTAGAGGAGCCTTTTGAAGTATGGTCCTGTTGGAATATAGGACTCTCATGGGCATCATTTGGCATATGTAATCCTGCTAATATGTAGCATGGCAAATTAATAATATATTATTGATCAGGAATAATGTTGCAATTTGACATAGCACCAGTTTAATTCCCTTTAATATGCAGTTTAATGGACAAAATGTTTCCAAGGATTACTCCCGGTGGCACTATCTTTCCATGTGGGAATCCATGCCCCCAAGGATAGCGAGGCTATACTGATGGCAACAATGTAGGGTTTCCCGTGTCAGACAAGCTTTTGCTTGAGAGCCAGGCTAAATGTGCCAAACATCTATTGGGAGTGACACTGACAGAGAGGAGGATCTCTTGGAGACAACAACAATGGCACTGTAACTAATCAGAGCTCTGCAGACGAAAGCACAGTAAGCCCTGTTTTAATATTTTTTACCGCAAAACCCATATGATGAGACAGTCTTAGAGGAAATCAAGCCTGACCTCTCTCTAGACACCAAGATGACCAAATGGAATTTACCACACTTTAGACATATCATGAGAAGACATGATTGACTACAAAAACAATAATGCTTGGTAAGATAGAAGGCAGTATGAAAAGAGGAAGACCCGATTCCAGATGGAGAGACTCAGTCAAGGAATCCACAGTTCTATCTTCAAGACCTAAGCAGGGCTGTTGATGATAGGGTGACTTGGAGGTCCCTAGTTCACAACTTATCACACTAGAGCAGTGGTTCTCAACCTGTGAGACCTCCAGATGTTTTGGTCTTCAGCCCCCAAAACCTTTACATCTGGTAAACTGACTGGGATTTCTGGGAGTTGTAGGCCAAAACACTTGGGGATCCACAGGTTGAGAACCACTGCACTAGAGCTTATAGAGTAGGCAAAGAGTATGTATCCTATCTCAAATCCTGTGGCTACCTCCTATAGAATTCTGGAGTTTGTAGTTTAGAAGGGGGGTCTTTAAAATGCTTAGCCAGAGAGGTTGTGGGTCTCACTAAACTACAAGTCCCAGGATTATGCAGGAAGCAGCCACAGGATTTCAGATGAGATATAGCGGTGTTTCTATTTTTTATAAAAATAATCTTTATTATGTGAAAATTTTGTACAATAAGGTTAAAAAAACAAAGGAAAATGAAAAAGAAAAGAAAAAAGAGAGGGAAAAAGGTTTGCGATGTTTCTGAATTACTTTTAAGTGGAATTGCTTTTAAAGATCTATCTCAGCAATTTTGAGTTTCAAGAACATACTGCCTCCTCTGTAGAAGGCACTCTCTGAAGAAGCTTACATGGCTACATGTGGAGGGCCATGCTTTGCCTACCCCTGCTATAAACCATTCATTGGTTTGTTGAAGACCAATGAAGAAATTGTTTAAATGAATAAATTGAGAAGGTAATTTGCAAAACCACACTAGTTTAGACTGAGCTTTGTGTTTTTTCATGAATGTTTTTGCCCTATCTTTATTATTATATTTTTATTAATTGTATAAAGTGCTACACAAGATTTTACAAGCATTCAAAACATTTTCCTTTGGTAACACGTGTTTACATCATTTCCCCTTTACAGATTTGAAAGGGTGCGTATGTGTGTAATTTTAGGATTAAAATGGCCCATAGTTGGGAGAACCAAGCTACCTCCCATCTCACTGGGGGCTCTTTTTCTCACTTCATCCTTTCCTTCCTGGTGCTTTTCTTGTCAGCTTTTGCTATCCTTACTGTTAGGACTTCGTACTTTTCTGTCTGCCCTGTTTATTTCCAGGGTAGGTTGAAGGAAGGTGGCATTTTTGGAAGTAAAAAGATGATTGGTACATTCATTGCTAAGAGGCAGTAAATACATTCTAGATTTTTCATCACTCTTCTTCTTACTGCTCCAAGATGAAGAAGAGCTGGACCCTAGTTTCATACCAGTAGTCTCCTTTTCAACTTGATATAGTTGCAGGAGCTCTGAGGGTAAATCTAGGTAGATCCAGCAACCTTGTGGTGACTAATCCACTGACCCCTCTACTCAGTAAGATGGGAAAGGGCACTTGTATGCCTTTTTGAATATGGAATGACACATAAATATCTGTTTCTCTCCTCCATGCTTTATACAAGAATAGAGAAAAATAGATAAAAAGCAAACATGGCTTCCCCATCTCTTCTGATTTGTCTCTCAATCCACTGCAGATATATAGTTCAGCATGTATCACAGTCTTTGATTTTACATGCAGTTTGAAATGTTTGTGGCCAATAGGAAGTGGGCCTTCATTCTCTCTAAACTGTATCTTTGTGTTTTTCTTGCGTTTGGCTGCAAACAATGCTTGTGTTTTCATGTCTTAGGGTGTAGAATGGCGTTGTGATGAAGCTACTGAAAAAGCTTGTTACAGTAAAGGAAAATCAAAGGTGAGCACATGGTTCTGAATCCTTTTTCTAGATATAAAGGAGAAAATGCAACTATAGCCTCATTTCCATGCATATTTATTTAGAAGGAAGCCTCACTCATATCTGGAGAACATCTCCCAACAACAGTGCACGTAGAATTGCCACATATGTAAATGAGTTAATCCTAATAGGAAAAAATATGTAATTGGGGGGAAATCTCTGTGTGATAGAGGAACAAAAGGCTAGATCTAAATCTACTTGATAATCCCAACTCTAGTAGTCTATTTAAATCAGTTGTTGAATACGGAGTTAATTCATATGTAAATTCAACAAATCCAGTGGGTCTACTTTAAGTGGAACTAAAAACAATATTTGGGACATGGTGCTTAATGTAACACCTTCACCGCCAAGACGCTCATTTGAGTCCATGAATTGTATAAAGAGTTTCACATAGATTACTTATGTAGTTCAAATCCTGTTAAATTAGTATCAAAATTCCATGTAAATCTCATTGCTTCAACGGATTTGCTCTTTCTGGGTCTACCAATTTGATTGAGACCATGGGCCTCATACAAGTTTTTCATCCCATGCATGGACAACTGGCCGATCCAGAGATGTATTAGACTCCATATCCTTATCATGCATGTATGGCCCGGGGCTGTGGCGCAGACGGGAGAGCAAACCAGCTGCAATTAACTGCAATCAATCACTCTGACCAGGAGGTCATGAGTTCGAGGCCCGCTCGGAGCTATGTTGTTTGTCTTTGTCCTATGTTAAAGGCATTGAATGTTTGCCTATATGTGTAATGTGATCCGCCCTGAGTCCCCTTCGGGGTGAGAAGGGCGGAATATAAATGCTGTAAATAAATAAATAAATAAATAAATAAATAAATAAATGTTTCAAGCTCCATCTAAATAACTATGGTATGTTGAACTCATAGCCTGAACAGAAACAACTATGTTGTTAGCATTTACAATTCTGGAAGGAAGCTTTTGAGTCACTCATTTCTCTGGGCTTATAGCAAAAAGAAGAGAAAAATTGACCACATTGTCTTTATGGGATAAACTCTGAGGCCTCCTTCCACATAACTGAATAAAATCCCACATTATCTGCTTTGAACTACAATATATGGCAGTGTAGATTCATATAATCCAGTTCAAAGCAGATATTGTCGGACTTGATATTCTGGGTTATATGGCTGTGTGGAAGGGCTCAGAGTTAATTAAGATGAATCCTAATAGGAAAAAAACCCTTATTTTCCTTACTAGTTTTGACCCATTCTTTTAGAAGGAAAGCAATAGGAACAGTGAACATATTTTGAAAGCATAATTCCAGTCATGAGATATTCTTAGTTTCTCAAATAAAAATAAAACAAAACAAAATAGGCGGGGAAAGTGGAAAAAAATACAAATATCTCTAGCTTGTCCTAATATTGAAAGAAAGAAGTATCAATGTATTATTTGCTTCTGCCTCTGCTGCTGCCATGTGCTATTTTTGATAGGGACTTTGATAAATAGCATAAAATAGCACTGGAGATGGTCACAAATAATCTGCAAATAATCAAATCTGAGAAAGTTTAACCTACAAATGTGGAGGGATGACTGTATAATCTGATTTTTCATCCTGTCGATTGCATTCGGAGCTAGATTATTCAATTTTTTCATGTTCAGGCATACACTGTAAGGTAGCCTTGAACTATAGTGCATATTTTATTTAGTGTATGCTGCTTATGAAACATTGGTGATCCTGAGTCTCACCCCCTCCCCCTCTTGTTGTTGTTATTGCAGGAGGAATGCCAGAATTACATCCGTGTTCTCCTTATTGGTGGGGACAAGCTCTTTACATGTGGAACAAATGCTTTTACACCTATTTGCACTAATCGAACTGTAAGAATATGAGCAAATCCACATTATAAACTGTTTTAATACATATTCCATCTTGGCAGAGAATCCTAGAAATTGTAATTTTGCTGGGTGGAAGTGGCACCAGGGGTATACAATGAAGGCCCATTTCTCTGCTTGTGTACCAACTTTGAAATCCCAAGAGAGACTCACTTGTGTCGTTCTTTATGTACCAAATAAAGGATCTACTGAGAACTGAAAGAGAAAATCTTCACAACCTATATCAAACTGCAATTCCCAAATATCTGAAATTTTACAAAAATGTCCCTCAGTGCTATTTTAGGCCCAGGAAAGGCCCTTTTATAAAATAGGATTTATACCTTTCCCCATTATATATGCCACATAGCTAATCTCTACCTAGGCATTCAGCAATCTAATGGATGTCTCTAGTGAATTGTCCCCCTTACTTTCAGCACTTTCCTTGTATACAGAATGATAAACCAAAGTTGAAATTCTGCTCTTTGGGGTTTAAAATTGCTTGGAGAACTTACATCTGTAGAGCAGGTTCTTTTCTTCAGACAATTGCTCTCCACATGAAGAAAATGGTGATGGAGGGCATGGAGCTGATATATCCATCACTAGATATCAGAATAGAAGTAGCTAGAAAGTGGTCACTTCAAATTATTCTTTTGAATGTGGCATTGTGGACTCATAACTAATGTGATGTCACTCTATATTTAAATTAATATTTCTTTTCTGTCTTCACACTTCCTGTTATAGCTAAATAACCTGGAAGAGATACATGATCAGATCAGTGGCATGGCACGATGTCCATACAGTCCCCAGCACAACTCCACAGCTCTCTTAGCCAGTACTGGTGAGTTATATGCTGCAACCGTCATGGACTTTCCTGGAAGGGATCCTGCCATTTATCGCAGCTTAGGGATTCTTCCTCCTCTCCGAACTGCACAATATAACTCCAAGTGGCTCAATGGTGAGTACAGGGAAGATGCATCATTATGGTTAAATACTGTTTTGAAGGAGCTAAATTGCTTCATGGTGAAAGGGGAAAATCCATGTCCATAATCCATCATGCTCCTGAAACCTCCACCCTTGATTCCTGCAGGTTTGTAGGAATGGCCTCCCTGGACTTCAAAGCTGATGGCTTAAAGCTGACAATTATAGAGGGAGAGAAAAGGCAAAAAGGCAGCAAGAGTGGGATTGTAAATGGTTAAGAGTAAAATACCCAAATAAAGCCATAGTTTAGTGAAAGTGTTTTAAGCTCTGCCTTCCAGATTAAATCCATAGTATTTTTAGGAAAAAAATATAATTGTTATGTAGATTTTGCCCGTCTGTAGAGAATTGCTGTAGCACATACCTCCCTGTGTCCTTGTCTGTGTCATTGTCATAATCAAGATCAACATGATATTAATGTCCATAGTACTTTATAGAATTATACAAGCAAAAAAAAAGTAAAGTAAAAAAAATGAGTTCTTGCTTTCAATTAATTGACAGACAGTCTGTTGAGAGAAGGGAGGTGGCAAAGGGCAAATATATATATATGAAATGCAGTTGCACATGGTTAAAATTGTAGATGGGAAAGAGAACTATGATTTCTCAAGAACATTATAGAAAAGGTGAGTTTTTGAGACGTATCTGAATAAAAAGGGACATCTAGTTCTAGACTGACCATTTCTATCATAAAGGGACATAAATATAAATGACTAGAGTTAATTATGTGAGCAGTCATTTATAGGACAAGATGAGAGTGGAGAAGCAAAATTCACCCCCCTCCATTTATAAATATCTTATGTTTCAAAACGTATCTAAAATCCTGAATATACAGTAAGTATTGTCACCTTCAGAATTAGATGTCTGATGGTTAAGCAACAGTAACGCAATTGCAAAGTTTTCTCCCTTGAGGGGAAAAATACTACAATAAAATGAAAATGTTATTTTCCTGTAATTTTCATCCCTGTCCTAAACTGTATTTCAGAACCAAATTTTGTGTCTTCGTATGACATTGGAAATTTCGTGTATTTCTTCTTCCGAGAGAATGCTGTGGAACATGACTGTGGGAAAATAGTATTTTCTCGGGCTGCTCGGGTTTGTAAGAATGACATCGGGGGCAGGTTTTTGCTAGAGGACACTTGGACCACCTTCATGAAAGCTCGTCTGAACTGTTCCCTCCCTGGAGAAATCCCATTTTACTACAATGAATTACAGAGTACGTTCTTCCTGCCAGAACTGGACTTAATCTACGGGATCTTTACCACTAATGTGTATGTAGTTTATGCAGTATTTTTATTTCTAGACTGTTCAGAATAAACATGAGGAAGAGGTCTTGTGACTTCCCATACCTTTTAAGAAGCATGTATTGCCGAACAGTGGGTTATCTTTAAAATACTAGAAAAAACGGAATTGATTAGAATTGTTGATATACACATACTCATTCACAAGAATTCCATTAATAACCATCATACTGCACTTTAGAAAATGTTGGAGAAAACAGACTACACACTGCAGTGTTAATGTTATCAAGTGAAGGAGATCTCTTGATCAGAGGCAAGTCCTACAAAATGATGTTATGTTGCTTGAAGAAGAAAACATTATCAAGAATGCCCATCTGGGCTTCGCAAGGCAGGGAACCTATTTCAGAGCCAGGGTGTTATAGTGTGCTACTCTACTTATTATACTCAAATATATACAATAGTTCATTAAGAGCTAGTCTTAGGAAGAAATACAAGTAGCCCTTCTGAAACAATCCACGGCCATCTAACCTTGTCTGCATGATTTTCGCTCTCTTTTCCTTTTGGGTGTCATTTTTCACCCTTTCTCCCATTTGTGTCCAAAATGCCATTTTCTCTTCATCATATCATACTGTGATATTTCAAACTATTTTTAGAGTTTATTTGCTATTTGATGTCTTTATAGTCTTTATAGTTGTAGAAATCCCCATGCACATTTACCAAGGGACAATTGTTTCCCCTTAGCAAACCCTGCCCTTTCCCCACCCCTTGTGCCCCAGCGATTTTTGGGGCACAAACATTGCCGATGGTTGAACGGGTTTTAAAAGCAAAGTCAAACACAGCAGAGGGTGAAAACCAAAGACACCCTACATGAAGTATACAGATCATAGGAGCCAGCAATTCCCTTTTGGGAGGAAAGTGGCAAAGCACCATGCTAGATAGAAAATTATTCAGGATAAAACTAAGGAAAGCAGAGTCCAGTCAAGAGAAATTGTATAAGAACTTTACCTCTTTGCTCTTTGGAATCAGTTGAAGCAAACCTCAAAATGATTACTTTACTTACTTAGGTAATCCCTCGTAGTTCGAGGATGATGGTCTTCAAATCATGGGGTCTTGAGGGTGGGTTCTTAGGTGGCTGTTCTCCACAGTGAGGACATCGGTTTCCAGGTGGAAGGCGGTCCCGGTCAGGGTTGGCTTGACGGGCCTTCCTCTTGGCACGTTTCTCCTTTAAGCCCTCCATTCGTGCCTCTTCGAACTCCGCAGCACTGCTGGTCACAGCTGACCTCCAGTTAGAGCGCTCAAGGGCCAGGGCCTCCCAGTTCTCAGTGTCTATGCCACAGTTTTTAAGGTTGGCTTTAAGCCCATCTTTAAATCTCTTTTCCTGTCCACCAACATTACGTTTCCTGTTCTTGAGTTTGGAGTAGAGCAACTGCTTTGGGAGACGGTAATCGGGCATTCAGACGACGTGGCCAGTTCAGCGGAGTTGATGGCGTAGGAGCATCACTTCAGTGCTGGTGGTCTTTGCTTCTTCCAGCATGCTGACATTTGTCCGCCTGTCTTCCCAAGAGATTTGCAGGATTTTTCTGAGGCAATGTGGTAGAACATGCAAATCAAGAATAGGTCTCTTCAGCCACCTAAGAATTCACCCTCAAGACCCCACGACTGGAAGACCATCACCCTCGATCGCCTAACTAACTAACTAACTAACTAACTAGGGGCATCCAGATTTCACAGTCCTGCCCTGTCGCCACTCGCTGATCGCCATGGGACTTTCGTTGGTTTGTTTTTATTTTTCTTGGAAGACACTTGTGTGTGATTTTTTTTAAATGTGTGGAGGTCGGTGCATGGCCGATCAACACACAGTTCTCACAGAGTGAAGTCCCAGCAGTGGTGTGATTAACATAATGACAGTGGCTTCTCAGTCTGTTGCAGCCTTTTTCCGCCTTCACAGCTGTTGTAATATGTACCATGTTATCCTCCGCCTGCTCTGGCATTGAGATCTTAGGGTCTTCGGATTGTGCTTGGTCTGGATCCTCCCCTGTGGCCCCTCCTGGGAGTACATGACTCCAGTGGTTGTGCTCACAGGTTCATTGTAACACGCAAGCCCCCTCACCACGGCAAGGTGACAATCCATCGAGGGGCATGATTATATCAAAATGACTACCTTTCTAAAGAGCAGTATAAGTTGGGGGTAATACATATGCTCTGGGGCCCAGTGGATAGAAGCTTTGCCAACCTTGTATTTTAGGAGACAAAGTCTACTATTAGTAGTGGTCTTTTAAAAAAGACAATTCCAACATTTTATATTATGAATAAAGGAATTAAAGTACTCCCATGAAGCTACTTTCATCCTGCACTGAACTATCTTTTATCTTGCTTCAGGAAAACCTTTAAAAAAATCAATGGCCTTAAAACTCTGCTGTTCTGCTGAGTTTGTTGTACCAGCTTGCTATTCGTTCCTGATTTGAAGCCACTTCACATAAACCTCCCTCCTTTGCTTCACTCAATATTGGCTTACTGCTGTATTTTATGTTGTGCCTTCCCTGGAGGGTACAGCCTTTGAATAACCAGTCTACCCAAAAGCATTGATGATCTTAAACAAATGTTTATTTTATTTAAGAAACAGGCATGCTTGTCTGTCAAGAAGCACTGAGATGGTGTGGTGTAATCGCAGCCTAGAGCCTGAAGGCTTGCCTTGAACTCAGCTGAACCTAAGCAATTTGTGAATAACTTCCATGACAGGATTAATTCACACCATTTGCATAAGTGGGTGCTTACTGTAAGAAAATGTCTGGCGCTGGAAGCATTCAGGCTTCCTTCGACTCAGACCTGATTCTTAGTTGAACACAAGAGCTATAATATTATTGACACTTAGACATTGTTATTTGTTTATTATCTTATTTATATCCCAGCTTTCTCTGCAGAACAATGACTTCAAGATGATTTACAAACATTTATAAAGAAACAGCTAAAAGTCTGCATTGCGGAAGTGCCCATTGTTCAAAAGTTAAAATATAACTAAATCATCAATGGAGCCCCCGGTGGCACAGTGGGTTAAACCGCTGAGCTGCTGAACTTGCTGACTGATAGGTCAGCAATTTGAATCCAAGGAGCAAGGCAAGCTCCCACTGTTAGCCCCAGCTTTTGCCAATCCAGTAGTACAAAAACAAATGTGAGTAGATCAATAGATACCACTCTGGCGAGAAGGTAATGGGTTAAGCTCCCACCGTTAGCCCCAGTTTCTGCCAATCTAGCCGTTCGAAAACATGCAAAAGTGAGTAGATCAGTAGGTACCACTCGGGCAGGAAGGTAACGGCACTCCTTGCAGTCATTCTGGCTACAGAAAACGCCAGCTCTTCGACTTAGAAATGAAGATGAGCACTGACCCCCAGAGTCTGATGTGACTAGACTTAATGTCAGGGGAATACCTTTACCTTTACCTTTAAATCATCAATGGAATGAAAAGCAATTGAAAGCATGACAATTGGATAATATAGACAACACAGCACATTATTAGAAGTATTTCCCCCTGAGCAAAAACCTGCTGAAACAAAGATTTTACATGCATCTACAAACCTCATTAACAATTGGCAAACTACTTCACTTATTGTCTTCAGGAGCTGAGTATATATTATATGCTGATTCGCATAGGAATACCCCAATACATTTATTTTAAAAAGCAATGTGATTCAAGAGAGGGAAGTGTTGTTTGATCACTCCATGTACTATATTAGTTTCTCTGCATTAGCTCAGGGATTCTGGGAGTATAGTTTTAATTTTGAAATGTTTTGAAGAAGTGAAGCTTAATATAGGATTGGGCATAATGCACAGAGCTTAAAAGTAACCAGTTAAAAATAACCAGTTGCTTAAGATGAATTCATTCCTTACCCCCATGATGAAAGTTCAACCATCTAATCTTACAATTGTAGCTTAATAAAGGATTAACACCACTCCTTTAGTGGTACAAATGTAAATGTTAATTATTTTTATAGATTGGAGGGTCTGGCCCTAAATAAACAATGGAGGACAAATGGCTGAAAGGAGCACAATGCATCTAGCTGCTGGCTTTCTCTTTGTTATATGGGTACTGAATTAGTCAAGAAGTGGGTCGCAAGACAGTGTGTTTTATACCATAGGCAAATTGCTTTTGCCATTTAAATAACTTCTAAAAACTATCTTAGAAGATAACTAACTACCAGTATGTTGGATATTTCTGGGAACAAAACAGAAAATCAGTTATTTTGTAAATGGAGTTGTAACAACTTCTTATGAAGTTTGAACTATATATGCTGCTGCATTTTTAAAGTAACTTTGAAAATCATAAGCTCTGCTTAGTGTAAATTCTTCACCTTCCTCCTTTCTGAAGTGCCTAGAGCATTCCATCACCTGATTAGCATAAGGTAGTTGGCCAGGCATAGATCACTGGTGGTGGGAACAGGAGCCAACTTGGATTGCATTTTTGGCTAAGTGATTGGAAGTAACTACTGGTTTGAACTTCTGGAATTTCGGGGCTGATTTTCATTGGACTGTTTCTGTCTTTTAGTGTGAGTTTTGAGGCTTATTGGGCTTGGAAGATATTTTAATGATGTTGTTCTGGCCATTTCATCCATTTTTGAGGAGATTAGAGGTTTCCAGGGGATTTTTGAGGCATCAAAAGACCTACATGCCGACATCCAGTAGCACTTGCCTCTCTCTAGATATCCAAACACACATTTGCTTCAGCACTTCTTTATATAATAAAATTAATAAAATAAAATAATAATAATTTTGTTTCTTACCTGCCTCTCCTTGAGTCAGGGCACAACACACTTAAAACACATAATTATAAAACATCATCTAAAGACATATATTAAAATGTATTTCTGTGAAACATATATTAAAATACATAGAAAAAAGATTAAAATACAATAAACACAAGACCTGAGTTTAGAATTTAGTTTAAAATTGACTGGGTATGGAAATGATAGTTATAATGAAAGCAACAGAGAATGTCCAACACCACTTTGGGATTCTTATTTTCCAGTTTTAAATAAGGGCCCTTCCACACAGGCCAATAACCCATGATGGGTTATGGCTTTACCTTAGGTGTCCCAGGTAAACCTGAATGAATTTGGAGTTAACAGGGATTTCCCAATTTCGTCCAGATTAATTTGTCATCTCAGCAGACCCAGGCCTTAATGTAATGTCTGAATCTCTCCAGGTGTGGACACTGTGGGGACATTCCTTTGATCCCGGTGGTCAATCTACACTGTGATCCTGGTTCTTTGGGCTCCAAGAGTATAAAGGAGCAGGATGGCACCCCACCCTCCCCTCTCAGCCTCCCATTTAACCCAAAAACTTATGCGAGGGGCTGCATGCTGAGGCCCCTTTGGCAAAGGTCCCTGGTGCTTGAAAATGACTCGAGAGGACATGCAGCCACTTCCTACAGGGAAAGCCCAGGGTTTGGGGTGAGTGTGGGGCCTCAACTGGGAACTGGGATAAAATATCCCAGTTCCTCTCGAGATTGCAGCCTGTGTAGAAGGGCCCTAAAATAGCAATCCCTGCTAGCCACCTCACATCGTTAATATGGAAATGTAATGAGTAGTGGTAGGTTTGTTTCATTAATTTTAATAAGTAATAATGTTGTCCCATGTTACTCAGACGAATAACAATGTTACTTTTTAATTCATAAATTTTAAGTTCTATGCTGCAGTTTTTGTTAGCTGTTCTGGAAAAATATACTACATGAATAGTACGTCATTATATATGAGGAGTAGTTTTAGTAACTGTAGTAAAGCAATGGTTTTCAAATGTGGACCTCCAACTGTTTTGAACTTCTTTTCGCATAATCCCTGGTTCTTAGCCAAGATGAATTAAGGCCACTTTCAAATAGTGTCAAAATGCAGAAGAAATAAGTGAGACAAATCCAGACACAGATCTGTGAGTCCTAGTAAATGGTCCCCTGCTGTCCTAAAATCTTCATTCATAGTGAATTTCAGAAGTCCTCAAGATGGACGGGGAACATCTGGTGGAAGTTTTTTTTTAATTATCTTCAAATATGTTGGATGGTATATGCGCTCATGTGGATATTTCAATGTACACACAAACAGATTTCTTATTTCTCTTCTCAGTATTATGTAAATTCAAGCTCTTTTTAATTTCATAAAGATCAGAACAAAGGTATGGAGGCAGAGATTTCTTATTGTAATTGCTTTCCATTTGCGCTTCCATTTAGCTACCCGTGTGTCCGTGGCTCCATTTGTTTACAGACCACATCAGCAGTTTTGGGATTTTAAAATGTGCACATACACTGGAGCAGCCCACACTAGAGTATAGGAAGGCAGTCACATGTTTTCCATGACTGCTGGGATTTACAATCATGCAAATATGCACATTTTTTGGCTAGAATCTGGTTTTAAGTACACCTTTTAAACATGTGCTTTTCAGCTGTTAACCTGATTCAGCTCACACTTTCACAAAACGTCATTTAGCCACCCCCTCATTTATCCCAATTTCTTCTGCATTTTAGAGCATCAGTAGACACAGGTCCTAAGCTTCTGGAAGTTGAGCTCCAAAACAACTGGAAGACCAAATCACTGATGTAAAGAATTATAAGCATAAAAAAGACAAATGCATTTTTATAAACCGGCCATTTAAAGAATTCCTTTACTTCATCTTTTTTTATGTCTTTGTTTTCTTTTTTTAAAGGAACAGCATAGCAGTTTCAGCTGTTTGTGTATTCAACATGACTGCAATAACACAAGTCTTCAGCGGGCCATTCAAGTACCAGGAGAATTCCCGTTCTGCCTGGCTTCCTTATCCCAACCCAAACCCTAATTTTCAGGTATGATCTTTAAACTGGTAATGAGTTTGTTATTTAAACTATAATGATTTTCTCCTCCCCCAGGCCATGGTGCCCCCCCCCCCAGCCCCGGTAATGATCAAGGTATTATGGTCAGGTTGAAATTCAGCCATAGTGTATGATTATAAGCATTTGCCTGAGAGATGGCATGCCCAAGCACACCTTTAGGAAATAATTATCTGGTTCAGAAAAATGTGATCCCAAACCTAGGAGATAAATATGGCCACAAACTTTATGAAATGAGGGTAAGTAAAGCCATTGCCCAGAATTCAGTGGTGTGGTTCCAAATATTTCCATCCCTGCCATCCTATAGCTCTCCCTGCACTTTCAAAATCTGCTCCAAATGTTTGAAAAATGCACTAGTACAGATTTTCAGCTATTGGGGATTGTTGCAATGTGGAGGAGAATAAGGTCCTGTTCCCCTAGCAGAGAGGTGCTAGCACAATGTTGTTATGAGTGCATTGTTTTTACCAGTATGATTTGAGAGAATGTTGTGTTACTAATTTGTTCATTTAGAGTTTTTATACTGTATCCTTCAATCAAAAAAGTTCCCAGGGTAGTTTACAATCAGCTAATTTAAGAGATTCCCTGCTTTAAGGCTCACAATCTCATTGAGATATAACACCAAAGGAAAAAGGGTGGTGGTGTAGGACTGAAGTTCATCAGTTTCTGGATGCTTTTCTTCTCATCAGTGGCAGTTGGGACACAGAGTGGGGAGCTCTCACTCGCTGCTAAGATTTGTTCATAATGGAACTTAATTAACAAAACGAGCAAAACAACTTTATAAACCAGTTAGGCTTCCTTTCAAGTGGGTTCACATTAGGAATAGTCATTCAAGGCAACCCGCCTGTTCTTTTGACCTTAACAAGTTAGAACAGAGCAAGGAATTTATTGTTATGGTCCAGGCTTTTGTTTGAAAAAGCCTTTTCCAGGCAAGCCAACATAGAAGGGAAGAAGACCCTACAATAATATGTTTCTATTTTTGCTAAAGCTGTAACTATAGTAGAATCCAATGATATCATTCAAGATCATGTATTCTCACCTCTGGGAGATGCATATAGAGAGCAGTGCTTTAACAAGCTTCTCTTGTCAAAGGTTGGACATTATTCTGAGGGTGAAGGCTGTTGGCCTTTTGATTTTGGAAGCTATAGTTCAAAAAGGAATGTTTCCAAGCTCTGACATCTAGATAACAAAACATTTTTCTTTCTTTATATTGTCTTTTGATGTGTTCAGTAGTGCTTATACTCATTAAATCAGCTACCTCTAGAGGAAGTGTGGATGACTTGCTTTTATGAAATGGTATTTCTCTATGAAGCTCATCTTATACCAGGATGTTCAGTCATCATTCCAGATATTTATGTCAGATCTAGCCTGAGAATTTTTGTAGTTTGAGATCTGTGGGTATAATATATGCCTCTATTCTGGGAGTGCAATATATGTCTCAATCTTACAATTCCTCCTTAATAGCCTCTGCTAGATTGCGCCCAGCTCAAGTATTCAAAATCGTTCGTGCTTTGACCAGTCCAGCTCCCTTAGTCCAAAACCCAGCAACCACGGCTCTTACAGCAGAGGCATTCCAGAAGTTTTTCACTGATAAAATCACCGTGCTTCGGCAGGAACTGCCCCCTACAGCTGATACCTTAAGTGAGCTTGAGACTTTGTGGCCGCTTAGTGGGCCTATCTTTGACCGATTTACTCCGCTTGACAAGGAAGATGTCGCTAGAATCCTGGCTGTTGCAAAACCAACCACCTGTTCCCTTGATCCGTGTCCCTCCTGGCTGGTGAAGAGCTGCCTGGAAGGTCTGCTTGATCCGTTGAGTAATATCATCAATGGCTCTCTTGAACAGGGGGTCTTCCCGGACATCCTAAAAGAGGCAAGGGTTCGTCCCTTGCTAAAGAAGCCTTGCTTGGATCCCATGACCCTTGCCAACTATCGTCCTGTCTCCAACCTCCCATTCTTGGGTAAGATGATAGAGCGGGCTGTGCTGGGACAATTGCAACAATTTCTGGATGATACAGCCGGCCTGGACCCTTTCCAGTCAGGCTTCTGCCCTGGCCATGGGACGGAGACAGTCCTGGTTGCCATTACAGATGAACTTCGTCGCCAGTCTGATAGCGGCGGATCAGCGCTACTGGTACTTCTCGACCTTACCGCAGCGTTTGACACCGTTGACTACGTTCTAATGATTCACCATCTCGCCATGTCCGGAGTTCGCGGTCAGGCCCTCAATTGGTTCAACTCATTTCTGCGAAACCGGAGCCAATGCGTGGAGTATATGGATCAAGTCTCTGACAGATCTCCCCTCCTATGTGGGGTACCCCAAGGTGCAATTCTCTCCCCTCTTCTCTTCAACATCTACGTTAGACCCCTTGCTAGCTTGGTTCGGAGTTTTGGCCTAGACTGCTATCAATATGCAGACGACACCCAACTCCTTCTGCGCTTGGAGCCTGGAGCAACGTCAATACCAGAAAATTTCACCTCATGTCTGGAGGCTCTGTCGAACTGGCTACATGCTAGTAGACTGAAGGTGAACCCGGCAAAGACTGAGATTCTCTGGCATGGCCGTTCAACTGGTCTGACCCACTTGCTACCCACCTTCGATGGTGCTGCCCTATCTCCTTCGCCCACCGTTAAGAGCCTGGGTGTCGTTTTGGATTCGCAGCTGACAATGGAAGCTCAGGTCGCTGCTGCCAGCAAACAGGCCTTTTTCCATCTACGACAAGCGAGGCAACTGGCACCCTATCTATCGGATGAGGCTCTGGCAACAGTCATCCATGCCACGGTCACGTCTAGGCTGCACTATTGCAACGCCCTGTATGTTGGGCTTCCGATGTCCACGACCCGAAAGCTCCGTATTGTTCAGAATGCGGCAGCCAGGCTACTCACAAGAACACCCATGAAATGCCACATAACATCAGTGCTGCAGCATCTACATTGGCTTCCAACTGATTACCGTGGTGTATATAAAATGCTAGTCCTGACTTTTAAAACTCAGGGCCCATCGTATCTTAGGGACCGTCTCTCCTTCTCCCATCATCGGAGGTCGCAACGACCATCCCAACGAGACTTATTCTATGTACCGGGTCCTAGAGAAGTGCACTTGGAAAGGACCAGGCGCAGAGCTTTTTCTGTTTCTGCCCCTGCCTTATGGAATGCCTTGCCGCCCTATATGAGAGCCATGCGTGAGTTGGGGCCTTTTACCCTAGCACTCAAGACATGGCTCTTTACTAGAGCTTTTAATCTATTTTAATATTTTTTAATCAATATTTGTATGTATGTATTTTTATCCTTTACAATTGTAAATCGCCTAGAGCATCGTGGATGGAGGGCGATTAATAAGTAATTAAGATGATGATGATGATGATGATGATGATGATGATGATATCAATCTTTATCGTGTTACTGCATACGCTTTCAGTGCGGCACCATGGACCAAGGCCTGTATCTGAACCTGACAGAGAGGAATCTTCAAGATGCCCAGAAGTTTATTTTGATGCATGAAGTGATACAGCCTATCACACCAGTTCCATATTTCATGGAGGACAACAGCCGTTTTTCCCATGTGGTGGTAGATGTGGTACAAGGCAAAGACATGCTTTTTCATATAATCTATTTGGCCACAGGTAATTATTTTGGCATATTCTGAGACCACTGTATGTATGAAAGAGAAAGTATGAGATTACCTTTGGATTGGGGGTGGTTGAATATACATCTCTTTATACTGAGCCAAGAATTCTCTGTAGCTTCCTTATTATCTAGTTCTGGATAAGCCACTTGTAAAAAGACATTGAACAGACAGAATAATGCTCAGGGTTGAAAAGGGAAGGGGATGTAAGATAAGGACACACTGTCAGACGTGCAACTTCTGTTTGAGTTCTGCTTCAGACCACTTGAGAATTGTTATTTCTTTACACCTCAGTTAAATGTCTGAATAAATCTCAAGGGCATTTGATGGGTAACTGTAATAAACAACTGAAGGAATGGCTGAAATATATGTGTGGCTTATGAAGAGGACAATACAGAATATATGAATCTTCTGGAATAGATCTTCTGTAGCTCTTTCCTAATGTGTTTTAAGACCTCAGTAATCTTATTTCTAGAAAACTGCCACAGCTCCATTGGTGAACAATCTATGGTTTGGGAAATTATCCCTTTGCATGGATTGCATGGATTTACCAGAGTAATACTTGTATTGATTCTGTTGGAGAACATTTGCAGCAAAAATAAGATAAAAGAGAGGCAGGTTTTGCATGACATTTTTATTATATTTGCAAAACACTTTCATAGACTGGCAGTTGGGATAGGTGATGCATTTCAGCAGACCTGTGCTTTTAAGTGCCCTTGTGTTTGCCCTTATGTTAACCAAAAACACAGGAGGGGCCTTGAAAAATTACTTGGATGCCCCAGCATGGTATTTAATAAAGAAGGAAATTTGACATGCATTTCGAGAAGTTTTGTCAGAGTTATAAATAAAGCTGATATAATCAACTTTATGCAAATCAGTTAGACATTTCCTACCATAACTATTTTGTCTAATTCTATGAAGAAATTAAAACGTTGTAGCTGTTTCCACAGGAAGTTGCCTTTGTGGGATTCAGTGCTCTCTATTTATAAGGCACATGCTTATTTGGACAGTTCCTTATACTGAAGAGTGTGGCTGGTGTGTGGGAGAGGTCTTATAATCTTTTGATTTAGTTGATAGGGATTAATTCTACATGATTCCACTGTCCATCTTTAGTACTACATAAAGTGAATTAGGTCCAAATTACCAAAGGGTCCAGAATTGGGAGTTCTGATTCTGTAGCAGGGCGTTCCTCACTCTTGCAATCCAAAAACAGTCCTGTGGATTGAAGAACTCTCCCTCACAGGATATCTCAAGGTGCTAGCAGGAAATTGGTAGTTCCACCCTAGTACCTCTTTTTACATAGATGGTTCTTCAGATTCCAGCTAATCTTTCCTCTGTTTTTGTGTATGAGAGAGAGGAAAACTTCACTGTTTTTTTTCCATTCAGCTCTCCAACGTATACCATCCCACCTGATTCCTTTATTGGATTTTTAAAGAAAAAAAATCATTGTTCACGCTCTAAACTGAATGTTATGGTATATATATTAGCAAAGAACATTAATAGAAACTTCATGCTATTATTATTGACAAGAGAATGCAAATCAATTTTCTTTCAGTCTTACATGAATATTTGTACACTGAAAGAATGTCATAAGATTTTTTTTTACATTTCTAAAGTCACATTGAAAACAACAGCAGGGTACTTTGTTTGATTTATTTGTTTAGTTATTTCTCATTTCAAATCTGCTTTATGGTTTATGCACACACACCCCCTTCCCAAGACACCTAAACAAATGATAAAAACATGAACATTTAAAACACACGTCTAATATTTCATAGGATGACATTCATTATAAAATGATGAGTTCATAGCAATAGAGATATCGCACTTTGTGTTCAGACATAAAGTAGGACACTTAAAATATAATACTCTATATAGGTTATGGTTTTGTCATATTGATTCATATTTTATCCTGCTGAGTTCTTGACTTACTTCGATATAACATTGCAGAATATTTTTTTTACTGCTGCCTTTCAAGAGTAATGAAAAGCCTAGAGTCTGCTGATTGTTCCTGTTTGGCACAAAAATGTATATAGTATGAGATGGATAAAACTTAAGGAAAACTTTGGATAAGAAATACAATGTGGGATATTGTTGGAAACCACCTTGGGTCCCATCCTGGGAGAAAGACAGTGTATAAATGAAATAAATAAACAAATCAGTAAATAATAGAAAAGGGTTAAGACCAAGAGATAACTCAGCTGGTCATGGGAAGTATGTTCTTTGAGTTCTGAAAGATTCTATAATGCCAATAATAGTACAGACCTTTACCTCTGTGTTATGTCTGGAAATAATATACTGCATATGTGTTGTCAAAGGCTTTCATGGCTGGGATCGCAGGGTTGTTGCATGTTTTCCGGGCTGTATGGCCAAGTTCCAGAAGTATTCTCTCCTGGAGAGAATATTTCTGGAACATGGCCATACAGCCCGGAAAACATACAACAACCCAATGCACTGCACAGTGAGGATTTAGCTAGAAAAATATATTTCCAGCAGATGTTTTTTTCACTGGCAAGCTTGTAATTATGTGAAATTCTTTCAGCTTAGCTTCTGTTAATTATAGACAGACCCAACCATTTTCAGTCTTTGCAACACATATATAAATATTATCCAGTCTTTTCCACAGTATAATGTTTGTTTAGAAATGACACTGTTTTCAGTACATGGTGACTGGAAACAGTGGGTTACTTCTTACATTCAAGATCATGGGCCATACACAGAGTTGTCTGCAGTTCAGTACCACACTGGTAACTGAATACACACAAACAGACATACACATAGAAGCATGAGAAGAAAGAAATTGGACCTCACTCTCATCCTTGAGGTCCAGTTTTAATCCCACTACTTCTCTGTTGCTGTCTTTGACAAAAATTACTAGAGTGAGGAAACAGCTTCAAATTAATCCATGTCGTCAATGAGTTTTAAATCTCCTCCACCCTAGTGATCCCAGTATGAATAACTGCTCCTCTACTGCTAATAACAAAACTGATACAGCTTATTGAAGAGAAAAGGAGGCATTCCACCCCACCCCTCTGTGTCCCCAGATGGGGCTGCTACATTTCTGCCATCTTTACTGCTCTGGATCACTGAAGAAAGTGGAAGCTAATGGCTCTCTTATCTGGTTCTGATGCTGGTGGAACATAAATGATTCTTCATTCCTATGAAGACAACCAAAATCTGCATGTGCCCTTTGATGCCCACTGATAATTCATCCTAGTTTTTGGTGAATGATAAGAGTATTGAAATATGGAAATAATTAAGATAACCTTGGGATCAATATAAGACTTAAATGTTTTATGTTGTGTTTGTGATAGTTATTTATAGTTTTATGATTTTAATGGTTTTAATATATTGTTACATGTGGTTAATTTGATATGTTATGTTTTATATGTGTAAGGCATTGGATTTTGCTGTGGATTATGTTGTAAACTTCTTTGAGTCCCCCCCAGGGGTGAGAAAAGCTGTATATAAATACAAATAATAATAATAATAATAATAATAATAATAATAATAATAATACTTTGTCACATGAATCATTTACAGGAGTCCTTCTGTAATAATGAAGATCACTTGATAATGATCTCAATGTATCCACAAATTGGCACTACAACAGTTAACACAAAACATATATCTAATTGAAGGCTGTGTATATTTTTGTGAAACTACCTAACATCTCTTGGACTGCAGATAATATAGCAGTAAATGCAGAAACCTACTCCTGAAGCCTCAGCGTGGAATTATTTTGTCAGATGTGACAAACAGGTACTGGTGGAACAGATATTGCCTGGTTCCAAATGATACTGGTTCCAAATTTTCATCTCTGCACTGCTATAAATAAATGTGTATGTTTTCTCATGCAGCCCATCCTCTGTGGTCTAAAGTAGACCCAGTGAATCAGTTACTAATTCTACAAATAAGCAATTACCACAGGGTCAGTAGGGCTGTTTTAGTTGGGATGAGCAATTGGATTCAGGTTTGTTTATGGTACCATTATTGTGGCACATTATGAAGAGATAAATCAACGGTCCTGCTTAAATTAATGTGCAAATCTGGATAGCTAGGATAGGAGTTTCTGTCACATCTGTGTAGAACAGAAGTAGAAGTAAGCCTTTGAGCTGAAAAAGTTTTGGAAAGACTACCAGCCCGTGATTACTAATGCCTGTCAAATTCCTTTCTTCTTTCTTTTACCACTTCTAACACAAGCAGTCAAATCCAGTATAAATATGATTTTTTTAAAAAAAGAAAACCTCAACGTTTCTTGCAGAGAGTGAAATGCTTACATTGTCTCTAATTTTACTTACAGTGCATAATAATTTTGAAATTGTTAGTTAGGGAGCTTAGGGATATGTTACTGGATTTTAATTAAGTGAAATTATACTCTGTCTGTGTCTCCTCCATCCCTATGTCTCCCACACAAGTACATATATCTTTGTATTAGTGTGAATCCAGACTTTAGCTTCTCCTGGAGTTTTTGTGATCAACCAAGATTGGAAAAAGTATACACTTAGTACATAGTGAGAAAGTCATGTCTGCCTGGTTCATCTTACCTTTACATGTTCTCCTAGATTAGTCTCGTTCTCATCCTGCTTGCTTTGACTATTATTTTACCATGAAGTTGTGATTTTAATTGTTCCCTTATAATTGTATTGGGTGCATACACAATTCTCCATAAACAACACACTAGAAAAAAATGTTCTGTTGAGGATGGCTGGTATCCAAAGAGCCACGCAACTAGTTCTCCACATGCCAGAAGACCTTGGCCTTGTGTGTCTCACACACCAACCAGTGCTCTGGCACACAGCATGTTACATTATTAAATTCAGTTTTTGATATGGCCTAGCTGGAAGAAGGGAGTGGGTGGTATCTGCTGTTCAAAGGAGAAATGTTAGAAGTCCCAGCAGGCATGCTCAAGCTGAAGTCATTATTTGAAATGAATTCTGAAAATGAGCAATAATGTCCACAGTATATCAGATCTCTGCACCCTAACTCACCTTTCTATCCATCTAAATAGCAAGAATGGAATATCAAGCTGTACAATTTTTGCTCGGTAGAATATTGGAATAGAGCTGAGAATTTTCCTACTGTTTGATACTCCTTTGCTTTCCCCCTAGTATAGTGGTTCTCAACCTGGGGTCCCCAGATGTTTTGGCCTTCAACTCCCAGAAATCCTAACAGCTCGTAAACTGGCTGGGATTTCTGGGAGTTGTAGGCCAAAAACATCTGGGACCCACAGGTTGAGAACCACTGCCCTAATAGAAGAACACAAGGCAACTGATTTTTGTCTCTTTTTGTTTTCTCTTAGCTAGCCATCCTTCTTTGCTTCCCATCCCTTCTTGTTTACCCATTGACAAAACCACTTGACTCTTTCAGAAATATCGCAAAGGAGTGGATGGACCTGGGCCTTGTTTTTTATGGATCAGCTCCTTCCCTCCAAGTGGGGATTCTGATTGTGTGGTTAGAAATGTGCTGTCTCTTCCTGCCTCTCTGTATGGGTCATTTAAACATTACTGCAGTCTTGTGGGAGCACACAAAGAATAGCAAAGTTCATATTGCCTGAAGACAGTGGGCAGAGAGCCTTTAAAAATACCCTGTGCCTGTGGTTGTCAACACAATACTAACAAGCTGCATCTGCCCTACCAAAGCCCGCTATTTGTGGGAAAGAGCCTTCTTTTAGAGGAAGACCTTAATGAGACAGGCAACAGATGATGATAGTTTTGAGATACTCATATTTGATGCCCTTGCCTTAAACCCTGGCCTCCTTTTAAGGGCATCTATAAATGTGTGTTCCTGGGTTGCAAGAACTGTGGCATCAAATCCCCTCACATGCATCATGGCTTTCTGATCCAGGCCAACTTTCTCGAAGTCTGTCAGAAGCAAAGTTGC
This sequence comes from Anolis carolinensis, assembly GCF_035594765.1. NCBI lineage: Eukaryota > Metazoa > Chordata > Lepidosauria > Squamata > Anolidae > Anolis > Anolis carolinensis. The sequence goes on from NC_085844.1 coordinate 140,648,911, forward strand.
GTGATCTGCAGATTGTGCTTTCAAAACTTTCATAGCATGCACATTAATAATGCAGTTTGAGGGACGTAAATAACTGCTGATTCCAAATGAGGTAGCCCTGTTTGTTTTACAAATAGTTAAATGGTGAGAGACTCGCAACATTCTTTCCTCATTCATTCATTCATTTGCTTTTTGCTTTATTTCTTTTGATTGATGTATAGGTTTTTATTTAAAACAATTATTAAGTGCACCAGTGCAGCTAGGTAAAAGCACAAGTCTAAAAGAGATAGTCAGAAGGGTCTAAGAAAATAACCACAATTATCCTATTTGGTATAATGTAAGCATTTGGACAGAATGACAAGTGACTATCAAAACACTTGGTTCTGGAATTGTACAGCTGATGGTCTCACAGCATCATTGTGTGGAATTAAATTCTACATTATAAATCACACATAAAAAATTCAAATGAATTATCATTTTGGAAAGTGCTTTCTCACATCTCTGACGAGTTTGTAAATGAATGTAATTATCTGTACAATTTTGAAACCTCAGCTTTGTTAATGTGATCATGAAGTTCATCACTGACAGCAGAGACAATGCATCCTTTTCTCCCGGGACCAGAGTGTCATCCTAGTAGCAAGCAGAAGCTGGAGAACTTGGGTCACCACTTTTCCCTTTTCAAAATAGAGATGGGGAGAAGAAGGTGCATGGTTATCAATGGCAAAGCACTTAGTACCAGTCAGGTATATAAGACATCTCTTAACCAGGGCTGTTCCCCAGATACACCCTCTCACTTACACCCTTTTCCAGTGCCAGGGTTCTCAAATGTATATTTATTGCATAAGTAAGGGAAACACATTTGGGGGTGAGATACTAGGGTGGAACATCTTAACTTTTCCTCTTAGTTGTTAGTACCATCTTCTTCCTTTTCACAGCTTTATTTGCTTGATGTTTCTGCAGAAAGAAAGTAATTAACTGTAATATTTCACACCAGTATTTTCAAAGGGACTATTACTATCTGAAATACTGTAGACATTTAGTTTAACTTGTTGCCACAGCAGTACAGAAGCAATACTCTATTTGAGTTCTTTTTCTTCAAACAGTTGTAGTCTCTGTGGAAGCATAAGAAGAGTTTTATGAAAAACAATTGTTAAGACTCACTTTTAGGATACAGTTTATAATGTATACAAGTAAAGAGCCATGGGGGATCATGATAGGTAAGCGACTTAAATAACAGAAGAAGAGGGGGCATTGGACAGGACCCCAAAGAAGAAAGGTATCTTCTGCTCACATAGAGAACTGTTCAAAGGACAGTATGAGAAGAGTGAGGCTAAATGCAACATGCTCTTCTGTTCCCACAAGAATGGTAGAAGAGCTGCAGAAGCTACCTTTTCTAGCACATAGCTGGTTTTTGAAACATGGATTTTGAAATGGTAATGCAACTATTTACATTCTGTACTTGGAATCTAACAGGAACTCACCATCAGAGCTTTTTTTCTGTAACACCCTAGGGTGTCCTATGTCCCTGGAAAGTTTTCAGATACTTGCAGATGTTCAGGTGATGTAGAAAAAGCTTCTACATGTGTATGTTTTCCTCTTCCCATCCCAAATCCCTTCTCTTTCTACTGATTTTGATAATTATTTAAGTAACCAGTTGCTTGGAAACCTCAGTGCCAGTTGCCTACTGTTGTTTGCAGAGTAACAAAACTGGGAAGTGATGAAACTGGAAAGCTTCACTTCCAGGGGCAAAATTGACTTAAATGGTAGATTTCACATCCCAAGTTGAAGAACTTCTGGGAAAACGTACAATTAATCAGTTCACATAGATGTAGGTTTGTGTCATACTTGACTTATAAACTGTCACAAAAAAACCAAACACTTCTATTGGGAGATGTTGTAGTGAAGTGGTTACAGTAGTGACCATAATACAGTAGAGTCTCGCTTATCCAACGTAAACGGGCCGGCAGAATGTTGGATAAGCGAATATGTTGGATAATGAGAGATTAAGAAAAAGCCTATTAAACATCAAATTAGGTTATGATTTTACAAATTAAGCACCAAAACATCATGTTATACAATGAATTTTAGAGGAAAAAGTAGTTCAATATACAGTAATGCTATGTAGTAATTACTGTATTTACGAATTTAGCACCAAAATATCACGATGTATTGAAAACATTGACTACAAAAATGCGTTGGATAATCCAGAACGTTGGATAAGCGAGTGTTGGATAAGTGAGACTCTACTGTAATAAATACATGGAGCAGAAATACTCTCAGAAATAGAAATCTGCAGCATCTATTTTGATGAAGTAGTGGGACAATGATTGGTTACATTTGTGAGAATATGTAATATTAGGGAGAATTATTAAGATGTTTATCATATCATTTGAATAGGGTATATGGATGCATATGAGTGATTTGGCTTAAATGGTTGATGCTTCAACTTAATCTAAAGTAGTGATTTTCAACCTGTGGGTTCCTGGGTGTTTTGGCCTACAACTCCCAGAAATCCCAGCCAGTTTACCTGCTGTTAGGATTTCTAGGAGTTGAAGGCCAAAACATCTGGGGACCCACAGGTTGAGAACTACTGATCTAAAACAACAAAGAAAAACTTATCACATACGCTTTTACCATCCACTTTTATCTCTGATATTACACATTTTTGTTAATCTGACAATTTTCCATGACTGCAGCAGAACTTCCTGAGATTCCCTCACAATTCAGCTTCTAGCTCAGAAACATTACATAATTTTCTGGAGAAAGATTTAATATCGACAATACTATGTTTTAGGATTTGTTTGCATAAGATGACTCTTCCAGCTCTCTTTGGGTCCATATATACTGTAGTATTGATGTATTTCAACAGCATTTTAATTGCCATAGCTTAATGCTAGCAAATCCTGGGAGTTGTAGTTTGGTCAGGTGTCAGCACTTTTTCACAGAGAAGGCTAAATGCCTTGTAAAACTACAACTTCCATGATTCTTAGCACTGAGCCATGGTCGTTAAAGTTGTGTCAAAGTACATTAATCCCACAGTGTAGATATACCCTGAGAATAGTATGTTATAGAAGATTACAAAAAATCCCAGAAATTAAAGGTAGGTGAGAACAGAACGTATCCCTGCTTGGAAAGCAGATGCTCTGGGCTAATTCAGATAGGTCTCTTTACATAGCAGAGAAGGAGAGGAATGGCCAGTAATTTCCTTCTCCTTGCTTCACAGATCATGGCACAATTAAGAAGGTGCTTGCTCCAGTTAATCAGATATCAAGCAGCTGTTTGCTGGAAGAGATTGATATTTTCCCTAAGAAGCAGTGGGAGCCCATCCAGAGTCTGCAGATTTTACACAGTCAGAGTGCCCTATATGTGGGCCTCCAGAAGAGTGTGGTGAAAATCCCACTGAAGAGATGTCTATTCTACAAAACATACAGGTATTTTGGGGGACGGGGGTGTCGGCTCCATTTAGATGGGGAAAATGTTATAAAAATGGTTTTCAAACTGATCTTCAAAAATGTCAGTGGACGGATCTCTTAGCATCTAGCTTATGAGTTGTTAATTAAAAGTTTCCTCTAGTCCAAAGAGTTGTCTTAGAGAAAACCATCAGGAAGACATGAATGCAGTAACATAATTCCTCATCATTCTCATGAGCACCTGCTGTACAGAGACATACAACTTTGAATAGTGGCAGAACTATAAGCATTTTATCACACCCAAACACTACTGATATCTTTGGCCTCTCTATAGTTACATTTTGGTGTTGACCAGGTTGGTAGCTCTCATACTTCTTATAGCCCTGAATCTCAAAGTCTAGGTATGTAGCCTTAATCCATCATGAACTTCATTTTGTTTCAGTTTTAGTGTGTGACCCAGGGTTCTAATATTAGCGGATAGGGAGAAATGGTTCTCCATAATCATTTTGTCCAAACCATGCATTACTTAATGCACTCTGTTGTGCTTCTCCATTCTTCCCTTGTTTCTGGCCTAATCCAAAGTGTTGTAGCCTTTTCTTGTAGTGGAGTTGTTTTAGCACGTTAATAATTTTGATTACCTTATTCTACACATTTTCCAACTCTGCAAGGCCTTTTTTTGAATTGTGGAAGGATTTTTAACACAAAAAGGCACCATATCAATAAAAGGATTGTTCTCCCACCCTATTTATTGCCAGACACTCAGAGTAGTCTGTTTAGTGGCAACCTCCGCACACACATACATTAATCAATCGATCAATCAAAGCATTAATTGATTTGTCTTCCAAATAAAACTACTAGGCCTAATAAATATTCAAGCTAATTAGCAGAAGCTACAGCAGTTTACATTTTTAGACAAAGTAGAACATCTCCAGAAAGCTATGAATAGCATCAACAAGCTAAAGTCACCAATAGGGTATGTGGATACATTTGGAATGAGAGGAAGGGAAGTGTTCTATGTTTCCTGTTTCGAGACATAGGACTATATTTAATTTCAGAAAAGAGATCTGGAAAAACATTTCACTTGATTGCTTGTTTAATTTGGGCAGTAGCCAGGTTGATGGATGGGAAACAGAGAGGTGGAACCAGTTAATGACTGCCATTGTCCAGCCTTCTTTCCACTCCACTTGTGAGATGTAACATGCCTTTGCTTAGTCTTTTAAGAAATAACAGTATTTTTCCAAGAACATGTATGTATGGATTTTTAAACCCTGGCCTAATGTTTTGACTTTGCATTTTCAGTGCATGTGTTGGATCCCAGGACCCTTACTGTGGCTGGGACTTGGTGCTAAAGAAATGCACGCCTTTGGAAGAAAGCCTGAGCATGAGTCAGTGGGAGCAAAGTATCTCTATGTGTCCAGTAAGTTCAACTGAGCTATTTAATCTTCTTGAAGTTCTCCAAGTTCAAGTGATTCACAAAAGCAAGTCAGATTACTCATATGAAATAATGAAATATATTCAAATAATGCCTATATCAATTTTTATTTTCTCTGATCAGAGCTACCAGTTTAACCTTTTTCATATTTCTCTGCAAGCTGCTACAAAGTATGATTTGTATGTATGAGTCATTCAGTTTATCCACCTACAGTCTTGTGTATATGTATTTATATAACAGAATTAAATCTGGTCATTGCAGTTGTAGAATATTGACAGTAGCTGTTGTTGCAAAACAAATGGAAGATTGGTGTGGCTGGTAAAACCTTATGCAAAGCTTGGGGCAAAAAGAGCTTTTCACTGTTAAAAGGAGATGGAAACAGATCTAAGACTGAAGAATAGGCAGGGGAAGTCACATCAGGAAGAAGAAAGGACAGGGAAAGAAAGATTGAAAATTGTGGAGCTGCACAATTTGCCTAACAGCTAGGATCTAAAAAAGACTAGTCTCAGAGACATTGCAAGTTTTGAACAAAAGTAGGGAGGAGATGCTAATAGGAATGCCAGGCAAACTTAATAAGTGGGGAGAAGGTAGGTGAGTTGTATGTATTGAAACAAAGCAGGAGAACAGGAAGAGGAGTTTCAACCTTTTGATCCTCTGTTTTCCTTTTAGTTTGTTTAATGGAGGTAATTGATAATAGACCAAATAAATAACATTCTCAAGTAACTGGATTCCACTCCTGGCTCCTTTCTGGTCTTGGCCTGTTGTTCAAAGACTGCTCAGCAGCATCTAAGCTAGAGGTCTCCAAACTAAGGCCACCGGGCCCAGTGTGGCCCTCCAATGTCATTTACCTGCCCTTTGCCCTAAACTTTAGATTTAGGGTTGCCCTAAGTCTGAAACAACTTGAAGGCACACCACAACAACAATCCTAATTAACTAGCAGGCCCACACTCCCCATTGACATACTGGTAAGTTTATGTTGGTTAAAATGTTCTTCATTGTAAATATTGTACTGCTGTATCATGTTTTTTGGACTACTAGTAGGATATGTGCAATGTGTATCAGAAGTTGTAAATGGTTTTTTTTAAAAAAAAATTATAGTCCAGCCCCCCAGCAGTCTGAGAGACAGTGAACCGACCCTCTGCTTAAAACGTTTGAGGACCCCTGATCCAAGCTATACACACCCCCTTTCCTTTACTTTTCCTTTGAACACTGAAGGACTTGGCAAAGGTAGCCTGTTGCCTTGATGATGTACTTCCTCTCACTCCTCTTCTTTCTGAAATTATTTGGGCTGTGACTGCTCTTGGGAGTTAGAGACAACTTTACATCTCCCTACCACTGTCTCAACAAACTGTGTAATGGTGAGAGGTGTCTCCTTTATCTTGCAGCTCATTGAGCAGATACTGGTTGTCTAAATAGGATATATCTTTCTTTTCAGCTCCTTGGACAACTAAGCTAGCAAAATTTAGTTAAGCTAAACTGGATTTTTCTAGATAAAAGGTTGAGAATCTTTGGCATGTACCTCCCATAAACCAGTGCTAACAGATTGTGGAAGATGTATTATTAATTAATTAATTAATTTACCCTATTTATATCCCTCCTTTCTCTATCCCAAAGGGGACTCAAGGCGACTTACATAGAGTCAATTATTCAATGCCTTAAAACACATACAATTCCAGAAATTAAAATTAAATTCGATTAAAATTAAAACATATTAAACATTTTAAAACATTCCATTCCATATTAAAATCATGCCATCCATAATCGTAGTCCAAGCCATTCCATGGTCATTCCCTATATTCCAAATCTGTTAATTGCAGAAGGCTAGGAGGGAGGAGGCTGATCTAATGTCACTGGTGAAGGAGTTCCACAGCTGAGGGGCCACCACTGAGAAGGCCCGGTCTCTCGTTCCCACCAGTCGTGCCTTCGAAGGAAGCGGGACCGAGAGCAGGGCCTCCCCAGGTGACCTTAATCTCCGAGATGGTTCAGAGGGGGAGATATGTTCGGACAGGTGATCCAGAATATCTGGAGTGCTCTGTTTCTCAACCGTTGCTCTAGACTTTGGAATATGCAGAATCAATGTGAGTCTTTTTGTTGCCTCTGCCAGCTGCAAAACTCAGCACAACACTGGGCAATAGAGCAATAAGGTTATGTTGAAGTAGGAGCCTCAAAAGGCTTAGTTGCCGGGTGGATTTCTTAAGCTTTGACCAATATGATTTCGCTTCTATTTTAAATTATAACCTTGGGGAAGTTTATTCTCTGTTGCAATTACATACAGTAGAGTCTCACTTATCCAACATAAACGGGCCGGCAGAATGTTGGATAAGCGAATATGTTGGATAATAAGGAGAGATTAAGGAGAATCCTATTAAATATCAAATTAGGTTATGATTTTACAAATTAAGCACCAAAACATCATGTTAGACAACAAATTTGATAGAAAAAGTCATTCAGTACGCAGTAATGTTATGTGGTAATTACTGTATTTACAAATTTAGCACCAAAATATCACGATGTATTGAAAACATTGACTACAAAAATGCGTTGGATAATCCAGAACGTTGGATAAGCGAGTGTTGGATAAGTGAGACTCTACTGTATATACTGCTTTAAAAAAAACCCTTAAGGTGTGTCTTGCATAACAAATCAAATCATATAATTAGTAATGTCACTAGAAGGAACATAGGTGAACACATTCTGGAGTGTGGCAGAAGTGTTGTTAGCATGCATGCAGCTTTCTAAGACATTTGTGTCTAACACCCAAGCATTATTTGGAAACCACTTTCATCTCCCTCAGCAACCTTTTTGTATTTAGGACCATGTTTTCATTTGGTGCATTGCATTTCTCCTTCAATTTCTTTTTGGCCTCAATGTTTGCACTGAACAGCAAAGAAGGGAAATGAAGCATTTCTCTCTCTCTCTAAAGAATCCAAGGTAATGTTGGTAGCAGTAAGAAACCGACCTTTTGATATACAATCATAGCAACTGCAGATTGCTGCATAGAGCACAGCTGCTCTGGGTTTTGAATGGCTTGATGAACCCTGGCTGCCTTTGCGTAGAGACAGCTGGTATGTGAGACAGCTGGTAATACGATTTGGGCACACTGTGGCCCTGATCCAGCAGCTCCAGTTGCTTGCGATGAATCCTGAGCATACCAGAACCCTTTTTGAAGAGGAAAATACCCAACGTGCTTAATGGAAAATGTGTGCATAGAGATCATTTCCTTCTAGTAAAAACAAAAAAACAAAAACTGGAGAAGCCCTTTAGGTTGAAATTCTGAATTATGAACTGTTTTTTTAAAAAAATTATTTAACCTGTTTTCTGGTACAAACAATTGTAGCAAAGGCACATCCAGTGAAATACTCTTCTTTCTTGTTTTACAAGAAGAATCCTACTTTCCATTCTATGAGAGCCAGTGATGTGGTATATGTTGAAGTACAGGCTCATCATGGTGCCCCAAGAGTGTAGCTATGGGGTGGTGGTAGGGAGGCAAAATGAGGACATTGGCTCCAAATGAGAATGTTCTGCCACCCATGACATTTTCCATGTATCTTTTTTTTTTTTTTTTTTTGCAGTTAAGAGAATGAGACTGATATTAAGTCATGTCCATTGCCTGGTGGTGCAGTGGGTTAAACCCTTGTGCTGGCAGGACTGCTGACTGAAAGATCGGTGGTTCAAATCCAGGGAGCGGTGTGAGCTCCTGTATGTCAGCTCCAGCTTATCATGCAGTGACATGAGAGAAGTTTCCCACAAGATGATAAAACATCCGGGCGTCCTCTGGGCAACGTCCTTGCAGACAGCCAATTCTCTCACACCAGAAGCAACTTGCAGTTTCTCAAGTTGCTCATGACACAAAACAAAATGTCTAGAATTCATACTTACTACATTTGCATTCCCTTGGTAAATTTGCCTGCCCCTTTTACTTGGGTGCCCAAACTGCATCCCTAAATGCCCATTTGGAGTTTTAAGTTAAATTTAGAAATTAAGGGAAATTTCAGGGATGGTGGAGGAGAAAGACATTTTTGGGCAGTGTTTCTCAAACTGTACTCCTCCAGGTGTTTTAGGTTTCACTCCCCAGAAATCCCAGCCAGCTTCCCAGCTGTTAGGAATCGTGGGAGTTAAGGTCCATAACATCTGGGAGAGCACAGTTTAAGAAACTCTGTTTCAGGGAATGCAAGCTGAATTTTGTCTCCACCCCCACAGCAACAACGTGGCAATCCCTATGAATAACAACACCCTTAAAAGATATGTAGTTGTATTGACCTGAATAACTATATCTATGTATCTTCAGAGATACGCAATTTCTTGCATTTTTCACCTCCACCAGAATCAGCTACAGCAGTGGTTCTCAACCTGTGGTCTGTGGACCACCAGTGGTCCCCAAGAACTATAATATGGTCAGTGGCCTCACCATTTTTACAACGTTGCAATGAGAGTGACTGGTCTCATGAAATCCTCTCATAGTGCCGAGGCAATGGGAATGTCGGGAGGGGAGAGGCTAACTACCCACAAAAGGTGTGATAACAAGCCTCCTGACTGCTGCTCCTCCTCCTCCCTCACCCTGAGCGGAGCCTTTCCATGTGGTGCCTGGAAGTGGGGGCACCTTGGTGTCTTCATTTTTAGGCCTGTTCCTGGGGTTATTTGGGGTGCTGATTCAGAAAATTGCATTGGATTGACAACATCACTCTAGATTATTAAATACGGTTTTCTGTGGGCGAGCAGATGGCGACTACTGGATGGCATATGTTCTGTATCAGAAACTAGAGCTGGTGTGGTCTATCCAATGCAATTTTCTGAATCAGCACTCCAAATAACCAAACCGAATCTAATGTTGACAAAAACGGATTTGTAACCCTTTTGGTACTAATGTTGGAGGTGGTCCCTGGTCAAAAAAAGGTTGGGAATCACTGAGCTACACAAAATGCTTTAAATTATTAAGAAAGAGATAGCTCATAACAATGTGTTGCTGAGAAAATTCATTCCCCCTATCAATTGTGGGGATGGCTCCTTAACGCAGAGGGAATGGAGGCAGTGGCATTGCTCCTGGGATGCAATTGTAATGGGTCGTAGGGTTTCAACATGAAAAACACATTCAGACATCATGTTAAACCACAGTTTAGTATAATGCAAGTGGTCATGGTGAGTCTTTGGCTTAGGCTATCTTTCCCTTATCATAGAGTAAGGGAATTTGTTTTCCTTCAGCTTATGTTATTTGAACCTAAGAAATACAGCAGAAGTTAGTCTTAACTATGGTTTTTTTTAACCAATTTCACATCAAATTATGAATTATTTATCTTTGGGCTTTTAAATCTATATATATAAAAGAGTGATGGCATCAGGGCAGCGGACAAAACAACAAAACTACAGGCCCCCCAACCTCGAAATTTGACAACACAACCCATCATCCACGGCTCTAGGTTGATACAACAAAAAGAAAAGAAAAATAAAGTCCTAATTACAGGGAGAAGAATAATAGTTTTTATCCAATTGCTGCCAGTTTGAAGGCTAAGCTCCACCCACTTGGTCTCCTAGCAACCTACTCAGCCCAGGGGACAGGCACAGTTAGGCCTCACTTAGGTCTCTTCCACAGATTATCAGATTTTAACTGGATTATATGGCAGTGTAGACTCAAGGCCCTTCCAAACAGCTATATAAACCATTTAGAATCTTATATTATCTGCTTTGAACTGGATTATCTTGACTCCACACTGCCATATAATCCACTTCAGTGTGCATACTAAACATAAAGACAACCATACAACAGACATTCAATACCACCACTACCTCAACAATTTCTCACCAACACCACCAGACAACACCACAGCAACGCGTGGCCGGGCACAGCTAGTATTTATATATTGTCCTTAACCTTTTGTTACCAGGAGGCTTCACAAAATACAACAATCAATTTCAAATTTTAGTAGACACCTCCCAGATACAATGGCAAAACCTACAGAAAATATACTGCATTGCACAGTTTCATACATTACGTACTTTGAAAAGTGTGGGGAAATCAATAGGTTTTATCTCTGTGTCAATACTGCTGGTAATTTTCATGTTTTTCACAATTAGACTTTGGGCCACAGCAGAGAGGATTCCCTTCTTTGTTTTCACAATTTAAGAGTCTTCCTTAAGTCTCTTAAGCCAGAGGCAGGTTTAACTTGGGGTGCATTCAGGCTATAAGAATAAAACAACATGAAATAAGATTACCCATGGATCCAGCAGCTATTAGAAAAATTAAATGGATTATTTGTGCCTATTAACCAAACAAGAATTAGAAACATATTAACTTTAGTTTGAATATTAGTAGCAAATAAATTGGAGCAATCAAGTTGGTACCATCTTTTCAAGAATAGGAGGATAATCTTAGTCACAGAGATTTGTATCCAATAATGTCATTGTTCTGGCACAAGGTCTATTCTGCTAAGCATTGCATGTTTGTAGAGAGAGCAAGGATGGTGTTTTAGTACTGTTTTTATTGTGCAGTCCCTTGCATGTCAGTGCAGTTCAGCTCAACTGCTGGGGATATTCATTCTGCCATTGGGTTTAGGGTAGAGCATTTATTCATAAAGTTTTCTTTTACAATAAAATTTGGTAGGGCTGAGTTATTTTTAAAAAGTGATTCATAACCTTTTGGAAAATGCCTTTTAGAGAAGAGCCAAAAACCCTTTAGAGTAGAATCTCTTCTTGCGGTACACAACCAGATATAATCATGCAAGGCAATGGTTTCAGTTGTTAGACTGAATAACCTGTTATATCTTATCGTTAGGAAAACGGAGTTTTGCCAGTGTATAAAAACAGCAGTGCTTCAGAAATGTTTTTAAGTGTCCAAAATATATACACTCCCCCATAAAACAACTTTTTCTATATCATGCATTCAAGAGACAAAAATGAAGTAGACTTGGATAAAAATAACATATTTGGTTTATTCACAACCTTCATGTGGTCAGGTACAAAACTTATCAGTCCAGTTGCAGAAATGTTTCAGATGATTATTTGTGCCATCCAGCCAGGGCATTTCTCTTATAACAAAACAGCTATCAATAGGCCACATAGTCAAAAGGGTAGAGAGAGGGAGCATGTGGTCTGCAGCCCCTTTTATAACTTCTTAGGTACCATAGAGTAAAGGAAGCTGCACACCAGAACATAGATACAGGAAACAGTAAGCAACAGGATCATAGATAAACATTATTAGAGAATGCTTGAAGAAGGTTGTCATTTCCAACATATTTTGATGTAAATAAGGATATGTTAGAGGTACTATGAAAGGATTAGGGGTTTATACATAATTTTACAATTAGTTTTAATTTATTTTTCTGGGTTAATTTATTTCTTTTATTTAAATACCCTCAACAAATCTGTCTTTTAAATAATTATTACAAATAATACATATACACACATGCATATAAAAAGAGGTACCTGCAGCTTATGCACTTGCCTTTTCAGGGAACTTCAATTCCAGGAGGAACAGAATGAGCATAGAGTTCCCATAGTCTCAAATGTGGGAACCATTTATTCAAAGAGTCTCTATCTTGTTGCAATTCAGTTGCTCACTCTCATTTGTAAATCCAGACGGCTGCTTTACTACCCAGACTCTGTTTTAGCACCTAGGACCTTGTCACAAGCCCCTCCCCCCACACCCATTCTGTTTTGCCAGCAAGCATAGTGAAATGGCAGGTGCTCAGGGCGACTCCGGTTTCACTTACCCCATCACATGGGGGAAGCGTTGCCCAAGCGGAGCAGAAGTGTGCTGGCTCCATTAGAGCCTTCCCGTGTGGACAAGGAAGCGTTCTAGCACGCTTCCACATCAGCTGGGGCGAGGCGTCCAGTGGAAGTTGGGGGACATTGTGTGATGGCCTGCATGCCCATCTGATCCTCAATTGACTAGCAAGGATCCTAGGACACTTGAATTGGTAAGTGTGATGAGGTCCATAGACAGATTCATCTGATTTAGATGACTCAATGGACAGTTGACATTCTTCTCCAAATTCCTTTAATTATCTCATCCTTTACTTGTATTGTTCTTTTAAACTGTGAGCTGCCTTGAATCCCAGTCTTGGGAAAAAGGCAGGATACAAATAAATATGACAGCAGTAATAGATGACTGGAGCTATTAGAGGGCTTTAATGTGTATAGCTGCCATAGTCAACTTTCAACAGCTGACTTGATTACAAATAGCTACCAAATCTAAAAGTGTTGACCCATGGATTGCTACTGATCTGTGATTCATTGGCTAGTGGGCCAAATTGAGGTTTTAGTGGATTTTAACTTGTATTTTAACTCTGTATCTTGTTGTATGTATTTTAATAGTGTTTTATCTCGTTTTAATGATACCACGAGGAGAGGCGGGTAATACAATTATTATTATTATTATTATTATTATTATTATTATTATTATTATTATTATTATTTTATTTATATACACAACAAGATTGGTACACAGCAAACAAGATCACCATGCTGCCTTTTCTATTGGATCACACATCGGACACTTCCCTAGTGTCTAGGACTATGTGACATATCGGTGAATAATGAGTGCAGATCCAAGTAGGGTGGCCTTTTGCAGCTGACAGATGGTAATTTTGTAAGCACTGATTGTTTTCAAGTTCTGGCCAATGTCTTTAGGCACTGCACCCAGTGTGCCGATCACCACTGGGACCACCTTTACTGGCTTGTGCCAGAGTCTTGTAAGCTTTTCCAATTGCTTCTCATCAATCCTTTTGTTGCCTGGGATTGCCACATCAATGATCCACAGTTCGTTTTTTTCCACGATCGTGAGGTCAGGATTACTACTACTACTACTATTACTACTACTACTACTATTGAGAAGAAACCATTGTAGCAAGTGGGCATAAATAAGGTCCTGGTTCCTGGCAATTAGAAGAAAAGGTTTCTGGAACCCCACATCAGATAGCTTGAGCAGCACTGATATAAACTACCGTTAATAACAATTTAGGTTCAAACTGTGCCTTTTTCTTGACTGTGCTGGAGGGCATGTGAAAGCGTGTGAACCCAATACTTGCTGCAAGTTGTTCCTCTCATGCTAAATTACGTTTTAATGAGGTAGCACAACATGGCCAGAATCTTATCGACCATTAGTGTTGCAAAACAAGCTTGAACTGTTGATAGGTGAGTACTAGATGTGAGCCAATTAATTGTGATAAAAAACTGGGTTTTTTGAGCAACTAGAGTCTCTAGAGACCAGCCGGAAACTCGCAGTGCAAAGTGAAACCATATGGGTTGATGTAATTAAATCTTTGAACTTCAAACTGCTATTGATTAAAGGTAGGCTTCTTTCCTCCCTCCCTATTCCTCAGATGATGTGATAGCTAAATATATTTCTCAGTAATTGATTTGGGGCATTGCGCCTTTGCACAAATAGAAAGTTTATAATGTCCCAGATTTCCTTCCTTCGCCATACAAAACATTTGTGCAGATTTGTTTTGTGTGTTAAATAATGTTATTATTCCCTGTTATGCGCAGGCTCCAATGCAACATCCCCCACTGGGCTATTCTCAAAGACTGAAATGGGGAAGCATTTGGAGTTGCCTTTTATTGTATCCACACACTAGCCCTGTATTGCATACTCTGATTAGGTGTGACTCCTCAAGTTCATTTAGTAGAATGCCACTTACGGTGCTTTTCACTGGTGATACTGTGTTAGAACTTAAGGCCTTCTGCCTGCAAAAAGATATAAAGCCATTGATTTGCGAGTAGAGATTTGTCACACTGGCTAGGAGAAATCTCAGGGGGTTGTAAACGAAAAAGCAACTTTGTCCAATTATGAAAGTTCTTCAGTCTGCAAGGAGGACCAGACTAATACTTTGAAAATGAGTAGTCTGATTTTTCATGTATAGTTTTTCAATACAGTTTGAAGCATCTTTACTAAAAAGAGCACTGAGAACTGGGAAGTTACCAGTGGTGCTATGGATTTTGAAGAGGCACAAATAGAGGGCGAAAGGGAGAAACATGCCAAGAGGAAATCCTTCTTGTGACTGTTTTCCACCTGTGAAAGACTGTGTGGATCCAGAATAGATCTTCACAGTAATATAACCCACCACCACCAAGACTCCACCTTTGGAAGACAACTATACTCTGCCACGAGGAATTGCCTATGGTGATGACTAATGTTGGATCTACACTGCCATATAATATCCAGATTGTCTGCTTTGAACTGGATAATATGGCAGTGTACACCCATATACTATTTGATTCAATTTATCGTCGATCCACTCCTTTGGGCTTCTCGCAAATCTACCATTTGCTAAAATATGTGATCCTGTGCTTTTCTTTTTCATTTCTGGCCGAATAGCTTAATGATTGGTTCATCCTATCAAATACAAGGTCTGCCCAAGGCTTGCTTATAGTCTCTTGGTATCCAGTCCATTCGTCAACATGTCAGTTGTTTGTCTTCTGTTCCTGCTATATGCCCTGCCCATCTTCCTTTTGCCTCATAGATTTCATTGACCATGTCACGTAACCCGGTCCTTTGGTGTAGTTCTTTATTGCTGACTTTATCTCTTATTGTCACACCACACATCTTTCTTTCCATTGCTCTCTGAGACATCGCCAGTTTTTCTTCCTCTAACTTTGTTGTTGGCCATGTTTGAGATGCATATGACATTGCCAGTAAAACTGTAGTGTTGAAGATATCTACTCTGTCCTTCATTGGCATCTTATAATCTGTTAGCACTGTCCGGTTTTGATGAAAATCCATCTAAGCAGCCTTGCATCTTCATGCCCATTTGCCAAATTATTCAACTATACTTGTCCAAGATACACATATTCAGTCACTTCCTCAAGTCACATCCATATAATCTAGTTCAAAGCAGATAATGTGGATTATCCACTTTGATAATCTGGATTATATGGTAGAATAGATCCAGCCTAAAAAGCAAATGCCATGAAACTTAAAGAGGCTGGCTGCTTAGTACATATGCTTACGATAGCACTGCTGTCAAGAGTCGTGTTCAAACACAGTGTTAAGTCACAATTCCAAAGAATTGTGTGATAACGTGTTCTGAAGAGCCATTTGTTTCCATCCAATTTCTCAAACCGGTGGAGTGGCTAAACTAATCAGAAACAGAAAATGTAGCATGTCATTCCAAACCAGGATTCTCAGCTTGTCAGATAGGATTTAGAAATCTTACTTTACAAATAGGGAATAGGTTGCAAGCAAGAAGCCACCCACCCAGATTCAGATGGCATGATAAACTTTCAACTTTAAATTAGTTTTAGTTTCGCATTAGTGCAGGAGTGAGCCAACTGTATTTACCAGCACATTGATGATTCATTCACTGCAAGTCAGGTTGCAGATATTCCAGATGTTGTTGAACTAGAGATCCCAAAAGCGTTAAGTCACCATCATCATTGGAGAGAAATGCTAAGCCACTTTTGAGTCCCCTATGGGGAGATGGGGCGGGATGCAAAAATGTTTATTATTATTATAAGAGTTCAGCATTTCAAGGGATTCCTCAATATGCTTCACCAATTGCTATGTTGAGTTTGGTTTCTGGGATTTGTAGTTCAACAACATCTGGAATGGCTGCATGATATATCCACCATGTCAAGGGACGTAAGAGTCTCACCCTCACTGTATAGAATGTGAATATGGTCTTGTGCTCTATAATGGATGTTAACATCACAGCTGATAACTCAAGCTTATCTGCCTCACCCATCACTACCTCTTTTGGTTTCCAGACAAAGAATTTGACTGTGGATGGCCATTTTGGGACCTGGTCAGAATGGAAGTCTTGTACACACACAGATGGCACCAACGTAGGCTTCTGCCTCTGCAGAACTCGCTTGTGTGACAACCCAGTTCCACAGTGTGGGGGTCGGCAGTGTGAAGGGCCAATCGTGGAGATTGTCAACTGTTCCAGGTAGGACAGATATAAATGAGATGACCTTGCAGAGTTCAGAATGCTTTTGGTGGGCTGGTGATATTAGAATAAGACACATTTTACTTGTGGTGTAATCACCAGACAAAGCAGACAAGTATAATTTGTTGACAAAAACATAGCTACCTCCTTACTAACCTTTCTAGAGTCCCCCATCAGGATCATCCCAGGTTCAGTGTACAAGCATTGCATAGAATGGCGAGGTGGAAGAGAGGAACACTTTCCCAGACCTGTTTGGAACCTCTGCTTTTAAGAACACATGGTGGTCCAATTAAAGGAGTGCTTCAAATAAGCGTATTAGATAAAGCTTGACAGTAGGGTGTTTCAGTCTACATAGTTCTTATCTATTTCCTTTGTAGCAGGAGGGGCTTGGGAGTGAAGATTGTGAAAAGAGAAGAAACTATGATTTCTGGAGAGAACTGTATCCAGCCGCAGCAAATTTAACTCGTATAGGTTGAGAGCACCTCTTTTCCAGAATTCTGAAATTTACTGCATAGATGGCTGAGATAGAAACACCTTTGAATACTGATGTAAAAAAGCTTTGTTTCATGCACAGCATTATTTAAAATATTGTACAAAATTACCTTCTAGCTATATGTATATGAAACAAAAATATAAATATATGTGAATGAAACATAAATGAATGTCATGTTAAGAGTGGTCAATCTCCCAATATATATTTATATGCAAACTAGCTGTGCCCGGCCACGCGTTGCTGTGGCGAAGTCTGGTGGTATGGGAAATAAAGTATTGAGGAATTGGTGGTAGTTAAGGTCAAGGGTAAAGCTTTTCCCCAGACATTAAGTCCAGTCATGTCTGACTCTGGGGGTTGGTGCTCATCTCCATTTCTAAGCCGAAGAGCCGGCGTTGTCCGTAGACTCCTCCAAGGTCATGTGGGATGACTACATGGAGCGGCGTTACCTTCCCGCCGGAGCAGTACCTATTGATGCACTCACATTTGCATGTTTTCGAACTTCTGGGTTGGCAGAAGCTGGGGCTAACAGTGGGGGCTCTCTCTGCTCCCCCAATTCAAACCTGTGGCCTTTCGGTCCAGAAGTTCAGCAGCTCAGCGCTTTAACACGCTGTGCCATCAGGGGATATTATTTCCTAAAGGTTGTGAATATACAATATTTCTGATTGGGTTTTTTTTTTTTTTGTTGGAGGCAAGTATGAATGCTGCAATTAGGAAAAATGATTAGGATGTAATGGCCTTGCAGCTTTAAAGCCTGGCTGTTTCCTCCCTGAGTGAATTTTTTGTTGGGAGGTGTTAGCTGGCCCTGATTCTTTCCTGTCTGGAATTCCCTTGTTTTCAGAGTGGTGTTGTTTGCAATATTTTATGTGCTTCTACAGTCTGTGGCCCTGAGAAAACAGAGGATTTGCCAGACTTTGATGATGGGAATACTTTGTTGGGAGGTGTTAGCTGGCCCCGATTGTTTCCTATGTGGAATTCCCCTGTTTATTTACTGTCCTGGTTTTAGAGATTATATTGTTCTGCATTATTCTATCCCAGTAATTATTTCATATTAAAGAAGAATCTCACTTATCCAACATTCGCTTACACAATGTTCTGGATTATCCAACGCAGTCTGCCTTTTCATAATCAATGTTTTTGTAGTCAGTGTTTTAAATTCATTGTGATATTTTAGTGGTAAATTTGTAAATACAGTACAGTAGAGTCTCACTTATCCAACATAAACCGGCAGAATGTTGGATAAGCGAATATGTTGGATAATAAGGAGGGATTAAGGCTAAGCCTATTAAACATCAAATTAAGTTATGATTTTACAAATGAAGCACCAAAACATCATGTTAGACAACAAATTTGGAAGAAAAAGTAGTTCAATACACAGTAATTCTGTGTAGAAATTACTGTATTTATGAATTTAGCACCAAAATATCACGATATATTGAAAGCATTGACTACAAAAATGCGTTGGATAATCCAGAACGTTGGATAAGCGAGTGTTGGATAAGTGAGACTCTACTGTAAATACTACATAGCATTACTGCGCATGGAACTACTTTTTGTGTCAAATTTGTTGTATAATATGATGTTTTGGTGCTTAATTTGTATAACGATTACCTAATTTGATGTTTAATTGGCGTTTCCTGAATCCCTTCTTATCCAACATATTCACTTATCCTGCCGGCCTGTTTACGTTGGATAAGTGAGACTCTACTGTATATTTCTAATCTTATATTATCTGCTCAGAACTGGATTATATGAGGCCCCTTCTTCACAGCTGTATAAAATGCACACTGAAGTGGATTATATGGTAGTGCGGAGTCAAGATAATCCAGTGCAAAGCAGATAATATAAGATTATAAATGGGTTATATAGCTGTGTTGAAGGGCCTTGAGTCTACACTGCCATATAATCCAGTGCAAATTAGATAATCTGTGGAAGAAGTCTAAGTGAGGCCTAACTCTGCCTGTCCCCTAACTGAAACCTGGCTGTCCCTTGGTTGCTAGGCAACCAAGTGGGCAGAGATTAGCCCTCTAAACTGGCAGCAATTGGATAAAAAAAATTATTGCTCTCCCTCTAATTAGGACTTTATTTTTCTTTTCTTTTTGTTGTATCAACCTTGAGGCGTGGATGATGGGTTGTGTTGTCAAATTTTGAGGTTGGGGGGCCTGTACTTTTGTTGTTTTGTGAATTGCTGTGATGCCATCACTCTTTTATATATATAGATACAGGTACCAAAAATCTGAAAAAAAATCCAAAATGCAAACTCCTTATTATCCCAACCATTTCATGTATTGTTTTGGGTGGTTGAGAATCTAGCCACAAGTACTGTAATAGGTTTGGATAATTTTCCACACCATGAGTCATGAAGAAATGTTATTTTATAAATGCATATAGAAAGGTTTTGTTATTTAATACAGATTGCTTCTTCTTTTGTTTGTGACTTTAGAATTATCCTCTCTCCATTTCTGAATATTAATTAATAGTTAAGATCCTGGCACTCTTTTCAATTTAGAAACATAGATCTTCTTAGTGTAGTTTATGCTGCATGAACTTATTCTTTTCCAATGTAGGGTAATCCTGCATTTGCTCATAGTAAGTTAGCTTTAAAGTTGTTTGTTCTTATTGACATCCAAAGGTTTTATAACCCTAAAAATAAATGCTTTTTCCATTTCTATTAACAGTTTCTGAAATGTAATGCTCCAAGTTTAGTGCCAGGGTTTCTCAGTAGCAGATGGGATGGATCAGATCCTTCTGGCAGAAGAGGACAATGTGTGTAACATTCCTTAGTATCTTTCTAAAACACTCGCTGATATTTGTTTTTTTAAGTGATGATGCAAAGGGTGTTCATACTTTCTTTTCCCATTGCCTGATTTGTTGAGGTTTTCCCCAAACAGCTCTCTTTGTCCCTCTTCATTGCAGGGTTGATATATGTGGTTTATAAACTATTCCTTCCCCCCCCCCCCCCCCCGCTGTTCTTTTTCTTACAGGAATGGAGGCTGGACTCCTTGGACATTGTGGTCTCCTTGCAGTACCTCCTGTGGGATAGGCTTTCAAGTCCGCCAGCGTTCCTGCACCAATCCAAGCCCTCGACATGGAGGCCGTGTCTGTGTGGGACAGAACCGTGAAGAAAGGTAAAGCTCTTCCCCATATCATTTGCTTCCCTTTCAGTACGTTTTTCTCTCCCTTTTATTACCCCTCCTTTGTGAAATTCCTTTTCTGTGTCCTCAGTTCATATCTTGGCTTGCAGCTTCATTGCTGTTACCAAGGAAATGAAAATGCAGTTCAGTTTCCAACTTTTGTTTAATGAAGGCCTCCCAAAATCAGTATTGCGAGAAGGCTGTGCTTCCCCTAGAAAACTGATAATGGCTACCAAGTATCCGCTTGCAAAATAATCCAGTAAGAAGTCGTGTATGGCTATAGCACTATGGCCCCAGCTATATTGCCATAAAACGCAGTTTGAACTGCATTACAGGCAGTCCCTGAGTTAAAAACATCCGACTAGCAGAAGAATGGGGTTGAGACAACCGGAAGCAAGAGAAATCTATCTCTTGAAATGGAAATTCACTGTTGGAAGTTATCATGGCGAAAAGGTGCCTCCACTAAAGCTTTAACACCAATTTTTGTTTCCTCAACAAGCCAATTTTGTCAAAATCCAATTATCACAGGGACAGAAAGTGATGTGAAATTTATTTATTTACGACATTTATATCCTGCCCTTCTCACTCTGAAGGGTACTCAGACAGGCTTACAAGTTATATATGTACTTACAACATATTATATTATTAGCATAGTTCAATATTAGTATTATATATTACTATATTGTACTATACCACTATACTGCAATATAATTAGTAATTACATGTAATATATAATAATATATTACTATATTGTATTATTAGTATTATATTGTATTACATTATATTGTATATATTGTACTATACCACTATACTGTAATATTATTAGTAATATTACATGTAATATATAATATACAATTATTATATTGTATTATTATTAGCATTATATTATATTACAAATCTTCTGAACAGTGGCACAGACAGCAAAGCAAACATCACAGGGATATTAACTCTTCCCTAAGCTATCCTAAATTTTTGTGTGTGTGTGTGTGTCTATCTATCTATCTCTGGAGTTACACTGTTCTGACTTACATACAAATTCAACTTAAGAACAAACCTACAGAACCTATCTTGTTCTGCCTTACATGGTCAGAATGTGCTTTCCTGGAGGATTTGGCCTCTTTTGAAGTTGTCTGCTGATGAAGGATGGATGTAAATAGATGTGTGGGAGGGGGCAATGGATCAGTGAGAATGGGCTGTGTGTGGATGGATATGTTGGAATGGAGAATAGAAGGATGGCTCTGACTGTGTATAAAAGGGGGGGGGGTGTGGTGGTTTTAATGGAGAAGAAATAACATGTTGGTTGGCATCACCAGCATTAGCATCTTGACTTCCGCCAAGTTACCCCAAGTGAACATATCTTATAAACTTCCCTTATATGTGGTTTATAATGTTGTCATCTTCAAGCTTTTTTAGATAGTGCAGAAAACAAATTGAAATAGGTTTTAATGGATTTAACTTTGAGATGTCCCATCCTGTCTAATGTACAGTGTAGACTGCAACTCTGAGATCAAGCTTGTGCTCAGCATACATAAGGTTTCAAGCTCAATCCTCAGTAGCCTTTGCTAAAAGCATATGTTTGCAGGAATTTGGGCAGGCAGAGACAGGCTCCATTGAGACACCTTCATCTTTGTCCTCTGAGATAGAGAGGAAACGACAAGTGGTACAATGATTCTTTGTGTCTGACATTATTTCTGATTATTTGACTGTACTTCAGCTCCATAAAACAGTCAGCCTTAACAGATTATGTAAATCATGTTTATTGATGCCGAAATGAAATATTGCTCCTAAACTGACAAAGCAGCAGGAGTTACAACACAAATGTGTGTACTCGGATGAAAAAGATGCAGATCATCAAATTTCCATTTTGTGTGCATGTTCTCAAGAGGGATGGAAAGAATATTCATCATTATTCATTCTCATTTTTAAAAAAGTTTATTGACAGTTGGAAAGTTTGGTCAGAACATTTCAAAGTGCAACAGAAGGATTATTGTGTGCAGTAAAACATTTGGGGATTTCATGCATAAAACCTTGTTTTCTGCACAGAAAATGGGTTTTCTTTCAAAAAGTGTTTGTGTGCACCAAACCAATACATTTTCTCCTCAAAATAATTCCTTCACATCATTTTAGGATTTTAAAATACAGGCTTATTTTCTGCTGTAGCTACTGTGATTATGTGTCCAAAATAATATAGCCTTTATATTCCTAGTATATAGGATATTAGTTTTATTCCCAGTTTATTACCAAAACCTACTCTTTATAGCATTGTTATAAAATTTATTATGTAAAGCAAGGTTGGCAAAGTGTAGCCTTTTGGCTGTTTCTCATTCTAAAGCCCTCAGTGAATGACCTACCATTTTAGCCCCAAATAGCAATTTGTTTTCTAAATGTATATTTGCCTCTCCTGAGCTTGTGTGTGTGTGGATGTGTGTGTGTGTGTATGTGTGTGTGTGTGTGTGTGTGTGTGTGTGTGGTATATCAGCTATTTGGGCCAGCTGAAATTTTTGAACATGTTTCAAAGGCAGCCCCATGTAGAGTGCGTAACAGAAATCCAAATAGGATATACCCAAGGCATGTACCACAGTGACTGGATAGGCCTTTTCTTGGAACAGATGCAGTTGTTGCTCTAGCTTTAATTGTACAAAAGCACTCATTGTCACTTTTGAAACCTAGGTCTCCAGGTTCAGAGTTGAATCTGGAAGCACCCCAAACTACAAACCTTTGTTTTTAGGGGAAACGTAACCCATGTAGCATGACAGATACCTATTCCCTAATGTATCTTTTGACTGACCAGAATCACCTCTGTCTTGTCTGGATTAAATTTCAATCTGTTTACAGTTATCCAGTTCATTACAGCCAGCAACAGTTTAGTATAGGAGCAACTTTTTTAGAATTAGGTGAAAAGAAGTATCCTGCTTGTTGATCTTAATGATTATTTTTATTGATGTTGATGTTTTTTTACTGGGATAATTGTTTTATTGCTTTGTTACTGTTATTTGTTTGTTTTATCGGGCCAGGCCCCATGTAAGCCGCCCCAAGTCCCTTTGGGGAGATGGGGCGGGGTATAAAAATAAAGTTGTTGTTGTTATTATTATTATTATTATTATTATTATTATTATTATTATTATTATTATTATTATTATGAAGTAATAGAGTTGGATATCATAAGCATATTGAGTTTCTTAACAAGGCTGAGTAATGTATTTTTGGGGAGAACTGTATTTTAGGGGGGAGCCGGGTAAGTGATTCAAAAGATTATCACTGTTGCTTCCCTGCTCCAGAAAATGTCCTGGACTGGACCCTTAAAGGGGGGGAGGCTAGTCTAGTTGTTACTGGACTTAAGGTAGATATTTTGGGAGACTTTTATAGTCTCTGCGGTTGAAAGGTAGGAGTCAACTCTCATCTGTTTCTCTGTTTTCGATGACTTGTGGGCCCCTGTTTCATAGTTGGGGCTGATCCGGGTTCTTTTCTTCCCCCTGGGGGACATTTTGAACTGTGGGTCTTGGGTCATCTGGTGTGAGCTACTCTGCGTTCAGGAGCTTAGTTCAGGAGCTGCTAGTTGGTTGCCATCTTGGCCCTCCCCTTCCATAAGCAGGTGGCACAAAGTGCTTGAAATTGAACTGGGAGATCAGTATGTTAGGGAAAAAACTATGAATAACCAGTGGAAAGTCTTTAATGAGACCTATGTACACATGCTGTCGGTGTTTTGAGATCATGTATGCATATTCACATTGAGTGCATAATTGTGCCCTCCCCTCAGATTTTATTTGCACTGCAACTCCCATCAGTCCTTGCCAATGGAGGTGCTAGTAGGCTATATGACTAAAATGTTCTCTCCTTTGTTTTGCACAGGAGAGAATGCCTCATTTATAAGAAAAGTACTTCTCTTTGTAAGCAATTAAAATTTGCTGCATGATTAAGCAGAGGCATTACTTCAGTCATTAAATGTTTTTAATTGCTCAATCTAATTGATTATATATCTTTTCCCTAGTGATTAACATAGATATGTCTGTGCGCAACATAGATTTGACTGTTGTGATTCATTCTTTTTGCTTTGTCACAGTTCTTGGTATATATTGGAAAACATGTTTTTGCACTATAACTGTGAGAATCCAGAGGGCCATGCTGGCTGAGGGATGCTGGGAGTTATAGCCCCAAAAAGTAATCTTTCAAAGCTATGGTTATTACTAAGGTCTCTTCCACACAGCTGAATAAAATCCCACGTTTTCGGCTTTGAACTGGAATATATGGCAGTGTGGATTCATACAACCCAGTTCAAAGCAGATGTTAAGGGATTTTCTGCCTTGATAGAATCATAGAATCATAGAATAGTAGAGTTGGAAGAGACCTCATGGGCCATCCAGTCCAACCCCCCGCTAAGAAGCAGGAAATCGCATTCAAAGCACCCCTGACAGATGGCCATCCAGCCTCTGCTTAAAAGCCTCCAAAGAAGGAGCCTCCACCACAGCCCGGGGCAGAGAGTTCCACTGCCGAACAGCCCTCACAGTGAGGAAGTTCTTCCTGATGTTCAGGTGGAATCTCCTTTCCTGTAGTTTAAAGCCATTGTTCCGTGTCCTAGTCTCAGGGCAGCAGAAAACAAGCTTGCTCCCTCCTCCCTATGACTTCCCCTCACATATTTGTACATGGCTATCATGTCTCCTCTTAGCCTTCTCTTCTGCAGGCTAAACATGCCCAGTTCTTTAAGCCTCTCCTCATAGGGCTTGTTCTCCAGACCTTTGATCATTTTAGTTGCCCTCCTCTGGACGCATTCCAGCTTGTCAACATCTCCCTTCAACTGTGGTGCCCAGAATTGGACACAGTATTCCAGGTGTGGTCTGACCAAAGCAGAATAGAGGGGTAGCATGACTTCCCTGGATCTAGATGCTATACCCCTATTGATGCAGGCCAGAATCCCATTGGCTTTTTTAGCTGCCGCATCACATTGTTGGCTCATGTTTAACTTGTTGTCCACGACGACTCCAAGGTCTTTTTCGCACACACTGCTGTCAAGCCAGGCGTCCCCCATTCTGTATCTTTGATTTCTATTTTTTCTGCCGAAGTGCAGTATCCTGCATTTGTCCCTGTTGAACTTCATTTTGTTAGTTTCGGCCCATCTCTCTAGTCTGTCAAGATCGTTTTGAATTCTGCTCCTGTCTTCTGATATTCTGAGATATGGCTGTGTAGAAGGGCCCTAGGTTTCCTGATGATGCAACATGCCCTCTTTCCCAATTGCATCAGTTGGGAAGGCCATACAATGCTAATCAAGGTTACCGACTTCCACGTTCACACTCGCCTCAAGCAGACAAGAGCAGACAAGAGTTCTTTCTCCCACCCTGGACATTCCACAGCCCACTTGCCTGGTTTCCAATAAGCCTCACAACCTCTGAGGATGCCTGCCATAGATGTGGGCAAAACGTAAGAAGAGAATGCTTCTGGAACATGGCCATACAGCTCAGAAAACTCACAGCAACCCACTGAACAGTTCTGTTTTCTCACTTACAAGAATGGTTTAATTATAATTATTATTATAATGAGCATCTGTTTCTGCTCTTTTTATGTGAAGCATGTATTCTTCCACAAAAAAGTATAAGGAATTCTTTTCCAGGAAATCAGCTTCATCTTGCAATTGTTTGGGAGAAGGAACTAGACCCAGCTTATGTGAATTTTTCATTTTCTTACTTTTCCTCCTCCTCCTTTGAACCCCCTCCCCATCTACAAATAGCAATTGTTGTCTTTGGGGAAATTGAGTATGGCCTCATTCAGTGCATCAAGGGTCATATCACAGGCCTCGCCATTTTTCCATGTCACCCTCTCACTTCTGCCCTCATCATTTCAAGACGCTGGGTCAGTACAGAGGTCAGCAATTTCACAGATCTAAGATTCTCGCCTGGATTGTTTTGTAGAATCCCTACAAATTATAAGCCCTCTGGGTCCTGAGCAGGGAAAATGTGAAGAAATGAGCAGGGAGGAGGAGAGCAGCAGGGGAAAAACACTTCCTGCTAGCTTGAAATGCTTCCAAAAAGAGAATTAATCGGACTTTGGTCAAAATCCCACGTTCCAGCAGATTCAACCCCGCAATGTATTTGAAATATATCTGAGACTTCTGGTGCTTTTTACCCCCCCTTCTTCCTCACTGCCACAACTTCACTTATATGCTGATGATGATTCAAACTGGAAGATATGAAGTTGATTTATGTCTTGTTCTGTTTTATGTGAAGCAAAATGGTTTTTAGAAATACTCGAGCCTGAATCTAAACCCTTGTACATCTGCCAAACTCTAGTTTGTCAGTTGTTACAAACAGAATAGTCAGAGACACCAGGATCAGGAGGTGGGTTTTGGTGCTGTTTCACCTACCAACAGGCAATGGCATAGCCCTGCCAAATATCAACTTCGCTTCATGTCTTGTTCTATTTTATAAGAAGCAAAAGTTTTTTATTTCTCGCAACACTCTAGCCTGAATCTAAACCCTTGTTCATCCTTGAACTCTAGTTTGTCAACTATTACAAATAGTGAGTGTGTGTGCCTGTGTCAGAGACACCAGGATCAGGAGGTGAGCGGGGGCACTGTTTCACCTACCAACTGGCAATGCAAAAGCCCTGACATGAGGCCAACCTTTGATTGTAATCCTCGATCACATTACACATTAGTACATTCCATTGGTTTTCATCGGATGGATAAGTCCTCCGTCTGGGCATGGTGTCATTGTGCAGCTTCAGGTCTATCTTTGACCTTCATGGGGCAGGGGTTCCAAAATTCCCTTGCGTAGGTGTGCATGGCATCAGATTATTTAGGTTTAAACATAACCGTGCTGCAGTGTGGTAGTAAAAGCTTTCCCCTGTGCTCTTTCCCTGTTGCTTCAGTTAATTTAAGGCAGTGCATAGCTGATGGCAGCCTCCTTTATCCACCAGTGAATCTTTATATGACAGTATATCAGTGGTGGCACATCAACATCCATAATGAGAGGACAAATTGCCAATTCCAGTCCACTTTTCAAAACATAGGAGGACATCTCTCTGTGTTGTTGAAGGATTTCATGGCCGGAATTATTGGGTTGCTGTGAGTTTTCCAGGCTGTGTGGCCATGTTCCAGAAGCATTCTTTCCTGACATTTTGCCTACATCTATGGCAGGCATCCCCAGGGGTTGTGAGGAAACTATGCAGTTGGGGTTCATATATCTGTGGAATGTTCAGGGTGGGAGAAAGAACTCTTGTCTGTTTGAGACAGGTGTGAATGACCTCACAACCCCCGAGGGTGCCTGCCATAGATGCAGGTGAAACGTCAGGACAGCATGCTTCTGAAACATGGCCATACAGTCCGGAAAACTCACAGCAACCCAGACACCTCTGTGTTTCTTGTCCTCAGTTCTCTAAATAAAGAACAATATGAATTAAACCTTTTCACATAATCTGCGGTTGCTGCTGCATTTAATTTGAACGGCTCCACTGCTCAATAAACTCTAATGATTTCTAATACTTAAGACAGTAAAAATAGAAATGTACAGTGGCTCTTACTAATCTGCATATAAATGGCATATCAGAACAAAGATTGATCCCCCCTACAAATTGGCTTTTAAAATAATTGTTACTCAGTTCAGACAGCATAACCTTGTGGTTGTTTTTATATGCTCAGGTAAGTTGGACAATCCATTGCAGATTTCATGGAGTCTTGTAATAATAATAATAACCTGTTACCTATAAATCATGATAAGACCAAAGCTGGTTGGATTTATTATCTATTATAGACAATGAATCATTTTTATAGAATTAAATAAAGGAGAAATGACAAACCTGGAGAAGTGATGTCCAAAACATTCAGGATGTTAAATGGCATTGTTATTTTGGAATCCAGTTTTTCAGAACCTGATGACTTAATTACAGTCTTACATACTGAGAACTGGACAGAGAAATGGTGGAGATACAATAGGGACAGTTTTTGCATACACTTGAAATCTCAAGGACCAAAAAACTATTCTTTCAGATGAAGTATGCTATTATGTTTAGTGGAAATCATCATGGTACTTTGGAGAACACACCCTGTTCTCCTTGGCGCTAAATACTAGGTTTTATTCATTGTATATGTGTGCTTTTTTCCAACAGTGGGTTAGTATTGTGTGTATGAATGCCAGAGACTGGTAGTTCTGCAGGATAAAACAACTCATTCAGAGAAATAATTCTGGATTTTTAAAGCCTGTTTTAAGAGGATTAAACCACTAGTTGAATTTAAATGTAAAAACAGATGGGTTAAATGATCTGATGTAAAGTCTACTCTGTGATATAATATGGTCTGTATAATTTGATATTGGTTGATCTGAGTGTTTCAGGCTGCATCTGAAACAGGCTGTAGAATGAATGCAATTTGACACTGATTTAACTGCCAGGGTTCAATATGAAATCATGGGAGCTGTAGTTTTACCAGATCTCATCCAAGGAATGCTGGTGCCTCACCAATTTGCAAATCCTTAGATTCTATAACATTGAGCCAAGATAATTAAAGTGGTATCAAACTCCATTCATTCTACAGTGTCCTTATGTCACAGAATGTATGGTTAGTTCCAATGCCATTATGTACAAATTGTGGAAGGCATCCCAGAATTGTCCTAGCACTTTTCCCTATTTTTTCCTTATCACAGAATATTATTTTTTGAGGGGATGAGCAAGATGTACGTTTTAGACTGATAGTGCTAGGAGCTTCATATCCAGAAGATCCTGAAAGCAGTTCATTATACATCTTGCATGCCTAGTTCTCATAGTTTCAGCACATGTGGTGAGGTTATAAAGGTGGTGAGAATCCATTCCCCACCATTAGCTATGCTGCCAACCCCCTTCTTAAGTAACATAGTACAAACTGCTGAAAGCAGGCATACAGTTCCTTTTCTCTTGTGCTTCCTTTATTACAGATATTGTAACGAGCACTTGCTGTGCTCCCCACAAGTCTTCTGGACCGGTTGGGGTACATGGGAACGTTGCACAGCCCAGTGTGGAGGAGGGATTCAGGCCCGCCACAGAATTTGTGAGAATGGCCCCGATTGTCCTGGTTGCAACATTGTGAGTGACACCTGCATTAATTGCTCTGCTTTAGAGCTGGGTGGGATGACGCTTAAGTGTTCTGTTTACTCGGTGTTGTATTTTAAAAAATAATCTACTTGTCATCACTTTTTTGCAATTTTCCAAACTTGCTTTGCTCATTTTTGTTACTGTGTGTTCATGTTTATGTGTGTGGGTGTTAAAGGATTATTAAGAAACTAACATACCCTTTTACAAATTAATAGAAAAGGATACTCTTTATATAGCCACCCAAACAAACAATTGGGCCATGGTGGCACAATGGGTTAAACCCTTGTGCCGCCGAACTGCTGACCTGAAGGTTGTCAGTTCAAAGCCACGAGACGGGTCAAGCTCCTGTTTGTAAGCTCCACCTAGCAGTTCAAAAACATGCAAATGTAAGTAAATAGTTACCACTTCAGCGGGAAAAGGCAAAGAGTCTTGCCAGCCACAGTCTTGCCAGCCACATGAACAGGAAGTGACAACACAGGCTCCTCAGCTGGAAAATTGAGAAAAGCACCTCCCAGAGCCAGAGATGAGTACTTCCTCCAGAAGCTGGAAATGAAAGGAGAAGCCTCTGCCTTATTTTGTGTTTGTTTGTTCCAGTATATATGATTGTAAAGGCATTGAATGTTTGCCTATGTATGTAAATAAATGTTGTAATCTGTACTGAGTCCTCTAGGGGAGAAGGGTGGAATATAAATAAAGTGTATTATTATTATTATTATTATTATTATTATTAGCATTAGCGTTATTGTTGTTGTTGTTGTTGTTGTTAGCATTTCCACTTATATTACTTTAGGATAGTGGTGTCCAAACTTTGCTCTTCCAGGTGTTTTGGACTTCAGCTTCCAAAATTCCTGAGCATTGGACAAGCTGGCCAGGGTTTTTGGGAGTTGGAGTCCCAAACACCTTGAGGACCAAAGTTGGAGACCACTGCTTTAGAAAAATAACTATATCCTTGTGATCCTCAGCTCATTACTAGTAACTAAGTAAGTGGTAACACTAATTCCACTATTTTGTGGCCTTGTTATATATTGGTGACATAGGAGTATATTTGCATGATATCAAGTTTGGTCAGGGACAGTGTGCTGGTAAAATATATGCCTATTAAAGAATCTGGGCAGTGTTGTGCTTATACAGAATGGACCAAACTCCACACAGCCATTTAAAAACGGAATAACTTTTTATATTTATTCATTTTTGAAATAACATTTTCCAAATGACATAACATTTAGACTTTTTTTAGATTACTGGTAATTATAAAACACAATGTCATGCCACCTTGGGTACCTCTGTTTCCATATGGAGGCACTATACTTACCAAATAAGTCATTCCAATATCAAGCAAAGATGTTTTTAATCATCCAAGCATTTCAAAATGTCTCTCCACCCTAATTTAATTAGTTTTTTCTATTCTGCTGAGTTGTAGTGTTGTGTTGATTTGTTCTGTGTCCTTGTTCTAATGGATTTCTATTTATGATTATTTTATCACTGCCCTGATAATTTTACTGCTGAGCAGCCTAGAAATTCCTTAGATGAAATAAAACATACTGGATCAGTTTAAATCTCAGCAGTCGGCATTCCCCCAAGCTAGCTATTGTCTCTTCCCACAGATTGTATTTGCATGCTTCTGAAATGAAAGCTTTTTCTTTCTGAAGTGAAGAGGTAGTTATTTTAGTCTTTGTTGGAGAATCTTTATATCTGATTGGTAAATGAAGGTCAGAGAAAGAAGTCACATCATAAGAAGACACAAGGACCTGTAATGGTTTCATACAGAAGGATGTGTTTTGGCATTCAGCCTTCAGACATCAATGGTAGCACACAATGTTTGAAGGGAAAAAGCTTCTTTTTTTAGTCCTTGTAATTATGATTCTCATTTTGGACTACTGCTGTCGTCCGCTCACACTAACTATATATTTAGAGAAAAAAGCTAGGGGTGATGTTTAAAACAAAACTGGCCTGAGGACCTTAAATGGGAATACATGAAAGTAAACAAGCCATACAATAGCTTAACATGAGCAAAAGTGTAGATTTTTTACAAGCGAGGGCACACCCAGTGACAGCATAAGTTAGATTCCAGATAGCCATTCAGAAGCCTGAGTTCCCCATACTAATCTGTGGAAGGGCAACTTTTTTCATTTTCCTATGCCAACCATGATGCCATTGGGATAGGTTGCCACGGCTGACCATCTGCAAAATGAAAAGATACCACAAAAACCCTTATGGGAGCCAGTGAGGAAGCAGAAGTTGGGAAAATGACATTGTAGGACTACCACTCCCAGCATCCTCTTGAGTTAAAAGTTTTTTCCCCCCATTTTCAACCCCAAACCAATTTCCTCTATAGCTGATGTCCTGTTCAAGAATAAATCAAAGGACTGCTGTACAGGACCTAGAAATGCTACTGTTTGGTCAAAAATGCTAAAATACAATAAGTACATAGTCAAATCATCCCTTTCTTGTCCAGTTGGGCTGATGATACAAGGAGATCTTTAACATTACTCAGTGATAACACTATGATTTCTTTTTAACTTTTATGACAATATCCTATGAAATCCTGGGACTTGCAACTTAGAGAGGGATCTTGCATATTGTCAGCCAGAGAGCTTGTCAAATGTATTGTTATAATTTTATTGTGAACATCATCCAAGACTGGAGTTAAAATTGCTGGAAGAAACATTAACAACCTTAGATATGCAGATGATACCACTTTGATGGCTGAAAGCGAGGAGGAGCTGAGGAACCTTATAATCAAGGTGAAAGAAGAAAGTGCAAAAGCTGGGTTGCAATTAAACATCAAAGAAAACCAAGATTATGGCAACCAGACTGATTGATAACTGGCAAATAGAGGGAGAAAACGTGGAGGTAGTGACAGACTTTGTATTTCTAGGGGCAAAGATCACTGCAGATGCAGACTGCAGCCAGGAAATCAGAAGACATTTACTTCTTGGGAGGAGAGCAATGACCAATCTCATTAAATAGTGAAGAGACATCACACTGGCAATGAAGGTCTGCATAGTTAAAGCAGTGGTATTCCCCGTAGTAACCTATGGATGTGAGAGCTGGATCATAAGGAAGGCTGAGCGAAGGAAGATAGACGTTTTCAAACTGTGGTCTGGAGGAAAATTCTGAGAGTGCCTTGGACTACAAGAAGATCAAACTAGTCCATACTCTGGGAAATAAAGCCCAACTTCTCACTGGAGGGAAGGATATTAAAGGCAAGGATGAAGTACTTTGGTCACATAATGAGAAGACAGGAAAGCTTGGAGAAGATAATGATGTTGGGGAAAATGCAAGGAAAAGGAAGAGGCACCAACCAAGGATAAGATGGATGGATGGTATCCTTGAAGTGACTGACTCATCCTTGAAGGTGATGATGGCCAACAGGAAGCTCTGGTGTGGGCTGGTGTATGAGGTCACAAAGAGTCAGAAGTGACTGAACGAATAAACAACAAATCATTTTAAGAGCAATACTGGGAGTGCTAACAAGTTATTCTATTCTTAATAAATTCATCACTTATTAACTAACTAACCTAATAGCTACTTGCTTAAAGTCTTATAGTGAAATCTGGTTGGGCATATTTTTAGTTTGCACAATAATGAATGCTATCAGTTTTTATAAAGCAGTCTTTGTAGATGTGTTGGTGTTCAGACAATAATAACCTTCAGACTTAAACACTTTGATTATTGTGTTTAAAGCTATGGTTGAGGAAAGACTGAACTGGGTACAGAGATTCTAGTTATATGTAAAAGCCATCTTATATTCTAAATTAAAGCAAGTGACAATTTCTTTCAGGAATATCAAGCTTGCAATACAAGCCCCTGTCCCGAACTGAAAAAGACCACACCATGGACACCGTGGAGTCCCGTAAACATCTCTGATAATGGCGGCCACTACGAGCAACGGTTCCGATATACTTGCAAGGCCCGGCTGCCTGATGCAAACTTGTTGGATGTAGGAAGGCAGCGGATTGAAATGCGTTACTGTTCTAGTGATGGTTCCACCGGATGCTCCACCGATGGTAAGCAGCCATTTTTGCAGCATCTTAGCTTGTGGGCAAGTCAGCAGGTAGCCAGATACCGTGTTTCCCCTAAAATAAGACACTGTCTTATATTTTTTTGGCTCTAAAGACCCCCTAGGTCTTACTTTCGGGGGAGGTCTTATTTCACTCACTTCTCCTCCACCACGGCAGCGGTGTGCAGGAGAAGGAGCGAAAGAGAGCCATTGCCAGCCAAGAAAGAGAAGAAGGGCTCCTCCTTCATGGGCGAAAGAGAGCACCTTCGCCGCCCGGGAAAGAGTGGAAGGGACCCCTCCTCTCCTTCCCGGGCGGCGAAAGAGAGCGCCTTTGCCGCCCGGGAAGGAGAGGAAGGGCCGCCTAGGTCTTACTTTCGGGGGGTGTCTTATATTAGACAATCCCCCCAAATTTCTACTAGGTCTTATTTTATGGGAATGTCTTGTTTTCGGGGAAACACGGTAGATAATGCTGAAGGGTTTGGTTTGCTTAGTATTGACTGTATCCCAAGCAAACCCTTCCAGGGTTCCAATTCAACATTGTAACCCTTTGCCTTCTTGTTACTGAAAAATAAATAAAATGGATACTTTTATAGATCTTTCCACATACAGTGTTCCCTCACTTATCGCGGGGGTTACGTTCCAGGACCACCTGTGATAAGTGGAAATTTGCGAAGGGCACTATTTTTATTTTAATATCTAAACATTATTTTAATAGTTAACTGGCCTTTCTCCCCCTTGCAAGCCCCGGGGAAAGTGAAGCCTTTCTTACCAGCACCGGTGGGCCCCTTGCTTGGTGCCTGCTTTGGTTGTCTCTGCTCCTGCAGCCAGGGAAGAAGACACTACTTTGCCCAGTAAGTGAGTGAGCGAAGGAGGGCAGAGTGAGGGCAGGTGGCAGCAGAGAAGGAAGAGGGGACAGGACTTTCGAGTCCCTCTTCCAAGTCCTCCATGTTTCCCAGGATGGCCTGGCTGGAACGGGTGGCAGAAAAAGAAGCCTGGCCACCCTCACTCTCTCACCCACACACCCAACCACCCTCCCTCCCTTGCTCACTTTCTTACTGGGCGGGGCGGTGTCTTCTTCCCTAGCTGCAGGAACAGAGGCAGCTAGAGCAACATGGCAGGCACCAAGCACGGGGCCCACCGGTGCTGGTAAGAAAGGCTTCACTCTCCCCACGGCTTGCAAGGGGGAGAAAGGCCACTTATGTAACTATTAAAAGCAGCAATGGGGGCAGATAAATAAATAAATAAATAGAATTTCCCACAAAACAGTGAGTCTGCGATAAGCGAACCGCGAAGTAGTGGGGGAACACTGTATATACATCTATATCAAACTTGTAATATAAAACACATTTAAGCTGTGAGTAACTGGAAACAATTACATTGGTACATCAATTGAGCTATTAGCAGGATATAACAAAGACCAGGCCACACATACTGGGCACAACTATGGGAAGTTTTTACCCCTCATGCTGAAACCCTTCATGCTGAAACCACAATATTTCAAATTCATAACAACTTGTTTTATAGGAGGTTACCTGCTATACTTCAAAACATAAAAGCATGAATGTGGCAAGTGTTTAAAAGCATGTCTGATTTAGATAATGCATTATTAAATTTATAGTGAATGCTCACTAAGCAGGATGTATTTTGAATGTTTGTTTTCATAATGTATTATTTTAGAAATGGATCTTACAAAAAGTGTATTGTGCTCTATTAATGTGGGTTTTTTATTGCTATATAGTTTCTGCAGTGGCAGTTAAAGCCACCACAAACCAGTTCCTTGAAATATGGGAAGACAACACAACAGAACTGTAATGCAACTATTTGGCAGCCATATCATTTGCACATTTTACACATTACCATTTCTTTATTGTCCTTGACCATCTTACAGCCCAATGCTGTGCATGCTTGCTGAAAAACAATGTCATTTTTTCACAATAATTGCCCATGAAGAGGGACACTGGCCTTATTTATCTTGGCAGAAAATTATATCTGTCCTTTGTCGGAATCCAGTAAACATCAGTCAAGATGGTGAACGTCAACAAGATAAAGTCAGAACCAATAAGAAATAGGGAGCTATTAGCACACTTAGAAAAAAAATCAGCAAAAATAATATTTAAAGAAACTTTACCTTGAAATATACTCAATCAACAACCTGAGCATGCTCAGAGCTCACAAAATGCATGACATGTATGACAGCAGGAAGGAAGGTGAATATAATGGAATGGAGTATCAGGAAAAAAGATGACTGGGTTATGTAAAATTTGAACCAGACCATGCATTTCTCTACTTTGTTTTAGATCCAAACTCAGCAACACCAACAAGCACTTATGTCAAAATGTAGAATGTAGAAACATCTGGAATCATTTTACAACTATGTATTATCATCGGGAAAATGTAGCAGTTAGAGAGTGTAGTTTGCCTATGGGTGCATAGTATATGAATGGCAGATGAAACATTTAAATCTGGGTTCCCTTGTTCAGTCTTTTAGCTGTTGTACTAGCTCTTTTTCATTAATTTCCCTCAGCTTGTGGTCTATTTTTGTATGCGGACCCTCTCAAGCGCTGAAATGCCAGGAAACTTTTAATTAAGGGGGAACAAAGTTGCATGAGACAAAAGCCTTTAAATATTTGAAGACCTGCCAGAAAGAGGAGGAGTTGCCATTGTCGTCTTTTGGGCAAGACTCAAAGATGAGGAGAAGCAATGGACAAGTTGTAACAACATGCATGTAGGTGGAGTCTTAGGAAATGACTTATAATGGCTGTAACGGCGCCATTGTATCTAGAAGGTTTAAAGGCTGGGACAGGTAGGCAGTGTAAAGGGATGTGTTAATTCTGAATGTTCCTGTAACAGAGAGTGTAGGAAGAGATGGTCCCTCTGGAATTTCAAAGAAGTGACAGTACATTGTGAAATTCCATGTTCTTTGTGTATTCTAAGTGTACCCAATAATTTCAGAAACTCTAGTGTGTATTTCTGTGTGCATATGGAAGAGAGTCAGAAGGAACAAAGCAGCTGCAGGGAGAAAACAAGATGAAACAGGGAGAAATAGAAGAGCCTGAGAGCAGTCACAGTTTTTAATGACTCAAAAAGGGGGGCAAGTCTGGTTGACTCTGGCTGATTCACTGTTGGGTTTGTTTAAGCCAGGAATAGGTGAAATCTGTTCTGTGGTTTACTTCCCAACTTTAAAAAAGCTGCTTCTTGGTCTATAATATGTATTCATTTGTTTCATGTATAACTTCCCTCACTATGAGACCCAAGGTGGCTGAATTCAGCAGCACAGCGGAAATGTTGCCAATAATAATGTATAGGGTATTTCCGGGGATAAGAAATGAATGACAAGTCAGCAGTCAAGTTGCAGCAGCAAAAAGAGAAAATGCAACATTAAATAAAATAGAGAAGCAATGTCCCTATTTGGGAAATATTTAGAATACAGTACAACCCCTGTATCTGCAGGATTGGTTCCTATGTGTCACCTACTTTCGTTGAACAAAATATATAATCTCTAGGAATGTTCTTAGGCCGTCCATGTCATTCTATGGTATGCTTCTGGCAGAATGTATATGGAGCCACCTGGAGGACTTAGCAAAGTCCTAGAGAGAGTTCCTCTCCAGAAATTTTCTAGGTACTCCAGAACAGCTGTATAGTGACTTCCAGTGGAAATCATTCATTTAAATAAAGGTAAAGGTTTCAACTTGACATTAAGTCTAGTTATGTCCAACTCTGAGGGGTGGTACTCATCTTTATTTCTAAGCCGAAGAGCCGGCGTTGTCCGTACATATCTCCAACGTCATGTGGCCAGCATATGACTGCATGGACGCCGTTGCCTTCCTGTTGGAATGGTACCTATTGATCTACTCACATTTGCATGTTTTCGAACTGCTAGGTTGGCAGAAGCTGGGGCTAACAGCGGGATTTCACCCCGCTCCCCAGATTTGAACACCAACCTTTAAGTTACAAAGTTCAGCAGCTCAACGGTTTAATCCGCTGCGCCACCAGAGGCTGCTATTAATTTAAATAGTATTCACTATTATCCAAGTTTCCTCTTTCCGTGGTATGTTCAGGAATGTATCCTGATGGATACAGAGATCATAACTGTATTCCAGTGGTTCTCAACTTGTGGGTCCCCACTCCCCAGCTGTTTTGGCCTTCAACTCCCAGAAATCCTAACAGCTGGTAAACTAGCTGGGATTTCTGGGAGCTGTCAGCCAAAACACCTGGCGACCCACAGGTTGAGAACCACTGCTGTATTCTATAGGTATGTTTAACAAACTGTGCAGAATTCACTGGAAAACATGCTCAACGTAGATGAGAGTATTTAAAATATTTTTTAAACTCTGGGAGGAAAGCTTAAGAGATGGAAGGTGGGAGACAGGCTATATTTAGACTCCAGAAAAACGACTGAGGGAGACAGGCTTTGAAATATTTAAAAGATGTCAGAAAAAGGTGGAAAAGGAATAGCTTTCTATCAGTCTCCATGTTAGAAAGTATGTTCTAATTAGAATAATAGTCAGCAATCAATCAAGCCAGCTGACAAGGTTATGCGGTCTTCTGGAAGATTTTCAAACAAGGACTGAACTGGGAAGTGGCAGAGAAGAAAGCTTTTCAGTATAGGATGACATGCATTAAGGAGGGAGGCAAACATTTCCTCCAAAGCCACTGTAATACATTGGTTTGAACAGAAAAAGACGGGTCTTTCACAGCAACATTTTAATGTAAGCCACAGAAGTGAATGACAGTTATTTTGACGGTATGTTTCTGTGTTCTGGAAGTAGACCCTATGTGTACATACACTGGTGTGTGAGTGTAATGAATGACAAAAAATAAATGTATTTTTATTTATATCCCATCTTTTCACCAATGAATGACAGACTTCAAGAGACATATCAAATATG
This sequence comes from Anolis carolinensis, assembly GCF_035594765.1. Classification (NCBI taxonomy): domain Eukaryota; kingdom Metazoa; phylum Chordata; class Lepidosauria; order Squamata; family Anolidae; genus Anolis; species Anolis carolinensis. The sequence continues at coordinate 140,687,178 of NC_085844.1, forward strand.
CCAACTTCTGACATTGATAATGCCAGTGTTTTGGTGGGGAAAATGTTGATCTCAAAAGGAGAACAAAATTTTCTGCTGCAATGCAGAAACTGCAAACCATGCTCTATTCCCTGCTGTAATAATAAGTTTGGAAATAATTGGTAATATTGAGTTGTAATCATTTCCTGTCTCTAATACAAGGAATAATAAGGTAGAGGTAAATGGCGATAGCAGTCATAATGTTTGTTCTCTCCTTCTCTCCCATCACACTCCATTTTTTCTTAGTCTGCTGCCTAACTAGGAAGAAACTGTAAAAGCTCTGCTCTGTATTTCATTGAATGAAATATGGAAGCATATTCCTACAGGATAAATTGTTGTTGCTTAGATACATAATGTTTTATAGAGTGACATAACAGAACATAGGTCCTTGCTCCCAGCAGTAGACACTGTCAGTTTCAACAAGGAGGGAGACAAAATGAGAAAACACAAGGAAAGAAAGGCAAAATCCTGCTAACTAGGGATGATTATGAGTATTTGGGTTTCAGTGTGGTTCAGGGTGTCTCCAGACAGATGGCTCCAAGCAATACCATCCAAATGACACCATGCAGTTATTCTCTCTTTTGTGCCTGAATTGTTTTTCTTATGTTAAAGGGGGAGAATGAAAGAAGCAGTTGGAAAACATAGGAGCATTGCAACTGGAAGATTATGTTGTTTAGATCCCTATGAAGGCCTGCATCCAAGTATTGGTACAATAGTGGCCTTATTAAGAAGTTCTGTGTCTTTCAATTACATCTTACTAAAAAATATAAAAAGGCTTTTAGAGTTACATAGGAGCTGCAGGCTGCCAGTTCACTCGCCATTGTTTAATTGATACTATTTCAATAATGCTGAGGATTTCTGACACAATAATCAGAACTGTAGTCAACTTTAATACCAAATTATATTCTTCTGATCGTGCAATGTTATAAATGCAAAATTGCTAGATCAAAAATTAAATTAAAACAGCATTACAAACGGAGTCAGCATATTGCCAAGACGGCACATTTTGGTTTGAAGGGATGCCCCTTTAATTTTCTTCTTGTGTTTTATTTGTCTCTGTTCCTCTTAGGTGACTTCATGCACTCTGGACGTTATGCTGCCCATACTATTAATGGTGCCTGGTCTCCCTGGTCTCCATGGTCCCAGTGTAGCCGAGACTGCAGCAGAGGCATTCGGAATCGGAAGCGTATTTGCAACAATCCTGAGCCAAAGTACGGAGGGCTGCCTTGCCTGGGGCCATCTCTCGAATACCAAGAATGCAACATTCTCCCATGTCCAGGTAGGATACCATGAAAATAAAAATATGGAAAAATTCCCAGTTTACACATGATAAAAAATAGAACCTTGCCTAAAAGACTGAGCTCAATTGGCCCGTGAGGCATCTTTTCCAGAAAAGACTGAAGCTGGATCTACACTGCCCTATATCCCAGAATCTGAACCCAAATTATCTGCTTTGAACTGGATTAACTGAGTCTATACTGCAAAATAATATGTGAAAAGCAGATAATTGAAATTAGATCCTGGGATATAGATCCCGCCTGAGGCAGTGTTACTATTCAAAGGGTTTCATTTAAAGGGCTCTTTTTGATAACCCCATAGTTGTTTTACTATGATTCAATGTGGGAATGACTTGTTGACATGTGATATGAGGAAGGGAAGGGGTAAGATTTGTAAACTTCTTTTCCACCAATAAAAGTCTTCATTCTCTTTCAAATAGCATTGTCAGGAGTCCAGAGGTGGAGCAATGAGGATCCAGATGTGAAACACACATACGTGCTAACTGTATGCTAACTGTATGCAAGTCATCAAACTTGGGACATTCAGTAATGAGAAGTCTTAGAGAAGGGAAGATTAATATTAGTGACTGAAGTTGTTTAATTTGCCAAGTTATGTTAATTGATTTTTTTTTAATGTGGAGGGTAAAAAAGATCTAAAGACACCTTCAAGACTGATTTATTTTAGTATGAGCTTTTGTAAAGTTCAGTTATCTTTGTCAAATGCATTGATGGAGTACAATATTCAAGCCACAGTTTGTTGCTTAAAATGGTTGTTTTTCACAACAAGCTGCAGAATTTCCAGAGAATATGTATGACTCACTAAAGATGGGGTAGAGGCAAAGCAGAACATGGGTGGGAGGAGAGAGAGGAGAGGGGGAGGGAGAAACAAAGAGAGGAGAAAGGGGGAGGGGTTGAAGGAAAACTTTTCACTTAATTATCCAGGTGTCCAGCCTTGCGTGAACAATAAACCTACTGAAGAAGTACAAAGTGATGCCTTGCATCTTTCCAAATTAGGAGGAGTAGCTAATGCCTCAGAGGACAAGATCAGAATTCAAAATGACCTTAACAAATTAGAGAGCTGGGTCAAAACTAAGAAGATCTATTTCAACAGGGAGAAATTTATGCTATTACACTTAGGCAGAAAAAATGCCTGTGCAGAAGATTAGGACATGGAGCAATGGATTCAATTTACAAGAAAATTAAAAAAACCCATATAAGCTACTCTAAACGCCTTTGAGACACATATGAGAAGCTCAGCCTCTCATGGAAAACCAAAGTGCTGTCCCAGCAGTCACCAGCCAACCCCTCTGCAATGCCAGAAATATAGCTTAATGGTGTAATGTTAAAAATGTTGACCATTTCCACTACCTCTCCACAAAAGTCAACATTGACACTGAAATACAGTACTGCCTGAGCTCTGCGAGTGCAGCATTTTTCTAAATGAAGCAGAGTGTGTTGAGGATCAGGGATACCAAGGTGCTTGTTTATAAAGCTGTTGGCCTTCCAACCCTGTTATATGCCTGCGAAATATGGACTGTCTAAAGGTGTCACACACAACTCCTGGAGCAATTTCATCAGCATTGCCTCCAAAAAATCCTGCAAATCTCTTGGGAAGACAGGTGGACAAATGTAAGCATGCTGGAAGAAGCAAAGACCACTAGCATGGAAGCAATGCTCCTATGCCATCAACTCCGCTGGACTGGCCACATTGTCTGAATGCCCATTCTCAGTCTCACAAATCAATTACTATATTCCCAACTCAAAGGAGGCGGGACTGAGAGCAGGACCTTGTCACATGATCTTAATCTCCAAGATGGTTCATAGAGGAAGTTACATTTGGACAAATAATAATAATAATAATAATAATAATAATAATAATAATAATAATAATAATACAACAACATCAAGCATGAACATGTGAAGACTGTGGTCAGTAAAGAATACACACAAAGGGTCAGAAAAATTCTCAAAAGCAAGCTCAATGGAGGCAACACCATCAAGGCCATAAACACCTGGGCCATACCTGTCATAAGATATACTGCTGGCATCATAAACTGGACACAGATGGAACTGGACAATTTGGACAGAAAAACAAGAAAACTCATGACCATTCATCATTCACTGCACCCTCGCAGTGATGTTGACCGGCTATATCTGCCTAGAAGATCAGGGGGCAGAGGACTCTTACAAGTCAAACAAGCTGTCGAAGAAGAAGAACATGCCCTGGCAGAATATGTAAAGCAAAGCGAAGAATCTGCTTTGATTGAAGTCAAAAATCAGAAACTCCTCAAAGCACAGCAGACAAAAAACCAGTACAAGAAAGCCACACTACAAACTAGAGCTGACAGCTGGCACAACAAAACATTGCATGGAAAGTTCCTTGACAAAATTGAAGGAAAAGCTGATAAGGAGAAGACCTGGCTTTGGCTCACGAATGGGACCTTGAAGAAGGAGACAGAAGGCCTGATCCTTGCAGCCCAGGAGCAAGCCATCAGAACAAATGCAATTAAGGCCAAGATCGAAAAATCAGCTGTTGACCCAAAATGCAGACTGTGCAAGTAAACCGACGAAACCATTGATCATATCCTCAGCTGCTGTAAGAAAATTGCACAGACAGACTACAAACAGAGGCACAACTATGTGGCCCAAATGATTCATTGGAACTTATGCCTCAAGTACCACCTCCCAGCAGCAAAGAACTGGTGGGATCACAAACCTGCAAAAGTCTTGGAAAATGAGCACGCAAAGATACTGTGGGACTTCCGAATCCAGACTGACAAAGTTCTGGAACACAACACACCAGACATCACAGTTGTGGAAAAGAAAAAGGTTTGGATCATTGATGTCGCCATCCCAGGTGACAGTCGCATTGACGAAAAACAACAGGAAAAACTCAGCCGCTATCAGGACCTCAAGATTGAACTTCAAAGACTCTGGCAGAAACTAGTGCAGGTGGTCCCGGTGGTGATGGGCACACTGGGTGCCGTGCCAAAACATCTCAGCCGACATTTAGAAACAATAGACATTGACAAAATTACGATCTGCCAGCTGCAAAAGGCCACCCTGCTGGGATCTGCGCGCATCATCCGAAAATACATCACACAGTCCTAGACACTTGGGAAGAGTTCGACTTGTGATTTTGTGATATGAAATCCAGCATATCTATCTTGTTTGCTGTGTCATAATAATAATAATAATAATAATAATAATAATAATAATAATAAACTTTATTTATACCCCGCCACCATCTCCCCAGCGGGGCTGGAGCTGTTTAAGGCTTTATGGCTATAGGCACTATGAATTGTGTTCGGTAGCAGACTGGCAGCCAGTGGAGCTGATGCAACAGGGGGGTTGTATGCTCCCAGTACATTGCTCCAGTGAGCAATCTGGCTGCCGCCCCTTGGACCATTTGGAGATTCTGAACAGTCTTCAAAGGCAACCCCATGTAGAGTGTATTGCAGTAATCTGTTTGGGATGTAACCAGAGCGTGGACCACCATGACCAAGTCTGACTTTCCAAGGTATGGGCGCAGCTGACGCACAAGTTTTAATTGGGTTCCATGCTTAACTATAACTGTTCACTCTCAAACTGCAAACCTGTGCTTCAGAGGGAATGTAACCCTGTTCAGCACATGCTGTAACCCTATACCCTGTTTGGCCTTACAACTGATCAGGAGTACCTCTGTTTTGCCTGGATTCAATTTCAATTTGTTTGCCCTCATCCAGACCATCACAACTGCCAAGCACTGGTTCAGGACCTGAACAACCTCCTTAGTAGCAGTTGGAAAGGAGTGATAGAGGTGAACGTCATCTGCGTACAGATGACATTGAACTCCAACTCTCTGGATGATCTCTCCCTGTGGCTTCATTAGATTAAAACAAAACGGCCAACAGAACTGTGTGACATCCTTCCGTCAATCCTAATCTGTCTTCTCCCAAGGCCTTCCTGCTTTATGTAATATGGCAGAAAGATAGCAACTCTATCCTCTAACAAATCCCAATGACCTAAAATAACTTCTTAAAATATGAAAATAAACAAAGTATTAATCAAGTAGGCTGTGGAGTTTAGTTTGTGCTGAGTAAGAGAAGTTTGGCGAATTAATAATTTAATGACTCAATTGAATGGATTTTTTTCTCGGAGCCAGTGAGGCCATTCCTGAAATAAGCATGATTTCCCAGCCCATCTCTTTAGACTGAAGGACAGGAGGTCTTGGCAATTTGCAAGCTAACCTATATTGGTTTGGAGGTTTCTCTGTCTCCTTTTGGTTGCAGATTACATGATCGATGATGTAATTCAGACAGGCAGATTTGGCATAAACACTCCACTTAAGCACTCTTAAATATTGGACTTTCGTAGTATTTAACACGAGAGAATGTGCAGCCAATATAGTATTCTTTTGCATTGTAATATAAAATATTATCACACACACTCCTCTTGGGGAGGAATATAGCACCTCCTTGTCTAGACAATAATTTATATAATGACTACATGGAATTAAAAATCTTACATCACATTCACCTTAAGAAACATCACTTTGAGACAACCATTGTTACATGCCTTCAGGTTGTTTTTTCTTATGGTAAAGTAACCCTATCATGGGGTTTTCTTGGCAGAATGTGTTCAGAGAAGATTTTACCTTTGCTTCCCTCTGAGTCTGAGAGAGATTGGCTTGTGCAAGGTCACCCAGAGGGTTTCCATGGCCGAGCAAGGATTGAAGCCACAGTCTTTTAAAGCTTTGTACAATACTGAAACCGCTACACCACATTGGCTGTCTGCAGCATCCACCAGGTCTAATATCTATGTAGGTTATCTGTGTGTCATTTGTGGGTGAAACACATCTGTAACATTGACAGAGATTGCAATCCTTTGCAGCATTCTTTATATATTTTTATAGCAGGCACTTTAGAAAGGTATTTGACTGTGACTCTGGAGACCAGGATTCAAATTCCTGCTCAGCTATGGAAACCCGCTGGGTGACTTTGGACAAATCACACTCAGTTTCAGAGGAAGGCAATAGCAAATCCCTCTGAACAATCTGCCAAGAAATCCCTGTGATAGCATTGCCTTAGGGTTTCCATAGATGCACAGAGCAGCAGCAGGAATAACAACAACAAGGATTTATCTAAATCAGAAGTACATATTTACTGATTAATATTTAGAGATAAGATTCTTTCTTTCTCTTACTAGCACTGTAAGAATATTTGCTAGCCAAGAATAGCATTATAGCCCTAAAGGCTGTCAGATACAGCTATTATTATTATTAACTACATTTCTATCCCGCTCTTCTCACTGCGCAGGGGACTCAATATCAGCTAGATCTGATATTACTGGAGGCAGTTCTAAGCAACCTATCTTTGTGGCTAAGGAGGAAGCTTTTATACTATTTTCAGCCTCTATTTATCCAATTAGAGACAGTCTGCATGCCACCAATAAATAACCAATCATCTAATACTGTCACTGATCATCACTTCTTGCTGTCTGCCAACAGATGAGTGTATGAGCCTTATTGTAGATTATTGCATTAGCAGAATTAACAATACTGTACCGATGCCATTTTTTTTCCTATACTTGGACGATATTGTTTTACTATTTTCTTCACCAGTTTTTTTCTTTTCATTTGTTTTGGTTTTGATGGTGTCATGCCCATAATTAGATTGTAGGCTTGTACCTCTTACACAAACATTTGGATTTTACTCTATACCAGTGGTTCCCAATCTTTTTTTGACCAGAGACCACTTTGACCAAGGACCACTCGCCAACATTAGTACCAAAAGGTACTAATCAGTTTTTGGTCAACTTTAGATTCGTTTTGGTTATTTGGGGTGCTGATTCAGAAAACTGCATTGGATAGACCACATCAGCTCTAGTTTCTGATGCATAACATATGCCATCCAGTAGTTGCCATCTGCTCGCCCACAGAAAACCATATTTAATAGTCTAGAGCTGATTTTCCCCGCATATCTCGCAGACATTATTTTAGGTCTTGCTGCCCACTAGTGGGTTGTGGCTCACAGGCTTGGAATCACTTCTCTATACAGATACAGTTATGATCCTTACTTTTAGACTCGGAGGGCTTTACTTTTGCAAATAAAATATACCAAAATAGTGTTCATCTTGAAATAGTCCCACTGTGGTTTTGAGTGCTCCCCCTCAGGTAAGATTAGGTTCTAAAAGAAAGTGAGACAAAGTAAGTTCAGAGTAAAACTAGTGTTATTTTCTGTTGTACCAAGATGTTCTGAGATAATATTTGGAAGTTAAGAGCTGCACAAGTAGAATTAGTTGTACAGAACTTTCTGGACTAGCTGGAAAGAAAAGTTTTCAATGTTTCCTGTCTAATGAGAGAATACTGCAAGGAACACAGCTTCTGAGCTACTCCTGTAATGTTTGAAGAAATACTCACATTTATTTTATTTGCATATGAACTACCACATATGAATGCGCCACTCTGAGAGGTGTAACATGTGTTTTATCCTCTGTGTTTCCACTTTATCTAAGTAGAAATACTGTACAGTGTTCCCTCACTTATTGCGGGAGTTAGATTCCAGGACCACCCGCAATCAGTGAAAATCCATGAAGTAGGGACGCTATATATTTATACTTTGCTTAGTAGTTATATACCATTTTAAGTCTTTATCAATCATTTGTGTGTTGATAAATCGCCTCTTTCTCCTCCTGTTGCCGCTTGGGCTCTTTTTCTCTCCCTTCGGCTTTTCCTTCCTCCCTTCCTTAGGCTGTAAATTGTAAGTTTTTATGATTTATAATATTCTTTTAGAGTTTATTGAAAAACCGCAAAACAGCGAATCCGCAAAAAGCTAGCCGCAAAGTAGTGAGGGAACACTGTATACCATTTAGGAGTGGTATTTAAGACTGGCATTGGCCAAAATCCTGCATTGGTGACACAGATACATCACATATGTCTGACTATGACTCTACTCCACCAACCCACGTTGCAAGCAGGGCAGCCTACCAACATGGCAATCTCTGTGTTGTGATAGAGTAAGATAATTGATGGGGATGTGTCCAGCTATTTTCCTGCACAAGATGCATTGTGACAGACATCTACTGATACCTCCAGGAGTCCTCAGGAAATCTTTGAAGATTACATCCTTGGTATAAGAAAATCATTGAACAAATTCTTGCTGATCTCTGACAATATAGAAATAGCTACGTTGAGTACAAGGGGACTGCATTATTCTACAAGATGGTTTTGTAAGGGGGAATTGCATAATCAGAACAGATTTCTGAGTTCTACACTGACTTAAAAAGTGAAAACAGAAGTCTGATTTATGCCATTGTAATCTATCAACAGGGTGCCAGTCGCAATTTTATTATATGGAAATTTGTTGCTAGAGATGTTTAGTTGGGTATGATAAATTCAGCTTAAAATATGAATAATGCCAGTCAAATGAATTTATTTTACTTGCATTTAGAGTAGCAAGTAATGATGTTCTGTTTGTCTTTCATTTAATCACAGAAACTGAAAAGCATATATCCGTAACCATACACTTATAATAGGATAAATAGGATAAATATGTCATAAACAAAACCAACTCTACATGGATTGCCCAGATGATGGAGGGACCACTGCCCCTCTGCTACCATCCCTTCTTTCTCTTTATTTCCTTTCTCTTCCTTCCTTCCCCCCTTTTTCTTTCTTCCCCTCTCCCTCCCTCCTCCTTTCTTTTTCCCCCTTCTCCTTTCCCCTCATACACATGTCACCTTTCTTTCCAGTGATATCACAGACGATCACTTCACCTACCAACAGCCTTTGTGGTGCAGACCGACAAACAAATAGACATATTTAACACACACACACACATAGATATACATATACATATATATACATACATACGCACATACACACGCATGCACACAAACACATATTGTGAAATATAAAGAGAATATACTATTTTTATAAGGTCGGACATACTGGAGAGACCAACATTCAGGTACAACTTAAAATGAATGCGTGTTTGGGGCTATATGCTTTTTACACCTATGCAATCTTCTTGAATTCTCCTGGTTGTGTTTTCTTTTTCTTCAGTTGATGGCAGCTGGTCTTGTTGGTCAACGTGGTCCAAGTGCTCCACTACTTGTGGAAGTGGACATTACATGCGGACCCGATCATGCACAAACCCAGCACCAGCTTATGGAGGTGACATCTGTTTAGGGCTCCACACTGAAGAAGCCCTCTGCAATACACAGCAATGTCCAGGTACAGGAAATCCATTTTGTTTATTCCTTTATGGTTTTGCCGAAAGGCATAGTTTTGTCATGTACTTTCTTTAGCTAGTATAGTGGTTCTCAACCTATGGGTCCCCAGGTGTTTTGGCCTACAACTCCCAGAAATCCCAGCCAGTTTACCAGCTGTTAGGATTTCTGGGAGTTGAAGGCCAAAACATCTGGGGATCCACAGGTTGAGAACCACTGAGCAAGTGCATGTTCCGTTTCAACTTTGTTCTTCTTTTATCCACACAGCAACCCCTTTAAGGAAGACTAAGCTGACAGATTTGAATGTGAGATGCATCCAATCTCCTTAAATCTTAAATCCAGTCTCTAATCATGAGGTGGAAAATCTCAGGCCTAGCATCCTGAGCCCTTTCCAGTGCCCCTAGTTTATGTTGGGAAGCCTTAACTTGCGCAGGTTTGCTGTGAGGATTTCTGTCTGTGGGAGATCTTCTGTTAGTCAGAATGGGGAAAAAACATAAACACATCAGATAGCAGGAAATATATTTTTCCTTCCTCCCATTCTGGAAGTAGCTGGAGCTAATTGGAGAATGCCACCATGCAGCAGAACCTGAATGAACCCTCTGGCAAACAATTGGTTTGAAAAGAAGCAACTTGTCTTTGTCATGAAGCTTTTCTGGCAGAGGGTTGCCAACACTCTTCTTTTTGTCTCAGACTTCAGGTCACCCCTCAAGCATATATAATAGAAACTTTGTCCTTCACACAATAAATACTGCCCCTGATGTGATCCAAGCTTGATCTACACCTCCATATATCCTAGAATCTGATTCCAGATTATCTGCTTCAAAATGTCTTATATGAATCTCCTCTGCCATCTAATCTGGGATAAGAAGATAATGTGTGATCAGATCCTGGGATATAGGGCAGTGTAGAAGGGACCAACCGGGGGAAGATAATGGCAACCCACCACAGTATTCTAAATGGATCAGTACAACCAGAGACTGACAGGGAGCTCTGGCATGGGCTGGTCCATGAAGTCAGAAAGAGTTGGAAATGACTGAATGAACAAACGACAACAGAAGAGGCCACAGAGGGATGGACTATTTTAAAAAGCATGGGAATGTTTCAGTGGACTTCTTTACAAGTACTATGTTTTGCTTAGATGTTCCGCCTTGTAGAAAGTGGTGAAGTACCTAGACAGAGAAGGGGGCTTGATGGGAGAGGTGACAGCACACAGTTTACCATTTTCTCTTCCCATGATGACTTTTCCAATCAGTGACCAATGCTCTAGCTTTGTTTCGGTATAGGCCATATCCCACAAAAGAACTAGTCACAAGGGACTCCTACTGAAGAGCATCATATAGAGCACTGCATCTTAAACTGTGGGTCCCAACCTCAAATAGGATCTTTAGCTAATTGTTGGGGTTCTGAAATATTCGGCAACACTAAGCATTTTATGAACCTCACCAAGTGGCTGTTTAAAACATTTACAGAAATCCATTGTGCCGTATTTACAATGGACTCTGCAGAAGATGCTTCAGCTGTGCTTCATAAAAAAGAAAATCAGTCTGTTTTGCAAACCTTGCCAATGCTGACTTGTTATCAGTAAAAGTTAGGTTTTTATATAGCTAATATAGCTAATACCTAGGGTCATGTAAACATTTCTCAGGCTAAAATGGGAAGTGGAAATGTTTAAGAAGCCCTGAAATAAAGTATAAGCCTAATTTGTACAATTAGAGTAATATTCTAAAATCTTGTAATCTGGTGATTTAGTAATGGTCATTTATATATTTTTTTTGGCGGTGGTGGTGGGGGAGAGGAATGGGGACAATATCCTAAATATGCCACATACTTCTTGTTTTTTGTTTTGTTTTTTTGTTTTTGTTTTTTTGTTTGTTTTTTGTTTTTTGTTTTTTTTTGTGGCTGTCACAGAGAGCTGGTCTGAGTGGTCAGAGTGGTCTGGCTGCAAGTCATCTGGAGTCCAGTTCCGCAACCGCCAGTGCAATGTTTTATTTCCTGTGGGTCACCAGTGCTCTGGGAATACTACTGAGAATCGGCCATGTGTTTTGGATTCTAACTTCATTCCAGGTAAAATTGTTTATCTCTTCATCCATTTTCCTGATGGCTGGCCCTCAGTAAGTTGCTATAAAGTTGTTAAATGAAGAGAAGGATAGGAGTAGTGTAACTAAACTAGTGCTGGTCACTATTTTAGTAAGATGGAAGTGGTGGTAGGAACAAAAAAAGGATTTATTTCAGCCCTCCTCCCAGCCATCCTATGCCTCCAAATGTATTTTCTGGAGCCAGTTGATAGCTTTTGATCTTTTCTTCCCAGTCTCTATATTCACAGTTTCCCTCAGGTAGGTTCACTGGATCTGAGTGTGTTCTTTGACTTGGCATATTTGCAGAATACCAAATGATTTCTTTTTGTCTACCAAATAGCAAAATTTAGCAACACTTGAGAAGAGCTGTCTGTCTAAACAAGTTTAAGAACTTTTTGTCCCAAACCGATTAGGGAAAACATTATTTGAAGAAGTCTTCATTTCATATTCGGTTTCAAATGATTATTTTGGGCTGGTTGATTTTTAAAAGGATTCAGAAAAACTGCCATTCAGTGCCAATGCTTCCTAACTGAATTATTTCCCATTGCAGACATAACAGTAGCAAGAACCAGGGGCATCAAAGAAAAACGATGCGGAGGTAAGGATCCCTGCCTCTTTTCCTCAATAATAATTTCCTGTTTCCAGCATCTCTCTGTGTGTGCTTTCATACTATTTCTCCCATTTTCATTCTGCCAGTGTTTAAATTGCAGTTTCATTATTCTTTTCTCCCAAATTGTTGCATTTTTCATCCTCAAGCATCAAATTTAAATGGAAGAAGTTCCAGAGTGGAGGGGTTCCAATATATTTCTGTGATGTAGGATGTTGGCTGGTATTTTTAAAGAAACATTTGTTACACAATACCTGTTGTTTTTAAAAAGGTGACATATTACTGTTGCTCATTATTTATGGAATGGCAAGAGTGAGTTTTAGAGGGATTATTTAGACTTGGTTATTTTAAAATATAATTCAGAAGAATGATCTATGGTTGTTGTGCTACACTAACACCACTAACAACAAAGTGTTAATTTTAATTATTTTGTAATTATTGGTATTAAAACACATTTCAATTTTTTGAATTCCCAAATCTCACCGAATAGTCTCTTAAACAAGGCGTATTTTTAGAAATGGTGAATAAATATTACTCATTACACCTTAAGTGAAGGCAATGATGTTACCAGGCATTAAGCCATTGGGTTGCTGTGATTTTTCTGGGCTGTATGGCCAATTCCAGAAGCATTCTCACCTGACGTTTCACCCACATCTGTGGCAGGCATCCTCAGATGTTGTGAGGTCTGTTGGAAATTAGGCAAGTGGGAGAAAGAACTCTTGTCTGTTGCAACTGGCCAGCTTGATTAGCCTTGAATAGCCTTGCAGCTTCAAAGTCTGGATGTTTCCTGCCATTGTTTCTCCACTACTGGGTTACTTCCAAACAGTTCCAAACAGTTCTGTTCAAAACAGAACTTTGCTAATAGAAGTGTGTAGTTCCTAACATGTTTTCTAAGAAGCAAATCCCATTAAACAGAAATGCACATATTTCTGAATAAGCAGACAGAATCTTGCTGTAAGGTTGTTATTCCCATTGTATGTTTGTTTGTTTTTTTCAGAAGGACAAAAGCAATTACAGGTTGAGTATTCCTTATCCAGAAATCTGAAAAATTCTAAAATTGTCCTTGGGTGGGCGAGATGTTTTGTGCACAAAATTAATTAAAACAATGTGTATAAAATTAATTCCAAGCTGTGTGTGCATGAACCGTAAGTGCATTCCAGTTTTAGACTTGGATCCTATCCACAATAAACTTCATTATATATATATATATGAAAAGTATTCCAAAATCTGGAAAAAATCAAAATGCAGAACACTTCCAATCCAAAGTATTTCAGATAAAGGATGCTCAACCTGTACAAGTATGCAGTGGATATAAGATACTACACGCATAGTGGTTTGGAACAGCCAATATCATTCCTTGATGAAATCACTACACAAGGACTCCACTAGCATCCTGCAGAGAATTCCTTGTGGGCATACAGAACCTTTTCCTTAAAGTTTAGTTTTTGTTTAGCTTTGTTTTGTCCAGTTAGACTCCCTACCATATGACACATTTTCTGTACAAATGGGACTTAGGAAGAAAGGACACTTCTGGAGAAGAAAGCTATTTTCTGGCTATTGCATTTCAACCTATAATTTAGAAAATAGTGGTGTATGGATCTATGAGCGGTTAAAGATAAACACCTTCTTGAAAAAGTTGAACTCCCCATTTCACAACATAGACAATATTCAAGTATCACCTCAGATACCCTGAAAATATTGTTTCTAGAGCTTAGGTTAGCAGTTATTTTTCTATTTTCAGACTCTCATTTGGAAACTTTTGCTAGTCTCAGTTGAAGCTTATGGACTCCTGTGGAGACTACATGGGATTAGTGCTTGTTCTTTCCTTAAAATAAAAAAGAACTATAAAAAGTAAGGTGGATTCTCAAAAGTATAACATTCAGCATTTTTCCCTCTTTATATTTTCTTTTAATATGCTTGCATGTTGCACACAAAGCCCTGGGAACAACTGAACATAAATATGGAATATGAAAGTGATGTGGCATCTAATGCCACCTGTAAGCAACATTTGGTAATCGTGTTATGCTTCATTCATCTTGCAGAGTTCAACATGTTTCACATGACTGCAGTGGGGCTTAGCAGTTCCATTCTTGGGTGCCTTCTGACACTTCTGGTTTACACCTATTGCCAGCGATATCAGCAGCAGTCCCATGATGCAACTGTCATCCATCCAGTATCTCCTGCGCCTCTTAATACCAATATTACTAACCATATCAACAAGCTGGACAAATATGATTCTGTGGAAGCCATCAAGGTAAAGATTTATAAATTGCAAATATGTGGGTTCTTTTGAAAATTACAGTGATCTACACAAAGGATAACACCATTGTTGTTATCCAGGCTTGGAAAGTAACTTCTAAAAAGGAGTTAGTTACAGGTATAAAGCCGAGAGCTCACCAGAAGTAGTTCTTTTGTTGTGAAACCTTTTTGTGGTTCTACTGTTGTAGGTTTTTCTTGGGACACTACACTTGTGTAAAAATAAGTGCACAAACAGTTCCACTTACTGAGATATTGTGTACATCAGAGTTTCTCGAACTGCTTTGGACTTCAACTCCGACAATTCCTAACAGCTGGTAAGCTGGCTGGGATTTCTGGGAGCTGAAGTCCAAAATACCTGGAGTTTGAGAAATACTGGTGTATATATTACAATATGTGTGGATGGTGTGGATGGTAATATTGAATTACTGGCTCAGACTATCCCTCGCACCCCTGGGCCTTGCACCACTCTCTATGAAGGACAACTTTCAATGTAGTTGGCAAAAGGAGATACTACACAAACTTGCATCTCTAGGTCTATCCCCACAAATACTAACCAGCATGGGATATGACCAGGCCAAAGCCCAGATCAAACAACGCATAACAGACATTGAACGCCAAATAGATCTGGCTAATGCCCCATCCTTTATCACCAATGGAGACAGTAGGGGCTCTACCTCCCCTATGGAATATTTCACTATGCTGGAGGTAGCCAACCATCGAAGAGCCTTCACCTTGGCTCGATGCCATGTGCTTCCATCTGCAGTACTGGAAGGTCGTTACCAGAAGACCCCATATGCTGAGAGGCTATGTCCCTGTGACTCAGGTCACATAGAAACAACGGAACATGTGCTTCTGCAGTGCCTGTTTTATAGAGACATTCGTTCGTGTCTCATTACGCCATGGACAAATAAATACCCAGGACGCTCTGGACAATTTTATGTAACCTTTACTGCTCTCAGATACCATCTAGGCTGTGACATACAACGTTGCCAAGTTCTGCACGGCTGCAATTAAAATTCGGCAGACGATGATTGAGAGCCAAAAGACTTAAGCACCTCTTACAGAGTATAGATGGGGAATCAGAAATAGACTAATAATTATAGTTCTAGACTGCTATTTACAGTTATGGTTACTCCCACTTCCCCCGGTGTCATCCCCACTCCCTCCCTTGAGACTGCCCCAGAGGATCCTGTGGGATTAGTTGGGCTTCAATTAGTTACTTGTATGTGGTCTTTAGCCTAGATTTTATTTTTTTTTTTTTTTAATAATCTTTATTGAGTTTTATATACATGTTAAAATTCTATACTGGGTCTCAAGACTGAGGGTTCGGGTGGGGGGGGGGGGGAGGGGTGATGATGGGGATAGACCAATAGGGAGCCCGCAGGGAAAGACCCCACCAAAAGAGAGAGAAGTCGGGGGAAAGAGAAAAAAAAAAAAAAAAAAGAGATTAAAATCTTGAGTGACTTCCGATCATCTTCCTTGAGGGTCTTGTCTTATCCCTTACTTAATTTTCCATCTCTTTCTTCTACGTCCTCCTGTCCTATTATATTGTCCTTTTGTTGGTGATTTTATCCTTATTCTTTTCTCCTTGTTCTATTTTCCATATTCTTTATTTAAGTAATTGGTGATTTGACTCCAATCTGTCTCTCTTATTGCTTCTCCTTTATTTTTTGATAATAAATATGTGAGTCTATCCATATTTCTAATTTCCATAATTCTTATTATCCATTCTTCCTCTTCTGGGATTCGTTTTTCTTTCCATCTCTTTGCGAAACATATCCTAGCTGCTGTAGTCATTAGGAAAAGTAGTTTGTCTTTATTTTTCCCAAATTTTTGATCCGTTATTCCTAATAGAAAGATCTCTGGTTTTAATGGAATTCTTATTTCTAGCATTTCTTGTAATCTTTTTCTTATTTTCCCCCAGTATTTTTCTGCTTCCTTGCATGTCCACCATATATGGAATAGTGTTCCTTCTCTTTCTCCGCATTTCCAACATTTCGTATTCACGTTTTTGTAGCATTTCCCCAATTTCTTCGGCGTCCAGTACCATCTGTGAGCCATCTTTATCCAGTTTTCCTTTAAGTCAATTGCGCATGTGTATTTCAGTTTCTTTCTCCAGATTTCCTCCCATTCCTCTTTCCTTATTTCTCTTCCTATGTTTTTTGACCATTTTTCTTGATATTTCTTTGTATTTTCCCTTTCTGTATCCCACTCCAATAATTTTTTATAAATCTTGGCTATTATTTTCTTTCCTGATATCATTATTTTGTCCCAAAACGTTTCCCCCTCTGCAAATCCAAAGCTTTTATCCTTTGTGAATTTTTCTTTTACTTGCCAGTACTGGAACCAGGATATGTTCTTATCTATTTTATGCATCTCTTGTTGTGACTTCAATTTCCATTCTCCTTCCTTCTTTTCCACTAGTTCCTTATATCTCGGCCACCGCCTCCATCCCATTTCTCTCCGCTGGACCGCTTCAAGTGGTGACAACCAGAGTGGTATTTTATTGCATAGCCTGCTCTTATACTTCATCCATATCTTCAAAATCGCTGATCTTACGAAATGGTTTCCAAAATTTTTTTCTTTCTTTTCTTTTTCGTACCATATATACGAATGCCAACCTGATCTTAATCCTATCCCCTCCAGAGTTAATATTTTGTCTTTCTCCATTTTAGCCCAATCTCTAAACCACGCCAGAGCGCTTGCTTCAAAGTATAATTTCAAGTCCACCATTGCTAGCCCTCCTTTATTTTTTTCTTCTATCATATTCTTATAATTTATTCTTGCTTTTTTCCCCTGCCATATATACTTCATTAAATCTCTTTTCCATCCATTTATTATTTTTTGATTCCTTATTATTGGCAAATTCTGAAAGAGAAATATCAT
Organism: Anolis carolinensis; assembly: GCF_035594765.1. Lineage (NCBI taxonomy): Eukaryota > Metazoa > Chordata > Lepidosauria > Squamata > Anolidae > Anolis > Anolis carolinensis. Next base: position 140,704,511 of record NC_085844.1, read on the forward strand.
TTTTGGTAGAATGTTCATTTTCACACTTGCAACTCTTCCTAGTAAAGATAAATTTAGTTTCCCCCATGCTTCCAGTTCTTTTTTTATTTCTTTCCATTTTTTCGTATAGTTGTTTTCTAGCAGTTGAAGATTTTTTGGTGTGATTATGATACCCAGATAGTTTATTTTTGTTGATACTTGTATGTTCCATTTTTCTTTTATTCTTTCCTGATTTTTCTTTGTGATATTTTTTGTGATTGCTTTTGTCTTATCCATATTTATTTTGAATCCAGCTACTTCACCAAATTTATTGATTGTTTCCATCCATTTTGTTAATTTTTTAAGAGGTTCCTCTATTATACAGATTAGGTCGTCTGCATATGCCCTCACTTTATATTCTTTTCCTTGTATTGTTGCTCCTTTTAGTTCTTTTTCCTTTCTTATTTCATTCAGCAATATTTCTAGTGTTAGTATAAATATTAGAGGGGATAGTGGGCATCCCTGCCTGGTACCTTTTTCTATTTTTATTTTATTCGTCTCTTGGCCATTTATAATTATCTTAGTTTCTTGCTTTTCATAAATTGCTTCTATGATATTTTGGCAGTAGTATCCTATATCCATTTCTTTTATTAACATCTTAACGAAGTTCCAATTGACATTATCGAATGCTTTCTCCGCATCCAGCGCGAGAAGCATTACCTCTTTCTGATTGTTTATTTCATAATATTCTATCAAGTCTATAACTGTTCTTACATTTTCTTTTTGGTGTCTGTCCGGCAAGAAGCCTGTTTGATCTTCCTTTACCCAGTCTTTTAGAAATCTTTTGAACCTTTCCGCAATCACGTTACTAAATATTTTATAGTCTACGTTTAATAATGATATCGGCCTGTAATTTTTAACATTTTCTGGGTCCGAATTCTCTTTATGTATTAGGCATATGTTTGCTTCTTTCCATGTGCTTGGCATTTTCTTTTGTTGTCTTATTTCGCTCATAATTTTCTTCAAATAGGGGGTTATCTCGTTTTGGAAGGTTTTGTAATAGATCGCCGTTAGTCCATCTGGGCCTGGGGCTTTGTTCGTTTTCATACTTTTTATAGCTTTTATTATCTCTCCTTCTGTGATCTCTTTATTCAATTCTTCTCTCTGTTCTTCTGAGATTCTTTGTATGTTACACTGTCCTATATATTCTGTTATCCTTTCTTTATTTATCTGTTCGTCCTGATACAATTTTTTGTAAAATTTTGCAAAATTGTTCCTTATTTCTTCCTCTTGAGTGTATATCTTATCTGCCTCCTTTAATTTTGTCACCACAGTAGCTTCTCTTTTTTTTCGTAACCTCCTCGCCAACCATCTTCCCGGCTTGTTCGCATTTTGGAAATAATCTTGTTTTATATATTTAAGTTGGTTTGCTCTTTCCTCCATCTCTAGGTGTTCTCTTTGCTTGTGTAGTAATTGCAAATTCTTTTGAGCGTTTTCATTCTTTGGCTCCTTCTTAAGTAACTCCTCTTCTTTACTGATTTTTTCCATTATTTTTTCGAAATCCTGCCTTCTCTTTTTTTTTCTTTAGTGCTTTTTGTTGGATAAAGTACCCCCTCATTACCGCCTTACTGGCCTCCCAAACTGTGTACAGATGTACTTCTGATGTATCGTTTTGTCTAAAATACTCCGTTAGTAATTTTCTGTTCTTTTCAATGTCTTCTTCTTTTTTTAATAAATTGTCATCCAGTTTCCACCTTACTGTTTTTTTTGAGTTATAGATTTTTAGTTCAATCGGGCAATGGTCCGAATCCAATCTTGGTAAAATCCTTATCTTATTTATTTTTGTTACTAGAGATTTTGAAGTCCAAACCATATCAATTCTGGACCAGGTTTTGTGCCTGGACGAATAGAAGGTATAATCCCTCGTCTTTTCATTTTTCTCTCTCCAAGCATCTACCAGATTAAAATCTTTTAACATATTTATCATTTGTTTTGGTAGATTACCCGAATTGCTTGTTTTGTCTTTCTTCTTCCCCATTTCTTTACTTCTGTCCATTTTTCCGTCTATTACTCCATTGTAGTCTCCTACAATCATTAGTTGATCAAATTCCTGATTATTTATATTTTCTTGTAGCTTGTCTATAAATATCTTTTTTGAGTCATTTGGCGCATAGATATTGCATATCAATGTTTTCACATTCTGTATCGTAATGTTTACGCCCACGAATCTTCCTTCCCCGTCTTTGAAGGCCAAATTTGCTGGTATTTCTTTGTTTACATACGTCACCACGCCCCTTTTCTTCTCTGCTGCCGAGGCATAAAATGCATTACCTAACCTTTTATTTTCTAAATGTGCTACATGTCTGTGTGCTATATGTGTCTCTTGTAATGCAATAATTTGACAGTTTCTTTTGCTTAGTGTGTCAAAGATTTTATTTCTCTTATATTGTGAGTTCAGGCCATTAACATTATTAATATATACTTTTAATTCACTTAGCATTGTCCTTCTTCTTTTTGATTTTCTTCTTCTTTCTCCTCTTTTTCTTCCTCTTCTTCCACTCTTTCCATACTTTCCTCCTGTGTTTCCTTTACTCTGTCCAGGTTCGCTATTTCTGTATTTCCTCTTAGATTTAATCTATAGTTTCCCAGATCCATCTCTTCCTTATCCGGAGAGAACTCTCGCAATCTCTTCTTTTTCTTCTCTCTTTCATTGTTTTCATGTTCCTCCTCTTCTCTATCCTTCCCCTTTTCTGATTTAATTTTTCTTAAGAACTCTTTAGCACCTTCTTCTGTGGTTATCCAGTATTTCCGTTCTCTAAATGTCGCCATTAACCCCTCTTCTCTTTCCCATTTAAACTTTATTTTCCTCTTTTTTAATTCGTCAGTGAGTGGGGTATATTTTCTTCTTCTGTTTATCACCGAACTTGGTTGTTCTTTTAAGATGGCTACCTTTTTTTCTTTAAAGTAGATTTGTTTTCTGTTGTTTATTTTCAATATTTCGTCTCTTATTACTTTCCTTGTCAGATGTACAATCACATCTCTTGGTGTTTTGTTTTTCTTTGCATATATTGTATTTACTCTGTATGTCCTATCCATCTGCTCTTCCATTTCTCTCTCTGTACATCCCAGGAGATTGGAGAGTATCTCCACCACCGTCAGTCTTATATCTTCTCTTGGTTCTTCCACTATGTTTCGTAACCTTAGCTGGAACTCCATTTCTTTTGCTTCCAGTTCTTCCTGTTTCCTTTCCATTTTTCTATTTCTTTCATGTATTTCTTTTATTTCCTTCTGCGTGGTTTCTTGAATTTTCCTTAACTCCTTCTTCTCTGACCTTAATTCTCTCAAATCTTCCTGGATTTGGTTCATCTCTTTTTTCATTTCTCCTAGATCTTCCTTCCATTCCTTTCTCATATCTGACATTTGTTCTTGCACCATCTTTTGAAGTATATCCTGCTTCTCTTGCATTCTATAAACCTCCTTCATCATGTCTCTCATCATATCCCTGAGATTCATGTCTTCCGGTATGGATGATCTCCTAGGTTGGGTCTTCAAGTCCTTTGTTTCTTTTTCTCCCTTTGGTTTGTAGTGTGCCATTTTATTCTTATTTCTTCTTCTCTCCTTCTTTCCCTTCTTTTATCTCTGCTCCTTCTTCTTTAGTTCTTTGTCTCTCTCCTGTAATTTATTTATTCGTTTATTTATTTGTTACTCCCTCGTGGTATTCCCTTACCTTGCCCTTATATCAATATCCTAATTGCCTCTTTCTTCGTTTATTTATTTATTATTTATTTATTTATTTTCTTTCCCTTCCCTAGTAAATCAAATTTTTACCTCTACTGCTTCTTCGTCTGGCTCCTTTTGTCTAACTCCTTCTTTTGCTTCTTTGGCCTCCTTCTTCCGTTCCTTTGTCAATCCAATTATTCTCACCAGCTTTCCTTCCTTATTTATTGATTGATCTTGCTTTTCACCTGTTGGCTCTCTCTCTGTTCTCGCGGGGTACTTTTGGCACGATCTCACTTTCCCTGTGTCAGCGTTTTCCCTTCTCTGTCCCCCGTTCTCGCGAGATCCCCTTGTGGTAGCGGGAGGATTATTTCCCCCTCCGTTCTCTGTTTGCTTATTTTCCTGGAGTCAAAACAGCCTCCTTTCTCAAGGCTCCTCTCAAGGTCAGATCTTCCCCTTCTCTGGTTTGTTTATTCTTTACTTTTAGCCTTACAGGTCCCTTCAACAAACCTCTGTGTTCCTCCCACGGCTTCACTCTGCCTTTGTGTGTTTTTCTTCCGTCCACCTCTTCCCCTTCTTTTGAGGCGGCGGCTTCTTGGCTCACTGGGTTGTTATGCCATGATCTAGATTTCCTAACTAGTGCAGTGATCCAAATAATATAGGTCCCGGATATAAAGTATTAAGTAATGTCCCACGTATTAGTTATGTTTAAGCACTCCCAGCTTAGCTCCTTCCCTTTACAATTGAGATTTTACCTTTATTTCCTTTATTTTCCTTTCCTTCCTTGTCGTTCCTCTGTGTCAGGCTCGCGCTCCCTTTCCTCTCTTCCGGGTTACTCTCTCCTATTTTGTCCGTTCAATTTTTTTTTTTTTCCGTCTCCTCACCCTTCACACTCTTTCCTTCCCCCTTCCTTTCCAGGGGACCTTCTTACCCTCCAATTCCGACAATCTTTTCTTATTTATATATATTTGTCTGTTTCTTTACCTTTCCTTTCTCGTCTTGGTGGGCGCGCGCGCGGCTGGAGATGTGGCGGGTTTCCCCTTGCGTTCCGCTGCGATCCGCCGTACTGATGGACCATCTACCGGATCCTTTTGGGGGCTCCTCTTGAGGAGAAGACCCTCTCAGGACCATCGGCTGGCACCCTCAGTTTCGCTGTCCCCCTCAACTCTATCCGTGAGGGGGAGGGAGCTCATGCTCTACCCGATCTTTGCAGCCAGAACCGGCACCTCCTAAAGTGCCTGACTCTCCGCCATTCGCGCACACCCGGAAGTCCCCAGCCTAGATTTTAAATTTGTAAGTAATTCAATTTTATAATGGTTTTAAAAATTTTTATTATAATTTTATTATTATTATTAACGAAGTCTGACATGGATGTACAGAACTGGGTACCCCTGTTACGAGCTGGTCATTGACCGTAATAAAAGTTTACTTACTTACTTACTGGTGTAAATAATCAGTTCCACTGATTACTTCAGCTTTCTCTTCTCACTTTGGTGAGAAATCGAATTCATCATTGTGCAATAGGAGAGCTCAACGGCACAGTGCCCACTGTTCATTCAGTTGTGCAACTGTGGGGTCCAGAAAATCTCTGCTGGCATATATTAACACTCTCCCTGGGTGGGAATCGAACCTGGCAGCTTTCAGGTCAGCAACCCAACCTTCAAGTCACGAGGCTTTAGTCCACTACGCCATCGGGGGCTCCTATAGATGGGCTAAGAGGACTACCTTTTAGTTACTTAAAATACATGCCTGGATATGAGAACCCATGAACCTTAAGTGTTATAAGGGACCTTAATAGTTGTTTAATTCTATTTTAATCTGTGCATATTGTGGATTTTAAATTGCACTTTTTAGTGTTGTGGGCCACTTTACATCTCAATCTAGAGATAAAATAAATCATCACCATCATCATTTCTTACTTCTAACCCATGAGTCTGGATTTACTTCTCATGTCATTTGCTTTGTAGAGGTTCTGTGGCAGATTCAGCTGCCTCTCTGAATGTAAGGAGGCTCAGTGGTAGAGCACAGCCTTTGCCTGTAGATGGTTCCAAATTCAGTCCCTGTCATCATCAGAAAGAGTAGGAAATCTTGGATAATTTGTATTTGGCACAAGACATTATCTTCTTCCTTTTTATGGTTTCTTCCTGGTTATCTGTTTTGTTCTTTCATTCCCTTGTTACTTGACTACTTTTCTTGAACCTCTTTTTTTTCTGTTCCTTCAATTCCTTCTTGGTAGAATTGCTGTAGTCGTTAATGAGTTTGCTCCTCAACCTTTCTGGATCGTTTTGTGACATTTCTTCTTATTCAACTTTAGCAGTATTTGGCTTTTTTCTGTTTTCCCCATTGTATGCTTGGGAACTTTCCCATTGAACATTGAGCAGGAGTATTAAATAAATTAGAAAAAATTAGTACTTGCTTCCTTTATCATTTATGGAAACTTTGACATGATTCTTTGTCAAGGAAGAGAGGGTATTTCCTAGAGATCTCATCAAGCCTTCACTTTTAGCTTCTGAGATTTCATCAGGAGTTGCTCGTATGTGTTCAAGATTGCATAATAATAGTAACAATTGTATTACGATCAGCAGATCAGATAAAACATGCAGAACCGAACAGATCATATTAATAACAAGATTATATAAAAATAAATATTAGTAAATACCGGAAAAATTCCAAGTTTATGATGTCATTTTTTGCTGTTCAAGTGCGCGCTGTGGTACAAAAGCTGGCAATTTTAACTGTTACCATTGAATTCTGATCAGCCAGCAAATAGTGTATGTAAAAACTCATCAGTTCTTCCAGGGATGTTTTGTAGAATTGTGTGGACAAATGTATGTTGGAAGCCACTGTAGAAGGAACAATATAACAATACAGGTCTTATCATCTCCACTGAGCCAACACCACAAGGACATTATAGGGGACATTGTTATACCTCCCCTCTAATAAGGCTGAAGGTAATACATTAAATTTTGCTAGGGCGAATGCTTTCCTGTTTTTTGGAAGGGTTGAAATATTAAAATGATTTGTTAACATAAAAGACTGACCACTGTCTCTGAATTCAGGATATACAGCAACTGCACTTACATGGTTCTGCAACTCATTATCTATAATTTGCTGGTATATTTCCTTTCTTGCTTTCATATATCCCATTGCCAAAATAGTGGTCTGTGAAAA